>NC_080420.1:25216854-25960931 GCF_029873635.1 Malania oleifera | reverse complement strand
GTTGGTTCTATGACTTTGTGAGAGGGCGCTTGCCACCGGCTGTTTCAGTGCTTTGTCGGGCTTCCCAAGATTTGGCCCGTTGTTTAAACAAGGCTCCATCTTTTCAATTACTTGGAAAAGTATCGTCTGTTTTTCATACTGCGTCTCTAGAGTCTCGTAGGTCCGCTGCTGAGATTTTTCCTCCATTTTCGCGCTTGACTCTCCTCAATTGTTGGACTTTTGATCAAGCATCTTTTGAAGTCTCTGCTTCTGGTTTCTTTCTCAAATACTACTCCGATGCTTCCTTTTATGCGAGCCCTGAATACTATGGTCGCTTGCTGGTTCAAGTTGAGGATCTACTATGACCCGTTTTGGAACGTTCTTGGCGGTCATTCTTTTAGACGGACCCATAGCTTCTCTCACCGTTTCTTTCTCGCTGTCAGAGTTTTTTCCTTGCACAGATCGAGGGTCCACCCGTCAACTTTCCATAGTTCATAATCTCCTGACTCCACGGGTTCTGACTGGTTTCTTTTTCGACCTATGTACCATGCTCCCATATACAGAGAGTCCCAGATCTTCTTTGGCTATCATCAAGTCCTCGTATGTGAACCGAGCGTCCGCCAGTCGCATGGGTCATGCACAACTGTGTTGCGCCTACTTGCCTTCGGAACATGAGTGGTGCATATGATATTCCACCCCAGGGACCTACAAGCAGTGGTACCCGAGGAAGGTTTCCTCCAGTAACTATTTATATATTCGCTTTGGGCTGGTTTCGATCCTCGGTGCTGGCCATACCCTCCCCTTGCTGACTAGAATTGTGAATTCCTGTCTGTCCATTCAGTCCTGTCTGGCATGTCCTCCCGACGACTACTTCGAACTCTGCGTAAGGTATTCTGAGTGTTTATAAAGAGCGCTGAAAAATCCCTGGATGCATGGCAAATGGCTCAATCACCGCACATAAAGCAATGGCGCATAGCAAGGTCAAAAACGAGCATGTCTCCTAATTCGGCACTGTTCAGAGATCGGAACGGTCTGCAAGAATACCGTAAGACTGGGTTCCACACAACCCCTTCCTTTCTTGTGCACGAAGGCAATGTGCATGATCGAATATGATGCCTATTCCTTCGGAAGATAATTAGGCCTAGAAGTGTCTAACGCTAGCAGATGCCCGTTGGACTCTCGTTCTTCCGTCCTTCCTTCTTCAAATCAGCTCTTTCAGGCTTTCCCAAGTACCTTTGAGATTTTCCAGTTCGGACCCTTAAGCTCGTGGCCCTGAACAGATCCTATGAGACAACAGGAGGTTCGAGTGTGTGCTACGTTCTTAAGGCGTTGGCATTTTGACCAGATGCATAGTGAATGGGATTCCTTCTATGGTGGAGCAAGGTCTAACCCCTTCCAAAGTAAAGCACAATACCCGACGATTCCAAATTCACCACCAATGCTTCGATCCTGTAGGAGTTTACGGAAACATCAATAAAACCGATTTGCCCCTTACGTCTGAAAAAAGTCAATAGTCTCTGAGCGTCCAACCCTGTCCAAATGTGCTCTCGCTCCTTTAAGGATTGGATGAGCGTTGATGGTCAACACCCCCTGTCTGGTATCTCAGGACGATTCCCTCACTTGTGCTGCGCCCTCTTCTTTTGTTGTGACTTCGAGTACCATTTACGCACTAGTTCGGCTCATGGATGACACTGTGCTCCTCCCCATGAGTTGGATTTTAACAAAACCTTGGCCAAGAAGATGGGAATGCCGATAATGAATCGCAGGATGCAACATGTTTTAAATCTCAGTTATAAACATATTCAATCAATAGGGAGAAGGATGGAGCCTCGGTCTTAATCCCAGGGTACTTAGTATACATGAGGGTCCTCCGAGCTCTACCCTAGCAAGGGATTAGGAAAATCATGTTGTGGTTTAAGCTTCTAACCCTTCTTGAAAAAGGTCCCCAATTGAAATTCATCCTCCCTCCAGGGTCCGTAGAAAAGCTTGCAGCTGAGCGGAGTGGTTTCGCGGTTCCCCATAGGCCATGCCACGGGAGAACTGGCACTTATTTACAACTCCTTTTCTAATCCTAACTGGAAGCCGCGGTTGTTAGAAGCTGGTGAGAGTTGTGTGAGTTTAAACCATTTACAAACCTACAACACCCCCCTACCCCACATCCCATCCATTATTCAAACATTCATGCTATGTAACCAAATTTGTACAAAAAGAAGGGTAAGCAAAAAGTTTATTTAGTTTGAATCGGTAGAATTCTTAATTAATCACTGGCTTTAACTTTTTTTAACTCTCAACGGTCCCCAGCGTAGTCCCCAAGCTGTCGCGACTTCCCCGGTCCGGCCCAAGAGACCAATCTCTGGTTAAAACTGGGTTCGTCTTCGAACTGGGAAAAAATGAATGTGTATTTTGAAAATGTAATTTTCGTGAAAAACGATGTGTGGTGAGTCCCACTAACCTTTTTATTGTGTTAGAAAACTTGAATTACTACCTTCCTTATGGGTAAATCCGTCTAACGTCACCAAAGTGTTAGGCTCGGAGTATGGTTACCGCAAGGGAAGTATACAACCCCTACACGCCCGTTTCTTACGAATGGTACGGGGGGAGATTAATGAGAGTTTTTCCGAAATAAATGTAATAAGCCTTAAAAATATCACTCTTCAAGCCCTTTCAAAGTCAAATACAAAATGAAAATACTATATGGTATTTCCCCTCAGGACCGGGGCAATCTAGTCTTTACTTACTCCCAAGAGTCAATGGTTTCCTCGTTGCAAGCGTCGGAAGAAAATCGAAAATAGGATACAAATACACGCTCCCGAGGATTTTGAAAATCTATAGGTTTTTTTTTTTTTTAGTATCAAAATACTATTTCGGGAGGTTTTTGAGATTGGTTTCGGGATTGGAATGAAGTTTTCTTGTGCCTAAACAGATATTTTTGTGATTTTTCCTAATGTAAAATGATTTTATATTTTTCCCGAACTTTTCAAAATACAGCAAATGAATCATTGAACCCAAAATGTGCAAATCTTTTGTAATTTTGAAAATTTCAGTGATTTTTGTGAATTTTTGGATACACAATATGGTACAGCGAAATGGGGAAAACTGGGGTAACCAGTTTTGGAATGGTTGAGCCTGTCAACACGTTGACCAGTGTGGGGGGGGAAACACCAGTTTATGGTCGTGGTCGAGACCAATGATTTTCCCGCGGATCTTCCAATGTCCTTCGCGGAATACAACAGAATTTTGACAACAATCACTTAACTCATGGGTGTTTAAAAATATGACTTTAGAACTGTATTGTGAAAATCTGAATGTAAGGGAAACAATCTAAGTACTAACCTTTGCCAAACATGTTTAAAACGTTTCTTGATTTTTCTTTTTCTTTCAAAAATTTCAAAGGGTAAAAGAATTTCAAAGCTTTCAAAATTTTTGAATTTTCTTTTGAAAGTGTTTTCTGATTTTTTGTGTCTTTTAAATGACATTTTTTATTTTTTGTTTTTTTTTATGAGTAAAAAAATGAAGCTATTGAAAGTAAGAAAAGTGAAATAATCTATAAACCAACACATAGGTCCGTTATGGAAGGGGGAGGAAATGTCACATAGGAAAAGAAAGTTGCATTGGTCTTACCTATCGTCTTTCTCTCCTTCGGTCTGCTCTCCTTTCTGTGACTCCGGCAAGGTTAGTCTACAGCGCCTTCCCGCGGGTTTTTTCATTTGATTTTCGCTCGAGGCACTAGGGAAGACCTTCTTCCAAATGGAGTTGACCCTGTACCCGGCAGGAAAAGGGATCACGATCGCTTGATCTTCTTCGTTTTCCTCTGCTGCTCCGGTCTTTTCTTTTCCCTGTTGATGAGTCTACTAGAGGGCCGCTCTACAACGTCTTCCCGAGAGTTGTTTTCTTGACTCTGATTGAAGGCACTATCTGGGGTGCCTTTCTTCATATTTGAGTGACTCAACACCGATGGAACCGGGATAGTCAGACCATCTTTATTTGTTACTAAAAAAAATACTAACTTCACAAACTTGTGATAGAAAACTTCAATATTTGAAATCTTCTCCTTACCACCACCAAGAGCTCCTCCCCTTGTGCTTGAAATGAGAGGGCTATTTATAGGCTTAGCTTGGGGCAAGCATAGGAAAGAAGACATAGGGGAGTCATGATGGGGGAAACCAAGTATGGGAGGAAGAATGATGAAGGGAAATTAGCATGGGAAGAATGATAAAGGAGAAAACATGACATGTGGTGAGTGATGATGTAGGGAACAAGTATGGGATGAAGAATAATGAAGGGAATATAGTATGGGAAGATTGGGTAAAGGGAAAGAAACATGACATGTGGGTGAGTGATGGAGGGGGAACAAAGTATGGGATAAAGAATAATGAAGAGAATATAGCATGGGAAGATTGATAAAGGGAGGAAACATGTCATGTTGGTGAGTGATTGATGGGGGGGCAAAGTATGGGATGAAGAATTATGAAGGGAATATAGTATGGGAAGATTGATAAAGGGAGGAAACATGACATGTGGTGAGTGATGATGGGGGAACAAAGTATGCTTGCATTTGACAAATTAAAATAAATAAATAATAATAATAATAATAATAATAATAATAATAATAATAATAATATGAGGGTTCTAGAAGCTGTGTGGAGCCCATTGGAGATGTGTGGGTCCCACGCGCCATGTGGGGTCCACAAGCCGTTTGAGGGTTACAAAAGCCCGAGCTAGCAAGGCGCCGGATATGTGGATCCGAACTAGCATACCAGAGGGGGTAACGTGCACCGGATGTAGGAATCCGAGCTAGCGTACCAGGAGAAGTGGGGCCCACAAACCGTGTGGGGCCCAATTGAGATATGTGGGGCCCACAAGCCATGTGGGACCTAAAAAGATGTGTGGGGTCCACAAGCCATTTAAGGGTTATAGGAACCCGAGCCAGTAGACACAAGCATGCCAAAAGAGGTAACGTGCATCGGATGTAGGAATCCGAGCTAACGTACCAGAGCAGGTAACGTGCATCGGATGTAGGAATCCGAGCTAGCGTACCAGAGGGGGTAACGTGCACCGGATGTAGGAATCCGAGCTAGCGTACCAAAGAGGGTAACGTGCATCGGATGTAGGAATCCAAGCTAGCGTACCAGGAGAAGTGGGGCCCACAAACCGTGTGGGGCCCAATTGAGATATGTGGGGCCCACAAGCCATGTGGGACCTAAAACGATGTGTGGGGTCCACAAGCCATTAAGGGATATAGGAACCCGAGCCAGTAGACACAAGCATGCCGAAAGAGGTAACGTGCAACGGATGTAGGAATCCGAGCTAGCGTACCAGAGCAGGTAACCGTGCATCGGATGTAGGAATCCGAGCTAGCGTACCAGAGGGGGTAACGTGCACCGGATGTAGGAATCCGAGCTAGCGTACCAAAGAGGGTAACGTGCATCGGATGTAGGAATCCAAGCTAGCGTACCAGGAGAAGTGGGGTCCACAAACCGTGTGGGGCCCAATTTGAGATATGTGGGGCCCACAAGCCATGTGGGACCTAAAAAGATGTGTGGGGTCCACAAGCCATTTAAGGGTTATAGGGACCCGAGCTAGCAGGCACAAGCATGCCAAAAGAGGTAACGTGCATCGGATGTAGGAATCCGAGCTAGCGTACTAGAGCGGGTAACGTGCATCGGATGTAGGAATCCGAGCTAGCGTACCAAAGGGGGTAACGTGCACCGGATGTAGGAATCCGAGCTAGCGTACCAAAGAGGGTAACGTGCATCGGATGTAGGAATCCAAGCTAGCGTACCAGGAGAAGTGGGGTCCACAAACCGTGTGGGACCCAATTTGAGATATGTGGGGCCCACAAGCCATGTGGGACCTAAAAAGATGTGTGGGGTCCACAAGCCATTTAAGGGTTATAGGGACCCGAGCTAGCAGGCACAAGCATGCCAAAAGAGGTAACGTGCATCGGATGTAGGAATCCGAGCTAGCGTACCAGGAGAAGTGGGGTCCACAAACCATGTGGAAAGGTTTTGACATGAGGTCTCCTCGGAAAGGCCTGGTTAAAATTGGGGTGTCGACAAACATATTCAAAAATTTAGGAAAACTATTCAAAGTCTTTGAACCCAATTTTTTTTAAAAAAAATAAAAAATATAAAAGATAAATAAAATTTTGGGAAATTTCTTTAAAAATATTTTGAAATAGCATAAAATAGTAAAAAATAAATAAAATTTCTAGGAAAATTCTAGAACCTGTTTTACTTTTTTTTTTTTATATCTTTTTTCAATAAATTTTGATTCTTTTGTTGCTTGTTCATTGTGTGATCTTGCATAATATATGTGTCTGCCTTTTTTCCTTTATGTGTGCATATGCATGTGTGCTTGTGTGCATGTTTGCACCATCCTTATGAGGAATAATCAATAAATTAGGGTGTTATAGTTCTCAATCATCTTGTAGAGACTTGAAAATTTTAATTAATGAAAGTAATAAAAGAAAAGAAATGAAAGAGAAGGAAAAAGGAAAAATGGGGACTAGCAGGGGTTTCTCAACGAACCAATGATCTTCGTCGACGAATGTCCCTCTAGGTCTCCTCAATGAAGTAAATGTGTCTCGTCGACGAGAAGATACTGAGAGTCAGGGAATTTCATAGAATTTCAGGTTTGTCGATGAACCAGCCTCCTCGTCGACGAAGTGTCTTCTTCGGCTCATCGACGAATCACTTTAACTCATCAACGAAGCCTAGCTTATAAATAGGTCTTCCATCATTTTCAGCGTCTCTCTCTCTCTCTCGCTCTCTCTCTCTCTCTCTCTCTCTCTCTCTCTCTCTCTCTCTCTCTCTCTCTCTCTCTCTCTCTCCCTTTCTACCTTACGACCCTAACTCCCTCTCTCTTCTATTTTCGCTCCGTCTAAACCCATTTTGATGATCAGAAGCTATGATGGGGTTCGTGGGGAGATTCTCTACAACTTAATTAGAGCGGATTGTTGATTTGGAGTCCTTGGGTACCACTTCAAAATTAGGGCGTAAGTCAGGTATTTTAGGGTTTAAGTATTTATTTGGAGTATATAGAGCCTAGGAAGTGTTAAGTAAGAAATATTCTGACGGGCCGATCAACGTTTGACCGGTTCATCATTCTCAGAACCGGTTCACACCGATTTTCTCCATTTCACTTGTATATTATTAGTTATGTACTCAGAAAATTCACAAAAAATCAAAAAATTCTCAAAAATTCCAAAAACATTTTCATACTTTGATTTCCACTGATTTTATTTGCGTTATTTTGTAGTTCGGGAAAAATATTGAAAAATCACAAAAAATATTTTCACACTTTGAAAAATCACAAAAATATTTTTAGGTACAGAAAATCATTTTTATCCCGAACAAACTTCAAAAACTTCCCGGAATAGTATTTTCCTACTTAGAAAAACCTAAAACTTTCAAAACCCTCAGGAGCGTATTTTGTATCCTATTTTTGATTTTCCTTCACGATGATTGCAACCAAGGGCATTGACTTTTCCAAGTATTGGATTGCCCCAGTTCTAAGGGAATACCTATTTAGTATTTTTATTTTTTTTTTATTTTTGAAAGGGAGTAATTTTGACAGGCTTATTAAGTTTATTTCAGGGATAATTTTTTATTAATCTGGTACCATTCGTAAGAATGGGCACGTAGCGGGTGCTAATACCTTCCCCTCAGGTAACCGTACTCCCAAGCCTAACTCTGGTGACATAGACCATTTTTACCCCTAACGGGATAGTAATCAAGTGTTCTAACCATACTCCAAAAGGTTAGTGGCGACTCCATCACACATTATTTTTCCACGAAAATCACATTTTCAAAATCAAACATCCATTTTCCTAGTTCACAGTCATACCCATTTTTACCGGAGAGCGGTTCTCTAGGCTGGGTCCGGGACGTTGCGATAATTATGGTATTAGAGGTATATGATTTTACAAAAAAAAAAAAAAAATGGTAGAGAAATCAGGGTGTCACACATTGGTATCAGAGCTTTATATGTAGGAAAAAAAAGTAGATAAATAATATGTAGCCGAATTTTTCAGGTCGTTACAATGTGGTATCAAAGCCTGTGTTGCTAGGTTCTACAGACTTTAGCGGATTACAATACCAAAGTAGAATGAATCTTGAGGAGGGTCAAAATGGGTAGATTCAGAATTTAGCAAGTCATTATTGGAAGTTAATATAGAATCTTGGGTTTTGGTTTCGAAGCCTAGAACCATAAATCCATTGATGGTCTTCTATAATGTTCCTTCGACGATGGTTTCAAGAAAATTTCAGCAAACCATTGACAATTTTTGTTTCTGTACAAGGAGATCAATACTTGAGACATAGGTTGGTTGGATATGTCAGAATTTGTGGGTTAGAGGATTAGAGAGGGATTTTAATCGTCGACGGTTTTGTGTGGCAGGTAAAATCCGTTGACGATTTTTGTCTGAGTTGTGTATTGATGCTTACAATGAAGAGGTGAAAGCGAAGATAGCACGGAGTTCTAGGGAGCACGGTTGTCCGCCAAGAAACTAGGGCTGCACCATAGAGCAGTTCACCCGGATAAATTTCCCGACCTTAATTTTTAGGAAGTGCAGACCCAATTATGGCAGAGAACTAAATGCAAGAGATTGAGAAAATATTGTCAGTGTTGCACTACACTGACGAGTAGAGAGTTCTATATGGCACGTTTAGACTAACAAGAGAGGCTGAGCGATGGTGGTTTGTGGTGAAGCTCCTAGTGTAGAGACCCGAAGAATTATGGTAATTAAATAATAAAAGAAATGAGAGAAAAAAGAATTTTTATAAGAGGGTGCAGTAGGGCCTCGTCGACGAGTGTAGAAGTGCTCATCGGCGAGAAGACTCTTGGGCTCATCGATGGGGACGTGCTTCTTGTCGATGAGAACTCACCGAGAGGCCTGTTCTAGGGTATGAAACTCGTCGACAAGGAGACAGTGTTCATCGACGAGATCCCTTCATTGACTCGTCAACGAGGCGACGTGTCTCGTCGACGGGTCCACGTGGATAGCACTCTATATATATATATAACCAAAATGATTTTCAGCGAGAGAATTTCTCTCTCTCTCTCTCTCTCTCTCTCTCTCTCTCTCTCTCTTCCTCATTTTCTCTCTCTAGAAACGGGTTTCTCTCCCTTCTCTCTAGGTTTTCGACTCCGTCTGTCCCCGATTCAACGATTAGAAGCTACCACGGTGATCTTGGGGAGATTCTCTGCAACATAGCCGAAGTGAAATGTTGATTTGAGAAGTTTGAGAACCATCCCAAAACCAGCGTAAGTAGATTATTTGAGTATTTTCAGTATTAGCAGGCTTATTTGAATTGAGATTTTGTATTCTATCGGAATATACTAGTGTGTAGTGGAATAAAAATTAAGGTGTTATGTTTTCAGAGTTAGGGTGTTTTTGGGATCCTGCAGGCATAGGTTGAGGACCCTAGTGAAAATTTCTAGGAGCCCAGGTAAATTATAATTCAAAAAATTACGAGTATGTATGTTCAAAGAAATATAGTTGATTCATTGGAAATATGTATATATGTATTATTTCAGGATTTTTGAAATAGTACGTCATGAGCGTGAGGTTAAAGTTGGAGGCGAGCCTCCCAGCCAGTTAGGTAAGGGAAATATATTATGCCAGATAAATTAGAATTTTTATCAGTAAAGATAGTATAAAATTATGGGTATTTTTGAAAGTAAATGTATATAGTTTTACAAATTATATTTGATGAGTTATAACTGTTGTGTGGCATGAGTAATGTGAGTATAGTATTGAATTTATATAACTTTTATAGAATTATGAATAGGTATACAGTTTTATAGAATTATGACATACAAGATATACAGTATATATTTCAGAGCTATGGTTATCCAATATTTTACAAAATTTTATATTTGCACAGTGTTGACCCTACAGGTCATATCCTATTTTGATTATGACAAATACTCAAGTATTTAATGTCTGCTAAATTGTCGTGCAGGTTTTCATTGACAATATCATATGATATAATGGCACTCGGAGACTTGAAGAAAAGGAAGACCCCAACACATTTATTATTTGTTGTAATGTTATTGGGTCTATAATAATTTCATTTCAGAAAGGTCTATAATAATCTGCATATCATGCATGTAGATCTATAAGCTCAAGACCTTAGAGAGACCTTAGAAATCACCCTTCGGTCGACCGATGTCAGGTTTTTTTGGCGTACTTAAAAAGGCCTTAGAAAGACCCTAGGTTCCAGCAATTGGACATAAGAAAGTCCCCAAGATCACTTAAAATATTAGGGGAATTAACTGAAGCAAACTTGGACTTAAAATGAAAATCACTGTGATAGGTTAGGCAACCGAACCCCAAGTGTTCAAAACACCTTGGGCGCCCGAACAGCTAGGAAGTCAGCGGGTTGACTTGGTTTCGGGCGACCGAACCTGTAATGAACGTATCACCCTCGAGCGACTGAACCCATGTCAAAATGCTTTTCACCAACCTGCGTGCCCAAACCTTCACATTCAAAAAGGCCTCGGGCAACCGAACCCTAGTTCGGTTAATAAAACTTAGCTTCGGGCACCCGAACCTCAAACCGAGCACCCGAATCTCGCGGGTTAAATTATTTTTTTTCGAGGTTAAAATAAAGTAAACTGGGTTAATTTGCTTAATTGGTTTTAAAACAAATCTAATAATACCCAATATGTCCCCAACGGTCATAATTTACCTATTCTCTATATATAGGGGCTCATTTGCAAAAATTAGTAGTGATTAGCAAATAGGATTAGTCAAAAATTCTCTCAAATTTCCTAAACCCTATTTGTTCATTCTAACCCCATAACACTCAAATACCTTCATCCCTTTGAGAAATCTTACTTTGTGAGTGTTTATTTATTGTTTGTTATTGCTAGATACTCTCGGCATATTCATTGTTGTTTGATTTTCAAAGTGACAGTAAAGCAAAGATTTTTCCCCCGATTTCATTTAATAAATTTGGATGTGGGAAAAATTTTATAGCTAAGTGAATATTTACATTGTTATTGTAAGACTCATTGAACTTATATTTTTTTGTGCAAAAATATTTTCACAAGCATATTTCCAAACATCTTTTGTGCTAGCATCTTGAGAAAATATTGGTTGAGATTGTTTGATTATATTTGCTAAAAATCTTTGAAACCCTAGATTGTTATTGGGAAATATTTTTTATACAAAGTTTCAAAGATTAGCTTATTGATACACCCTTGTGCTTGATTGTTTATTCACATAACCTTGAGTGTTGATTGCACACGTAGAGCACTGAGCTTATAATTCATACATTCTTGAGGTGCATTGATTATATTGTGTGTAGTGGTACTTATCTTCTTGTGTAAGAAACGTTTATTTGTACGAAAATTTCATATTAATTGTATTACAGACGTGGCGTTAAAGAGGGAGACTAGCCCTCTTGAATAGTCTTGAATTGGCTTAGACCCGATTAGAAAAGTTAGGTGCACCATCCTCGTAAGGTGTAGGTTAAGGCCAATCCCACTAATTGACCTGGTTGTAACTAGTTCCGCTCCACCCATTAAGTGAGCATTAGTGTAATCCTTATGCTGGTGTAGCCAAGGCGGGGATGTAGGCAATATTGGCCGAACCCCGATAACATATCGTGTATCTGTTTATATTTCCGCACTTTATATTATCGCATGTGTATGTTATAGTGTGAATGATGCACATGGTTTAAATTTCCACATATTATATTTATCTACGCATTTGGGATTGTGTAGAATGACCCTAGGTTGTGATATTCTGCTAACATCTGGTTTAACCTAAGAATAAGTTTTAAAATTCCAATTCACCCCCCCCCCTCTCTTGGGAATACACCAAAGCTAACACACAGTTTAACACGGTTTAATGAAAAGTGTAGACACCCTATTTTTTCCTGAGTCAAATATAAGAAAGGCGCCGCTTTACTATTATTATTAGTGTTATTACTTGTAATATTATTAGGATATTTCTACTACTCTACTACTACTACTATTATTATTATTATTATTATTATTATTATTAGCTATAGTATTTTTATTAGTATTATTACCATTATTATTATCATTAGTTTATTATTAGTTTGTTATTATTAATATTATTCTTATTACTATTATTATTTTAGGATATTATTATTATTAGGTTATTTTTATTATCACTATCATAATTATTATTATTATTATTATTATTATTATTATTATTATTATTATTATTTTTATTATCACTATTATTATTATTATTATTAGTATTGTTAGTATCATTATTTTTATTATTATTATTATTTTAATATTATCATTATTTTTAATACTAGTATTATTATTATTATTATTATTATTATTACTACTACTACTACTACTACTACTACTATTATAATTCTTATTATTATTATTATTAGGGTTAGGGGAACCAAAAAAAGAAGAAGAAAAAAACCTAAGCCCCCCATTGCTCACCGGCAGCCGTCAATCTCTCTCTCTCTCTCTCTCTCTCTCTCTCTCTCTCTCTCTCTCTCTCTCTCTCTCTCTTTCGCACTACAAAAAAAGTGGTTTTTAGTGACAAATTTATTTGTGACGGATTCAATTTCGTCATTAATAGTAGGGTAATAGTGACGATTTTATAAACCGTCACTATTACCCTACTATTAGTGACGAAATTGAATCCGTCACTAATAGTTCGTCACAAAAAACCCAAAAAAAATGCTCGAAAATATTTTTGGTGCAGAATTTATCCCGGGAAAATATTAGTAACGATTTTTGTGGTATTAGTGACGAATTAAATCCACACTAAAAGGTAAACTTTTGTAATGATGAAATAACCGTGACTATTATTATTTTAAAAAAAAAAATTACTTCAGAGTAGTAGTGACGAATTTATGACAAATTTATAAATTCGTCACTACTGGCCCATTTTTAGTAACGGATTGAGTAACCGTCACTAATACTTCTACTTTGTTTAAAAAAAAATAAAAAAAATAACACTTCGCGGTATTAGCACTGAATGTTTAAATTTGTCACTATTCCCCTGTTATTAGTAACGAATTTCACAACCGTCACTAATACTTCAATTTTTTTAAAAAAATAAGAAATGTTTACTTTATAGTATTAGTGACAAATTTACATATTCGTCACTATTGACCAATTATTAGTGACGGATTTGGATCATCACTAATGTTTTGTTATTTATAAAAAAAGAAAAAGAAAAAAAAACGGAGAGTAGTAGTGACGGTTTTGAAACCGTCACTAATGCCCAAAAACCCTCTCATGTCCGCGCGTGGGATCTTTTCCCTCCTCCTGCTTCTTCCCCTTCCCCGCCGCCTGCTCCCACCTGATCTTCCTCTGCTCTCCGCAGCCAACCACCGCGCCAGCTCCTCCTACTTCTTCCCCTTCCCCGCCGCCTGCTCCCACCTAATCTCCCTCTACTCTCCGCCACCAGCCACTGCGCTAGCTTCTCCTGCTTCTTCCCCTTCCCTGCCGCCTGCTCCCACCTGATCTCCCTCTGCTATCTGCCGCTAGCCAACACGCGAGCTCCTCCTCTCTCCCAGTCTCCCCCTGCTCTCGGTCGGAAGCCCAGGTATTTCTTTCCCTTTATCTTTAATTACTTAGAAGCATATACTGAATATTTATAAAAAAAAATTGAATTTACTGAATATTGAAAAAAAAGATAATAAACATATTAGGGGCTGATTTTTAAAACTAGAATTTCTCCTAAAAAAATTTTCAAATAACCAAATATACTGACACAATATATTGTTCTTGGTGTATTTTGTGACTTAGTCTTATATTTGGCATGAAGTACTTGTTTATGGTAGTTTTTGGATTTTGGACTAAATGACATTATGATGATATTTTGGATGTCTGGAATTTGTGCTAAACATGGTGATTATGAAATTTACTAGATGGATATCTTGTGCAAATGGATTATTATTTATGGTAGTGGATTCATAATGGTTGCTTGTCCTTGGACTAAATGGAGATATTGATATGGACTTATGGTTGTGTTTGGAAAATGAATTAATGTTTTGCAAAAATAAATTCATGTTTGTGGAATATGATTTTGGACTTATTCTTGTGTAGCTATTGATAATCATATTTTACCAAATAAATCTTAGCCCAAGTGAAGATATTAATATTTGAGAAAAAAATAAAAGAAAATAAATTTTCCAAATGGCAGTCGACCAAACACTTATAGGTGGTTGATTGCTCCCTTTCTTCCTTGTTTTTTTTTTTTAATACATATGCAAATTACTTTTGGCGCCAACTGTAGGTGGTTGTCCAATCCACTAGGGCATTCAACTAACCTAATAGAAATTTAAAATTTGAATTTTTTTTTTCATTGGTTGATCATTTTGGAAGGGCCACGTAAGTGTTGCCATGTATTAGGTTGTGAATAAGGATGTCAGTAGGTGGTTGTTGGTCGGTTTGTTTGTTTGAATTATGAATTTTCAAAATTCAAAGATATTTCTCTCCATTTTGCATAATCTAATAAAGTCCCATTCATTTTTTAAATTTGAGACATTAATATCGTTTGTCATAACCTCCCAAATAAGAGTATAGGGCAGATGAAGTTAGGAGTGTAGGGTTGGAACGCTTATTCTGATATAATAAACATGGGTATATGGAATTAAATTGTATTTAATTTGAATAAATGAATTTTTATTTGTTTTCCTAGGTCAAAATTTGCAGTATAGACACATGGACCAAGGTTTGCAAAAGGTTGGTTGAATATTTGAGTGAGCCCAACTAGGAAAGAGTAGGCTTGAATAGCAACATGGATAATACATGGGCTTCAAACTTGGGTTTTTGAAATGAGACAAATTTACCTTTAGACAATG
Source organism: Malania oleifera (assembly GCF_029873635.1). Taxonomy (NCBI): domain Eukaryota; kingdom Viridiplantae; phylum Streptophyta; class Magnoliopsida; order Santalales; family Ximeniaceae; genus Malania; species Malania oleifera. Next base: position 25,946,130 of record NC_080420.1, on the reverse strand, counting down.
GCATGATACATGCAAGTTGAATTCTTTTCTTCTTTATTTTTTTGTTTATTTTATACATTATTATTAACTATACAAACTAAGCTATATTGCTTCCAATAACCTAAGGACAAAATAAAGATTATGCAAAAGAAAATAATTTATTCTTTGAAAATTTGAACTATAACTTCATTCTCATACTAAAATAAACACCACTTAAAGAAAGGAAAAACAAACATAAATTTAGGATCAAACACTTGTGTGAATAAATTACAAATTACACAAATGTGCATTTAGATTGTTGGAAAATAGTGTGGATTATTTTATATAATAAATAAAGCATAAAATAGTCAAAAAAAGGACAAAAAAAGGACAAAAATTGTTTAACCATTTCCAAATTTTACCTCATCTAGTTGGAATGATAAAGAATAAACAAGTAACTATTAACTTTATTTCTAAATTTTTCACTGTATTCCATCTCATTTCTAAGAATTAACTAGTTTGCAAACCCAAAAATAACCTTAAAAGTCAGTCCTAGCCAAAAGATCAATGAGCCATCCATAAGTTTCGAAGGTAGAGATTTTCTAGCTCCACTCCACTTGTCTAGTGAATATTTTCTCATAATTTTTTTGTCAAGCATGCCCCTCTGAAAAAAAAAAAAAAATTTTGAACTGAAATCGTAGGATTTCCTCTTTACTGGCTAATGTCTCCACGAATGGAGCCTCGGGCAACCTCAAAGCGGCAGAGGGTTCAGGACCCGCCAAGGGGAAAGTCTTCTTCCAAGGGTCGAGCTGTACCAAGTGAGCACGAAAGGATTTTGGATGAGACGAGAGCACTAAGGGTGACTCTTGAGCATGTGCAGTTGCCCCCGACACGTTCTGCTGCGGAACCCATTAAAGAGCAATCCTCGAATGTTACCCCAGGGATTACAGAGGACATGCCCACTCATCGGGTGTTGTTTCGTACGATTAGGCCGACCATGTCGTATGATTACGATAATCCACCTCCGGTGGACATTCCTGACCTATTGCTGCCTCGGACCCTCAGGCCACGCCCATATAGGGAACCACCACCCTCCCCTCGTACCCTTAAAATGCGTCGTCTTCTGGAGGAAATGGCACGGGACCGAGATGCCGCTAGAGCAGTAGCCTCATCTTGTTGCTTGTGCAGTTTCGATTCTAATTTAGACTCTGATTAGGATATATTAGATGCTTGGGATATTTTTATGCGCTTTCTCTTTTTCTTATGTATTGTGCTCATGCACCCTTGTGCTGTTATTTTATTTCTTTATATGTTATTTGATTTTTATTACATTCCGTTTTACCATGCTTTTGAATGGTTGTACGCGTGCTTCGATGTGTCTATCTACATTGTATTGCCTCTAAAAGTAATGAAAATACATGGAGCTTTTGATTTCTACCTGTCTTTTGGGAGATACTAGAACTGTATTACTTCTGTTGTTAGGACTTGATTTATCTTTTCTGCAATTTCATAAATGCATAGACATTAAGGTAAGAACAACAATCTGAAGTGTATAGTGAAAGGTTAAGAAGTAAATGTCATATGAAGGAAAATGCCAAATTAATTACTACTATTTCATGTATTCATTGAAGCTTAGACCCGTCCAATAACGGTTACTATACATTCATTCCTAATCGTACAAGTAGACTTAGTTAATTTAGAACGGACATTCATTTATATGTCTTTTGTCCGGTAAGCTTAAGGCGTACATTGTTGTGCCGAAATCATTGAAAATGTTATATACACTTGGCTAAAGATTTGAAAATTTGAAAAAGTGGTACATTGAATATATACATAACTCACACGGAGCATCAGTTTTATAATTATTTAAATTAAATGCTCTCATCATCTCATAACGTTCATGTCCAAATGCCTGGATGAATAACAATACTACAATGAACCAAATACTATCCACTGTTCTCTGTTATTTATATTCTGAATTTAAGATATGGTTGGCATGTATTACTGTCGCGAATATGCTACATGATTGCATGCTAGTCTAGAATGCCTCCTGCATGGCGGATGCAGTTGATGTGTATTGCATGCTGGTAGTGGATATAGGTTCTTGTGTGCCTTCAACTTGTTATAAATGCTCTATTTGAACTTATCAGGTGCAGGTTTTATAGGAAAACGTTCAATTTACAGACGACATGCTGCCAAAATTGCGTTAAAATTTGACCAAATAAAAAGAAAAGATAGACTTAGTCGTTTAATGTTAAAATATTTTTGAAAGGATGAGTGAATCTTAGGAATCATAATAAATAAGGCAATGTAGACTTAGTTAATTTAGAACGGACATTCATTTGTATGTTTTTTGTCCGGTAAGCTTAAGGCGTATATTGTCGTGCCAAAATCATTGGAAATGTTATATACACTTGGTTGAGGATTTGAAAATTTGAAAAAGTAGTACGTTGAATATATACATAACTCACACGGAGCATCAGTTTCATAATTATTTAAATTAAATGCTCTCATCATCTCATAATGTTCATATCCAAATGCCTGGATGAATAACAATATTACAATGAACCAAATACTATCCACTGTTCTCTGTTATTTATATTCTGAATTTAAGATATGGTTGGCATGTATTACTGTCGTGAATATGCTACATGATTACATGTTAGTCTAGAATGCCTCCTGCATGGCGGATGCAGTTGATGTGTATTGCATGCTGGTAGTGGATATAGGTTCACGTGTGCCTTCAACTTCTTATAAATGCTCTATTTGAACATATCAGGTGCAAGTTTTATGGGAAAACGTCCAATTTACAAACGGCATGCTGCCGAAATTGCGTTAAAATTTGACCAAACAAAAAGAAAAGATAGGCTTAGTCGTTTAATGTTAAAATATTTTTGAAAAGATGAGTGAATCTTAGGAATCATAATAAATAAGGCAATGTAGACTTAATTAATTTAGAACGGACATTCATTAGAGATTCCAATCCATATTGGTGGTTCACAAAAGCATTAGATAAATAGCCCCCTGTCCAATTCCTCCACGTAACACCTAACCCCTTCCTCAAAGGCACTCTATCCAAGAACTCACAACTAGCTCAATCACACGCCTTCTCAAAATCAGAAAATCTAATTTGAACACAATGACCTTTTTCTCTGTACGACGAACATCCTACCACTTAAATGTCTACTAAAAATAACATACACAATCTGCCTCTCTCCCACAAAAAACACTTTGAGCAAAAGAAATAGTATTACTAAGAAGGAGGTTAGACTTCACGTCCAGAGTCTAATACTCCAAACTTCAAGGTAATATGAACAATATAGGAATAATTGGGATTTGGACGAGATTTGGAAACAATATAAGAATAATTGGGAGTTGTATCATAAAACTTGAAAGTAATATGAACTTTGCAATTTTATAAAGTATATTTATTTTTTACATTGGATTTATAATTATGTAGGTTTTTCCTTAGATTTTGCCGTCATTGAGAAGGGTTTGTTAATTAACTTTTAAGTCTACTTTTGATAACTTCTATTTTTGATAGTGGGCATATTATTTGCAGTGTGTCTACAATGAATGGAGGGGCTTTATCTAGTTTACCCAGAGTTTCTTTTCAAAATTGATTTGAAATGCGATAAGTCTGCTCATGTAGACAAAATGAATTTTAATCTTTCATCTGATAGGTTTTTGCTTATAATTAAGGTATGATTTAAATATTAATTTTATTTCGCTTGAATCTTGATGCCCTTCTTGCAGTTATTGCATCCACAAGGCAAGATTCAAGAGAAATAAAATTAATATTTAAATCATACCTTAACTATAAGCGACAACCTATCAGATGAAAGGCTAAAATTCATTTTGTCTACATGGGCAGACTTATCGCGTTTCAAATCAATTGTAAAAAAAAACTCCGGGTAAACTAGATAAAGAATCATTTATGCAACCACCACCATCCCCGGCCTCGTCGTTCTTTGTCATCCATAACCTCATTCATCTAGAGATGGGTATATATCTAACTTCAGTTTAATACATGATTTAACTTCTGGACTGCATGCTTGGATTGGCTTATCTTGTGAACTGCATGCTGGTAGTGGACATTAGGACTGCATGCTTGATTGGAACGCCACACATACCCTGGCTGATGCAATGATGTGTATTGCCTACTGGTAGATACTTTTAGGTTGTTGCATGTACGTCATAATCTAAATGACATCTGTATGATGCAAAAATATTGTGAATTGCATGCTTTTGTGACTTGCAGGTTTGGGAAATATTATATTTATAGATGGCATGCTGCCGAAAATTTGTTGAAAATTTTAGGGAAATGAAAGAAAAATTCATGAGACCAATTTTGGACTATTTGATATAATTTTTCGTTGATTTCTTGCTTGCTTGGTGGTTATGCCAATTTTGGTTGGACTCTATTATTTATGTTTCGAAATTTAAGTTTAATTTATGTACAACCAAAAATTAATCGTTAATTGCCAAAAAAGGAGATTAAAAGTAATATAGGATCCATCAGAATGGATGGAACACTAGAGGAAGTGGCATTGTTTCCCATGCAAGTCTGTAGAAATTTGTTTCCCATTTTACTTGTTGGTTCCTTCCTCCCACTCATTTTAGAGTAGCTAATGGAAATAGGATTTGATTTTGGGAGGATGTTTGGCCTGGTTAAAATCGTTCAAGTAGATGATACTTCATCTTCTTAAGATTTCCACTCTTCACAATGCACGTATTATCTCTTTCTTTTCTTTTGAGAGGAGCTCTCTTTCTTGGGATTTTCATTTTATAGTAAATCTCATACCAACTGTGTCTACTCTCTATGTAATATTGTTTATGGGGATAATCCACTATATTCTGATATATGTGTTTTATGGGATGCATGAACACGTTACATTATTTAATGCTTGTTATATGAAGCTCCTATGCACTCACAAAATTAATTACTAGTTGGATTATTGTGAACTGATTATCGTAAACACTTAGGTTTGGAGTATCTCTATGGAAAATGTCATATTTATAGGAGAAATGCTGCCAAAATTTTTCAAAAAGCGTATACTAATTTTTTTAACTTTCTTAATTAATTTGTAACGTTTGCAACTGTGACAACGTCAGGACGATGTCATGCACTATGGACGCAGTTGAAAACTTTATTTGTTATCTGAACAGATTAAATGTATTTGAATTTGAATTTATGTAATGTATTTGTATTTAAATTTGAATTTTTAAAACATATTTGTAATTTAATTTGAATTAAAATTTTTAATAATTTATGAATTTTATTGCAATTATGAATGTATAAGAAAATGTAATTTAATTACAGATTTTTACAAAAATTAATAATTGGAAACAAAATTAATTTCACTAATAATTATCCAATTTAAGTATTAGTAACGGTTTCAAAATCGTCACTAATACCCCTTTTAAAAAGTTTTAGTGAAGGAATTCAAACCGTCACTAATATAGCTATGGAGAGCAATAATGACGATTCTAAAACTGTCACTAATACTAGAGCATTACTGACGGCTTAACAATCGTCACTGATAGAGTAATAGTGATGGTTTTAAAACTGTCACTAATAATAGAACAATAGTGATGATTCTAAAACCGTCACTAATAATAGAGCATTAATGACGATTTTATAACCGTCACTAATAATGGAGTAATAATGACAATTTTAAAACTGTCACTAATATTATAACTTTAGTGACGATTCTTGATCGATCCGGTGTAGAAACTATAGTAACGAGGTTAAGTTTTTAGTAACGATTTTAATCCGTTACTAATACTTTACTATTAGTGACAGTTTGGAATATTCGGCACTAATAATTATTAGTAACGGCTGGTATAGCGACTACTATAAATTTGTCACTAATAATCGTAAAACCGTCACTAATACTATTAGTGATGATTTTGTGAGTATTATTGACGGTTTAAATCCGTCGCTAATAATGTTTATTTTTTTTTGTAGTGTCGTTTCTGCCTCCAGCCTCTCTTTATCTCCATCACCCTCCATCTCCCTATCTTCCTCACGGCCAACTCGCCCTGTGCTCGCCATAATCACCTTCCCCTCTCATCATCGTCACTCGACCTCACCATCGTCTCAACCGGCCACCCTCATCACCGTCACCATACTCCGGCCACCCTCACGGCCAGCAGCTGATCACACCAGCTCCGGTATCGTCTGCAGACCAGCTGCGGTGTAGCTTTGCTCCCGACGTCGTCTTTCTCGATACCAGTCCGGTGTCAACACCCCCCCCCCCCCCACGTGCAGCAGCCATACAAAAGCACAGCCTTCACCATTCTCCCTCACGTCCACTACAGCTCCACGGCTACAACTCCCTCACCTCAGACACACAGTCCAGATCCTCTCCAGCCGCAGCCCGTCCACAGCACCTCTCCGTCACCGTCACTACCATCGCCGTTGACTCTCGACACAATTGCCACCACCGTCACGCCAGACCATCGGGTTGTCGCAGCAGTTCCTTCATGGCGTCCCCGCCACCACTGGCCACCTGAGATCTGTCTTCCACTCCTCCGGTGACCTCCTCCCCTCTCTCCGGCACTTTGATCCCCGACATCAGAACAGCCACCCTCCGGCAGCCATCTCATGCAAATACAAACACACACACACACACACACACACACACACACGCACATATACATATATATATATATATATATATATATATATTTATTTGAGTTGTAAATGGTGAATCTATAATGGTTTTTTTTATATATGTATATCTAACATCAATTTATCTTTTTTTTGCAGGATATTTCTTCCTTTTTGTAATACTATTTATTCAGGTTCTATATGTATATATATATTTGACGTCAATTTTTTTTTTTTTTGCAGGGTTTTTTTTTTGTCATAATATTCTTTTAAGTTTAAATTTTTATTGTTTATATTAATGCATGTTAAAAAATGAATATTATTGTTTTTAATGTGATAATATGATATTCGTGCAAGTCTTGCAGGATTTAAGTTTTTTTAGGGATTTTATATTAATTTCGGTGGTTATACACATTTTAGAATGTAATCTATTTCTATAAGTGTGTCATTGTCTTAACCCTTTCTTCAGTTTCCATATTTTAATTCTAAATTTGATTCGTTTCCTTAATTAATTGTTCATTTATGGGTGTATTTGTTTTAAGGTAAGTGTTATAAAATATGCATATTATCTGTAATTGCTATTATTTATAATATGGTCATTATATTATCATTATTATTGTTATTATTTATTATTATTATTATCACTATTGTATTTATCGTTATTATTATTATTATTATTATTGTTGTCCTTACCATTTATTAGCATTATTATTATCATATATATATATATACATATTTTTTTACTTTCTATGTTTATATTTTATTACAATATTTAGTATTTATAGTATTTTTGTATTATTTTACTAAGTATTTTCGTGTGTATATCCCTATGATTGCAATAAAAAGGGTACAAGCTTTTTAAGTTTCACGTACCTCAGTTCTGAGGGAATATATATATATATATATATATATATATATATATATATATATATATATATATCTATTACGTACATTTTTGTATGATTTATTTATTTATTTATTTATTTTGCATGTATATTTATAAATTCACAAAAGGAGTAACCTAAAAGGCTTTTTAAATTTATTTTGAGATAATTTCGTAATTAATTAGGTACCGTTAGTAAGAATGGGCGTGTAGGGGGTGCTCCTACCTTCCACCGCGTAATCGAACTCCCGATCCCGATTTTGGTAACGCAAACCGATTCTACCCTTAATTGGGTAGTAATCAAGTGTTCTAACCACACTAAAAGGTTAGTGGCGACTCCATTACACCATTTTTCCCAAAAAATAAACCCCATATTTTTATTTCGTCACCCCGGGGCACACGCGCTCTAGGACGTCGCGATAGTTGGCGACTCCGTTGGGGATTATAGAGAGTCGAGCCAGTAATTAATTAAAAATTATCCCGAATTCAAATTTAATAAATCTTTTAGTTGCTCCTCATTTTGTGAATATTAATTGTAAATATTTTCTTTCCATTTTTTTTAGAGATAAGATAATTAATTGTAAATATTTTCTTTCTAAAATTTTGTAGATAAGCATATTGATTGCAAATATTTTATTTCCAATTTTTTTTTATTGCAAATATCTTCTTTCCAAATTTTTAGATAAGAATATTAATTGAAAATATTTTATTTCCAAATTTTTTAGATAAGAATATTAATTGTAAATATTTTCTTTCCAAATTTTTAGATAAGAATATTAATTGTAAATATTTTATTTCCAATTTTTTAGATACGAATACTAATTGTAAATATCTTCTTTCCAAATTTTTTAGATGAGAATCTTAATTGTAATTATTTTATTTCAACTTTTTAGATTAAGTGTGTTAATTGTAAATATCTTGTTTCCATATTTTGAATAAGCATGTTATTGATTGTAAACACTTTATTTCCTTTGTTGTTTGAATAAATATGTGATTAATTGTGAATCAGAATATTACATGCATGTGGGGTAGCAGGATTAGGCTAAACTAAGATTCGTACACTCCCACGTGCTCTGTACCTAAGCTTTACCTGTTAGGGTTAGATAGTGGTGTAATAGCGTTTGTCCCTTCGTAGCTTAAGTTTGATGGAACCCATGAACCACTCTGCTCAGTTTAAACTTTATCCAAACCACTTTTGGGCAAGGATGGGAGTCAGATTGGGAACCTATTGTCAATAGGGTTAGAGCCTAGTCACACATAACTATAAATAATTTCTTGCCTAGGATAAAGCCCTAAAAAACCCCGTCTATACAAACCTACCCTGAGTCGGGACAGGAGCCACATCCTTCTCCATGTATAGTCTTTTGTATATATGTTTTTAGATACTTTGTAATATGTCTTGCATTTTGCATCCATTTAAGACATGCATACTACTTAGCCATTATTCTGGAAATGCCTAATAATGAGACCATGGCCCATCCTTCCAAAAAAAACAAAACACTTGGCCTAAGCATTTTAAAATATGGGTCGGCCCAATCCTTTTCAAATAACTCGAACCCAATTTTTTAAAACAAACCTAGGCTCGACCTTTTTCTAAGCAAAAACTCAGCCTAGGCCTGATTTTCAAAAAGGGCCAAACCTAGATTTCAAAAGTGGGCCTCGACCCTATTACCTAAAAATTCAAGCCAACAATTTTTAAGCAATCCAAGTCCAACTCCTTTTAAACTAGAGCTTGATCCCATCATAAAATAGCTTGAAGCCCATATTTTAAAATACTCAAGGTCCAAGTGCACATTAAAATCCACAAGCCCACAATGAACTAACCCAAAGGGTTGATTCGCCCGAGTTAATCCCAAACCCATATCATAACTTAATCCTTTGTAGGATCTAAGGTACATGGACCATCATCAAGGAAAGGAATGGTTGAGGGAATAATTGAATTAAAATTGTGGCCCATCAATGGTCGTCTTAATCTTGAAATCTTTCATTAGTAGAATTTTTTCTAGAATTCTAGCAAAGTGGTTATCTAGGTAGCATTGCATTCAAGCACTTCATGCATAATTTCACACATAGCCATGCATGATAGGCTGCATGCTTGTTCATATCTCTGTTTTCATGTATGATTGCATTAGTTATATCTATGCATAAACACCTATTGCATCTCATGGTCATGCATTAAATACTCACGCAATCATGCATTACATAATCATGCATTCGTGGTTCTAAAAAGGATGTTTTGATCTGCAGCTCTCTTAAGAAAAGAAGCCGCCTGAATAATCAAAAGCAATATTGAAACCACTACGCACCCGTACAACACCAAACGAAAGGCAATAGAAATGCGTGAACAACTGGAAAACAGAGTTATAGGCCTAGAACAAGGACAAGAGGAAATAAGTGATAAAATAACTAAGACTCTGGAGCTGCTGATGAACAAAGGAAAAGCAGTGCAGGTTGATCCGGAGACAGATGTGGACCCCCACTCATCCTCCAACGTTCACCCCAGATTACAGACAAACATCAACTCCACCACCTAGCATCATGGGGGTCCAATGCCAAATATATCTCCATTCATCCCTACTGTGCCAACACAGGGATCCCCAGTGGCAGTAACTCCCCTGTTAGTAGCTTCTGACATTGGGATAAACAAATCTTTGCCTAGTGCCAAAGGTCACTCTGCCGCCAAAATCCAAGATGCCGGACTTTGAAAAGTTTGACGGAACCCGATGTCCTCGAACCCACTTAGTGATGTACTATCAAGCGATGGCAGCTTACTCAGATGACGAAAAGCTAATAATGCACTGCTTTCAAAGCAGTTTGATTGGGTCTGCTATCTATTGGTACATTCAGCGAGATTAAGGCCCGAGTCAACACTTGGAAGGACTTGGCCAATGCCTTTGTCACTCATTACCGCCATGTGACGGAGATGGCACCTGATCGAATGACTTTGCAAGAAATGGAGAAAAAAATCCACTGAAACATTCAAAGAATATGCTTATAGGTGGAGGGATATGTCAATCCAGGTGGACCCCCTAGTAAGTGACTGAGAGGTCATTTCTTTGTTCGTGAGCACACTAAAAGACCCCTACCGTAAGCATCTTCGTGGAGCAACTCCCCACGATTTCATGGATATTATGGCTGCAAGAGGGAGAAATGAAGTCGATATCAAGGCGGGTCTAGTCAGGGATGGTGGCACAGAAACCAGTTCAGGCAAAAAGTGGACCAATAGGAAGAAAGAGGAAGAAGCCTAAATGATTTAAGGGTGTTACTATCAAAGAGGTCGGAATCAGGGGCCTAGTGGAAATTTTGAACCCCTCGTTCATCAGATAACACACGCAGCCACAAGGCCCCAGATTGTTCACCCTGGTCTTAAGTTCGCCCAGTTGCATGCTTAGACACAAGAAATAAGTGGCCAAAGGAATTTTAGGAGAATAGATCCTATCCCTATGTCATACTTAGAGTTATTCCCTCAATTGCTCAAAAGAAGGATGGTTTCAACCATCCTAGGGGTTTCTGTTCCAACCCCTCTCCCGTAATGGTAAGACCCAAATTCTAGGTGCGCATATCACGCCAATTTCCCCGGTTATACCGTTGACCGATGCTGGGCGTTTAAACACAAGGTACAATCATTGAGGGATGCAGGTTGGTTAGCGTTCAATGACAAGCAGTCAGGGATCCAAAGTAATCCTTTACCCAATCACGAGGAAGGAAATGGTTAGTATCTTGTAAGAAGATTTGAGAGCCAAGGCCAAGCAAAAGAATATTTCAGTTATGGATCCTGGAGTTCTAGTAAGAAGTCTGAACGGATAGATTTTCTCTTTAACCACGGGAGCGAAAAAGTACACAAGGGCCAAGCTTTTGATTATCCAATTAATTTCATGTAATAATGTCATTTTAATTCCCTTTCTTCTTGTAGCTTGTCGACACTGTTGTCTCGGACAATTTTCCTTTCATCAATAAAATGAATTATGCATTTCCTCACATCACTTGTGTCATGAGTTTAGTTGCCAAAAATTTATTTGCTAATGTTTCATGCAAAGATAAGGAAAATGATAATACCAATATTCATAAGCTAGAAAGTGATGTTAATTTTGAAAACCAAACACGGGAGGTGGAAGTAGAAGAAGATGAAACAATTTCCCTCACTCTATGAACTCAAATGTTGCAAATAAATAAAAAATCTCGAAGGAATTCAGTAAAATATTTGTGTTGTGCCAAGAATTTCAAGTCAATTCGTTACTCATGTTTTGATCAAATGATAGATGGTCATCCTTGGCCGACCAGTATCTCTAAAAAAAATCAAGTATTGATTTACCATTTGTTAACCCATTTGAGCCTGATTATTAAACCCATTTTTCTTAAAAGTTAGTTTACCAGAAATTTAACCTAAATTGGGTCTCCTTAGCGTTTGGCGAGTCATTTGAGACAATAACCATTACTAAAATGATGGCATGCCATTTTTCTACTATTCAAAAGAAAGTCAAAGAAGAAATCCCTAACAAGGGCTTTTGAGCCAAAAAAAAGAAAAAAATTTTCAAATTCTTGATTAACCAGTTAAAGAATCACACCTCACACTGGGGTAGTTTTAAAAAGGTCAGTCCCAAATAAGGTTCAAATAAAATGCTAAAAAAGTCCTTCAAGAAAGGAAAAGTAGAATGTGTAGTAAAAGCAGAAAATATAGAAAAAAAAAAAGAGAAAAAGAAGGAAAAATAAAGAAAGAAACAAGGGACATACTTCATATGTGATCTTTGGCTAATTTGCCCTTAGTAAGATCAATAATTTTGAGCCTTTTTTATCCCTTTTCTTCTTTAACCTATACCCCCCAGCTTACATTACGGTCCAAATAAAAGTCCTGACCAGATAGGTATATATTGTTGTTTCAAATGATTTGTCAGACTCAATGTTAAGTCTGAACTACGTAATGACCTGATCCTAAAAAGGTACGTATGCAGCTTGTTCAAATAACAAGTTTGGTTGATATCTTGCAAAGTGCCTCAACTCAAACTAGGGCAGAAAATGTTATTATGAGATGGGATTTTTTAGCCTTAGTTTCCCTTTTTCTTCTAAAAACATATATCCCTAAGCCTGCATTTTGTCCCGAGTCTTAAAGACCATCTTCAGATCAAAACATGAATTGAATGTGACTAAGCTAAAGGCAACAATTAAATGAGAGATTTCCAGTGGTTTCATAGTAGAGTGAGACGGAAAGGGAAGAAGTGGCCCTCGATAAAATTGGGGCAGTCAAAGATCAGTCATTCAGTCTGATAAATTAACATAAATGTCATATAGCATTTGAATACTGGTATGAATTTCCCTTGTAATAGCATTGGAACCTAGTAACTACTACAAAAAAATTGGTTTTTAGTGACGAAACTATTAGTGACAGATTCAATTTCGCCACTAAAAATGGGTATTAGTGACGGTTTTAGCAAACGTCACTAATATGGCACAATTAGTGACGGATTTGAAACCGTTACTAATAATTTCGTCACTAAAATTAGAAAAATATCGCGGGAAAATATTTTTCGAGCAGAAATTATCCCAGGAAAATATTAGAGACACTTTTTACGGTATTAGTGACAAATTTAATCCGTCACTAAAAGACACTTATTAGTGACGATTAAATAACCATCACTACTATTATTTTAAAAAAATAAAAAAAAAATTATTTCAGAGTATTAGTGACGAATTTGAAGATTCGTCACTATTAGCCTCTCATTAGTGACGGATTTGGGAACCGTTACAAATATTTATTTTTTTAAAAAAAAAATAAAAAAAATTACTTCAGAGTATTAGTGACAAATTTCAGGATTCGTCACTATTAGCCCATTATTAATGACAGATTTAGGAACCGTCACTAATACGTCTTTTATTTTAAAAAAATTATTTCAAAGTATTAGTGACGAATTTCAAGATTCGTCACTATTATCCCCTTATTAGTGACGGATTTGGGAACCGTCACTAATACTTCTTTTATTTTAATAAAAAATAAAAACATTTATTTCAAATTATTAGTGACGAATTTTAATATTCATCACTATTAGCCCCTTATTAGTGACGAATTTGGGAACCGTCACTAATACTTCTTTTATTTTATTTTTTAAAAAAATTTATTTTAGAGTATTAGTGACAAATTTCAAGATTCGTCACTATTATCCCCTTATTAGTGACGGATTTGGGAACCGTCACTAATACTTCTTTTATTTAAAATAAAAATAAAAAAAATTTATTTCAGAGTATTAGTGACGAATTTTAAAATTCGTCACTATTAGATCCTTATTAGTGACGGATTTGGAAATCGTCACTAAAACTTCTTTTATTTAAAAAAAATAAAAAAATTATTTTAGAGTATCAGTGACGAATTTGAAATTTGTTACTATTAGTCCCTTATTAGTGACGGATTTAAGAACCATCACTAGTACTTCTTTTATTTAAAAAAAATTATTTTAGAGTATTAGTGACGAATCTTGAAATTCGTCACTATTAACCCATTATTAGTGACGAATTTGGGAACCGTCACTAATACTTTTTTATTTAAAAAAAATAAAAAAATATTACTATATAATATTAGTGACGAATTTGAATTTTTGCCACTATTAATCCCTTATTAGTGACGGTTTAGAGAACCATCACTAATAGTCATACATGAAAATTAAAACCCGCACGTTCCCCCAATCTCCCTCGCTCCTTTCCCTCTCATCCTCCCCCTTTCCCTTCTTTCGCCAATCTCTGTTGCGGCCACGTTGCATCATAACCATGCTCTCCGTCCTTCCGCCCACCCTCGCCATCTCCATCCTCATCGCCCTCCCCCCCACCGACCGGATCACGCGTGCTAAGTCCCCGTTCAAACCGGGTCGGTCCTCGTAGCACACCGTCGCCTTTATCATCTCCACGCCTTCGCCGCAGTAACTCAGCGTAACATCATCCACATCACCAGGGAAGCACCAAAAGGTCTCAAATCCCTCGCCGCCGCCACTGACGTCGCCGTCATGCTCCGCTGCTTCCGCTGCCTGCTTCTTCAGGTCCCTTACCTAACGCACCACCTCCGCCAGTAACGAGGCTTTGTCCTTCCTCATTAGGAATTAAGAACATCCTCACGAGCTCTACATCTCCCCTATCCAGTAGTACTGATTTCATCGTCTTCATCAAGCTTGAATATTGATTATTTACTTCGATGTTGTCATTCTGTTTTGAGGAACAGCTCTCGATCAATCCATGGTTTTGAGCATTTTGAGCAGGTTTTGAGCATTTTGAGTAGGAGGGTAACCGAGTGACCTCAATCGAGGAATTGGTAGGGGTATTACATCTATATTCTTGATATTTTTTTAATTTGTTTTTATTTTTCATTTCCATTTTATTTTTATTTTTGTTTCTCTAGCTTATGCATCTGCCTGTGTTTGTGTGACCATCTCAATTCCACTTTCCGTTATCCAGAAACTAAAAGTCCACCCTTCAGCTCAATCAATCCTTAGAGACTAGATTAGGAATTCTAAAGGAGCTAGGGAGTTCAGAATTGTATGTTCCCGGCAATCACTGTTCTTTGCCTTGTTTTGTTTTGTTTTGTTTTGTTTGGTATTTTTTCTTTCACTACAAAAAAACAGGTTTTTAGTGACGAAAGTATTAGTGACGGTTTTAAAACCGTCACTAATAGTGTTGTATTAGTCACGGTTCTTCAAAACCGTCACTAATACTTTCGTCACTAAAAACTACGCGGTAAACAATTTTCGTGCGAAATTCTTTTCTGGAAAATATTAGCGACGATTTTATGATATTAGTGACGATTAACCAACCGTCACTACTAATATTTATGAATATATAAAAAAAATTAGTTAAGGGTTTAAGTTCAAAGAATTAGTGACGAATTAAAAAAATCATCACTATTGGTCATTATTAATGACGGATTTGACAATCGTCACTAATACTTCACTTTTTAAAAAAAAATTAAAAAAATTTAACTTTAGAGTATTAGTGACGAATTTGTAAATTCGTCACTATTGGACTATTATTAGTGACGGATTCAAGAACCGTCACTAATACTTCCTGTTTTTAAAAAAAGTAAAAATTTTAAGTTCAGAGTATTAGTGGCGAATTCATGAATTCGTCACTATTGGTCCCTTATTAGTGACGGATTTGAAAACATCACTACTAATGCATTTTTTTTAAAACAGATAAAAAAATTTCAGTTCAGAGTATTAGTGACGATGGTGTAAATTTGTCACTAATAAGGTACCAATAGTGACGAATTTGTAGATTCATCACTAATACTTCTTTTTTTAAATAAAAAATAAAAAATTTTATGTTCATAGTATTAGTGACGAATTTACAAATTTGTCACCATTGGTCCCTTATTAGTGACGAATTATGGACCGTTACTAAAGTTATGTCATTTTAAAAAAATATTAGACGAAGAGTAGTAGTGACGGTTTTGAAACCGTCACTAATGCCCAAAACTCTTATCCCTTTGCGCGGGATATTTTGCCACACTTTCCCCTGCTCCTCGCTTTTCCCTCCTGCTTTAGCTGGCTCCTACTCCCACGAACCTCTCTCCCAATCTCCCACTACTCTCGGCTTGGTACGTGCTGTTTGTCGAATGTCTCAGGCTTGGTCGGAGCCCCCGTCGAACCCCTTTCCCAGTCTCCCGCTATTCCCAGCCGACTGACGGACTTCTCGCAACACATCTTGGGTTTGGTCGGAGCCCTAGCCAACTCGCGACCCTTGTCGACCACATCCCACTGAATAAGTAAGTTATTAATTTTCATTTGGTTATTGTGTTTAGATCTGAGTATTCTCCATTTGGTACTATCATTCTGCAACATTTGGAGGATGCCGCCCTAGATCATGGCAAATGGCAGAGAAAGATTCATATAGTTTATCCCTGTAGTGGGAGTTTGATCTTGGTTTTTATGTTTGTTTTATGTACTTACACAGAATCCGAGTGCTCTTATTGGCACCTAACGGCGTTAGAGTTGACTTGCAATATTTTTTTCTCTTGTGCTAGAACTAATGAATCTACTAGACCGCGTTTATTTCTTGCCTTTTTGAAGGATAGGGCGCAGATGTGGTTTAATTCCTTGAGACCTCACACTATCACTAATTGGGCTGATATTGAGCGTAAATTTCTGCATAGGTTTTGTCCCTCACAGAGAACTCAATTTTTATAGGAACAAATTATTCGGTTTATGCAGAAGGGTGATGAGACTTTTCGGGCTTACTAGGAGAGATTCAAGGATCTGCTAAGTACTTGTCCACATCACGGGTTTGAATTATGGAGGTTAGTTAATTGTTTCTATACAGCTCTTACTCCTGATTACAAGCACTTTGTCCAGACCATGTGCAATGGAGAATTCTTTAGCAAGGAACCGGATCAAGCACTATCATTCTTTGATTACCTAACTGAATGTATCCCACAATGAAATACACGATACAATCAGGCACCCATGACAGTACAATCCATTAGCACAATCAGTGGTGGAGATACATATGAGCCAATATATTATTCATACACTCTTCTGCCTCAGTATCAGCCACAACAGATCCCTCAAAGCTGTGCGTCGTTAGGATTTCCTGATGATAGCATGACGCAAATGGCGAATATGTTCCAGCAATTCATGCAAATTCAAATCAATCAGTATACTCGAGACATAAATGAATTGCAGGACACCGTTAATGCAATAAGCATGTAGTTGGATAACTTAGAAAAAGAGAAATTTCCAGTTGAACCTCAGCTTAGTCCTCAAAAATACCAACAGCAACAACAAAAAATACATAATGTTTCTCTTGAGACAGCGGAGGTCGCCATTACTTCGAGAAGCGGGAAGGAAGTTCGTCAACCTGAAATGCTCATTGACAGACAACCAATTGTCTCGGTACCTGAAGTTACGGCTGAGATAGATGAAGTCAAAGAAAAACCAGAGGAAACGGGCCTAGAAGTGAAGCAGTTAGTTAATGAGGAGGCTAATACTAATAAGGAATACCAACCTGTGGTACCTTATCCTCAGAGCTTGGCAGTTGTGGAACCGTCACTCCTGACTGGAACAATTGTAGAGGAGTTCACTGCTAAAGTAAATCCCTGCAATGGTAAGATGATTGGTACACCCGATAAAGAGGGTGAGCAGAATGGTGAATGTTTAAATCTCAAGGAATCAGGTAAAACTTTTAATGCTAATGCTTCTGAAGAATTAAAGGTAACTATTCCAACAACCTTTCCTCAAAAAATCAGTTCGTAAAGAAGTAAATTTCCTGGAAAATTTGCTAAATAAAGATGTTTTCTTGTTAAAACAAGAAAGTCAATATGCACACATAGTGTCTGGTATTTTGAATAGTATTAATTCATTTGAGGCTAATTTTCGTGCAGGTATGAAGACTGATTCATTGTGGCAGTTCGAATTAGGAGACCCGTTAGTTCAATTTATAGACCTGCACCCACCAGACGAAATTCCTCCAGAGCCTCCGCCAGACAACTGCAATATTTTTCTTTCCCTTCTTTTCATTTTGTTTTACCTTGTTTTATTTTTAGTCAATTTCCACGTACATTTTCTTGTAGTTTAGTTTTACTTCTCCACCCAAGTATGCCCTACTTCTCCCGTGCACAGTTTATCTATTTTCCCTATGCTTTCACATTAAGGACAATGTTCTACTTTAGTTTTTGGGGGGGGGGGGGTGAGCATTTGCATATGACACTGTGCACATATACTTGCTAGGTTTTATATTGATTTGAAAAAAATAAAAAAAAAAACAAAAAAAAATAAAAATAAAAATAAACAAAGAAAGAGCATTGAGGAGTTACACGATTATGCCATGATTAACACTAACATTTACCCTTCACATACTTTCATATAACCTAAGAATTACACACTTGAGTCATTTATGTGTAGTTTCTCTTTATATGACTTTGTAACTCCATGAAGAATTGATTGGTAGTACACTCATGTTAATCTGGCTATATAATGTCTTGTATTTACACGACATCTCATGAGGCTGAATAGACACATTCATGTGATTCATTGCACTTAGGGTTCCTTGTGAGCACTGAGAGAACACTCGTGGTGACTATGACACCTTGTGAGATATCCTTGAGCTATTTATCGTCGTTTTGAGTGTTAACATCAAATCAGAGTTCACGAAACTCAGTTCTCTTTTCTCCAGGATGATTCTTTGTATACTAGTCTCTGTTTTTAATTTGCTAGCCTAGATGTGACATCAAGTGGGGAGATAAAAACCTAGGTCTTGTAGCCTACTCAAGATGTGAAGGTTGAACCACCCCTAGAAATAGACTTAGTTCATGGACTACTGTTTGAGCTTAATTCCCATTGATGGTATGAAGACAACAAAATAAATGTAATGATTATCCTAATTCACTAAGAAAAGACAGAAACTGAAGAATGAGCAGAAGAAAGAATAAGAAATAGAAATGCACATGAAATGAAATGCTAATGCCTGCTCCACAAAAATACCAAAAACAAAAGTCAAGGACACAACACATGTTCTCCACGTATGAAGATTCTTCAACCATTTAATGCCTCAAATGTATTCACGTCAAGTTTATGAATAAGTTTATCTAGGGTGGTCTTGGTTGGACATGGCGAGTAGATGAGAAGATGTTACTCATAGATAGGCTAAATCCTTCTTAGACTAATCCACTCCATATATTTAGCATTTGTTCCTTTCAATATATGGGATGTTTGATTGCGACACTCCTCCTCACGTATGACAAGTGAACCCATTCTTTTTTAGTATTTTTTAGGGTATACCAGTTAGGCCAAGTCAAAACGACCGTTCTATAGGTGTACACTGGTATCATGAGTGTAATAAGTCACACACATCACACATACCTCGAGATTTTACTTGTTTATACTTGAATTTATTTGATCGTATTAACTCTGAATTGTACCGCTAGTTAACTTCATGTGAGTATAGGGTTCTTAATAGCTATATAATGATGAAACATGCATGAGTGACGTACTTCAGAGATGTGTGCATTGAACATGAATGAACTTGTGCGAAATTCAGTTATATTCTTGTATGTGAAATGGTATGATTGTCTTATATAGACATTGATTTCAGGTTTCCAGGAGTTAGTAATTGTGGATACCGCCCTGAAATTCATTTGCGTTATTTGCTAGAAACTAGAAAAACGTTAGTTGGAGGAGTGATTATGCGCTTAAACTACGTAATTAGCCATTTTAATTCGTGCATTAGGGCTTATATTTTTAATTAAATACCTAATTACTTTCAATATTTTTAACACGGTGTTCTATTTATAATATTTGGATTTTATTGAACAATTGATGAATTTTTGGCTTTTTTTTTATGACAGAAAAATAATCGGGAGCTAAAACTGGCATCAGTTCATAACTCGCACATAACTTTTCCATCTGAGTTTCGATCGAGACAATTCAAAATTTTAAAAAAATATGAGAAGATTATCTACAACTTCTGTGTTTTGAGTTTTGAGAGAAACAGACTTTCAGAAAGGTCAAAATCACCCTTGCTTTTCAAGAAACCAAAAAAAAAAGGAAAAGAAAATAAATAAATAAAATATATTGATGTGACCCGGCCATGAAGCCGGGTCGGATCCACTTTGTCCGGGTACCTTGGCATGCGTAGGGTATTCACCCCCTTCCCTATATATTCTCCCTTTCTCTCCCTCTTTACACACAACCCCCAGACCCTTCTCCTTTCTCTCCCTCTTCTCTGCCAATCCCGTAGCCCTCTCCTTCTTCTTCCCTTTGCTTCTCCCTCTCCCTTACTCTCTCTTAGCCCTCTCTCACTCTCCCAAAGCTCCTCCTTCCCTGCCCTTTCTCACTCTCTCATTCCCCATTCTCTCCCTCTTCTCTCTTCCTCCCAGCTCTCTCTTTTTCTCTCGGCTCTCTCTCCCCCAGTCTCCTTTTCCCTCTCCTTCTCCTTTTCCCCTTTCTCCTCCCTTTCCTACAAATCCAACCACACCCAAGTCCTTGCTCCAGCCAGCATTCTCTTCCCCAGACATCCCAGCCGAGACATTCAATCCTCCTTCTGCTTCTCCAGCCTGCTGCTACTCCTAGAGTGCTGCCTTCCCGAGAAGCCGCCACAACTCTGGCCACCAGCTTGCTGCGGCCCGGAAGAGCTCCTCCTCCTTCTAGTTCTGCTGAGCCTCTCCCAATCGCTGCTCTGCTGTAGTGATCTACCCGAGAAGTCCAGCCACACCCCAGAACATACTCCAGCAAACCCGAAGCCATACCAGCCACCCGAGACCTCCCAGCTGCAGTCTTGCTGCCACGACCTCTCTCTCTCTCTCTCTCCTCTTTTTCTTTTTTATCTTAATTGAATATTGTTCAATTTTTTTTATTAAGGTTTATTTTAAATTTGAAATTTTGAATATTGTTTAGGGGATTTATTATTATTGAAGTTTATTTATTTATTTATTTTCTCTCAAGTAAAATTAGCAGTAGATTTAATTAGTGATTCAAGCTATTTAATTGATTAAGTAAACTTCGATTTGATTCTAAAAAAAAAGAATAAAATACAAAATGAAAAAATATTGCTTTGGTTTTTAGAAATTAAATTAGTTGTTCTCTTTTAAATTTAAATTTTGTTGAAGATCGATTTAGTTTAGGGTTAGTCTTATTAAAGTTTGTATTTTTATCGTGTCTAGTTTTTGTTTAAGTCATTAAAGATTTAATTTTTGTTCGAGTTCTTGTTTGCCTTTAAATTTTGATTTTGGTTCAAGTTCTTAATTTTGTTAAAGGTTCGGTTTTTATCGTTTGCATTTGTGTTTGTGTGAGTTTTATTATTGTGTGTTTTAATTACGTGTTAAAGTTACCATCTTTTGTTTTCATTCTGAAATTCAATGCGTATTTCAATTCTTGTTCGGTTCGGAATTTTTTTGTATTTTTATCGTGTCTAGTTTTTGTTTAAGTCATTAAAGATTTAATTTTTGTTCGAGTTCTTGTTTGCCTTTAAAATTTGATTTTGGTTCAAGTTCTTAATTTTGTTAAAGGTTTGGTTTTTATCGTTCGTGTTTGTGTCTGTGTGAGTTTTATTATTGTGTGTTTTAATTACGTGTTAAAGTTACCATCTTTAGTTTTCATTCCGAAGTTCAATGCGTATTTCAATTCTTGTTTGGTTCGAAAATTTAAATGTAGGATTTTCGTTTCTCGTTATTTAATTCAGTGCATGCTAGGATTAGGGTTTAATTTGCATGTTCGTTTAATTTTTTAAAAGAAATCTCAAACAATCCTAAAATTCCCGAACTGATTTCAGTAACTTTTTATTTTCAATTGGAAATACGTAAAATTTGAGATTAACCGCATTCCCTGAAAAGACGATTTAGCCTTTTGGTTGAATATTACATGACAAAACTCGTATATTTGGGATAGCTTCTGAACTGCTTATTGTCATAGTGATTCTCTCAAAACTACAGGAGACATTTTGGAGAGTGCCGAGTTGGGGTATTTACTTGCTATTGATGCGAATGGCCTGGCCACATGGCGCAAGATTTTTGTGCGCCACCGAGTGATGCGTCGGCTCCTAGACCACACTGACGAAACTACCCAAGACCCTAAGGTGACCAACAGAGAAATACTGCCCCGGCGCGGGTTTATGCATTTACCCCAGGAGACGCACAGGCAGCAAACGATGTATTGACAGGTATCATTTATATTTTGTCATATAAAGATATTGTGTTGTTTGATTCAGGGGTGACACATTCCTTCATGGCTTGGGAGTTCATTAAAATGTGTGGGAAAGAAGTTCAACCGTTGAATGTTAGTTTATCAATGGCTACACCAACCGAGGTCGTAGTGTTGTGTAAGAGAGCACTCAAATATTTTCCAATCAGTATTGAGGGGAGGTCATTGTCAGCTAACTTAGTGGTCTTAGACACACATGGTTTCGAGGTAATTTTGGGAATGGACTAGCTAGCTGCCAACTATGTCAGTATTGATTGCTATCAGAAAGAGATAGTATTCAGACCTTCAGAAGAGTAGGGGTATAGATTTGTGGGGACATGTGTCCGTACTCCTCCACAAGTTTTATCATCTATTCAAGCAAGGAAGTTACTTCTAGAGGGATGCCAGGGATACCTGGTTTATGTAAGGAAGCACCGGATAGGGAATCCAGGTTGGAAGATACCCCGATAGTGAAAGATTTTCCTAATGTGTTTCTCGAGGAGTTGTTAGGATTGCCTCCCGATCGTGAAGTCAAATTTGCTATCGACATAGCTCTAGGAACAGCACCGATTTCTAAAGCTCCGTACAAAATGGCTTCGGGGAAATTGAAAGAATTAAAGAAACAGTTGCAAGAATTGCTGGACAGGGAATTTATCAGGCTTAGTGTGTCACCCTGGGGAGCACTGGTACCTTTGTGAAAAAGAAAGACGAGACGATGAGGATGTGTATCAACTACAAGGATATAAAAAAAGTAACAATCAAGAATAAGTATCCTCTTCCCCTTGTTGATGATCTATTCGACCAGCTCTAGGGAACACGGTATTCTCTAAAATAGATCTTCGATCCGGGTACCATCAGGTAAAGGTGAAGGTAGGGGATGTCTCGAAGATAGCGTTCTAGACTCGGTATAGCCATTATGAAATTCTAAATATATGATTCGAACTGACGAATGCTCCTATTGTATTCATGGATCTGATGAATATGGTCTTCCATCAGTACCTGGATCAGTTTGTTATAGTATTTATTGACAACATCTTGGTATATTTGAAGATCCCCGAGGAACACGAGAAACATTTGAGGATAGTTCTCTAGGTGTTGAGGGAAAAGAGGTTGTATGCCAAATTCAAGAAGTGTAAGTTTTGGTTGGAACAAGTCACATTCATCTGGCATGTGATATCCAGACGTAGTATTTTAGTGGACCCGAGCAAGATAAAGGCAGTAGTGGACTGGGAAAGACTGAAAAATGTCTATGAGATCAGGAGTTTCCTGGGATTGGCAGGATACTATCGACGTTGGGATTGGCAGGATACTATCGACGTTTTGTAGAGGGATATTCTAAATTGTCAAGCCCTTTGACCAGATTGACCAGAAAGAATGCTAGATATGAATAGACGGATGAGTGGGAGCAGAGTTTTCAGGAATTGAAGCAGCGACTCGTCATTGCACCAGTGTTAACCATCCCATCAGGAGATGACGATTTTTTGATCTACAGTGAAGTGTCTCTTAGAAGAGTTGGGTGTGTATTGATGCAGCAAGAAAAAGTTGTGGCATACGCTTCTCAACAACTTAAAAAATTTATAACTATTAGTGATGATTTTAAATTGGCTTCTATATCTGCGATTACTACTAACAATTAGTGATGAATTTAAGATTTGTCACTAATAATACAGTATTAGTGACGGATTATAACCATCACTGAAACCCTAATGCTGTCACTATAAATTCTACATCTTCTTTGCTTAAATTCGTCACTAATAGTAGGGTATTAGTGAAAGATTCAAATTTGTCACTAATAGTAGAATATTAGTGATGAATTACAAATTTGTCACTAATGGTACAGTATTAGTAAAGGATTAAAATTCGTCACTAATAATAGGGTATTAGTGACAAATTTGTAAAGGATTAAAATTCATCACTAATAATAGTGTATTAGTGACAAATTTGTAATTTGTCACTAATAGTGCAGTATTAGTGAATGATTTAAATTCGTCACTAATAGCCTACTATTAGTGACGAATTTGAATCCTTCACTAATACTCTACTATTAGTAATGAATTTGAATCATTCACTAATACCCTACTATTAGTGACGATTTTTTAATTTGTCACTAATACCCTAATATTAGTGACGAATTTGAATCCTTCACTAATAATTAAAAAATTAAAAAAATTTAATACTAATTTTTTTAATCATCAATTCTTGTAAAAATTTGTAATTACATTTTCGCATACATAACCTGAAACCATAATTACAACAAAATTCATAAATCATTCAAAATTTCAAATTTAAATACAAATTTAATTAAAATAAAGAAATAACATATGTTCAGATAACAAAAAAATTTTCAAAAAATTCAAAATTCAAATACAAATACATTATACAAATTCAAATTAATATATAGAAATTTCATTTGTTCAAATAACAGTAAAAATTATAAAAAAATAATCAAAAGTTGCATCCGACGACTGTAGTGCATGCATGGTATCATGCTGATTTTATAATAGCCGTGAATCCTACAAATTAAGAATCATAAAAAAAAAAAAAAAAAATAGTATACAAATGAAGAGCATAATGGAGAGCTGGCGCTCAATATAATCAAGAAGAAAAATATAAAGAGTGCGCCATACAATAATTTTCAACTCTAAACAAATAACTAAAATGAATGTAAATGGCGTACGTATGAATATATACAGTTTCATGCATCAAACTACGCACGTAAACACTTTAACTCGTTCTCAAAACAAAATATCCTTGGTGGTGGACAAATAATAATGTTTATCCATAGTTAAAAGCAAATGATATGTCATGTATGTTAATAGATGCAAATTTAGGGGTTAATGAAATGACTTTTCATTTAAATTTCACTCATCCTTTCAAAAATATTTTAACATTCATTTTATTATAATTATCTTTGTACATGGTTTTTTTTTTTTTAAAAAAATTTTTAACGAAATTTTGGCACCATGTCGTCTGTAAATTGGACATTTTTCCATAAAACTTGTACTTGAAACATAGTTATTTTCACAAAATAAAATATTTCAAACATGCAACAACCTAAATCCACAACCAGCATGCAATTCACAATATACTGCATTAGTCATGCAGTTGGCGCTCAACACAAACATGTATTCTAGTAGTTCAATTTACAATTCATATAACATAATACCGTCCATCAAAAAAATATTACTAGTAAAAAGTTAAAACACAATTCAACTACCCTTGAACCTCACCAACAAAGTCGTATCCTCTTCTAGGCAGAAATAACCCTAGCCTCTAATTCCACAAACCACTTCTTCCAAGCCTCAACCCTCGCCTCGGCTCTCGCCTTCCTGAGAACTCCGAATCATTCAACTTATTCTTCACATAAGCAACAGCCTCCTTCTCACCTTCACCAGAACTCCTCGAAGGCCCTAATAACATCTTGCATCCCTCCTTCCTCCTCTTTTCCCTATAACTCATTACTTTGTTATCCTCTCGCAAACAAATGATCGTCTCTTTAGAGTCTTTGTACTTTTTCTCTAAGTCTTCCCATTGATCTTCAAGAAAGGGTTTACTAAGTGCTAGCTCTCCATTATGCTCTCCATTCTGCGTGAACTTCTCCACAAATGCACTCAAAAATAAAGAGCAGAATGGAGAGCTCAGTAAACCCTTGCTTGAAGATCAATTGGAAGGCTTGGAGAAAAAGTACAAATACGCTAAAGAGACGATCATTCGTTGGCGAAAGGATAACAAAGTAATGAGCTATAGGGAAAAGAGAAGGAAGGAGGGATGCAGCCTTCGAGGAGTTCTCGTCAAGGTGAGAATGCTCGCGAGAGCCAAGGTGAGGGTTGAGGCTCGAAAGAAGCGGTTTATGGAATTAGAGGCTAGGGTGATTTTTTTAAGTGGCAACCGGCGAGTGGGTGATTTTTTTAAACCCTTTTTGGTGAAGGGACTAGGCAGCCAAACGAAAGGCCTAATCAACTAATTCAATTTATGTCTGAAAGATATAAGTGGTAGAAAACAAACAAGAAGAAGATATAAGTAAGCTTTGAAACACTATAATCTCTTTAAATATATATACACACACATACATACATCCATAGATACATACATACATATATACATACATACATATATCCATACATACATATATACACACACACATACATGAATAAATAAACATATACAGATTAAGATTGAATGCTTTCCCATCGATAACATGTGATGGGTGATGACTAACGACCCTACTAGCTTAAGTGTGGGTTACGAGCGAAACTTTCAAAGTTAGGATTAGAACTCAACCATTACATGAACATTTTAGTATAAATCCACAGAGCTGATCAACATCATAGTAACTGAAGAAGAACTATAGGATGTGATGGCATGTATGGAACTGGCAACAACACCATGGAAATTGCCTCAATCACTTCCCTACGTTTCTTATGTTCAATAGCAAGTAGGATGAAGGTCAACTTGACTCAAAATGAGTTAGAAGACATAGTTGATTCTGGTGAAGGTGGACTTTATGCTAGCAATATAATTTCCCCAAAACTTAAGAAAAAATCGCCCTTTTCTTGAAATTAAGATAGATGTGAAAATGATTAGAACAATCACTGATAAATGGGACCCTTACTACCATTGTTCCACCTTCAACCAAGTTGACATGGCTTTAACAGTTGAAGAATGCACTCCTTTACTATCTTTGTAATTAAAGATGTCTCGCAAAGTATTCAAAGCTGGTGTCATTTGTTTTGTCAGGAATATGTAGATTAGGATTTGGAGATTGAGAATGGTGAGATTGTCCTTCCCTTGGGATTGTAGCTTTTTGCAACTCCTTCATCATGTGGCTGGTCTAAGGAAGCATATGAATATGATTTGGGAGTTGGAGATTTTGAATGGTGAGTTTGTCCAATTTGTAGTTATTGTAAAGGAGGTAAGCAATATTTCTTTTAAGGTTGGATTTTGTTGAAAATTGCTTTAGGCCTATGAATAAAAGGTTTGGAATGGAATTTTCTTTCTGAGAAGCTAAATGGTGGTTAGAGAGCACTTTTGTAGTTGCAAAGGTATGGGAGTGTATCTTTGAGTTGGAGAGATGAAGCTCTCGGACCTAATGGGTTTGCGATGGACTTTATCCTAAGTTGGGAAGTGTCAAGGATGTTATACGAAGGTTTTGTCCCTCCTACCAAAGTTACATGCTAATGATGATGTAGCCAAGAGTCCTACTTTTTAAGTGCCTAAGAAAGATGGATATATTAAGGAATTTCATACCTACTGGTTTTGTGATTACTGCTAATAAGGTTTTGACTAAGGTTTTCTAGTTTTTTCCAAAAGGTTGCTTCTCAAGCATTCTTGATGTAGCTTGGATTGTGTATGAAGTTGTTACTTAGATTGTGAGAAAGCTTGTGATAGATTGAGTTGGGGTTTCTTGGATTTAGTTTTGGACATAAAAAGATTTGGTTATAGATTGAAGAAATGGATTATGGTTTTTTTTTATTCTATTCAATGATAGTGGTAGAATCCTAGCTTACATCTTCCATTTTCTTCATGGCGGTCTGCTATTTCATTTTTTTTTTGTTCATTTTGGTGGTAAATGTCTTAATTAGAGTTAGAATGACTTTAAGATTGCCGCTTTTTCTTACGAATTTCAACACGTGAGAGGCGTGAGTTAGAATGACTTTAAGTTTTAACTGATCATGCATACATTTCTTTGTACATGATTTTATTCTAGAAAAAAATTAACGAAATTTCGGCAACATGTCATCCGTAAATTGGACGTTTTTCAAAAAATTCCTACAGTAAAACTTGATAGATTCAAGAAAAAAAATCATAATAATACACATCATACAGATACCAGTCAGTTTGAGCATGCAATAACCTAAATCCACTACCAGCATGTAATTCACAATGTACTGCATCAGTCATGCAGTTAGTGTTCAACACAAACATGTATTTTAGTAGTTCAATTTACAATTCATAAACATAATACCACCCATCAAAAAGATTTAGTCATTCAACATTTCAATTTAAATTTTCAAAAGATTTCAAGTTCACACAGTTATAAATAAAACTTACCTTTGCTTCCTAGTCATTAAATGGATGGTTCAAAAATGTCATAATTCAATATAATTTAACCAAAAACAACATATCTGAATTTCAAGTTCAAAATTTGAAGTTTACTATTGGTTTTATTTCTTAATTTTGTATTTTTGGGCATTTTTTATGATGCGGGAACATGAGATTGGAATCATGCCCATTTTGTAGGGGCAATCTAAAGAAAGTAAATTTTGGGGACTTGTGGGTTCTCCCCTACAGGAGTGATGTGGTTAACATGGAAAATGTATCAAAGGAAGACATTTTACGTTTTTTTCTCTATATAAACAGCCTACCTAAAGATATTCCTGATGCTCTTTTTCTACTGTATTATGAATACTTCATCTGATCTAGGGAAGATGGAGCAATGATGTACAAAAAGAAGGAAATGCCAACAATTGATGTAAATTGAGTGGGTAAGGTTTTCACTTTGAGTTCCTGAGTTACAATCTGCATGATATTTGGTACCAATTAAAAACCACTCATCTTAAAAATTAAAAGCTTATTGTTACTAGTGAGGTGGTTTTCCATTAATGGAGCTAGCTCTGGTGAGGTGGTTTTCCATTCACAACACAATCTAGGCACAATGGAACTTCTGATGTTCCATTTCCACTCAAGAACATTAGGCCCCAAAGTATATAAAATTTTTTTAAGGTAAGACAAACAAACATTCCACACTATAGGTATAGTAAAAAATAATTATTTATCCAAAATTTATAGTCATATGGCGGGGCATAAGTCATTGTAGGAAGACAATAAACTAAAAATTGGGAAAATTTTAAAAACTCTAGAATCTCGCCCGAAGTTTATCAAAAAGATGTAAGCTTCCGTTTATATTGGCAAATTTCAATCAAAGTCATGCCTTTTTTGCTAATTTCCCATATATAATTTTTTTTCTTACTTTCCTTGCTAATCAAACATAAAAAATTAAATTTCTTTCACTACATTTGGGAGCATGTATTTCAAATCTTAGATTCGAAAGATAAATGTTAATACAATTTTATATTATATCATATCTAAATTTAACACAACTCTAAACCCAAAGTCTCTCTAAACATCGAATTACATTTTCCTTTTTTTAATATATATATATATATATATATATATATATATATATATATATATATATATCTAATGTTTTCCAAGTTCCAAATGAAGGCCTAATAGACCAAATAAGACCTAATATAAGATATGCTAATGGTCTGTTTGGAACTTGGAAAATATTAGGTAAAGAAAAACACGAAGGAATCAACTTTCTTATTTTTTTGGTGTTTGGTTGTCAAGGAAAATAAGAAGAAAAATGAAAAATATAAACTTGATTTTACACATCATAATTATTTGGTACATCCAATTTGTTTCTACTAAAACTTTTGTAAAACCATTTTGATAATTTACATTAGATGAGAATGATAATATTAATATTTTATAAAATTATTTTCAAACAACCAAAAATACAGTCACAAAAATCATCATAACCGCTTTATGATATTTTTTATAACGATTAATAAAATTAAATAAATACTTTAAAAGACCATTAGAGGATGAAGTAATAAAGATTTTTGAAATACCGACACACAAAATATCAAAACTACAAACTGCAGACAAACTAAACTTCCTCCCATAAGGCCAAAATTCTCATTTGCTATGCACATTAAAAAATTTTCACATTCCAAACACAACACTGGGGAAAATAATAAACTTAAAATTAGGCTAGACAAGATCTGATTGTACTAAAGTTGGAAACCAACTTCAAAAGAAGAAGAAGAAGAAGAAGCAAACCTGGCGAGGAGTAGCTTGTAAAAACTTCTATATATAAAAACTTCCAAGCTCATGCACTAAGCAAGCAAGGTAATCTTGGATGGCTAAATGAAAAAAGAAATGAAGATTTTTGGAATATGGGGGTATACTTTACCATAATTTTTTAAGCTAGTTTTATGCAAGTACTCGACAATCTGCCACATAACATCACTACTAAAAAATCTGAGCAGCTTGTAAGTTATGTTCTACAGAAAGATTAATCATGTAGCCTATTGAAGTTAAATGAGCTGGTTGAAGATGGCACCACCAATGGATGGCACTCCTTTTGCTTTTTCGAAAATTTTCTTGCTGAACAATTTGTCAATGTAAAAAGAGAAGACTAGAGTTACTGTAGTGAGGACAATGTAGTTGCAGGAAATGTCCATGGGGGCCCTTTTGGATACTATAGCATAATATCTCAATAGAAAAAATAAAATAATAATTAATTCATCTCTCTTTCTCAATTTCTGCAGACCTGTATGGTATCGGCATATTGAAAAAAAAACAAGGAAAAAATAAATTCTACAGCCACATATGCTAGAAGTGGGGCAAAAGAAATTCCAGTTTCAAAATACAAAAAAAAAAAATCCATATTGTTCAGTACCCAAAAAATTATGACTCCTATAATTCAAACATAACCTGCAGTAGATTAACTGGGAAAAAAAGAGAAAGAAGTTATACAGTGAAAATATGCAGATTCTATCTTTCAATTTAGACAAACCCATTATAGATCAAGCTATAATGGGACTTATTTTCTTGCTTGAGACTTTGTGAAAAAGCTACTTGTTGATTCTGTGCATATGTTTTACATATATCTATTGCATGATTATATTGATTATCCTCTATGTTGCACAACTTGTCTGATTCACTATTGAGAGTTTAGTTGTTGTATTGGACCATACCTGAACTGTTTGAGTAGTTGTGGATAAATTGCTAGGAAATTTACACTCAAAACAGGTTACATTTATACAGGTTTACTTTTGGAAAATCCGATTTACAAACGGCACTCTACTGAAATTTTTCAAAACCTTTTTCCAAAATTACTCTTGTATAAATGTATTAAACACCCATTGCCTAGGACTTTAATTCCAATGACCCTTTTTGCTGCTGCCAAAAGGGGGAGATGGAAAGAGGCAAAATAATGAGAATACATTGGATGCATCTTATGAGGGGGAGCCTTCTTAGGCTTAACCCTATAGTTTTGCCAATCATATTTGTCACCATCAAAAAGGGGGAGAATGTTGACCTTATAGGTCACGCCCTGATTTTGATAATGACAAATACTCTTATATTTAATAAATATCTAGTTCATATGCAAGTTCATATTAGCATATCATCAATGGCACATGAAAGCTCAAAGCTTGAAGACAAACTCATGCTCTTAATTGTAATAATTTTTAGTGAAATCTGTCTGTAATAGTAATTAGGGTATTCGGTTTGTAATAAGCACACACATCACATGCATGATTTATTTTGTAAGCTCAAACCAGATACAGACCAAAAATAACCATAGAAAGACCTTAGGGTTTTCCTTTCGGTCGACCGACACCAGACTTTTTCGGTGTCTTCAAATTGGACCCCAAGTGCCCTTAGGACACTCACACTTTCACATATATTTATTAGGCACTTGAATAGGGCTTGTTTGCTTCAATATAGGACCAAAATGCACACACGATGCACTTTCAGTCGACCAGCCAAGCCAGTTCATTTTGGCCTGGTCGACCGAGATATCCTGAGTCAAAGTTTGACCACCCAGTCGACTAGCAAAGGTAGTTCAAAAAGCCCTGGTCAACCGAAACTCCTTGGGGTCAAAGTTTGACCACTCGGTCGACCAGCAAGGTTAGTTCAAAAGGGTCTGGTTGACCGAAACCCTCCTAGGTCAACAGTTGACCATCTGGTCGACCGAGAACATTTGTTCTCCAACTACCTGGTCGACCAAAGGGTTCTCGGGAGAATTCTCAGCTGTCTGGTTAACCAAACCATGCAGTTCAAAAAGGCCCGGTCGACCGAACCTTGGAAGTTTGGGAAATCTCCCTCTCCGATCGACCGAGCATTTCAGTTCAAAAGTCCCCTAGTCTACCGAGCCATTTGAGTCTGGTCGACCGAACCATTTCTGGTCGACCGGACCTCTCGGGTTGCTGCTATTTTTTTATCGCTGTTAATAATTTTAAACAAGGTTAAATTGATTTAAATGTCATTAAACTTTTCCAATAATCCCTAATAGGTCCCCAACGGTCAAAATTTTCAGTATGTCTATATATACTCTTTCAATTGGTGGATTAATTTTTGATTAGCAAAAAGGATTAAGAATTTTCTCTCTAGAGCAAAAATACACTCTTTTGATTCCTAGTGCTCATACCTCCTTACAAACACTCTAGCCTTCCTTCTAAAAGTTCAAAATCATTTGTAAGTGCTTTGAGTATGTATTCTAAAAGGTTTGCTCTCATTGTTTGAAGTGCCTTGAATCGATTTTTGTAACAAGAGCATAACCTAAGTATTCTTAGGAGGCTTTTCTAATAAGCCTATCCTGTGAAGACTTGTTAAACTTCCAAGTGTTGCATTCTCATTGCAATAATTTAGGAAGTTTGTATTTGCATTTGGCTTGCAAAACTATTTTCAAACATATTCAAATATCTTGTAATATTCATATTGATATTCTTGTGAAAAGATATTTGTGTGTGTTATATTAATCTTTGTAGCAATATCCATTCAAATCTATATCATTTGCTGAAACACAAAGATTACTTATATCTTGCAGTCCAAGCATATATATATTCACGAGATTGACACATTCTATTGATTGATATTATTGAGGCTTGTTTGATACTCTGTATGAACACGTTTGATTGAATACTTTGAAATACACAGATTATTATTGACACTCTCATGTGCGTACTACACTGATAGAAAAATTGTTTCAGAGTTGAACTACTTAGACCACACTAAGCTTACATTATTAAATCATCTATGCTGTATGTATTTGTGCGCATTTGTGGTATAAATCTGCTTTACGTGAAAGCACTCTTGTATTGTACCTTGTGATTGTATATCTGAGAGATTCCAGGCGTGGCCTGAGGGGGTGGTAATCCAGCCCGATAAGGATTGGTAAAGGTTGAGGTCAATCCTGTGGTAATTTGACCTGGTCTGTATAGGTGCCGCTCCACCCGTTTAAGTGAGCAAGTTATTGTGATAATCCTTGTATTGGTTAGCCAAGGCGGGGACGTAGGCAGTTAGCCGAACCTCGATAACATATCTGCGTGTCATCCTTTCTTTACTGCTTTCTGGTGCTTGTATGATTGTTTAAACTGCTTTATTTAATTTCTGGTATATTTACATTATTTGCACTAGAATGACCATAGGCTTGTGAACATACTGTTGTTAGGAAGAATACTTAGGAGATAAATTTTAAAAATACCAATTCATCCTCCCCCCCCCCCTCTTTGGATCACGATAAAGCTAACATGACGGTTCCCAAATCCGTCACAAATAAGGGGATAATAGTAAAAAATCTTCGAATCCGTTACTAATACTCTGAAATAAATTTTTCTTTTATTTTTTAAAATAAAAGACGTATTAGGGACAGTCGTCAAATTCGTCACTAATACTTTGAAATAAATTTTTTTTTTTCATTTTTTTAAAATAAAAGACGTATTAGTGACGATTGGGAATCGTCACTAATAAGATGCTAATAGTGACGAATTTTCAAATTCATCACTAATACTCTGAAATAAATTTTATTTTATTTTATTTTTTTTAAATAAAAGACGTATTAGACACGGTTCCCAAATCCGTCATTAATAAGGGTCTAATAATGACGAATTTTCAAATTCGTCACTAATACTCTGAAATAATTTTTTTTATTTTTTTTAAATAAAAGACGTATTAGTGATGGTTCCCAAATTCGTCACTAATAAGGGGATAATAGTGACGAATCTTCAAATTCGTCACTAATACTCTGAAATAATTTTTTTTATTTTTTTTAAAATAAAAGATGTATTAGTAATGATTCTCAAATCCGTCAATAATAAGGGGCTAATAGTGATGAATCTTCAAATTCGTCACCATATTCTGAAATAATTTTTTTCCATTTTTTTAAAAAATAAAAGACGTATTAGTGACGATTTCCAAATCTGTTACTAATAAGGGGCTGATAGTGAAATTCGTCACTAATATTCAAAAATAATTTTTTTATATTTTTTTAAAATAATACTAATAAAAATCTTTTAGTGATGGATTTAATTCATTAGTAATACAGCAGAAATCGTCGCTAATATTTTCTTGAGATAATTTCTGCGCGAAAAATATTTTCCCACGATTTTTTCTAGGTTTTAGTGACGAAACTATTGGTGACAAATTCAAATTCGTCACTAATACCCACTTTTAGTGATGAAATTTAATCCATCACTAATAGTTTCGTCACCAAAAATCAGTTTTTTTTTTTTAGTGCACCAACATTTTAACCAGAGTGAATTCATGATTTAGGCATCACAAACACCACTCTTGGGATAAGGTAATGAGAATAAATTATATTAGTTATTTTCGAAATTCACCCAGTTAAATCATGATATATAATTACTGGAATATTGTATATGGATTTCTAAGTAATTTTATGGGTATGAAAATTATGGTTTATTTATTAAATCATAGTATTTGATTAAATTAGATTTTTAGGAATATTTCGGAATTAGATTAAATTGTGGGGATTTGATCATACTAGTGTTTTTAAATATATTAGAAATTAAATTTAAATATAAGAAGTGGATCATACTCGCGTTTTTTTTTAAGAATTTAACTGGTTAACGGGAGCACGTGAGCTTAGAGATGTTAGAATAGTAATTATTTCAGGATTTAACTGATTAAGCTAAAATATATGAATACAGGAATTTGTGCGAACGCCGTAAACACTGCTTTAGGATTCCTACAGGTATTTCTCCAAGAATCAGGTAAGGCGAATAAATTATGTCACGTAGTTTTGAAAAATTAATTGGTTAATTTTAAAGTACGCGAACATGAAATTATTATTGTATATGATTTTCGGATTTATCAGGCATGTGAAAACAGTGGTTTTGAATGATCAGGTATTTTTTAGACAATTATTATATTATCAATACTACTGAAAATTTGTGTGGCATGAGAAATAGATTTGATAACAGCAAAATAATCATGTGATTTATATTGGGATATATATATATATATATATATGCTTTATATTAAAATACTTGATGATATGAGATTTATACAAATATGTTTTATACAGAAATGAAGATATGTGAT
Organism: Malania oleifera; assembly: GCF_029873635.1. Lineage (NCBI taxonomy): Eukaryota > Viridiplantae > Streptophyta > Magnoliopsida > Santalales > Ximeniaceae > Malania > Malania oleifera. Next base: position 25,910,891 of record NC_080420.1, on the reverse strand, counting down.
ATACAAATATGTTATTATCAGATATGATGATATGTGTGAAAAGGGAAGGTACTCCCAAGAAGGGACGAATTAGGATTTTAAAATTTTCTTTAAATCCTTTTTAATGAACTCTTTCTAAATCCTCTTTAATTTTAACAATTACACATGTAAGATTGATTAACAATAATAAGTACAGCGGAAGATTAAATTAGTTATGAACCTTAATGAATGAGTATGCTTACTTTGAATGCTTTATGGATTAGTCAAGAAATCTTTCAGCAATTATCCAACAAACCAATCCAATCAAGATAACCAAGATAAAATTCACATTATGAAATAATAACACAATCTCAGCAATGCTTACAAGATTCAACTTTTATGTATCGTTGCTAATGATTGAGTTAGTGCAACCATACTGCTAGGGGAGTGTGTTGGTATTAGAAGTCGATTGAGTCCTTTAGAGAGATGTTGACCGCCCCTAGGTCTAGAACAACCTGCGATGGGTGAATTGAACTACAAACGAGGTATTTTTATCTAACTTGATAAGTCAGCCACGGTTAGGTCCCGCCTTCGAGCCACACAACCCGGTCATCTGGGGTTATTACATGATGATCACATATGAACGTCCAAAGGGTAGTTCCTCATTATAGATGCAATGCACTCATATGATTATACTTTATACAGATATGTTGTTTCATATACAAAGATATTTATTGAGCATGATCATACTTTTGAGAAAAATATATGGTTGCAGATGTATACATTAGTATATAATTATATATGGATATGAGTACTGTTTTCCATGATTTCTCAGTTAAATTAATATTTGTATGATATGTTATGATACACTAAAACTCATTTGCCACACACTGATAATAATTTATTCCCACTTACTAAGAGGTGTCTCACCCTAATAATCTTAAATATTTTAGGAAATTCAGGCAGTCAAGCAAAGTGAGCTCCGAGATAGATGAGGCGTAGTTCTGATAGTTCAAGGTAGGTGGTTATTTTTGGGGCTGGAGATATGTCTGTGTAATCCTTGGGTTATCTGATGGGTTTTTGGAGGGGATTACATGTATATTTGAAATTTTTATGGGTAGTTATAGGGACATTTTGGGAATGTTAAAAACCAGACCAAGAAAGGGGAATCCCCTTTCTAATAGCAGAGACTAGTTATGGACAAGCACTATGTGTGTGTTTTACGATTCTCTATTTATTAAACTTTTAAAAAATTATAAAGTTATAACAAAAAATTAAATAGTATAAGGGTATTTTAGAAAACTCAAAGAAGTGGTTAAAGGGGAAAGAAAACTACTTCCCAATTTATAGGAATGATTAAACATGGATTTTAATGTTTTTTTTTTTTTTTGTTACATTTATACTATTAAGTGTCTATTTTATTTTTTTAACAAATGAAAAAATATTTTATATGAGGTTAATTTTGAGTTTTAGAAAAATAACACCAATAGGGAAATCCTCTTTATAGTAGTATAGAGTAGGAAAATCTTCTTGAAAGAAGTATAGACTTGTGGTGACAAATCACATAGATCGCTGTTTTGGGTGGTAATTGTTTATTACTTATTAAATACAATGAAGCAAAATAAATTAATAATTAATATTTAAGAAATGATAAATTAATTGATATATGAACTATTAATTTTTTTAAAATATTATAATAGGGTTATATGTGTAGTTTTGGGGTATTTTATTTATGAGTAGTTATATTAGAATTTAGAAATCTTAAAAATTAGTTCAAGAAAAAAGGAAAAAATAACTTTCTAATAGCAGAGTTAGAAATTAGAGAGGGAAATTACGATTATCGAATAATATAAAAATTATTATAACTTTTTTAAAAAATAAAAATAAAAATTACTTCTATGCTACTATAAAGGGCATTATCCTATTTGATATTATCTTTCAAATATATCAAATTTATCCCTATAATTACGAATAATTATTCCAAAATACTCTTTTAATTAACTACAATTTTTTAAAAAATATCTTGTCAAATTTAGCCTTATAACTGTTCATAATTATATCCTTATAATTATTTTAAAATGCCTTCGATCATACTATGTAATTTTTTATTATTATTATTTTTTATAATTTTTAAAAAATTTTAAAAAGTAGAAAATCCTAAAAAAAACGGGTTTGCAAACCTATAATTTATATTTATTTTATTTTTGGCCAAAGTGGTGTCCACTCTCCGAAATCCGCCACGTGGTGTGTAAGCAAAACGCGAAGACGGTGAGGCAGTGGTGGTGGTTGGTTGGTTGGCCCTTAGAGACCGCGAAGAGCCAAGTGCGAATTTCCTAAAATACCCCTCGTTGTCTCCGCAACTCCTCCCTCATACGCGGTGTTGGCAACTGCCCCCACCTAATCCTCCTAATTAAATTAAATTAAATTATTAATTGAGTGGAGATTCCCCCGCTTTCTTTTCTTCTTCCCCAACCTTGGAACGGCCTCGTGATTCCTCCTCCCCTGCGGATATTCGGATGAGAGAGAGAGAGAGAAACAAACGCTCAGTTCTAGAGAGAAGGCACAGTTCTGGAGAGAGAAATCTATGAAAGGAAAGGAGACAGCGCGGACTTCGATCTTATCTGGTGCTAGGTGGACCTGCTCACGTCATTGCCAGCCCACAGACTCGCCACGATTCCCTCCGAATATTCAACTCCCTCTCTCTCTCTCCTCTTAAAATCTCTCTCTCTTTCTCTCCACCGCATCCAGGATAAAAGATTCGTTTGTACGCGACGCCCCGACTTCGATCGCCCCCTACACTCTCCGATCCCTCTTCCCTTCAAGGATACATCATCTTTCCATCCCTTTTTTTCTCTTCCTGGATTTTGTTTCTTGTCCTCCAAGTTCATTCCTTTTCTGATTTTGCTTCGATCCAATATGCTTGTTCTTGAGACCCATTTTCCCCCTCTCTGGATCTCCCTGGTTGCTTCTATTTGATCTCTCCCCCTCCTGTTTATCTGGCTTCTTCTCAGTCAATCTGATCGCCGACACTGTCATGGACTGCGCAGAGAAGTTGCAAAAGTGTCATGAGTATGTTGAAGCTTTGGAGGAAGAGCGTCGGAAGATTCAGGTCTTTCACCGGGAGCTCCCTCTCTGTTTGGAACTTGCGACGCAAGGTACGTACTCGCGCCCTATTTCGTCGTACGTCCTCTGTCTCTGGATTGATCCCTCTCCTTGGATTTGAACTCTCGGGCTTTTGATTTTGACGGGGTCTTCTGTTTGAGTTTTGCAGCCATTGACGCGTGCAGGCGACAGCTCTCTGGGACGACGACTGCGGAGAACTTACCTGGACAATCGGAATGCTCTGAGCAGACCACGAGTGAAGGCCCTGTGCTTGAAGAATTCATTCCTTTGAGAAGGGCTTCCTCTTCCGACGACGACGAACACGAGTCAAGCAAAATCAAGGCCCCTAAAGACAAGAAATCAGACTGGCTTAGATCTGCTCAGCTATGGAACCAACCTTCCGATCCGCCCACAGAAGAAGTACCCATCTAAACCCCTAGTCGTTTTTTGTGCAAATTTTCTGCTCCTGTTCTGTCCAATTGATTAAAATTTTCTGCCGTAGGATTCGCCGGGAAAACCGTCGGCGAAGGAGGGGAAGAAGATTGACGGTGCTTTTCAGCCTTTCCAAAGAAACAGAGTTGTGGGGAGCAATACGGCGTCGTTGGGAAGGGAACTTGCTTCGGCAGCGGCGAGTTCGACGGCGGATACAGTGACCAGAGACAGCAACGCTGGGAGCAGAAAGGAAGACAAAGAGGGACAGTCGTCGCAGCAGAGGAAGGCAAGACGGTGCTGGTCGCCGGAGCTCCACCGGCGATTCTTGCAGGCCCTCGAACAGCTTGGCGGTGCCCATGGTACGTTTGTTTTGCATTTAAGAGAAAAAATACCGGAACTTAAATATACATTACTCGATGGAATTTAATTATATCAGTACTCGATGAACTCAAATTGAACTGGGTTCATGATGATCTTTATTTATTTATTTATTTATTTTTAAATTTTTTTGGGATTCAGTGGCCACTCCGAAGCAAATTAGGGAGCTAATGAAGGTTGATGGGCTAACGAACGATGAAGTGAAAAGCCATTTGCAAGTTAGTTCTATGATTTTTTGTATTTTTCTTGTCCGTACTTTTTAATGCCATCTACTTAAGGAATTACAGGTGTTTGAAGACGGAAATTCAATTTTAAATTCCAAATATTGTGAAATTTAATTCAATTAAATGCAGATTTATACCACTGTTTTTTTCCCCTGATTTATACAATTTTAAACTTAAATTTGACGTCTTAAACAGTGTTATTTCTCTGACCACTTTGAATCTCGTAACCCAAATATTTTTTATATTGTTGCAGAAGTACCGACTGCACACGAGGAGACCGAGTCCGGCGACTCAGAACAACGGCAGCGAACAGTCGCCCCAATTTGTGGTGGTGGGGGGAATATGGGTTCAGCCGCCGGACTATGCGGGTTCGGCGGCTGCGACAACGTCGGCTGGGGAAGCGGCCGTAGCCCCCGCCTCTACCAAGGGAATCTACGCACCGGTGGCATTGCCGGCGGTGCCTCCACAGGGGTCAGGATCCGTAACTCAGAGGAATTCCGAAGACGGAGGTAGCCGGAGGCGGAGCCAAGGCGGGCTTCGTTCTGGTTCCCCAGATTCGTCTTCCTCCACTCGCACCACCACCTCCCCTGTTTTTGGTAGCGTGTGATGTAAACTTTTTTTTCCCCTGTATCGGAATGTTAATAGGAAAGATTTTTTGAGGTTTGAATTTTGAGATGTTGCAGGTACTGAATAATTTACTGCTGGAATTTTCCAGCATGCTGTAATTTTAAGGCGTAAAATTTTATAATGAGTGATTAATTATTAATAATATTATAATTAGAAATAATATTTTGAAAATTGATTTGTAATATATTAATTATCATCTAAGATGCGGATGAGTATGTGATATACTTCTTGGATTAATAATATTTAACTTGTGATTAAACCTACTGACACTGAATTTAGTTCTAGCACAAAATCGCATCACAATATTTAGAAGTTATAATGAATATCACTCAAAATTGAAATTGTTATAATTTAATTTTTGAAAAAGAGATATTATAAAAATTGAAATTAGATAAGAAGGGCGAGCTTGCCCCACTCCCACTCTTTTTAATGTCAAAATTTCTTGTGTATGTTTGATCCAAATGAAGGTGACGAGAGGGTATATTTTTTGTTCATTTTTGGTTCCAAGGATGGAGAAGAAAAGAAAAGAAAATGTACGTTGTGGTTGACTCATTTTACAATATTATCCTTGTAAGAAGTACAATATAACATAAAACGACAGATTATAAAATAATTTTTTTACATTGCAATTTTTTTAGATTAACTTAATTATACAAATATCCCATTAAATACTAAAAGTAATAGCATGCTCATCAAACTCTATGCCGGCTAAAAGACACCAACACCTCGTATGCTCGGTAAAAGACACTAACACCTCCTAGGTTTCACAAATCGATAATAAATTTTTCCAAGTTTTAAAATTTTCAATGACATGTTTGTTAAAAAGATACAAATATCATTTTATATTTTATAAAAAGATAATTTTTCTATTTGTCTTGACAAACCTTAGGAGAAGTCTAGACTTGTATCAGTTTTTACAAATCTCAAAAGAAGTCCCTAAGATTTGTGAGGTCTTTGTCTTTTTGTCAAACCTCATGGAGGTGAGTGTCTTTTGTTTTTTTATTTTTATTTTATTAATGGTATGTTTTTTAGAAATCATCACTATATAAAAAATGTAAAATACAGACTAGAATTTAAGATTTTGTTTTTTTTGTTGAGGCCATCATTGCCTTTTTTGCAAAGTTATGATTTAATTTCTCTTTTTTAAGTTAAAGATATTGATCTCCCCTAAGATTTAATGAAAAGACACAGATTTCTTTTGGGGTTTCGACAATCACAATCTTTCCTTAAAATTTCAAAAATTCCAAATCCAAATAATTTTTTGTCGAAAGACAGACTATTTCTTATACTTAATAAAAACAAGGTTTTTAAGAGATATAAGTCTAAAATCGAATGTTGTGGAAGTTTATGAAATAGCTCAAGTCTCGAGAAGGTCCATAAGATTTTTAAAAACTCAACGAAAGTTTATGCTTTTTTAAACAAATCTCATGTTATGTCACATCTTTTAACTTCATCCCTTTTCTCCAAAAGACAAAAAAGTAGTCTTTTTCACTAGTATTTCTCTTCTCTCCCCTACATTTCTCTTCTCTTCTCCTTCCTTGTCCAAATTCATCAATTCTAGCCATTTTAAAATCTTTTATTGAATCTTACAATCTTTTTATCAAGGTAAAATCTTACAATATCTCTGGACTTTTCAGAGTATAACATTCTATCCCCAGAGTTTTTGAAAACAACCACAAAATTCTCTGAGATTTTCATTATTTTTGACAATCAAAACCTTATGTTAGTTGATTGTTAGTCAACCATTAAGTTTAGTGAAAAAAAATTAAATTTTATTCTTAACAAAATGATAATTTTACCCTTCATTCAATTTTGGTAAGAAAAATTAAGAAAACTATATTAATTTAATAAATTAGGTTGGAAAAATTGGTCAATTGATTGCAATATGTTTTGAAAATTGAACTTATAAGTGAATTGAACACCCAACAACTAAAACAGGTCAATCAGTTAACATAAACATGACAAAATAATTAAATTATTATTTTAAAAAATAAAATTATAAAAATAAAAATAATACGAATCATTTAGAAAAATACTTAAATAATTATATTGTTATAAATAATTTGTTATATCCAAAAATAAATGGTTGAATATATTTTTAACAAGTAAAAATATAGTTTTAAAAATTAGCTCGAATAGGACGATTGGTCAAATTGTAACTTGATTTCTGTGTTTGGTTGAATATTATATTTAATAACATAACAATTTGAATAAAATTAGAAAAAGTAGGTGAATTGTATCAAATAAAGGTCAACCAATTAATATAAATTTGATTTTTCTTCATTCATTTAACATTCATATTTTACACACTTAAAAACTAACATCCAATTTTATATTTTAATTCATAAGAAATGATTTTAAAATTTTAATTTTTGTTTATTAACACTATATTTGATAAGTTACTTGAATTTGCAAATATTGAACTATGTTTTATTTGTTTTATGATTTGTTTAGTCATTAATTTTTTTATGAAAATTACATCTAACAAATATTTTGTAACATTATAAATATTAGGTTTTTTTTATGTATTAATAAGTTTACTTTCATATATTTTTCTAAAATTTTGAAATAATAATAGAATGTTTTTATTATGTTAATGTCAATTGTTCATCCAATACGATTATACCAAATAGACTAGTTAATTTAAGAACCAGCTAGGCCTTCGAGTCGTTTAGGTAGTTTTCAAGATATTATGCTGATCAATTTTTTTTTAATTTAATTTATTAAGCAAGTTCATCTTAAAATGTCATTTTATTATGGTTAAAATTTATTTTTCATATATATTTAATAGTTGACTGACGATCCACTAATGGAAGATTCATTTTATCAATAAAATGAAACCTCAAAGGATTCTTTATGTCGTAAAACATGTATATGTATAAAGATGACTATCTACATAATAAGTTACAACCTTTGGTATGCCCACATAATGGTTCATTATGTGGTTAACATTTGGGATGCCAATGTATTTGCCTATATAAGAGCATATTTTACTACAAAATGAGATAATAAGATGATTAACAACATCTAATTCCTAAAGAACTAGACTATTGAATTTTTATAATTCCAATTTTTTTCTTCTTTTTATTTCATTTACAATATGTTATCAATACGATCAAGTCTCTAATGATATAACAAGTTTCGTTGGTATTATTCTAAGATAAGAATCTTGTTTTTTTTTAACATTTGTTATCCATATAATTTTAGTTTTTTTGGCAAACTGTATTTATATGTTAACTGTATCTCTTATCTTGAGTACGTGTCATTAAATATTTTTATATTGGGATATATGTGAGAATAACATTTTCATTTAATATTTACCTAACTTTGAATTTTTTTATTTGTTTTCTAAGTAACTTTATGATGTCAAACCTCACAAATCTTGAATTTGTTGCCCTTGATATTTCTAGAAGAAATTATCTGCCATGGGTACTTGATGCTGAGATTCACCTTAATGTTATGAATCTTGGAAGTACAATTGAAGAAGGAAATCAAACATCCCTGCAGGATAGGATCGCACAAAGACAATGATTTTCTTTCGACACTATTTACACGAAGAATTGAAAATTAAGTACCTTACTATTAAGGATCCATTAGTCCTTTGAAACAACTTAAAGGAGATATATGAACACCAAAAAATGGTAATTCTTCAAAAAGCTTGATATGATTGGATACACTTAAGACTGTAAGATTTTAAAATTGTAAGTGGATATAATTCAGTCTTGTTCAAAATTAGCTCTCAATTGAAGTTATGTGGAGAAAAAATTACCGATAATGATATGTTAGAAAAAACATATTCGACTTTTCATGCCTCAAATGTGCTCCAATAGCAGCAATATTGAGAGCATAAATTTACAAAATATTTTGAGCTAATTTCTTGTTTACTTGTGGTTAAACAAAATAATGAGCTTTTATTGAAAAAAATCATCAATCTCGTCCAAATGGCTCAACACCTTTCCCCGAAGTAAATGTGGCTTTCTCTTAAGGTCGTGGACGAGGTCGTGGTGGTAAAAAGGGTTGTGGTAGGAAAAATTATTGGACTCGTGATAATCATCCTTTAAAGTTTGAAAGCAAATGTGCTAAAAAGACTCAAATGAAATGGCCAAAGAATAAAGAAAGTTCTAAACAAAATAACAAAGTGTAAAATAATGACAATATTTGCTATACGTGTGGAACAAAAGATCAATGGTCTTGAATATGTCGCACTCCTAAACACCTAATTGATCTTTACAAGACATCGTTAAAAGGAAGAGGGAAAAATGCTGGTGTGAATTTGTCTCAACTCATTGATGCTAAGTATGAGTCTCCTTTGGATGTTAATTTTGATGTTTTCGATTTTTTTGAGGATTCTAGTGGCAAAATTGATCATTTGATTGGGGATGGAAATGTCTACCATTAAATTATCTTCATGTTTATGTTATTTTGAAAAAATTAATTTATGTAATTTTTTTATTAAAAGTTTTACATATAATATGCTTGGTAATATTTTGTTATCTTTCCTAATTCTTAAATTTTACTTTTCATTTACTAGATCATACAAAATAAACTTGATAAAATGGAAGATGACATGTGTTTGGTGGACGGTGGCACGACTCACACAATTTTTCGTGTTAAAAAATATTTCTTACAATTAACATTAGCTGAAATTAATGTTAATATAATATCTGACTTTGCAAATGTAATAGAGAGCTCTAGAAGAGTTCACATTATGTTTCCAAGTAGAACAAAATTGTATATTGATGATGCGTTGTATTCTAGTAGATCTTGAAGAAATCTACTAAGTTTTAAAGATATACGTTGCAATGGATATCATGTTGAAACCAAAAATGAAGGAGATATGGACTATCTTTTTATTATATCTATAGTTTCAAACCAGAAGATCATATTAGAAAAATTTTCAAGTTTTTCATCTGGCCTATATTTCACAAAAATAAGGATGGTTGAATCAAAGTTTATACATCGGAAGTGCTTCGAGCCTAAAAGTTTTATACCTTGTCATGATCGTCTTGGCCATCTTGGTTCAACTATGACATTGAAAATACACATGGACATCCATTAAAGGATCAAAAAGTTCTTTTACCTGGTGATTATTTTTATACTTCCTGTGCTCAAGGAAAACTACTTGTTAGACCTTCTCCATTTAAATTATCTTTAGAGTCTCCATCTTTTCTGCAAAGAATACAAGGAGATTGTGGTCCAATCCATCCATCTTGCGGACCATTTCGATATTTCATGATTTTAATTGATGCTTCCACTCGATGGTCACATGTTTGTCTACTTTCAACTTGTAATGTTTCTTTTGCTAAATTTCTTACTCAAATAATAAAGTTAAGATCAAGTTTTCCTGATCATCTCATTCAGACTGTCCATTTAGATAATGCAGGTAAATTTTCTTCAAAAATATTTTATAACTATTGCATATTAATAGGAATAAGTGTTGAACATTTTATTGCACATGTTCATACACAAAATGGTTTAGCAGAATCCTTCATTAAGTGTTTACAATTTATTGCTAGACCTTTGCTTATGTGATCAAAGCTTCCTGCGTCTGCTTGGGGTCATGCTATAGTGCATACTGTGTCTTTGATTAGAATTAGACAAACTGCAAATCACCAGTTTTCACCTTCACTGCTTGTGTTTAACCACCAACCTAATATATCTCATAGAATATTTGGTTGTGCTGTATATGTTCCTATTGCACTTGCACAACGAAGTAAGATGGGACCACAGCTTCGGCTTGGTATTTATGTTGGTTTTGATTCTCCTTCTATCATTAGATATCTTGAACCACTAACAGGTGATCTTTTTAGAGCAAGATTTCTAGATTGTCAATTTGATGAATTAGCTTTCCTGTCATTAGGAGAAGGAAAAGGTAAAGGATTTAAAACACAAGAAATTTGTTGGAACACACCAACTTTGTTTAATCTTGATACACGCACAAATCAATGTGAACTTGAAGTTCAAAGAATAATTCATTTGCAAAATGTTGCAAATCAATTTCCAAATGTTTTTGCAGATGTGCAATAAAATGTTCCTATTAAATTGATTGTTCCTGAAGAACACCCAATGGGAATAACAGGTAATAAATCTAAAGTGCGCTAGAAGCGTGGTAGACCAATTGGTGCAAAGGATACTGTTCCTCGAAAGAAAAAGGAAATGAATAAAAGTGACACTCCAAAAGAGTTCATTGACACTTAAGAAGAGGTCAAAAGAAATATAGATCAACAATCTCATATTTCCATAGAAGCAACACCAGAAGTGGTTCTGGTATCGGAAAATTATAAGATTTCATTAAAAATTGCAAATATGCGAAGAAGAAATGAAGTTGTTGTTGACAATGTGTTTGCATATGCGATTGCTTCAGAAATCATTAATGATAATGAGCATGAGCTTCAAACTGCAGAAGAATGTCGATATCAAAATACAGGCTGAGCTAGACTCATTAGCCAAACGTAAGGTATTTGGATCAGTAGTCCAAACACTTGAGAATGTCAAACCTGTTGGGTATAAATGAGTTTTTGTACGTAAAAGAAATGAAATGAATGAAATTGTGAGATACAAGGCGCTTCTTGTAGCACAAGGTTTCTCCCAAAGGCCAAGTACAGATTATAATGAGACCTATTCCCCTGTAATGGATGGAATTACTTTCAGATTTTTGATTAGTTTAACGACTTCTAAATGACTCGACATGTGCCTCATTGACGTAGTAATAGCTTACTTGTATGGCTCATTGGATAATGACATATATATGAAAATCCCTGAAGGATTTAAAATGCCTGAAGCATATAATCCAAAACAGCGGCAAATGTTTTCTGTTAAATTACAAAGATCCCTGTATGGATTGAAGCAATCTGGACGAATGTGGTACAATCATCTAAATGAATATTTGTTGAAAATTGAATATGAAAATAATCTTATATGTCATTGTGTTTTCATTAAGAAGATAAATTCTAAATTTGCTATAGTCGCAGTTTGTGTTGATGACATATGTAACGACCTAGAAAATTTTAACTATTTAAAATAATAAGGAAGATAGTAAAAGGGAAAAAGGGAAATAGAAGAAAGGGAAAAGAAATTTTAAAAGGGTAACAAGCAAATACTTGTCTATGAACTAGATTTTCTCGTCAACGAGCAATCTTTTGTGCCTCGTCACCGAGTTTGCATGTCTCGTCGACGAGGCCACGTGGTAAGTTGCCTATAAATAGGCAAAAATCAGAATTTCACCAAAGGAATTCATTTTTCCTTCTGTTTCTCTCTCTAAAAACGGCCCTTCTACCTTCTCTCTTCAAATTCGACCCGAATTTAGCCCGATTCGACGATCAGAAGCTACTAGAAGACTCATGGGAAGATTCTCTACAACATAGGAGGAACAGAATTTCGATTTGAGAAGTTTGGAAAACATCCCAAAATTAGGGTAAGTGAGTTATTTTGAAATTTTCTTAATAAATATAGTTATTCAGAGCCTAGGAAGTATTAAATGAGTATTTTTCTGAGATTTGAGAATGTTGATATTTTTGGAATATAGGGTCTTGTTTTGTTCGTTTTAGGTAGGAATCATAAGGAACAGGTAAGAGGAAATATTTTATAACAACATTTGTATTAATATTAATCCAGCTAATTTTGGGTATAAATTCTACATATTCAGGTATAATTTTCTGAACCATGCTGGTATTGAAAATGCTGTTTTTTTTTTTTTAAATATATAATTTATTGGGAAAAATTGTGTGGCATGAAAATAGCTTTAAAAATTTAATGGTTGCGAGTACCGTGGAATGATAATTTATTGTGATTATGAATACTGTTTGGACTGCGATTTCTGCTTGGTTGGATATATTGGCTGGTTGTGGATACTGATTGTTGTATATACTGTGGTAGATTTGTGGATGTGTTGAGTAATTAATTTTGCTATTGATTTGTGTTGTGGTTCATGTAAATTGCGATATAGCGTTGGCAGTAGTGTGAGAAGGTCGTTATATCATACTTGATATAACCGTCATATAACGTTGGCAGTGACATGAGGAGGTCGTTATATGAACGTTTATATTGAGAGGTAAACATTGGCAGTGGTATGAGGAGTTTGTTTACCTATTTACCATGAACAGGATGGTTTGTGTTGCGATCTGTGTGATGATTAGTCCTATGTGGACCAGTCTTGTGTGGACATGTATGTTGTATGGTTAACAGTCTTGTGTGGACCATTCCTATGTGGACATGTATGCTATATGTTTGATAGTCCTGTGTGGACACGTATTTTATATGGATTAGAGTCATGTGTGGACGTTGTATTCTGTGTGGATTGATTGTGTTAGATGTGTACATATGGAACTTTGTGAAATGATAATCATTGGTTATGTGTAATTTTAATTACTTAAGCATTTATGGTAAAGTAGAATACTCCGCCGAGGGCTTGCTGAGGAAGGCGAGTACTTTGGTAATTATTTGTGGATACCAGAGTAGAGGGAAGCCACTAATATGGGCAGGTGACATTTCTTATTCTCAGAGACTTTACCTAGATACATAACCCGAGGGCTTGTTGAGAAAGGTGAGTTCCCTAGTGTTAGCACTCGAGAGAATCTACTTGTATAAGCGGGTAGACTTCCTTATTCTCGAGAATTATCAGTAAAAATACTTATGTATGTGCGTATGTGATTAGGTGACAGAGAAGTTGACGATGGTGTGTTTATGAATGAGTTTACTTGGTTGCTATAGATAGTGGAGTACAACTATGTGTATATTTTAAATATATATTAAACATTTTAGCCACACACTGTTGTAACTTATTTCTTCCTTACTAAGAGGTGTCTTACCCTATTGATTTATCAATCTTTTCAGGGCTTCCAGGTGATCAAGCTTAGAAAGCTACAAGGCGGGGTAGTTTTGTGAGTAAATAAAAAGAACAAATATGTATAGTTTTATATTCAATTATTCTGATCATGTGATATGGAGGATATGGTTGTAATTTTATAGGTTTGCTTATGTAAATATAAAAGTCTGGTATTATGTTTGAGGTTGTTTAAATTATTTCCGTTGCATGAATGGTATCAAAGATGCATGTTTGGTCTCATAACACTCGGGCCCCACGTGGCGGGTTCGGGGCGTTACAACATAAACATAGTAAGAACTCCAGTAGAGATCTCAACAACTGCTGACTACTTAAAGAATTTGAGGCGAAAGATCTTGGTAAGACAAAATTTTTTTTTGGTTTTCAAGTTGAACATTTAACAAGTGGAATTCTTATTCATCAATCATCTTATATAGAAAAAATCTCGAAACAATTTTATGTGGATAAATCTTATCCATTAAGCTTCCCGATGGTTGTTCATTCACTTGATGTGAGAAAAAGTTTTTTTCGTCCTTGAGAAGATGATGAAAAAATCCTTAGTCCTGAAGTACCATATCTTAGTGCAATAGGAGCACTCTTGTATCTTGCAAATTGCACTATACCAAATATAGCTTTTTGCTCTAAATTTGCTGGTAAGGTTTAGTTATACACCAACTCAGAGACATTGGAATGGAGTAAAACATGTTCTTCGTTATCTCTACGACACATCTGATATGAGTTTATTTTACCCAAAGGGAGTAAAGTTTGTGTTAAAAGGATATGCTGATGCTAGATATCTTTCTGATCCTAATAAAGTTCGATCACAAACAGACTATATTTTTACAAGTGGTGATATTGCTATCTCATGGTTATCTGTAAAACAAACAATCACTGCTACCTCTTCAAACCTTTCAGAAATATTGAAAGTTCACAAAGCAAGACGTAAATGCGTATGGTTAAGAACTATAATCCAACACATTAAAGAGACAAGTGGATTATCACTGGAGAATGACACACCAACAATATTATACGAGGACAATGCAGCATGTATTGTACAAATCAAAAGTGGATACATAAAAGGTGATAGAACTAAACATATTTCACCAAAATTCTTTTACACTCATGAACTTCTGAAAAAAGGAGATGTTGACATTTGCAAAATTCATTCAAGTGACAACTCAGCAGATCTATTCACAAAGCATTGCTAACTTCAATTTTCAAGAAGCATGTACATAACATTAGAATACGACAACTTAAGGACATTTTTTAATTGATTGTATTTTTTAGGGGAAGTATGAATATTGTACTTTTTTTCCTTCGTTAAGGTTTTGTCCCATAGGATTTTCCTTAGCAAAGGTTTTAACGAGGCATATTCATAGTGTATAGTCATTCAAGGGTAAGTGTTGTAAAACATATATATATTTATGTGGATGACTATCTAGATAATAAGTTACAACCTTTGGTATGCTCACGTAATGGTTCATTATGTGGTTAACCTTTGGGATGTTAATGTATTTGCCTATAAAAGGACATATTTTACAACAAAATGAGAGAATAAGATGATTAGCAATATCTAGTTCCTAAAGAACTAGACTGTTGAGTTTTTATCGTTCCAAACTTTTTCTTTTTTTAATTTATTTCATTTACAATACTTTAATAGTTTTTGAAAATATAAGGGGTGGAGTATCATATTCAAAAAAGTCGGGGGCATTACTGGATTTTAGCCTTTTATCAAACACTTAGGTCATGTTTGAAACTTAAAAAATATTTTAGAATATATCTAAGAAATCCATATTTTCATATTTAGTTGTGAAAGAAATTGAGAAATAAAATAGAAGGATATATACCAAATCCATGAACAAAAATTTTTAATTTTTAAAATTTTTAAAAATATAAAATTTTATTTTTAATAGTATTTAATATAGAAGTAAAATATAATAGAAGATGAATTTTTTCTTTATTTTTTTCTTCTTTTTTCAAATAAAATTCTTGACCCAAACATAACCTTAAAAATTAAAATTTTCCTTTCAACCTTAAAGATCCTTTTGATTAATTTCTTTCTAAAGTTTTATTTTCAAAAGTCCAAATTAAGCCTCAACTATTATGATTGAAACCTAACGTTAACTGAAATTCCCTAAACAGTTGAAATTCATTAACTTGTGTAATTCATCCTTAATGTGAATAGCATCTTTTGTTTGTAGGGTCAAAGATTAATGTTGATTAGAAAAGTACTTAAGGAAATTTAAAACCAATGTTTGGCGAAGATGGTCAATGCTTAGTTGATCAGATTGAATTTACCAGATCCAGCTGTCTTGCTTGGCCGCAAAGGCATTCCATTTATAGCACTGTTCTAGAAAAATTCAAAGCCTACTTTCCTTAAACGTGAAATAAAAAACTCAAAGCATACATACATACATAAATACATATAAATATATATATATATATATATATATATATATATATATATATATATAACACTTCATTTTAAATTTGATACACAGACAGAAATCTTTCTTGAGATTTTAAAAATACCAGCCCACTCTCTTACCACACCGCTACCTCGATTCTCCTTTCTTTCTCATCGAACCAAGACTGGTGTCCTCAACGGTTAGTCAACCTTGCGGGGGCATGATAAGTCAACACCTATTTTTACTCTTCCAATCAAGTCGTCAATCACTCCACCAGTCAAGCCTCCATTATCTTTGTGAATCTTGGCTGAGATTACTCTAAATTCACTGTCTATAACTCCTGCATTCATCATTGATTATGTATAAAAAGTCATGTATAACCATGTATTATTAAGTAGAAAATACACAAAATTACTAATTCTCTTTAGAGGTTTCAAAAATTTCAGATCTCCCATGACCTTTCTTGACATTTGATTTGTGGGATACTTTTTGTCTTTTTAGATTTGAAAAAAGAGTAAAAGATGCAAGCCTTCATGAGGTTTGGGAAAAAGATACGTACCTTCTTTATGAGATTTCAAAAATTTTAAAGACTTTCCTTGAGATAAATTTCAAATATTTCACAACCCTGCATTAGGATTTGCCATAAAAACGATAGACTCTTCTTAGATTTGACAAGAAGACAATTTTTGAGAGATATAAATATCCCAAGAATCAATTATTGAAAAAAAAAAAAAAAAAAAAAAGCCTTTGTGATATTTGAAATTTAAAGGAAGGTTGATGAGATTTTTAAAACCTCAAAAGACGTCTATGTCGTTTCCCCAAAGTTCAAGTGAGGTTAGTATGTTCTACCCTTGAAAAAAAGACAATCTCAAAGATATGAAAGATATGATAAGGAAAATTATACAGAGGATCTTCCTCTTTCACGTGTCCGTATGCTTGTATTTTAAATGTTAGACATGTGATAAATAGAAAATTTTATTTTTAATAAGTGTATAATTTAAGAAACACATGGAGGGGATGATGATCCCTGTATATATATTTTCTGATATGATTAGACTTGAGATGGATCTCCAGCACTGGCCCAACTAGGTTAGAAACCTTGGTGATGACCACACACTAGCACATCAAATTGGTGCCCAGTGATTTTCAGATCACTCTGCTTTCATTACGTATGTATGGTTTTGATAAGTAGATATACCAAATCCATTCTTCTTTCGATCAAATAAAAAATTTACGTGTTTACGTACTGAAACAAAAGTTATTTAAGACCGACACTTGTTGTGCTCCAGTCCATGGCTATTAAAAATCATCATTTGCATCGTTGACACTGCAGTCTGGAATAGAATCGATCCAAAAATTTTATGCCCTTTTTTTATCCAAGTCCACAATCGAACGACAAGAATATGGATTCCAACCACCAAATGACGCGTTGAAGATGCTCTGGGAAATCTTTGGAGCGAAGCAAAATCCACCCAATTTACCCCAAAACTTTGGGTTGCGTACACAACCACGACCTCTTCTCCATTCCCTCCCGGGTGGAAAAATGAATCATCACGCCTATTTTTCTTTCTCATAATTATTTTTATTATTATTATTATTATTTCAAAGCCATTCAAATGGTGAAATGTGTCAAATGGGCATTTATATTACTCTAAACAAATCGAGTGGATGTGTCCGTATGAGTTATGCTTGTTTCGTAAGATAAAAACCACATCGTTAGGAATTTTAAGTATTGCATCTCTGGCAGTAGGGGTGTGCAATCGGTCGGTTCGGCCAGTTAAACGAATTTTTTTCATAAACGAACTGGCCAAATTGAACTCTTTAACCGAACCGTACCCGACCAAACCGAATTCCGAATTTAACAGAATAAAATTAAAATTAATTATAGAAAAAAAATATGAATGTATAATTTGTATGCTGAAATGGGAACGGTTGAATGAAAAGGGAATTTAGGAATGGCCGAATGGAACATTGGAAATTTGGAACCCTAGCCTAAAATCATATAATTTAATAATTTATATTTAATTTTTAATTAATTAAAATTTAGGTAATTCGGTTAACTGAATTATATTTTCCTCATAACCGAACCGAAAAATTGAATACCCGAATTTACCCCATTCTGAAACCGAACTGAGTCGGACTACAAATTAACTTAACCGAAATGACCGAATTCGGTCAGTTGATTCGGTTAAAACCAAATTATGCTCACCCCTACATGGTAGTAAGATCTATAGGCCTCGATGATAGCCTAGTTCATAGGTCTAATTGGAATGCCACTCGAGAGACTAAATTTTTCATAGCCAATTCCTATACACAGTGATTAGCTAAAGTTGATTCATAAGATGACCAACTCAACCTAATGTATCTTACAGATATGAAACTCTTATATTTTGTATGCTGAAATGGGAATGATCGAATGGGAAGGGAATTTGGGAATGACCGAATGGAACATTTGTAGTTTGGAACCCTAGCCTAAGATTATATAATTTAATAATTTATATTTAATGATTAATTAATTAAAATTCAGGTAATTCGGTTAATAGAATTACATTTTCCCCATAACCGAACCGAAAACCGAATACCTCAATTTATCCCATTCTGAAATTGAAACGAACCGAACTACAAATTAACCAAGCTGACCAAATTCAATCGGTTAATTCGGTTGATTTAAAATTTTATTTATTACTTTTTTATAAAATTTCTCACTTGTTTTAATAACTAGATATAAAAAAATTCTTTTATATTTGCCTTTTCTCTTCTTATTTATTTAAGTTCCAAAAAATATTGTAAATGACAATTAAAATAAAAATAAGATAAATAATGTTAATTTTTTTTAATTTCACAAAAAAATTAACTTTTGAAATAAACACACTGTCCAAATTCTGCGTCTTCAATTTCTAATCAAATTAACTCAACCCAATTTATCTCAATTTTATTTTTTAATTTCTGAATTTTCTTTGAGTTGGAATTTTTAAAAATATCTCTTTGAATTATATTACTATTAACTCCAAAGTCCAACCCTTAAAAAAAAAAAAAACCCAACTTAGTGGTAAGGTAATATATTGTTTTTCTTTTTTGGCACTTTCACTTAATTCAAAAGCAGCATATTAAGAATCCAAAGTACAACAATAAGTCCACCAACTTAAAAAAAGAAAAAAGGAAAAGGACAAGAATATTCTTAGTTTATTTCAAACCTTTAGGAACAAGACAAGGTAATGTCTAAATCATATTTATATAATATATTTTATATATAATATTCGCAATATTCTTGGGCGCACAAAAATATATACTTTTTAATTTTTAATATATTATTAGGAATATTCTTGGGGTACCCAATATTCTCTACTAATTTAAAATTTAACTTATCATCTTAGCGAGGAGCCCATTGCGATCTGCTGATACCTAGAATCTTTACCTAACTACTCAGGTAGGATTCCACACGTACAAGTGCCCTGCGCGCCGTCCGATGAGAAGGTTGTTGGATCTGACGGTTGTGGTCGAAACTTCAATTAAATAAGTTTATGTCCATGTGTACATGATTGGTTG
This sequence comes from Malania oleifera, assembly GCF_029873635.1. Classification (NCBI taxonomy): domain Eukaryota; kingdom Viridiplantae; phylum Streptophyta; class Magnoliopsida; order Santalales; family Ximeniaceae; genus Malania; species Malania oleifera. The sequence goes on along the minus strand of NC_080420.1, from coordinate 25,891,395 downwards.
GTGAGAAATGAAGACCCACTAAGTGATTATTATGCTATGTGAAAGATAATTCATTGGTAGACTACAAATGAGAGAGATAATTGAATGCTGAAAACAAGGAGTTTAAGAATTGGGGAATGTATGTGTCCCTTCGGTGAATCTTAAGGGCAAATGGCTCTTTGCAGGCTCCTAATGCTACAATTAAAATTCAAATAGTATGGGAAGGGATTCCATTCCCTCGCAAACAAAGAAACTTATAATCCGAATTTTAATTTTCTCAACTCTTTAATCAATGTGAGATTCCAAACACTCCTTCCATGTTTGTGAGTGTATCATTCTATGGTTCCCTCCCGAGGAAAGTATGTGGTTGGTTTAAACTGTTCATCATGAAATCTGTGTTTTTCATAGAGCGACTAATTGTTGATGTCAAAAGTTGTCTTGTGACTTGCACAAAGTATAATCTGCTTAGACGTATAGACTTTATGAATTTTGTCTTTTTATATGTCATTTATGAGTGGGCTGAGTCCTGACCTTGTTTTTATTTTTTGATAACTCAGAGACTCCAATCACCATTGCACCACTTTAAACACTCTGGTGCGGCACCAAATTCGAGGAGGTGAAAGCCGCCCGCTCATTGATACACTTCTGATAATTCATCGGGGAAAACTCTTAAGGGGGAATCAAATCTGTGACCTTGAGATTACCAAAGTCTAAACTATTTATGTCAAAAGTTGTTTCTTGACTCGCACACGATATTATTTGCTTTGACTCATGGATTTCATAATTTTGCCTTTTATAGATTGTCATTATTGAACCGTCGAGCCCTGACCATATAAACAAGAGTTCCTTCGATTTTTAACTGACATAGAATTATATTGGCTCATTTTTCATTCATCATCAAGAACATGAAAATAAAAGGACACTGATACCAAAACGAGAAAATTTATGTTTGAAAATATGAATTTGTATTTAACATGTGTTTTTTAATTACATAAATTTTAAATTCATGAATTTGAAATCACATGTAACTACACATTTGCTATTTGAGTGATAATTAAAAATAAAATCTCCCTCCAGTTGGAGCATCTCAAAGTACCAAAAAAGTTTCACTTGCCCTTTGAACTACCTTCTTTCCAAGGAACTCATCTTGTGATCTTTAACTAAATGTAGTTGGCTCCATGATGAAGAAGGAAATGTCATGCTTTTCTACAAGTCAATAAAGAGCAAAGACTTGTGATCGAACTTAATCCCGACCTTTAATTTTTTTATTTTTCAAATATTTAGGACCATTTGGATCAAGAATTTTATTTAGGAAAAGGAAAATAAGAAGAAAACTTATTTTTCATTATATTTTCCTTCTATATGAAATATTATTCAAAATAAAAGTTTATTTTAATATGATTGAACATTAAGAAAATTGAAATATTAATGATTTGTAAAATCAAAATTTTGTTCATGAATTTGATATATTTTTCATTTTCTTTTTCAGTTCCCTTGAAAACCAAACATGAAAATATGAATTCCTTAATATTTTACTTTCCTTTCCTTAATATTTTCCGAGTTCCAACTGGGTCTTAAGATTTAAAAGAATATATTTTTCAGTTTTAAATTTATATTTATATAAATTTGAGTAAAATTTAGCATTATTTTATTTTATTTTGTATTTAAACTTACTTAAATTAAAATTATAAATTCGAACTCTAAACTCTCAATCATAGAGTTGATGTTAAACTAATAAACTTTCTTATCTCATTTTTTGCAAGTATCTATTTCCCGTGGCCAAGCATTGATTCAAGATTTCTTTGAACCCTTCATTCATTGTGGAGTAGTTCGATCTAAAAGCGTATGAACCAATTTGTATCCTTCTTAATTAATGATGAATTAGAATGAAGTATTAGTTTGTTGAAAATTAAGATTTGTCATTTAGATTTAACTAAAGGTCCAAAGATTCAAAAGAAATTGCCGAAGCCCTATTTGGATCTTCAATAATATTAAATGAAAGAAAATTAACATTTCATTTTTTTATTTTTTATTTTGTATTTGGTTATTATGAGAAAAGAGAAAAATAAAATAAAATAGATGATAAATCAAAAAAATTATTTTTACACATAATTAATGTTTGCTTTTTTATAATTTTAATTACATCAATTTTTTTATTTTTAAATAATATTTAACTTAAAAAATAAAATAAAATAAAATAAATAAATTTCTTTTTAATTTTTATTTCTTTTACATTCTCCAAATAAAATCTTGACCAAGCAAGCCCAAATCATGAAACCAAACCAAGGATAAATGAGTTCTATTGATGTTAATAAGCTCTTATAAGAAATAAAAGTATGTTGAAAGATTCAAATATAATACTAGTAAATAGGCTTGCACTTTGCACTGGGATAACTTAAATGTGAAATTAATTTAAAAAATAAAATGCAAATATATGTATGTACAACAAACTAATCTCCAATAAGGAATTTAAATGTAAAATCGAAACAATTAATTTTATATATTTACTTGAAATATTTTTAAACAGATATAATATCTCAATAATAGGTATTATGATTAAATGTATATGCAATTAAAACTAAGTGTATTTGGTAGACAATATTTTTAGTAATAAAGTAAATTTCATGATAACATCGTGTCCCAATGTATCAAAAAATTGATTTTAAAAATGATGCCCATAATAATTTAATAGTTTTGAAATTTATATTTATTCAATTATACTTTTAATTTTAATATCAATTAATTATGTTATAATTTGACTATTTTTATCCATATAGTGTCAATATATATTATTTTAATAATAATATCGATCTCTAAAATTTCATGAATTAAATATATAATTTGATAATAATGTAGAACCTATTTCCATAAATTAGGTAAATAAAAATGAATAAGTGTATATAAGATTTTAAGAAAAAAAAAATTATATTCTACACATTTGGTTGAAATATTTTAAAACAAATATAATATTATAAACACACACACACATATATTATGTATGTATGTATATATATATATGTGTATGAGCCATATATAGATTTTAGGTACAAAAAGAAATACAAAACTAAACTAAACTAAGTGAAAAATTTTGATGGCTACACATTTCCCATCTAGAGTTCTATAAGATGAAGAGTGCTAACTTCAATCTTTTCTAGATTTTAGCAAATAAAAGGAAGAAGGAACTTGAGCACCCTGCAAGGTTTCCAGCTGATCTCCCAAGCACTTTATGACCAGACTACATTGCCTAAGAACCCTAAAAATAGATTCATGAATAAGAATGAAATAAAATTAGTTGGAATATAATGTTCATGTTGTTCGTTCAAATTTTTATTTTATTTTATTTCAAAAAACTTAACGTGACGTACAATTAAGTTATGCTTTGATACCAAGTAGAAGCTATTAAGATTCTCACTTCTTATAGTAGAAATCCTCCAATAAAGTTGGGCGCATTTATAGGGACACATTGGCTTAAGAAAATTGAAAACCTAATAGTCATTATGATGATTCATAAAGTCATAAAAGTATAGAGGAGTTTCCTTCTCTACTAATATTATAATCACGTGTTGTTTTGCAGAATGAAATACGATAGGCGAAATGGAAACTAATAAAATTTGATCTAGAGAAGATTTATTTTGTCTTCAGGCCATGGGAATTCCTAGCAAACTTGCTAGACCCATCTTCATGACTATTAAGAGGTGATAAAGTAAATAGTGAAAGTGATTAGGAGTATCAGAAGTGAAGAGCTTAGTTCGAGTAGTTAAAGTCTCACAAGACAAGAAAAGTCTTTCAAGGTAAAGCAAGATTTAAGATTTAACCTAGAAAATATAAGCAAAACATTGATTAATAAGAACATTGCCCTTGGAAATAAAGAGGCTAGAAACTATTTCAAGATTTTCTTCATGAAAATGCTAGTTGGACCCAACTAGTACGACTTCATCTTAAACATAATAAATGTGAGTACTGTGATGGCTCAAATAGGGTAAAAATTTAATGTTTTATTGCACCTTTCATGTCAATCAAATAACTAAACAAAAAGATTAAGATCAACATGCTCTAAAATCAATGCATTTCCAAATTAGCAATCAAGCAAACAAAAGATTTTAATTAGAGAGAAAATTCTCTTAGTACATGCAAGAGACCCAAACCTCTCATACATTGCATTCCTTCTATCGACACCAAGTTAGGGTTCAAAGAACTATTATATGAGTATACTAGCTAGAGCTAATGTTGCTTTGTAGGGCATCTCTATTATTAGCAAGATGCATGTGTATACATACCATGTATAAATTAACCACGTGTACTTATTATGTATGAATTAGCATATGTGACACTGTAATCTAACTTATGCGTATTGACTCATGTGATCTAACTTGTATAAATAGAGTCCTTTGAGGCTAAGACGAAACCCAAGCAATCATTCATTCATTTGTTCTTTATGCTTAACCAACATCTTTAAAGGGTTAGGGCCACCTTGAAGATGACTTACTGAATTTTTGCCCAACACTATTAGTGGAACCTATGTAACGAAAAGTAACAATGACGAGAAAACAACACATGTAGATGTGTCACAGTCCAACATTGAGTTTGGACTAGGGAGATCTTGGACTTATAAGGAGGGTTTGTGTTCCAACTAAGTGAGACGCCTTTTATATGACAAACCCGTGAGTTTAGTGGGCCAAAGCGGAAAATGCCTTGCCGGAGTTGGGCCCAAGTTCATTACATTTGGTATCAGAGCCTCCCTAGGGGTACTATCATATATATGAGTGGATCCGTCTTGAGAGTGTTATCATGTGAGTGGATCTGCCCTGGGGGATACTATCATATGAGTAGATCTTATATAGAGGTGTAAACCACTTTGATAAGGACGTCAAAGATCAAACGAGAGGCCAGACATGGTCTCACATCAGATGTGTGCTTAGGAGATCACGTTGACAAGGATGTCAGAAATTGGATGGGAAATCTTATCACGAACTCATATAAGATGTGTACTAAAAAAAATCATGTTGACGAGGACATCAGAGATTGGATGGGATAGCCTATTATGGTCCCATATTGGATGTGTACTAGGGATATTTTGGGTTTTGGCTCCAATTAAGTGAGATGTATTTTATAAGACAAACCCATGAGGCTAGCAAGCCAAAGCTAGCGGACAATATCTCATTGGAGTTAGGCCCAAGATTGTTACAAGATGCAAGAGTACCACTCCACCAATAAGAGGACGATAGGTTGCAAATAGGTATATAGGAAGAAGGAAGCAATTTCAGAAAAAGAAGGAAAGAAATTTAAGGCACAGTTAGTGGCAAAGGGGTACTTACAAAAAAAAGGGAATAAATTATGATGTAATTTTTTCACATGTGGTCTGACACACTTCCATCAGAGTAGTGTATGGTTTAGTAGCTCATTATGATCTACATTTGGAACAAATAGATTTGAAGACGACATATTTCCATGCTGACTTGGAGGAACAAATTTATATGGTACAGTCAGAGGGATTTAGTGAACCCGAGCAAGAGCATGTAGTTTGCAAGTTGAAGAAGTTTCTTTATACGCTAAAATAGTATCCAAGGCAATGGTACAAAAGATTTGACTCCTATATGATCAAGATAGACTACAAAAGATGTGAGTATGACTGCTATGTGTATGTGAAGAAGTTTGATAATGGTTCTCTTATTTTCTTATTATCGTATGTCGATGACATGTTAATAGTTGCGAAGGATAACTAAGGTAAATTAGTTAAAGGATCTGCTGCATAAAGAGTTTAACATGAAGGATCTTGGTCCAGTTAAGAAGATACTTGGGATGAAGATTCGCTGGGATAAAAGTGTAGGGAGGTTATGGCTATCTCAGGGAAGTTATGTGGAGGTGTTAGAAAGGTTTAGCATGATTGATCCTAAATTGGTATGTACACCTCTAGCGAATCACTTTAAATTGTCTACTGTGAATGCCCAAGTATGGAACCATACTAACGTTCACATTCAAAATTTGAAATCAATCTCGCTACCCCGAGCCAAACCATCAGCAGTTTCAGGCAAACCATCTACAATTTGAGATACCGAGAGCAGACATTATAAGATTTTAATCAAACCGTCGACAGTTTCCCCCAATGCTGATTCAACTATACTTTTATTTTTTTTGTGTATGTCCACCACTCAAGAATATGAGCCACCAAACACAACAATCTCCACCTTGGCAAATTTTTGCCCCTTGGGAGAACTTGAAAAACATAGTCTAATGCTCCACCTTGACCTTAGAACGTTAGGTTAGGTCCGTCTCCCCTCTAGCACTTAGAGACATGAAGCAAGTCCAAGTAATGCTTAAACTTTTCAATAGTAACCGATTTTGTCAAGATGTTTGCTGCATTTTCAGATGTGTGAACATTTTCAAATACAAGTTCACCTAAAGTAATCAATTCCCGGACCCTGTGGAACCTTACATCAATATGCTTGAGTATATTGATTCTTTGGAGGGAACCCTCCGAAGTGTTTATAAATATACCATTTTGGGTATATTTTCAGAGAGAGAGAAAGAAGAAGATCATTGTAAAAGTATTGTATTGTGTTCTTTGACACTTATATAGTGAAACCTTTGCCGATTGTTCCCGTGGATGTAGGCATGGCCGAACCCCGTAATTCTTTGCATTGTTGTTCTTCTTTTCATATATTCTACATGTGTGTATTCCATATTTATTCTTCATTGTTGCTATGTTTAATTTTCTCTATGCAAAATCCGAGTTTATTCACAACAATAATTTTTTCTATCTTATACTCTTGGTCAATCAAAACATGCTCTAAATATTAGATACAAAATAATTTGATCAATTAGAAAATTATTCAACCTAGGAAGATAGCAAACATAATACATTCTTCATGACAAAAAAGTAAAATAAAAATAAATAAATAAAATTTTTAATAAAGTACATAACATTTGGGACGCTCATTTATAAGAATTGAAGTACACTAAATAGAGTAGTCGTGGGGGGGGGGGGGGGCATTGTTTGCGTCATTTTTGTCAAGCCTTTAGATACAGTAACAATAACTTGGTTGTAACATTAGCATAGGCACATGAAAAGTAGTGCAAGTCACTTACCACAATGTCGTCTTAATAATTACAACAGGAGGTTGTTTAATCACTAGGTAAGACGAACAAATTATTGCTAAATTGCCTCAGGAAGAAAAGGGAAGGTCATCCAAGTGAGGTGAGTCACTCATCACTCAATCATCCGAAGAAACTATAAGTGGACATCCAGGCAATGGAGGTTGCTAAAGCATTAGGTGTTAGAAACATTAGGTGTTAGAAAGTTGCCTAGACATCCAAGAGGTTGCCCAATCATTAGGCAAGTAGGCAAATAAGCATTGGGCAAGCATTTCAATTATAATAATGATTTTGTCAACTATAATAATTGGACCTTTAATGTTATAAAACTGTCCCAATTTATGATTAAGTTTTAATATTTAGAAACTCAATCTATTATTAGGATTTAATATTTTGAATTTATGATCGTAATCGTAGAATTAATGTAGATTTGCCTCAAAAAGGGTATAAATACATGTAATGGTTATTGTAAAAGATTTCTCCAAATTAATTTATACACATAATGCAATAGCACAATGCTAGGAAAGACCCAATGCCTTTATCCCTCTTATATCTTTATCTCTTTGTCTACTTTCATCTTCAATTTATCCCCTCTTACATTATTTTTTTCCTCTCTTCCAATATAAATCCTTTCAACTCTCTATCCTTCTCTCTCCTACAATTTTTACAAATCCTATGATTTTCACTGTCTCTATCCTTGCACATCTCTAATGTGAGTTGAAGTTACCATTCACCACGCATTCACCATCTCTTTATTTCGATCCACATCATCACTTAAAAGGCACTTCATTTCTCATGAACAATTGCATTTTGTCCAACCCACCCAAATTCATAAAACTCAAACTTCTAAATGTTGGATAAATAAACTCAAAAAGAAAGTAAAAGATTAAAAGAAGAAGAAGAAGACGTATAAGAATTAGAAACACAGGCCCATGAGATCAGCCACATCCATCCATTTTTCACCTTTTATCCAATATATTCTAAACAAACCCTAGCAAAAGACCTACCATATTTGACTTGTGAAATAGAATGAAATAGGAAAGAAATAAAATAAAAATTTACATGAAAAATACTAAGAAATCAAATAAAAATTTTAATTTCATTCCATCCATACATATGAAATGTACAATAACTTAGAGCGAAAACTTCAACTAACCATCCAAGCTTTAAGGGGCAGAGAGGCAGGGGCACTAAGAGTCTCCCTATAACTACTAGGAAGGCTGTAAAAGCTTAGTCAAGCAAATCCTGCCTTTAACTTGTGACGAACACACATTATCCTCTATTCCAATATTACCAGGTTCTACAAAATCTATAGAAGAACCCTCTCATAATAGATTGCAAGTTGTACTCAATCCAAAACTCTCATTATAATTGATCTATCAAGATTGGCTTAAAAAGAAATCGTTCGGGCAGAAATTTATACTGTCATCCAACATAATAAAGGAATGAACATTCCCATAGGAGTCACTTTGTGTGTAATAAAGATAAGGCCGCGTAATATAAATCTATAATAGCCCGCCCTTCTCTAGATACTACTACTCAAATGTTTTTATGCACTGAACTGCCCTTTATTTTTATCTATTTTATTACAATACATTTTGTTTTTTCAAAACCAAGCTATTAACTTCTCATATCTAACTATTCTGTTCTTAGAAATGGAGATTCTGCAAACTTAACCTACGGTTTGTTCTGAAAACCCACCTGCCACCTGCACTACCATGCTCACCTATAAGGCTAAAATTACGCAACGTCGATTCTTCCTCTTATGAATAAATACCAATATTTTCTACTCGGCAAAGTGCCAAGGAGGTTGGGAAGGCACATCCCCCAAAAATTTAGTCATGCACCAATGCATATAATTAAGACTATGGGTCCAAGGGAGCCTCATTGATGGCCAGGGCCAACTTCTTACATCCTGTTGTCTCACTTTCATCTTAAACAGTAAATTAATTAGTGTCATTGAGCTGAAAAGGTCCTGCATGTGCAAAGATGAAAAATTGCAATCTCCTTTGTTTATTAAAAAAGAACTAATAAAAGTTGTTAACTTATATACATTTTCAGGATATTTTAGCTTCATTTCTACATTACAAAGAAATAAAAATTAAAAACCAGGAATGCACTATGCAAGTCTTGAAGCTGCTGAAATTTCCAGTGGAACTCCAGGCATGGGCTCCAGTACCTGTGCGACAGGTAGTTCCCTTGACAGAAGTTCCTGCATTCAAAATTCATTCTTGCAAATTGTAATATTTCAAATGAGAATTCAATACACAGGACAGTATCGGTATGTAGTTGCAAGAAGAAAGATGGGAAATATGTGAAACTGCAGGAAACACTACATAAATTTTTTAGGATCACTAAACGATTGAAAAAGGAAAAGGAAAAGCTGTTTCCCAACAATCTATCTTTTAACAGTTAGTAGATGTTTCGGTTGGAGAAATAACGATGGAGCAGAGCATAATTTGGTTACAGGGATCTGCCTCCTAGTTACCTGGACAGTTGGGTTTAATCAGAGTCATTTAGCAGAGCAACATCTTACGCAAGTAATCATATCAGATGCTAAAATAAATGAGTATTTCCCTTTTATGACATATTTAGATGTCATCATGACAACACTTGGCCTCAAGGTGGTCCATCAAAACACCCAATCTTGACAGAGGATGTCTTGTTTTGTCGAGGGAGAAGGAACAGACCAAAACTTTAAGAAGGTCCCTACTTCAAGAAATTACAGAGACCAATGCAGACCAGAGTAGGATGATTATTTCCACACACACGCACCCCCACCCAGTAACAGTCGCACCATATATCTGAAAGAACAGTAGTTCCTGTTGTTTTCTGAAAGAAATGTATTAGTGCAATGGTGAGGGCGTGTGATGAAAATGCTTTTCCATTTTCTTTTTTCCTTCAGAATGCTTGCAAAATAATTTTTGGAAGAAAAAGACTTTGGAACTCCATGAAGTAGCATCAATGTGCAAGCTTTATCAACATAGCAAGCTCAACATTCCAGGACAATAACTTACAGTACCTTTGGAATTATGTTGAGGAATATTCAATAACGAGAAATATTTAAAGTCCAATTGCCCGGGCAATTAGATAATCAAAAGGAGGGAAAATGAAGACATACATTCATATGGTGCTGTAAATTGCGTTCTGAAAAAGTCCCTATGCATGCCTCATTAATTTCATATGGTTGGATTAGTTCATTAAGCAAAACATACCATTAATAACACCATGTTCAAGCAACAACAACAATAATAATATACAACAACAAAAAGACATTTAACTCATTTGATTGTCATACAGAGTAAAAGAAATCATACCTTGAATGACTCAACTGTCCCTATAGATTGAATTATAGGTGCAAGAAGCCCTCGAGTATCAAGGTCTCCATTGTTCATTGGCACAACAAACCTATAAAATAAGAAAAAATTCAAATCACACGCATGCACCTTAAATTATGATGTTAGCTTACAATTCAGAATTCAGGAAAAAAGGTTGAATACTTGGCATTCAACAGCTTTGCAAGTTGAACTGCATCTTCTTGGCCAGAAACCAAAGTAAATTTCGGCAGGAGCTGCTTTTTAACTGGGGTAATGATGATGTCAGCCTGTACCTTCCCCAAGAGATTCTTGTTATATACACAGTGGGGTTCATAGTAAAGAGTCAGCTGGTCTCGTGGAGAATTGACAAGATATCTATAACATATATAGGAGCATAATAAGGGAAATATAAGTATTATTACTGGGACAATCAAGTTATCTAGGAGATAAAATATAATCTGTAGAGAAACCAGTACCCATTCTCAGGACGTTGCCAAGGAGGACCCAGAACTGGACCTACAGTAGCCTGCACTGTGACTTTACAACCATTTTTTGCAGCAACTTCAAAACTCTGACCAGGCTCCAGATATGTGACCTGAAAAAATAATGAAGCTGGGCTTAGGATTGAAAATAGAAAAGCCTTCGTGACTCAGTATCTGAGTGGATGCCATGTAGAAAACATTTGAACGTCGATCAAGTTTGGGTCAGCATCAGTGGTGGCAGCATTTGGTTTCATATAGCGTATGTAAACAGTAATGTACATCATATAAAAAAGCATGCAAAAGAATTTTTACATTGGGTGAAATAGTGAAGACAATGGGTAACACATGCAGATGACACCTTGTAGTCTAATCACCACCTTACTCGAACAATATAATCCATGTCTATAAGAAATGGAAATGGCAGATGGGGCATTTAAGTGAATATGAAACCTACCCCCCCCCCCCTAAAAGAGAAAAGGTACAGATGTAAGGTCTTCTCTCTTGTAACTCAACATAACATCTCCTAAACCAAATTCCATGGGCACGCAAGCCAATTTTTTCTCCCACAAACTATCTTAATGGTTCAGTTACAACTAAATTCAGCTTTGCTTCATACTCTTATTCACTATTAAACCATCATAAGGACACTCATACCATCAGATGAAGGACATTCAATAGCGAAGTGAGTTCAGAAAAGGAAAGATCATCCTGTTCAGTCCCATTATTGACTTTTAAATTATTGAAGAAGCCTACAGTCAGCCTCTTCATCTGCTAATTTGTGCATGATGTCACAATTTTATTCATCAACTCCAGCTAAGAAAGATGCATTCTGAAGTTATGGATCACAGTGGGAACATCAGGCCATTCTTTCCAAAATAATTCATTTATTATCACAAATATTACAATCTCTTTCAGTATACTCAACGAGTCATGATACGACTGTAGTGCTGGAAACCAAGAACATGAGGCTGATGTTATGGATCACTACGTGGTTATCACAAATATTGCAATCTCCTCCACTGATGCATGCATACTCAATAAGTTCAGGCACTGTAGTGCTGGAAAATCAATAATCAATAATAAACACATCCATAAGAGTGAAGTATATGTTGCTAATTCAGTATAATCAATTTGTTCATTTTCTCAGCTTGTAAAAACTGTTTATTTATGCACTTTCCCCATTCATGACATTCATGAATTGATAGCAAGATTGAAAGCATGTCATACAAATCTTCTTCTTATAACAAACAGCAAGTCAAAGAACATAAGGTTGTGCTCAACATTCTACCAATGTTTTTAAAAAGATGTCTTCAAATACTAGGTATGCTTAAGGAGATCACAGAGCAATCTTAACCACAATTGGAAACAATAATTTGATCATATTCTCCATTGGAATCCAAAATTGTATTGAACTAGATGGCATTAATCTTCAGAGTGGATAAGGCTCAACTGCAGGGCGGAAATTTGTCCAAAATAATAAATCCATGGCACAACACAACTCTGCATCAAAACCTCATAACTTCTACTTCATTCCTTTATAGTTTTCATCTTGCTTATTGCTGCTTCAAAATATATACCACTGTTCTCCTATCAAAATTTTTTATGAAGGTTGTGCAATTTTATAGGAATCTCAAATGAATGAAATCCTTAGCTTATTTATACATTTTACTTGTTCAATGAAATAATCACAGGACAGAATATTAAATCATTATCCTTTTTCCTCTTTAATCCAAAACTATGAATTTTTGTAAGCCTTCCACTTGTTCAATAAACTTGCAGAATAAAATATTTGTTTACTTGCTCAGTGTTTTCCTTGGTTGTTCTAAATTCTAAAATCGTTGTCACCATAAGTAACATGCCTAAATTCAGCTGTAGCTTCTAGAGATATAAAGATTATGGTAGTAGTTTCAAAAAAACTATGTTACAATAACACCTCAGAGTGTGTGAAGTACCTGCATTGGATGCAACACAACATCGGTATGGGTTAAAAAGCCAGTGTATAATAGTGTGTGTGTGTGTGTGTGTGTGAGAGAGAGAGAGAGAGAGAGATTCATGTTAGTCTATTCACATGTTATACCTAAATATGAAAATGAATAACATAAGTAAGAAAGTCCTTCGGCTACTCTGGTCTAACAACTTATTATACATTGAAGATACATTTTACCTCGGGGGATAAACAGAGGAAATATAGACACTTTGATAAGTTAGTAATGCCATTGCAATCTAGGCTACAGGCATAGGCTTAGACACCAAAATTGATACATGCACTTAACAACCCTTCATGTGCTCAACCACAGACTCAGAAGTTACTGCTTGTGTAATGCTTTAAGTTCCTTCCATCCCTCACTGCCCCAGGTCCACATACCCAAAAAAAAACTAAAGGCATCAATTCACACACATATGATGATGCAACACTGCAATTTCTACAGTATCTTCCTCTGCCAGAGCTGTTCGGAAAATTTTAGAAAACCTCAATTTCTACTCCACCTGACCAAGAAAATATATGTAACCACCATTATTTCATCATCATCATGCCAATTTGCATTTTATAATATTCAATGAATGTCCTAACAAACTAATTGCATCCAACTTAGATGGATTGCTCAAAATGCAAGATACATAAATCCATATATAATGGTCACAACCTCAAATAAGTAGATGCCTCTAAATTCTATTATAAATCACTCACATTTTTGAAAAGGGGGTTCAATAAGGCTTTAGCATTGGGAGTCGCTATGACACTAAGATCTCCAAACATTTCAGAGAGTGGCTTTAAGGTCTTCAAATGGCAGTGGTCATCAAGGCCTTGTGTAATCAGCAAGCAATCGACTTGAGGAAGATCACTAAGCTGCAATCAAGTAGCATTTCGTTGGGAACAGGCTGAGTAACTAAAATTATAAAAAGAAAAACCAACAAATATAGTTTTGGGCCACAAGGACCACCCATACCACAATTTATAAAGAGAGAATGAAATCACAAAAAATAAAATAACACAAGAAATTTACATGGTTCGGCACAAGGCCTGCGTAATCCAGAAAATTTGGAAAATACAACAAGAGAGTGTCACCCTTCTCCCCACAATTGTGAAAAACCCACAACTCTTTCCCAACTTGAGAAAATAAAACTGTGGAGGAGGAAGAAGCCAAGGTGAACCCCTTTTACGATTCACTCTCTCTTGAACTTACACTTGACACTCTACTCTATCCACATGGCAATGAGACCCACTCCTCATATAGACCCACTGACATTACAAGTATATGATGTTCAATCACCCAATAAATAAACGTGCCACAATTGTCAAGACAATTCTCTCCAGCGCCATAACCATGGCACAATTGTCAAGAAAATTGTCTCCAAAGCCAAGACATGACTTTGAAAGATACTCTAGCATGCTTGGAAGCCAAGGTATCATAGGAGTCTTCAATTCAAGGAAGGAAACACCAAGTTGCAAAGTCAATATGCATGTCTTGGAAAGATATGCCTCCATTTATCAAAACTAATTAACTAGCCTTGAAAACAAATTTGGCATGACAACCAAATATATATACTCCATGCAATGATCAACTTCCAACACCCTTCTCCCTTTCATTTTATTTTATTTTATAATTTATATTAGTTGGGTCTCACCGCATGTATGGAACCAACCCATATATGGCAACAAAAGTTTAAAATGGTATTGAACTGAACTTCACAGCAAAAGAAACCTACCTTGAAACTTTTCAAAATCTTCTTGGCACCATCATAAAGCCAGGGGATTCCAAAGTCCAAGTTACCCACCAAGACTGGATCAACCAAAACTTTCAACCCTCCCACATCCCACAGCCAACTATTACCCTAAACCACGAACTTAACAATATGTTAACACAAACCCTAGAAAAAAAAATTAAGGAATAAAAAACCCAAAATACCAAAAACCCACCTCCAAGTAAGTGAGTTTGAGCACATCAGTATCAGAAGTGCTGGAACCCACCGCTTTCCCTTCAGAAATTACAGCAGAAACATCCCTTGACACACTGCAAATTAGTGCAAACGACATTAGTATGAACTTGTAATAAACAGTACGAAACTAAGAAAGTGTGTGTGTGTGTGTGTGTGTGTGTGTGTGTGTGTGTGTGTGAGAGAGAGAGAGAGAGAGAGACCTGTGTGTTGAGAGCTGAAATGAGTCGATATCGATGGAGGATGGACTGTTATAAGATGAGCTGAAACGGGTAGGTGAGAATGGCGATAAGGGCTTGGTTCTAAAGGGCTTTGAGTAGCAGGAGTAAGAGAGAGGACTCCATTGAACCGCCATGGATTGTCCAGCAGAAGTAACTGCAAATGGTGAAAAACCCAAGTCGGAGAAGAAGATTCCGGTGGAGATTGCTGTATCTGAAGTTGAAAATTCTGCTCTTTGGATGCGATAACAGGAGTGTTTTTCCTGTCTAAAATATTTCCAATAGAAATTATTTAAAATAGTGTGTTATAAAATAATCCTGGAATAAATAAAGTGCATAATCAGACAGTAATGAAAACTAGTAAAATAAATAATAAATAAAAGTGAGACTGGATTTACGTGATTTGAATTACACCTACTCACAGGCGGATAGAATCTGAAATCCACTATTTTTAAGAAAAATTACAAAATATATTTGAGTTTTGTACAAATATTTCACTTTCTCTTTTCTCTCATACTTCTTTCTTCTCTATTTTCTGCACGCTCAATATTCTGCACTCTGCACTCTTCGTTTTTTCTCTCCTTATCTCAATCAGGTGATTCCCTTTATATAGTCGTGGGAGAAGCAAGTGGGTTTGTCTGATAATAATAATGGATTCACATGCATGGGAACACATGAGGGAGATGGGGCAGGTATGTTGAAGACATAGATGGTGATATCCACCATTCATTTCACAACACTCTCCCTTGGATGTCACTCATATATTAACTTATCTAACTAAAATATTTAAAATATCTCATTCCGATAAGATGAACCAGTCTCTTGAATGTTGTAGTTGGCAAAGCCTTGGTGAATAAATCTGTTAGATTATCACTTAATTGGATCTGTTGTACATCTATATCACAATTCTTTAGGAGTTCACGTGTATAGAAAAATTTTGGAGAGATATCCTTTGTCCTGTCATCCTTTATGTATCCTTCTCTCAGTTGAGCTATACATGTGACGTTGTCTTCATACAAAACTGTTGGAATATCCTTGATTGACTGAAGGCTACAATTTTCTTGGATATAAGAAATCATTGATCTAAGTCACACACATTCTCTACTAGTTTCATGAATAGCTAGTATTTCAGAATGATTGGAGGATGTTGTTGTAATTGTTTGCTTCACTGATTTCCAAGATATAGCAATTTTTCTATAGAGAAATACATATCCAGTTTGAGATTTAGCATTATGAGAATCGGATAGATATCCAACATATGCATATCCTACTAGTTGATATTTGGAATTAAACGAGTAAAATAGACTCAAATCAAATGTACCTCTCAAATAACGTAGAATGTATTTAATTCTATTTCAATGTCGCCGAGTAGGAGCAGAACTATATCTTGCTAGTAGATTCACAGCAAATGCAATGTCAGGTCTAGTACAATTTTCCAGATTAGGGATAATGTGCAAAGTGGATAGGGAACCAATTTTAATATTTCAGATGACAGAACTTTGAGATTTCGTAACAGGTTGTGTGTACCCGATGACGCGAAAACTAAAAGGACTATTTTAGGAAAAATGCATCGTTCCCTATATACGGTACATCCACGAAGCACGAAAATGTACAAGAATTTGCGGGTATCCTTCTGGTGGAGCAATATAAAGAGAGAAATTGCTGAATACGTAAAGTAGTGTTTGACATGTCAGTAGGTGAAGGTTGAATATCAGAGACCAACAGGACCATTACAACCACTTCACATCCCCGAATGGAAATGGGAGCATATTTCTATGGATTTCATTTTAGGATTACCGCCGGCACTTCATGGACAAGGCGTCATTTGGGTAGTCGTTGACCAATTGACGAAGACTAACCATTTTTTTTCCCATCAAAGTTAACTACTCCATGAGTAAATTGGCAGAGATATACATACAGAAGATAGTTAGACTGCATGGCGTGTCAATGTCCAACATTTTTTACCGAGACCCACGGTTCAAATCTCAATTCTAAAGGAGTTTACAAGGAGCCTTGAGTTCTCAGATGACATTTCGTACAACTTTTCATCCTCAGACTGATGGACAGACAGAGAGAACTATATAGATATTGGAAGATATGCTGCACGCCTGTGTATTGGACTTTGGTGGTAGTTGGATTTAGTATATGCCACTAGTTGAGTTTGCTTATAATAACAGCTACCAAACCAGTATTGTAATGGCACCATATGAGGCGTTGTATGGTCGGAGGTGTCAATCCCCATTATGTTGGGATGAAATTAGTGAAAAGCATATTTTGGAGCCAAAAATAATACAACAAACTTCTGAGAAAATCAGACTCATCCAAGATAGAATTAAGACCGCTCAAAGTCGGCAAAAAATCTATGCAGACACTCGCTGGAGAGAGTTGGAGTTTGATGTAGGAGATCACGTGTTCTTAAGAGTTACACCGATGAAAGGAATTATAAGATTTTGGAAAAAGTGTAAGCTAAGCCCTAGGTATATTAGACCATTTGAGATATTGGAAAGAGTTAGTGCAGTTGCTTACAGGTTAGCGCTACCTCCGACACTATCTAGGATCCATGACATATTCCATGTATCCATGTTGAGGAAGTACATTTTAGATCTTTCACACATGATCAATTATGAATCACCAGAACTCAAAGATACTTTGTCATATGAAGAGTTGCCCGTTCAGATTCTGGACCAAAAGGAACAGGAATTTTCGTACAAAAAGGATCCCCTTGGTAAAAGTACTTTGGTGCAATCATGCAGTTGAGGAAGTTTCATGGGAGCTGGAGGAGAAAATGCATCTGAGATATCCACACCGGTTCAGCATGACCCAGCGTTGAACTAGTAAAGGTAATGACTGTTTTGATTATTGAATTATGCAGGGTAGGGTAGTTAGCTATAAGTTAGTATTTTTGGTTTTAAATTATGAATGAATTTGAAAGACTTTTCTTTTTATATGATTGATTGTAATCTCCCCGGACCTCTATTGTAAACACGATATTCCTCTATCATAAGTGAGGATAATTAATAAAAATTCAATGGTATGTTTTTCAATTAATGATATGAGTGGTGATTAACAAATTTCGAGGACAAATTTTTTATAAGGAGGGGAGGATGTAGAGACCCGGATAATAATAATAATAATAATAATAATAAGTAAGAAAAAGGAGAATTTGGTTTGGCATAGGCCAAACCGTCGACGGTTTTAGAAGAGCTTAGAAAATCGTTAACGGTTTTGAGTTACCGCAACCATGTAAGGGTAAAATAGTAAAAATTGGTTTGGTTAAAAGCCAAATCGTCGACGATTTCAAGAAACCGTCAATGATTTTGCTCTAGGGCCAAAATCTATAAATAGGTTTCAATTCATTTTTTTTAGTTAAAACTCATTCCTCTCTCTCTCTCTCTCTCTCTCTCTCTCTCTCTCTCTCTCTCTCTCTCTCTCTCTCTCCATTTTCTCCCTCAAATCTTACCTGAATTGATGATCGGACGCTACCACGACGTCCTAGGTTCGACCCTCATTATTTTAATTGGAGCAAATTTGTGTTTTGAGAATCCTAAGCACCACTCCAAAGTTGAGGTAAGGAAATGAATTATGTTTGTTGTTTTGGGATTTTACCAATTGATGGGAGTGTGTGGGCCAAGGAATGTTAAAATGATTATTATTCCGTAGTCGAACTAATTAAGTTAGGGTATTTGGATACACCAACCCCGATGGATCTGGGATATTTACTTTTAACCATTGATTTACAACGAAAGTAAATAAACTCAATTATTATTAAATCAGAGCGCTAATTAACTGTATTACAATCATTTATTCCAAAAGAAGAAATGTTACACAATGCATAATCATCTAACATCATACTAATATTTCTAATAAATTTTTATTATTTTATCCCCACCCGCATGCTTGTTATGCCTGATTTTCGATATGTCCTTCAGAGTTATCTGAAATATAAAATATGATTGGGGTGAGATGACGCTCAATAAGTAAATAAGATTATTATTAGTGTGTGGCCAAAATGAGCTTTTAAAATTTTGTAAAATAATATTTAATACTATAACTTCAAAATTGCTTCTAAAATAAATGTCAATTTAAAATTTTCGGCATAAAACTTTTACCATCAACTATAACAGTAAAATTTAATAATCATATACTGTGACTGTTAAATTAAACTTTTAACTTTAAAATTATATATACATACATATATATATATATATATATATATATATATATATATATATTTCCTTATACGTTTCCTTTAGCACAAGAATGACCATTTTCATATAAACATATATTTTTCCTTTAAATCATCAATAGCTCTATACACGTAATTAAATATATATAAACATATATTGTAAAAACCACCCTTAGGCCTGTTAGCCGTAAGACATGTTTATCCAATGACTGGGTTGTGCCGTCTGAAGACTGGATTTAGCTGGTTGGCCAACCAAACTAAATCAACGTACATAATCATTAAGTGAGATTTTCCTTATTAAGTCCTGGTCCGGAACAATGTGTGCACTTAGAAGAAATCAACTAACATAAATAACCACCCTATAAACAGTGTGGGTACACTCTGATCTTTTTAAACTTTAAGTTACAGTACCGAACATCTATAACTTTGAACTTTCTTTGCCATAAGGGATTTTAAAACCATCTTATTATAATTTATGCAATTTAAAATAATATCGTGAAAATCTCATTTTTACTCATATTTTCATGAAACATGCAACATAAAAATAAACTCATGTCACACAATTTTTGTGTTAAAAATATTTATTTATTTATTTTTGAATAGAAAGAAATGCTGAAAATTATCCGAGTGGATTAAAACATTTATTAACCCAAAAATAAATGTAAGTATATTAAAGATAAAATTGGTATAATTAAATATGCGTAAAAATAAATTTAGGAAAATTTAATGAAACTAACTAACATAATCGAAATTTACTTTACAAAAAAAAAAAAAATTGGGTATAAATTTTAAATAAAAATCTTAACATAATCAAATTTACGTACAAATAAATTCGCGTAAAAATTTTAAATAAAATCTAACATAATCGAATTTACTTACTTCTTCATTTACCTTGTGCTATGAATACAATGAATATCTCTAAAAAAATGAGATCGGAAAAAGTGAGTGAGTGAGAATTTACTTATAACAAAAATTCTCTCTCCACCACTAATTCTTTCACTCACTAATCCTTCTCTTCCTTTGAAAATTTTTTGTGAAAAATGAAAGTTGAGAACTTCCTATTTATAGGAAAATTTTGGGAAAAAAATGGAATTTGTAAAAGTGTGATAAGAGGGGTGAAATTATAATTTTTTTTAAATTAAAGAACGGGCATGAGATGTGTTAGGTATGGGTTAAGTATGGGATGGGGATTGGGATCATGTGGGAGAAATGTGAGTGTTTGCCGACACTCCCATTTAATTAATTTACTTAATTAATTAATTACTTAATTAAAATTTTTTAATATATATATTTTTATTTTTTTTAAATCATTATTATTATCATTGTTATTACTTTTAAGTTATGTTTTAGTATTTATTTGTTTATTTAAAAAAGAATTAATTTCAAATTTTGAAAACTCATGTGAGTACCACATGGTCTTGTGAGTCCCACACAACTTTGAGACCTAAATAGGTCCTACGTAATTCCAATAATCCTTATACAGTTTTATGAGCCCTACACAACTTCGAGACTCATGTGGACCCCCACACGGTTTTCGGGACTCATGTGGGCCCCACACGGTCTTGTGGGTTCCGCATAGGATACCTATATTATTATTATTATTTTATATATATTTTTACAATTTATGTCAGTCAAAACATCATTTTATGTACTTATTTACGTGTACAAACAGTGTCTACCCTGTTTATCCTATGAAATTTCATTTTGACTAGGCCTACCTATAGGGAGCGACTGAACTGCAATGATCTCTGAGCACTCGCTTAAACAAGGTCTTTCTTAAGCATCAAATATAGAATCAAGGATCATAACAGAGAAACAATTTCGTTTTGATACTAACTAAATGATTATTATTATTATTCTACACATTTTTTATTGGGGTTATTACAGGATACATGGTTTTATTCGAATGTCGTAGGCACTGTTTTAGGATCCCAGCAGGCTTTCCTTTAGTAAACAAGTAAGTGAAATAAATTATGTCAGACTTTTTGGGAATCAATAGATTAATTTAAAGCATGAGAAAATGATAATAATGTAAAGGATTTTCTAACGTACCCGACATTTGAAAATACTGGTTTTGGAATATTATATATTTATCTGGGCAATTATCAATTTTTGAAATATTACTTAAAAATTTGTGTGGCATGAGTATTGGTTTTGTTACCGTTTATTTACCATGTACGAATATTTTATGATAGAATTATACTGGCAGATATTGTGAAATGGTAGAATATGATTTTATATTTAATATGTGGGAATATTTTTATGACTGAATGTGATTTATACTAGCTTATGAGAAATATTGAAAATACAGACATAATATTTTGATACCGAGAAATGTGATTTATACAAACATGATATTTTTTATATTGAGATTACTGTGGAAATTGTGGAAATGAGAACTCTGATGGACTAGTGATGTACTTGAGAGCACAGTACCGTTGCTAGGAAATGAGTTAGTGCAACCACACTTCTCAAGGAGAGTGTTGATATTGGACGTCGATTGGGCCTGCGGAGGGATGTTGACCGCCCCTGGGTTCGAACCAGGCTACGGTGGGCCAATCGTACTACATATGAGATTTGTTTTGACTTAACCTGGTAGGCCAACCATGACAAAGTCCCACCTTCGGGCTGCACAACCCGGTCATGTTGGGTGATTACATGATGATGATATATGGATGTCCACTTAGGTTGGTTCCTCATTACAGACATGATGAAACTACGTTTACAGACATGATGGGTTTTGAATCCAAGAAAACATATTGAGCACATACATATTTTTGAGAAAATATATGGTTGTAAATGTGTGTGTGTGTGTGTGTATATATATATATATATATATATATATATATATATATATATGTATACGGATATGAGTACAAATTTCATGATTACTCATTTAAAATATTTATTAAATGAACGTGTTTTGATTCATTCATACTCATGTTGTTACACAATGACAATAATTTATTCCATCTTACTAGAAGGTGTCTCACTCCTTAATATTTTAACATTTCAAGAAATCCAAAGAGACGAGCTTAAAGAGCTCCGAGCAGGATTAGTGGTTTTGGGGATTGAAGTTAGTTCCGGTGAGATACTGTTGTTTTATTTGTGTATAGATAGGTTTATGTACCTGGGGTTATATAAGTGGTTTTGGGAGAGAGATACTTTTGTATTATGATGGTATTAGTACTCTAGTAGGTATTGTATATGAGATGTATGTATATTATGTTTCCGCTGTATATTAATATAGTTTATAGACAGTTGTACTCGGTAACCCACTTGGGGGTCGGGTGGTTTATATATGGTATCAGAGTTTCATGCATAGGAAAAAAAAAAGTAGTAAAATTTTCGGGTCGTTACATATAACCTCTTTAGGAGGACTATCTTAGCATCTCTTCTAGAGATTGGTACTCTTTAAATTTTTAAAAAATCATATTCTCTTTTGGAGAATATTATATTCTTGTAGAGTAAAACTTACAAGAAATGAATAAATTAAATAAGAATTAAAGAAATAACTCAGTTGATTAGAGTCTCGTGCTGATAACGTGTTATAAAAGATATACGAAAATACATAGAAAATTAAATAAGATGAGACAGAAATTTTACATGGTTCGAATATACCTACTCCATGGGTGGATGAGATTAGAACTTCACTATTTTGAGGAAGAATTACAAAGTAATATGGAACTAGCCTTGTACAAAAAAATATCTCTCTCGCTTTCTTTTATATCTCTCCTCTTTCTTTCCACTTCTTTCTTTCTCTGTTCTTCTTTTTCCGTTATTCCACTGGCTATATGGGAGGAGGGTTTTATATATAGCCTTCACAAGCTAGCTAATCTTGACTTTATTAATGTAAACATATGGGGCAGGTTCACATGGGGACATAATTAGTGCAGACATATGGGGCAGGTTCATAGGGACAATTATTAGTGCAGACATATTAGGCAGGTTCATGGGAACATGAAGAAGTGGACAAGATATGGACGAATGACAGTCACCCTCATCCATTCATAACATATTTCAAGTATTAAAAAAATAAGTAAATAAATAATTAGTTAATTAATTTTCTTAGTGGGCCACATGTCACCCTTTAGGTGGTGACATGTGACACGTGACACAACCACATTCGCATATTCTGGGCAACATCACCTTGTCACATGGTGCAATCCAAGTCGGCTCTTTTGTGTTTTCTTTAGACAGCTATATCGTAGCCACGTCAGCAATCTACATCCTTTCCTCTAAGCTAGTGACGTGCCGCCACATGGTGAGTGATGTTGTGATGACGCCACCCTACCACATGTCACTCTCCTATTTTTCATAAAACTAAAAATAAAATCATTCTAATCCAACGTGGCCACATGTCGCTACCAGTAATTGACATATGGCAAACCCAGATCCTTCTTGCCTTTTCTACTCTCCAATTTGACCAGATCAACTCAAGTCTGACCTGGTCAAACTAGTTGAACTAGTTTGACCCGACTTAGTCTCCCAGAATCACCCTTTTTTAATTAATAATAATTTTATAAAATTCATTTTTAATTTATTTTTAATTCAAAAAATTGAGAAAATAGTAAAAAAATTTAGAAAAATTAGGGAAATTCAGAAAAAAAAAAAAAAGAATCAAGAAAAATAATTAAAAAATTTTGTGAGTCATTTTTGACTCAATAAACTAGAAAAATGAAAAAAATTGAAAATCACAAAAATAAAAAAAATGGTGAAAATTCCTTAAAATACTTAGAAAATTGTATAAAATTTATAATAAAATAAAGGAAAATTCCGAGGAAATTTTGGGACCATTTTTTGCTTAATCTTGGTTTTTATTCAGTAGTTTTTCTTGAATGGTTTCCTTATTGTGTGCCCTGCTTGCCGAATGAATGCATGTTTTTCCCTTTTTCATGTGCATGCAAATGCTTGCATGCTTGTGTGTGTATGTATGTCTGTGTGTTTGTGCACCAGCCCTCTGAGGAAGATTTAATTAATTGGGGTTCTTTGGTCCTTGATTATTTCCTAAGGGTGGAGATTCTAACAGAATCATTTTGAATCTTTCTATAAGTGGTTGTATTAGAATCTCTTAACTGTGGTGCACACCTTGCATGTGATTTTAATTTACATAAGTTGGGATATTAATTAAATGTTATGAGTTTGTTTAGTTGTTTTATTTTCCTTGCCTATCTTTGTATGCTATTGAATAAAACCTTAATGAAATTTTCCTCTAGTATTGAAAGTTATATCTTTGCATGCCTTTGAATGTTGAAAGTTGGAGGTCTTTGTATGCAAGTCCTCCCAAAAGTTAAAGGTTAGGTAATGATCACCTTTTAAAATAAGGAAAATATTAAATAAATAATCCTCAAAAGAATTATCGAGAGTTTGTTGACCTTAAAGGTCACACCCAGTTTTGATTATGACAAATACTTTTGGTACTAATAGTTGTACTGATACTCTTGGTACTAATGGTTGTACTGAGAATTTCATGCAGGTTCACCTTGTGCACTGCTTCAGGACTAAAAGACAATTATGATGGTGTGCGGTGTTCGTGCCAAAGAATGATGATCTATGTGTTGTAATTTGTATTCATTTGATTATTTCTTCATTCTGTGATGTAATTTATTATGAACTGTGCACGTATATGGCTTGTAATAATTTGCATAATGCATGGTAGGTAGGTATGCTCAAAACGACCATAGTTGGACCTTAGGTACCTACACTAAGGAAACAAGTCCCCTACATCACATATCTTAATAAGGGGAATCAAAATAAGGCTAAAATGCACTTAATGGGAAAAGATGAGAGGGTTCGGGCGACCGAACCTTTGCTGTGTAAAGCGGCTCGGGCGACCAAACCAATCAACATGTTGACTTGGTCTTCGGGCACCTGAACTTATTTTGAGCGTACCTTCCTCGGGCACCCGAAAGCCTGTCAGGGCATTTTCCAACTACTCAGGCGACTAAAAGTTTACGTTCTAAAGGAGGCTCGGGCGACCGAACTATGAGTCGGGCACCCGAACTGTCAAACAATTGCTATTGAATTTGTTTCAGCCAATCGACTCACCCTTCAAGCACTCGAACCTCTAAAAGATAAATTTTTGACTATGTTTGTTCGGGCACCCGAACCTCTGACCGGCCACCTAAATCTTGCAGATTAAAATATTTTTTACCGAATTTTTAAATAGGATAAAAAGGGTTAATATTATTAATGGTCTTTTAAACAAATTTAATTATACCCACTTTGTCCCCAACGGTCAAAAATTTCTCCTTGCCTATAAATACTCATTCATTTGTTGTGATTAGAAAAGATTAGCAAACTTGATTAGGGCAAAAATTCTCTCAACTTTCAAAACCCTATATTAGCCAAATACCACTTCCAAACACTCACAAACTCTTCATTCTTGATTTCTCAAAATCATTGTTAGTATCTTGTAAGGCTAGTGTGCTTAATCACATTTGCTAGAACTCTCATTTACATTGTTGCTTGATCGATTTTCTGAGAGAGTTTAACATTAAAGTTCTTCCACCGATTTCATTTGATAAACCTAGAGTGGAAAGACTTTGAGGGTTGTGGTTCTTGCATTGTTGTTGCAAGATACCTTAACCTAGATTTTGTGTGTGCAAAAATCCTTCTCAAAAACTAGTGTCTCAAACAACTTTTGTGTGCTTTGAATATTAGAATATATTATTGAGTTTGTTTGTTTGAACTTGCGTAGCATATTCTGAAAACGTAATCTGATATTGTATTATTCACATAGTGTGTTTCAAATATTGTTTTGGTATACACTCTAGATCTGAACTGAAAACTTATACGTGATTGAGTATTTAGCACACGTTAAAGTACTGAGCATATTTACATATCATTGTGTTTGCATTATTTATTGAGCTATACTGGTGCACAAATCTACTTGTCTATAAGCGAATTTTCTTGTACAAACATTTTATACACATTGGTTGTATTCTAGCCACGGGCCTGAAGAGGAAGACTAGCTCTGTGGAATAGTCCCGGATTAACTTAGACCCGGTTAGGAAAGTTAGGTATGTCATCCTGTTAAGGCGTGTCGACTGAGGTCAGTCCTTTTAATTGACCTGGTTGTATTAAGTGTCGCTCCACCCGTTTAAGTAAGCATTATAGTGGTAATCCTTATGCTAGTGTGGCCAAGGCGAGGACGTAGGCACAGTTGGTCGAACCCCGATAACATATTGTGTATATTCTTTACATTTCTCCACTTTATCTTTATTGCACATGTATGTTTATTTGCTGATTGTGTAGACTGACTCTAGGTTGGTTTGTAATATTGATTAAATCTGTTAACCTAGGCAATAATTTTAAATACCAAATTCACCCCCCCTCTTGGGGTTGCACTAATCTAACAAAGTTGTATTTTGCACGCTTTTGAGGATCTTGCGGTGAGGATAGTCTTTATTTTTTGCAGGACAATTCAATATTTAAAGGTCGGATAAATGAATAAATAGAAGAATTGAGGTCTTAATCGATCCATTTTGAAAGTAATCCTAGGCTGATCAGGTACCATCCACTGGATAGGTCCCTTTGCATAACCATATTCCCGAATCCAAACCTCGTGATGCAAACCATTAACTATTGATTTCTTTGAACCTAAATGTAGTTTAGTGACTAATGAACTAGTAATATGTTAAATAGGTGTTCTTACCGCATGTAGAATAAATACGTTAGTGGTGACTTCATTGAATTTCTAAGTAACCCATTTCTCAATCCCATGTATTATACCATATTTCATATCACATAATATCAAGGTCACAACTCAGTCGAGGTGATCCAGACATTTGATACTACCTGTTTAGGGGTCGACCCTCTGGGACGTTGCAAATACTTTCAAATTTTACTTTATAATAAATATTTTACTTATGACAACCGAAAATAGTAAAAATATTTTGTAATTGGCTTAAAAATATTTTATAATTGGCTTAATTATTATTATTATTATTATTATTTGAAATTTATGAATATTTTTATTTCAATTACATTTAAATTCATACGATTATTTTATTTTTATATTTTTTATTTTAAAGTGTATGAAATGAACGATTTAATCCAAAAAAAAAAACTATTTTTGGATATTAAAATTTTTGGTGGGTTACAGGCGGACATTTTACTAGAGATTTCTATTGTATCAATCTACCTTCGTGTAATTCCTGTTGAAATATATACTTGGGGGGTGGGTGCAGGGCGGACGATTTCAAAGCGGACTCCCCATTCATTAGATATAGAAGATCACCAAGATTTTGTGATCCGCTATCGAACTTATTCCAATTCCATTCAATGAGCATTCTCAATATTATACCTTGAAGAGGACTCAAACCCCCATGTTTTTTAGCACGAGATTTTGAGTCTCGCGTGTCTACCATTTCACCACCAAGGCATCTTGAAAGTGAATCATATTCCATGAGTATCATATCTATCTAGTGTGATGTATGGAATATATGACAAAGGTGGAGTGTTGGAGTATTTCTATTGATCGGTTATATCATATAGGCCCGAGTCAGACATCCAATTGCTTCTATTTGAATTATTCGGAGGATGCCTTATTTTGAAGAGTTAATTATAATTTTAAAATATATAAAACTTGAGAGACATTGAAGGAGTTTTTGAAACTATAATTGTTGAAAAAGGATTAGCGACGCCTATTTGTTTGGATTTGTTTAATTGATGGTAGAGACGTGAATTTTTTACCTAATTCATCGAAAATAAATATAAGAAAAGGAGACCAATGTGGACAAAAGAATAATACGAGATTACTACTTATGTCGTTAACATAGAAGTTTAGGAGTACTAAAATTTTTTTCAAAATTTCATAAGTGAGATTAAAATACACTGATCCTATATTTGAAAAGAGCTTATATTTGGATTTATGTTGAATTTGAATAAAATATAATATTAAATTGCACCCAAATTCAAATTCAAGATTCGAAATTCATGCTTTCAAATGTAACGATTAGCTTTGTTAAGAAAAACATCTTAGGGCACAAAATTACAAATGGTCAAAATTTATTAGCTATAAGAAGTAATAGCCATCAAATGTCTTTATTTAATGTTTGTTACATTAATTAACTTTCTCATTCATCTTTTATAATTTAATTAAATATTTTGTTGCTTATGTTTCTCTCTATTTTACTATGAGTCATTATAATTTCTAAATAAATATAATAAAATAATAACAAATTTTAATAAAAATTTAGGACTAGCAATATTTTTTAAATATGTTAAAAAAGTAGGCACTAGAGAAAATTAGAAGTGTATGAATTAATTGTGAAATTCCTTAGTGTAGGAAATGAAACAAACCAGTAAAAACTTGTTGCATGCCCGTTGTTGGGTCCATGTCATTAACATGATTCCTCTTATCTTTTCTAGACTTGCCAAAACATATAAAAAATCGTTAATACGAATCAAATTCAATCTATTAAATTGACTTATAACCAATTTGGACATTAGATGAGTTGGATATAGTTTAAAATTTTTTTATTTGTCTGTCAATCGATTAACAACTAATGTCCAAATTTGTAGATAATTTCATACGTTCATACTCATTAGACCTCAACTCGATCATTATAAGCTCATTTGGTGAAGGTCCAATTCCTTGCACTGCTGTATAATTAATAATGTTTAGTAATTTATCAAATTATAATTTTAAAAATAACTTTGGACAAATTAATTGTATTTTGGATAGTACTAACTGTTGAGGAAGACCACAAATCAAGAAGCAAACATGAGGTCTCAATTACGTGAGTGATATTTTCATTTGAGAAAAGTCAACAAATCTCCTCATTATAGAATGGACCGTGAAAATTAATTTATAATTAATTTTGTATTTATTTCATTGTTCCCCAATTACAAATATAAATAGGGGTTGTAAATTGTTGTAAAAAAAATATAATTTTGAAAAGAGTTTTTTTTTATATATTCTTCTTCCTTTAATTTTTCACATGGTATCAGAGCTGGTTCCTCGAACCTTGGCTCTGATTGTCTGGTGAGCTCACCACTAGCTCCGCCATCTACGACAACGAAGGAACCGTCACTCCTTCGCTGCCTATCTGATCTTCATCTCTGCCATCAACGACCTCCGACGCCGTTGTCTCTATTGTTGTTCTTCGCTGAAGTCTTTAACATTGTTATCGACGTCTCTGTCAACCATCGTCTTCCTCGATCAGCTTGTTGCTCTTTCAAATCTGCGCCTTCGCAAATCTGCCGTCTGATTTGACGTCATCTCCTGATCATCTACGTCATTGTCTTCAACAAAGTAGAGAACACACTAGTTCGTATGAATCAGAGGTTGAAGAAAACCTCCTTTTCACAACTATAGATCTGCGCCCAGCCAACCCACGTCAAAAGTGGGCTCTGAATCCCACCATTACTTCCACTCAATTTTGAAGAGCAATTCCAAAGTGACCCACTGACAGCTTTATGGATCAAGGCAAATCAATATTTTAAATATTTAAAATATTCAACTAAGTGGAGAATCAATTCTTCCAAAGGATTAAGGCAAATCAATATTTTAAATATTCAATTGAGTGGAGAATCAATTATTAAAAAAAAAAAAAAACCACTTGGTTATTCTTAACAATTCCACCCCTCTACAATCCATGGAACACCAAGTAGGTAGTGTTGACTCTTCATTGGCAGGTACGTCCAATAGTGATCATCTATGGATTGTTGATAGTGGTGCAATAGACCATATGGTTTACACACCCACTATTCTGACCCAATCTTTTCTAGTCCATGGTCGAATAGTTCAATTACCGGACGGCTCCCATGCCACTGTTACTCATATTGAATCAATTCGACCATGGACTGGAAAAGATTGGGTCAGAATAGTGAGTGTGTAAATCATATGGTCTGTTGCACCACTATCAAGAATCCATAGATAATCAATATTGGGCATGCCTGCCAATGAAGAGCCAACACTACCTACTTGGTGTGCCATGGATTGCGGAGGGGTTGAATTGTTGAGAATAGCCAAGAGTTCTTTTTTTTTTTTAAGAATTGATTCTCCACTCAGTTGAATATTTAAAATATTATGTCTTAATCCTTTGGAAGAATTGATTCTCCACTCAGTTGAATATTTTAAATATTTAAAATATTGATTTGCCTTTATCCATAAAGTTGTCAGTTTGAAGCAGATCAATGCTGTCAAGAAATTTCTAAATGACCACTTCAAGCTCAAAGATTCCGGAATTCTCAAGTTATTCTTGGGAATTGAAGTGGCTCGTTCAGCCAATGGAATATTTCTGTCTCAGAGGAAGTTATTCTCAAGCCTTTATCCATAACACTCTCCCGCACGTGCAGCCCAACAGCACGTGAAGAGATAAACACATGATAAATAGCACCCATAATAAGGAATGCAATATTTTTTATTTTTTAAATTACAAGCAACAAGACTAGAACCTAGAACCTCCTGATAACCCAGCTCTGATACCATGTTAAATTATCACTTTATCTAAAAGCTTAAGCTTTAACATTAACAAATTATTCACTATCCATCACAAGTTTATCCAATTCGACTGTGATAAAATCCACCACTTAACTAAGCTATTGGTTTCCAATTGCCGTTGAAAGTTCAAAATTCACCTGTAATACGAATTTATTATTTCGTGGGGCATAGAAGCTTATGCAAATGCCATGATGTAAAAATATATAAAACTTTTAATACAAAACCTCTAATGCTTGTTGATTTAATATCAATTCAAAAGATACAAGACATGGACCGTCTCTAAGGCTTAACAAAAATGCAAAAATCTTCTTTAAAATTTCAAAACTTTAAAAAATACCCCCCCAAATTTTCAAAAATTTCACAAATCACCCCTGAAATTTACTTAAAAAACAAAATCTCTTTTCATATATATATATATAATAATAATAATAATTTTTTTGAAGAGAATAAATGTTCCAAAAATTAAATGTCAATGGAGTTCAGTGAGATTTTTAAATTCTCAAGAAAAGTTGATTGAAAACCACGAAGGAGGTGTTCGCCTTTTTTACCAAATCTCATGAGAGGTTAGTCATCCACCCTAATTCAAAAAATAATTATGAAAAAAAAAAAAACATTTCTTATCTTATTTTTGTAACAAACTACTGCCCTTGTCCATGGAAATGTGTACTTCACAGTTTGCATGCAGTCATAAAAAAAGCACTATACACAACTGTAGTACCGTCCTGTAGATTTTAAAATTTTTACTTTTTAAATCTTGAAAACAAGCTCTCTTTCCCATCTTTGGGGATGGTAAGGTATGAAACTCACAATTTTCTTACCATCCACCAATGGCAACTCATCCTCAGCAGGAACTTTCTCATGCCAAACAAAATCATTTTCATGCTCGAGCTTCCTGAGCATACCACCAACATCATTAACCTCTTGCCTGAAAACTGATCGCCACAGCTCTTCCACTGGCATCTTCTTTTCTGCCTTGGTCAATGCTCGACGAAGAATTCCAACTGCATCTCCAACACGCCCAGAAATCTTTAGACCTTCCGAAAGGTACTTCTGGCTCTTCAACTCATGGAAGGCCTTGCAGGCTGAAATAAAATCCTGCCCAAACCATATACCGAATCAAATATAAGAAAGTACATATGGCTTATATTGAAAATCTGTTTTAAGAAGATTCAGTATTTGATCGACAGAAGGCAAATGTGTTCCGATAGAAGGTAAGTGAGCTCGCCCTCAGAAATCAATAATAATGGTTTGATGCTGATAAGTTGGTTCCAGCTTTTAGAACCATCCTCTTACAACTCTGACAGGCTCAGGGTGCACAGAGGACATAAAAAGAGCTTTCATAGGCATAAACTTTGCCCAATTGGTCCTAATCTTGCTACATGGTATCACTGAATCAAGCCAGCCCAAAAGCTCACAAGCTTGCAATAATTCTATAAACACATCATGCAGAAGCAAGCTTGGACAGGAAGAAGCAATCAATAATAATAATAATAACAATAATAACAATAATAAATTTTCATCAACAATAATGAAGAAAGGTTTTCCCGTCTTATGTGGCGTCCTATTTCCAGGCTCTAATATTCCATCATTTTATCCTTTTAAAGGATGTAGAACATAGAACTGATGCCTTCTGCATGATAGGCTAGGTTCCTGCTCATTAAAGTCAGGATTCTGTAAAAAAATTTCAACCACCATTGCATCATCATGATTATAACATTACAAATTTACCATGTAAGAACACTAGTGCGTCATTTGGTTCACAGCATCTAAAATCCCCTTTGGCATTGTGGCTCCCGAGAATCTTGATATCCAAGATACTGGATTCCCACATTTATTAAAAAGCATATTATTGATAAACTCGTGGGCATGCAGTATCCCATGCTTGGTTTATTCCTTGGAATGATGATAAATAACCTTTTTTCCCACAACTTCTGTAAGCTGGACAAGTGATACTTCACAAAAAAAAAAAAAAAATGCTTGTACATAGTATTCAGCACAAAATTCAACAAACAAATAAAGTTCTGAAAATAACCCAACTCATAGAAAACATAATATCAAAAGAAGTAATTTAAAAAGTTCATATATTCCAGCATAATTCAAATGCTAATTCAATACTACGACTATTTTTCAATATAACAACAACAACAACAATAATAAATATGCAATTCATACGTATGCATGTTGAGCTACGTTGATAAACCATGTGTAGATAACTTTATAAATAAGATATTTATGAATTTTTAAAATATAACTAGGGTTTTTTTTTCATCATTTCATAATTTTTTTTGTGATTCCACCAAGCTGGGAATCCAGATACCACCTTTTAAAGGGGGAATAGGAATGCCAATGCTAAAGAGCCTTTTTAGAATGTGTATCACTCCCATGAATGGGATTCCCGAGTATGAAATGCGAATCATACAGGGAATCCCCAAGGATTCCTAGGAATTGTGGGTTGAATCGCAAACCAGGTGCCACATAATTGTAGTTGGTCAATCAATGCACCACATCATCTAATTCTTATGCTAGCACATTATTCCAATTTGTCACAAGATTTGATGATGAGCTACTACCTGAAATTTGATGCTTCTACTAGACCAACTTTTACAGAGGACAGTGAGTATGATTATGCATGCATGCACATGACATCTGTGCACACACAATTAGTGCAGCACATATGACTTGGTTGAGTAAGAGCATTTGCTGGATGCAACTAGCATGATGCCAATGTGTCATGCAATTTAATTTAGTTTTCGTAGAAGAGTTGTTCACCATGCAAGCAGTTGATCAATACCCTTTTCTCTCCAACACAAGACTTACTAGTGTTGCTGTAACCATTTTGTTATCATCAACAACAAAAGAGCCACTGTTGCAGCAGCTGAACCACAAGCGAAGGAAAAGGTCAATCAATCTTCAGCTCTAAGGTGCCACATAATCCACTCCCAAACTCCCCCCTATTTATCATTTCAACCTAGTATACTCAATGCGAACCTCAGCCAATGAAAGGAAATAAGGATCAACAAAGAAGGCTTGTGTTGTGATATGTGGCTCATATATTGAATGGGATACATGTACAAAGAGAGAACATGGTAGAAAATCAAAGTGTTGGTGAAGTAGCAGGGAAACCGTCGACGGATTGGCTATAACCGTCGACGGATTGGCACCCAATTTCAAACAATTTCATTCTGTCTGAAACCGTCAACGGTATGGTACAAACCGTCGATGGTTTGGCTCAGGAACCCAGCGCAAATTTTTGAATATTGAAAGAGGGACGCTAAGTTGGTTGGAATTTGGAGGGATCTCCAGGAACTTTATATATACATTGTTCTTGATGTATTTGTAACATTGTAAGTGTCTTTGACACCAAATAATAAAAATTCTTTGGCAATTGCTCCCGTGGATGTAGCCATTGTTGAACCACATAATTCCTTGTGTTGTTTCGATTGCTTTCATACATACTGCGTGGTTGTGTTCTGTAATTGTTTTATCATTGATTGCTGCATTTGATTGATTCAATACTCCGTCGTGCAAATTCAATCTATACAACAAATTGGTATCAAAGCATTGTTGTAATGGCTTCGAGTACTTTATCTGCAAAATTTGACATTGTCAAATTTGATGAAACCAGGAATTTTGGTCTGTGGCAAAGAAGGGTGAAAGATTTGCTTGTGGAGCAAGGGAAGGTGAAGTCTTGTATGGTGTTCAATAGGAAGGCATGGATGAGGCAAATTGGAAGGAACTGGAGGCAAAGACTGTGGCTACTATCAGATTGTGTTTGGCCAATGACGTGTTGTATCACGTCATGGAAGAGGTTCTCCTGCGACTGTTTGGCAAAAGCTTGAAAGCCAGTACATGTCTAAATCTCTTACGAATAAACCTTTTCTTAAGCAAAAGTTTGATTGGTTTAAGATAATGGAAGGTTCAGATTTGAACCAACACATCAATGCATTCAATCAAATCATAAGTGATTTAATGCGGGTTGATGTGAAATTCGAGGAAGATGGACAAGGCACTGATACCACTGAATTCCCTGCCAGCATCTCACATGTATGAGAACTTGGTTATGACTCTTACATGGGATAAAGAGACCTTGAATTTGGAAGAGGTAACAAGCGCGTTGCTGGGCTTTCATCAAAGAAAAAAAGTTAGCGATGAAATTTCACACAATGAAAGGCTTGTGGTGAAGGATAACCATGAATGTGGGAGAGAAAAATTCAAAAATGGATCGAATCAAATAAGTCCCGATCTCAGTCCAAGAAGAAAAAAGATATCTGGTGTTTTAAGTGCGATAAAAAGGGGCACATAAAATCAGAGTGTTCAGATTGGAAGAAAGGGAATGCTGAAAAGCAAGAAAGCACTTCAAAATCATAAAATGTAGTTGAACAAGGAAATTCAGAACGTAGTGATGGTGACATACTATCAGTTTCTTCGGGGGTCGGATCGCCTCACGAACTCTTGGATCCTAGACTCAGCATGTTCTTACCACATGACTCCAAATGAGTGATTCAACACTTACAAGTCGGTTAATTCAAATTTAGTTCTTATGGGTTATGATGTTTCATGTAAAATCATTGGAATAAGAAATGTAAGAATTAAGATGTTTGATGGTGTTGTAAGAACCCTATGTGATGT
This sequence comes from Malania oleifera, assembly GCF_029873635.1. NCBI lineage: Eukaryota > Viridiplantae > Streptophyta > Magnoliopsida > Santalales > Ximeniaceae > Malania > Malania oleifera. Next base: position 25,856,104 of record NC_080420.1, on the reverse strand, counting down.
AAGACACATTTCAGACCTACAGAAGAGTCTAATTTCATTAGGCACTTTGGATTGTAACAAATTCAGTTATAAGTCCAAAAGTGAAACTATGAAGGTGTGTAAAGGCGCTCAAACGATGATGAAAGGGCAAAAATTAGATGAAAACATTTATACATTGCTGGGCACTACAGTTGTAGGTGGAGTTGTAGCCGTAGATTTTGAATTTGATAACACCATTATGCGGCTAGGGCATATAGGTGAGCATGGCATGAAAGAACTTCACAAGAGGAAACTCTTGAAGGGTATGAAAACATGTAAGCTGAGCTTCTGTAAGTTGTGTGTTCTTGGGAAGTAGAATAGGGTGCAGTTCAAAACAATTATTCATATGATGGAAGGTATTCTTGATTACATACATTCTGATGTTTGGGGACCGGTGAGTGTAGCATCACCGGGTGGACATGCGTATTTTGTAAGTTTCATTGATGACTACTCACGGAAGGTCTGGGTGTACTTCATGCGGCACAAGTTAGATACATTTGTCAAATTTAAATTGTGGAAAGTTAAAGTGGAAAACCATACCGGGGGCAAAATTAAATGTCTCAAATCAGACAATGGAACCGAGTACGTTGATTATAGGCTCATGGAGTTTTGTGAGCAACAGAGCATTAGGAGAAATTTCATTGTTCGTCGGACACCTCAGCAAAATGATGCGGCTGAAAGGATGAACCGAACTCTAGCTGAAAGAGCTAGGTGTCTCAAGCTGAATGCAAGGCTAACGAAGAACTTCTGGGCCAGGACAGTTAGTATGACTTATTTCTTGGTAAATCGATCACCAAGGGTATCATTGGAGGGGAAAGTGGCAGAGGAGGTATGGACAGGTAATGCGGTAGACTACTCTGGTTTGAGGGTATTCGGTTTTCCAACCTATGTACACTTATCTAGTGAAGAGAGATCGAAACTTGACGCAAATTCTAGATGCTGCATTTTTTGGGGTATCAGAAAAGTGTGAAGGGGTTCAAGTTGTGGGATCCAATGGCAAAGAAGGTGGTGATCAGTAGAGATGTAATTTTCGATGAGAAAGCTATGGTGAAGTGTACTCAAGAAGATGAAGAGAAGCAGAAGCCAAAAAAACTGAAGCAAAGATGAGTATGTTGTGCAGGTGGAGTTAGAAACTCAGGACAATGATCTTGGTCCCCTAGTTGTAGGGAGTTCTAGCTCGAGAAACCAACAAGTTGACAATGTTCCTATACGGAGATCCAGACACACTATCAAACCACCGCCCATCAGATATTTTATGCTTTCATTACCAACTGCAATGATCAAACTACTTTTCAAGAGGCAGCGCACTGCCAGGAGAAAAGTAGGTGGATGGGTGCTATGATTGAGGAAATGGAGTCATTGCATAAGAATCAGACTTGGGATTTGGTGGAACTTCCAAGGAAAGAGGGCGATAGACTGCAAATGCGTATATAGGAAGAAGGAAGCAATTTCAAAAAAGTAATGAGAGAAATTCAAAGCACGGTTAGTGGCAAAGGGGTACTCACAAAAGAAAGAAGTACTTTATGATGAAATCTTCTCACATGTGGTCCGACACACTTCTATCAGGGTAGTGTTGGGATTAGTGGCACATTATGATTTGCATTTGGAACAAATGGACATGAAAACAAAAATTCTCCATGGTGACTTAGAGGTGTAGATTTATATGGTACAGCAAGAGGGATTTAGTCAACCCGGGCAAGAGCATTTAGCTTGCAAGCTAAAGAAGTCTCTTTATGGGCTGAAACAATCTCCGAGGCAATGGTACAAACGGTTTGATTCCTATATGATTCAGATAGGCTACAGGAGGTATGAGTTTGATTCCTATATGATTCAGATAGGCTACAGGAGGTGTGAGTATGATTGTTGCGTGTATGTGAAAGATCTTGATGATGGTTCTCTCGTTTTCTTATTGTTGTATTGATGACATGCTAATTGTTGCGAAGGACATAACTAAGGTAAATCAGTTAAAGATTCTTTTGCATAAAGAGTATGACATGAAGGATCTTGGTGCAGTCAAGAAAATACTTGGGATGGAGATTCGCTGGGACAGAACTGCAGGGAGGTTGTGATTATCGCACGGCTGTTATGTGGAAAAAGTGTTAGAGAGGTTAAGCATGGTTGATGCAAAACCAATATGTACACATTTAGTGAATCACTTTAAATTGTCTACCGCTGAATGCCCAATGACGGATGATGATATCCGGGACATGTCAAAGGTCCCCTATGCTAGTGTTGTGGGGAGTTTAATGTATGTCATGGTGTGTACAAGACCAGACTTGGCACATGCAGTAAGTATGGTAAGTAAGTTTCTTTCTAATCTAGATAGACATCATTAGGAAGTCGTTAAATGGATTTTCAAATACTTACGGGGTACTTCTAATTATGACATCATGCTCGACAAGCAACAGAGTGATCCATCAACTGTGAGGTTTTTTTATGTTAATTATGCAATGGATATTGATGACAGAAGGTCTAAAACGGATTATGTATTCACCCTTGTGGGAGGATCTATTTGTTGGAGGTCCATGGTACAATCCCTGGGGGCATTGTCTACAACTGAGTCTGAATACATGGTAGTCGCCGAAACTGCAAAGGAAGCGTTATGGCTTACTGGTTTAGTCAATGATCTGGGTATACAGCAAAGTGGAGTTGTGGTGCGTTGTGACAGTCAGAGTGTCATCTATTTGGCGAAGAATCAAGTGTATCATGCTAGAACCAAACATATAAATGTAAGGTTCCACGGGATTCGGGAGTTGGTCTCTTCAAGAGAACTTGAACTTGAGAAAGTTCACACATCTGAGAACACAACGAATATCTTGACAAAGCCGGTTAACACGGAAAAGTTCAAACATTGCTTAGACTTGCTTCATGTCTCCAGTTGCTAGAAGGGAGATGGTCCAACTTAATGTCCCAAAGTCAAGGTGGAGCAGCGGGCTATGTTTTTCGGTTTCTCCTAAGGGGCGTATACTTGCCAAGGTGGAGATTGTTGTGATATGTAGTTCATATACTAAATGGGATACATGTACAAAGAGAGAACATAGTAGAAAATCAAAGTATTGGTGAAGCAGCAAGGAAACCATCGACAGATTGGCTATAACCGTCGATGGTTTGGCACCCAATTTCAAGCAATTTCATTCTGTCTGAAACCATCAATGGTATGGTACAAACCGTCGACAGTTTGGCTCGGGAACCCAGCGCAAATTTTTGAATTTTGAAAAAGGGACGCTAAGTTGGTTGGGGTTTGGAGGGATCTCCAGAAACTTTATATATACATTGTTCTTGATGTATTTGTAACATTGTAAGTGTCTTTGACACCAGATAGTAAGAATTCTTCGTCGATTGCTCCCGTGGATGTAAACATTTCCGAACCACGTAATTCCTTGTGCTGTTTCTACTACTTTCATACACACTGCGTGATTGTGTTCTGTAATTGTTCTATCATTGATTGTTGCATTTGATTGATTCAATATTCCGCTGTGCAAATTTAATCTATACAACAGCTTGGCCATGTTCTAGAAGTTGATCTGAATTGACAAATCGCAGGGTGCATGGAACTTGAAGCAAAAAAATATTTAGGTCTTGAAATAATTTTATGGTGACAAAAGTTACCATATACCTGGGGAGAGGGAGATAGAGAAGTTTGTAGAGTGAACTTGGTAGGGAAAATGCTACCTCAATAAGTGTCGTAAGACTTAGATTTCCCACCACTGTAATGGCACCAAGTCTCATTGGTTCAGCCAACTCCCCCCAATCAAATTTGTTGGTTTATTATCCTACAAGTAGTGAGACAACAAAGCATGCTCATTGACACGGTTTACAGGAGCAACACCTCCCAATCATAATCTTATATCAAGACAAGGAAGCACTCTCAACCTACATGCATGAACACCTATACATGAATTTTATGATATTTCAGACATGTAGTGTATCTATTTAAACAACTGACACCCCCAACTATTAAAAGGCTTGCAGCTGCGAACTTCAACTACCTAAGCCATGTTGGATGCAACTATCATGTGCCAACAAGGCATTAACCCACTCGACTTGTTATCGCTTTTCGCATGGGTAGGAATACTGTCAGATGCTAGAAATACATGAAATCTCCTTTTCCAAGGGAGTGCGAGTCAGCCATCACCTAAAACTACTACTACTACTACATTGCTCAAAACGTTAACAAATTGCCCATGTCTCATTAAACAACCGAGTAACTCCTTTGTTGGTAAAAATGCCAACCAACTGCCCATGTCCCTCGTCAAAGTACCTGGCATTGTGCATATACTTTCTTCAATCGTGCCACCATCCATAGATGAGCACATAGCCACATAATATGCGCGTTTGACAAGCCACTGTGTTAACCACCCACACATCTACCAGCATAACCAAAACCAGCCACCAAACTAAGTTTGGTTAGGGACTAAATGTGTTACCCCCTCTAGATTGTTGAATTGATCACTGTCAAACTTGCATGTGCATAATAATTAAATTTAAGTATTAATTGTATTATAGATGTATTCTTGTAGGAGGTCAAAATCGACAGTGTGTGATAGGATTGACCGTAGAAACACATCGTATTTACCAATCCCAATCTTGCAATGTTCTAGTGATTTTTGGCTTAATGGGCTCAAATCAAGGTTTACTAAAGGGAGTCCCTATCCCTTATAGCCTTTTTTTTTTTAATATGCTCAAGTGTCTATGTGTCATTCATGACACGTATTTCCTTTTATTCTCTCATCCTAACCATGTGTCATGACCAAATTTGCTAAAAAATCCATCCTTTTCATTAATTAAGATATAAGATGTCAGTCTATTTTTGAAGGAAGACACCTTGCAACATTTTGACGCTCCCCTACAAATACCCACAATTATTCTTCAAAGGAGAGCTTTTCTCCCTCCCTCCCTCCCTCCCTCCCTCCCTCCTACACAAGTCCCTTTTCCTCCTTACTTATTCTACCTCTACTTCTTCTTCTTCCTCCTCCTCCTCTTCAGTTCTATCTAATTTCTCTGTTCCTTTTGTTCTCTCTCTGTTGTTCTCTTCCTGCTTTGTTCTGTCCCTACTACCAACAGCCTCTTATCTCTTCTATTCTAATCTACTCTTCTTCTTCCCTTCTACCACTTTTCTATGATTCTCTTCCCATAATTCACTTAATTCTCTTTTTATTTCTAAATTCTGTTGTTTGTTCTAGATCACATAATGTTTGAAATCTTCTTCAATCTGGGGCCAATAGTAGGACCGTGCTAACAAAGCAAGTGTCCCTTCTCTCTCCAAATGTCAACCCGCTAGCATGGTGGACTTCTTTCAGCAACTCATTCCAAAGCTCACCATTGTTTAGCATACAAGCAGCCATCCTCCAACCAGTATTAACTCACGGTGCCAACAGTTGGAATCTATTATATTTAGCATATGGTTTTGTAGCATCCCTGACTTGATCAGCAAAGACTCATTCTAACATACTAAGGGCTACCACATAGCCCTCTACTTCCTTTTGACCAAGTGCATCAGCCTCTAGCCTCCTTTTCATTGTGTCAATCTATGAACCCACTCAAAACCAAGATCAACCAAAATCTCCAATCGACGAGCTTGCTTTGGAGAAAGCTTCTGAGCTTTAAAATACATATTGACCACATTATTAGTAACCACTCTAAGCCAAGGCCCCAAGAGAGTGCTTCCATGTCTCTAGGGAATGCGCCATCATAGTCCTTCTCATAAGTGGAATACCTTGTCTCAATATCCTTTTACTCTCAAAGGCTATGGAATGTCCTTCTATTAGGATTCCCAAATAAGTTAGGATTTCTAATTAATGTGTTATGATTCCCAAATCAATTGGGATTCTATTTAATACTAGGATTATTTAATGTTTGTTAGGATTCCCAAATCAATTGGGATTTCTAATTAATATGATTTCCAAATCAATTGAGATTCTATTTAATGTTAGGATTATTTAATGTTTGTTAGGATTCCCAAATCAATTGGGATTTCTAATTAATAAGATCCCCAAATCAGTTGGGATTTCTGATTAATATGATTCCCAAATCAATTGGGATTCTATTCTGCGTTAGGATTATTTATTATTTTGCTAGGATTCCCAAATCAATTAGGATTTGAGGGTATAATTTACATTCTTAATAGAAGTAAGTTTGTCTACACTATATGTATGTGTAAACCCTATGTGGTTTTTGCATTCAAGCAAACAAGCATATCATAATTCATAACCTTTGGCTAATTCGAAGGCACATCCCCTCAAAGTGACCAAACCCTATTTTCTCTAACTACTTTCCCTTCCATAAATTTCCACAATTTCCCCACAATAAAACCCCAAGGTCTTATCATTTGGCATCGGAGCTAAAGTTCTTGTGGATGTTGTTAACCCGCCGACAAAAGCAAGATCTTGGAATTCTTGATCTTCACTCATACTCAATGGCATCATAAAATTCAACAGAGTCCCAGATGGAAGCTAGACTAAAGGCTGAACTTAGCAATATGTTTAAGTCTCAATTTGAAGAGATATAGGCATCACTCTCTAAACTACTCACTACATCTTCTCATAAAGAGAGAGAAGATGGCGTCTCTACATCAGCTAATCAAGGGAAGCAACCCTACATGCGTGAAAGAGGTTACCAAGGAGGGCGTGATCATGGTCCTTTTTATATGAAGGTGGAATTTCTTCAGTGGGACAGTGATGACCCTACCAATTAGGTTTCTAGGGCTGAAAAATCCTTTCGTTTTCGCCGCACTACAGAAATATCTAAAGTTGAGATTGCTTCTATTAGTTTGGGTGGTGATGTTATTCAATGGTATGACTAGTTTGAAGCTCATCATGGAATGCCTTCATAGGCAGAATTTGTTTCTGGATTACTTGTCTTGTCCAATTTGGGCCCATTGGATATGAGAATATTGATGGAGAGCTTGATAAAATACGCCAAACTAGCACTATCTTGGAGTATTAGACGTAATTTGAGCAAGTATCGAACAAGACTAAAGATTGGAATTAAAGCCAACTTATAGGGTGCTTTTATTGAAGGTCTCCTACCTAACATTTGTCGTGAGGTCAAAGTGTGTCGGCCACAGACTATGACCGCTGCAATTTCCTTTGCATGGACACTAAAATTGCTAAATGGCTAGCCTATCCTGTGGAGCAATGTAACAAAGTTTGACATGAAGGTGCAGATGGAAGGACCTTGACATGTCAGAACAAGTGTCCGAAGGTTAAAAATACTATGCAAAATCATGAGTTGTATGTTGATTTCTTTTTGCTGCCACTAGAAGACTATGAAGTGATTTTTATTATTGAAAGGTTAAAGACATTAGGTGATATAGCTTGGAATTTCTCTACACTAATTATGAAGTTCACCGTGAATGACTAGAAAGTGACTCTTAAAGGCTAACATTGTGGTAATGTCACTATAGTTTCAAGCTATCAGATGGAGAGCTACTAAAAAATATAGTTTCAAGCTATCATATGGAAAAGCTAATTAAAAAGGAGCGACATGGTTGCCTCGTACAACTTCGAGCACCAACGAAGTTACAACATCAATCTGGTCAGGATGAAGGGCTACACTCTCTTATTTCAAAAATTGTCTAACCTATTTGCGGAACCACAAGGATTGCCACCTCAACAAACACACGATCACCATATTCCTCTATTGCCAGATCATTTAGGTCATTTGTGAACTGTACTCAACACTCTTTGTGAGCATATCTATTCGTCACGAAATCTAAATGTAGTTTTGCTTGACCGCACATGAAATACCTTGGGCATATTGTTTCCCAAGAAGGTGTTTCAATTGACCCTTCTAAAACACAAGTGATGACAGACTGGCCTATTCCACAAAAAATAAAAATGCTGCAAGAATTTTTGGGGTTGACTAGCTGCTACTACAAGTTTGTCAAGTATTATGGAATGATTAGAGCTCCACTAACCACTCTACTAGAAAAGGATGCATTCAAATGGAGTAAGGAAGCTGAACAAACCTTTGTCAAGCTTAAGCACCCAATCTCCACCACACCAATTCTTGTCTTGCCAGATTTCAACAAGGCGCTCATCATTGAGTTTGATACATCAGAAGTTGGCATTGGTGCGATTTTAATGCAAGACAAACGCTACTGCAAGTTTGTCAAGTATTGTGGAATGATTAGCACTCCACTGACCACTCTACTAGAAAAGGAAAAGGATGCATTCAAATGGAGTAAGGAAGCTGAACAAACCTTTGTCAAGCTTAAGCACCCAATATCCACCACACCAATTCTTGTCTTGCCAGATTTCAACAAGGTGTTCATCATTGAGTCCGATACATCAAGAGTTGGCATTGGTTCAGCTTTAATGCAAGACAAATGCCCAATTGCTTTTACCAATAAGGCTTTTTCTCTATCCCACATCGGCATGACAAACAAATAGATACTAGCCATTGTGCATGCAGCTACAAAGTGAAGAGATTCATGGAGTTTATTGCTGCTCAACCTTTAGGACAAGGCTGATTTGAAGGAGGCGAGAATGTTAGGATTCCCAAATAAATTGGGATTTCTAATTAATGTGTTATGATTCCCAAATCAATTGGGACTGTTTAATGTTTGTTAGGATTCCCAAATCAATTGGAATTTCTAATTAATATGATTCCCATATCAATTGGGATTCTATTCTACATTAGGATTATTTAATATTTGTTAGGTTTCCCAAATCAATTAGGATTTGAGGGGATATTTTACATTCTTAATAAGTTTCTCTACCTTGTATATATGTGTAAGCCCTATGGGGCTTTTACATTCAAGCAATTAAGCAATAACATAATTCATAGCCTCTGGCTACTTTGGAGGCAGATCCCCTCAAAGTGATCAAACCTTATTTTCTCTTACTATTGTCCCTTCCTTAAATTTCCCCAATTTCTCCATGATAAAACCTGAGGGTCTTATCACCTTCTTGGACAAGAACACCCAACAATAGCTCCATTGGAAGAATTTGCATGCACTAGAAGCTTGAATACAAGCACCTGCAAATTGATTCTAATGAATTGACTTTCTTTAGTTCTTCAAAGGCACCCAGATATGTGTCCATGCATATCCACCCATCCTTTTTTAGAAAATCAGTTGGGCAACTTTTTTAGAATACCCTTAATACCTTGAAAGAATTTCATGACCAACCCAAGGAAGGAATGCAATTCAACAACCTTCAACAGTGCAGGCCAATCAATGAACCCAAGAACATCTGGGGACAAAATTAACAATTTTCCTTCAAAACATATAAATGCTTCTCTTGCAACTTGGTCAGCAACTTTCTTAAATGCTATACATGATCCTCCAAGAAATGATTGTGAGTTACAATGCCATCTAAATATACAACCACAAAATGGTCATTGTAATCATAAACGTCATCGTTTGTTGAATTAAATAAAGTAGCAATAGCATCTATCAAACCGAATGGCACCATCAGAAATTGAAAAGAGCCATATCTTGCCACTCAAGCTGTCTTTGACCCACCTACCTCCACAATACGCACTTGCCAATACCCTAAACTTACTTTTATTTGGAACAAGGTACTTGATGTTAACCTTATTCAATGCCTGATAGCCTACACATTTTAGGAGCATGTTCCCTTTGAAACAACACTAAGGCACGGAGATTTGAAATGTTGGATGAGTCCAACACTCAACAATTCATCAAACAACTTCTTTAACTCGGCAACTTGGACCAATCCTATTATGCAGGGTCTAGCACCTAGCACTAACTTGATTCTATGGTCAATTATACATGACAATGCAAGAGACTTTGGGAGTTCTACGGGCATCACATCAAAGAAATCTCACAATAAATCAGCAACTACATCAAGAACTTCAACAAATTGATCCAACTAGATTTCCACAAGAGTAGCTAGGAAAGTGGAAACCTGTTTCGCAATCCATCATTCACTTGAATTGTTGATATCATAACAACTTTTTTTGCTTGCTTGCACTCTTGCTTGGGGCCTTATACAAGAACAAAGCAAAATGTCTGCTCATCTGAAAATAAAATTCCAAGTAGATGGGGCATTAACATTATCTTAGTTCTCAAAAAGAACTCAATGCCAAAGATAACATCAAAGTCATCCAACAACATAGTCATCAAATTACACAGACCTTCCCATGATCCCACCATAAGAAACGCATTACCCATCCCCTGAATTGGCTTTGTTTCTAAGTTTACAACCTTGACCTAACTCAAATTCTAAGAGAGTTTCAAGCCAAACTTTGTTACTTTTCTAATATGAGTGACACCAAATCCACCATGTCCATTTCAATTTCATTGATCTTCACCCACACATAGATAGGGGTGAGCAAAATTCGGGTTTAACCGAATTAACAGACCGAGTTTGGTTGGTTCGGCTCCAGATTTGGATAATTTCGAGTATTCAATTTTCAGTTCGGGTATGGGGAATCTTCAATTCGATTAACCGAATTATTCGAATTACTAATTAATTAACAATTAAATATAAATTAGTAATATTAATATATGATATATGTTAAATCTTAAAATGTTTAATCTTAAAATATCCCTTTTTATCAATAAACCATTTTATTAATTAAGCAGGAATTAGTAAACTGTTTTTATAATTAATTTTAAAATTTATATGGTTAGCCAAATTATCCGAAAAGTTGGTTCAGTCGGATACGATTCAATTATAACAACTAATTCGATCGATTCGGTTAGAGATTAGTGTTAACCGGAAAATTCAGTTAATTTGGTTAATTAACTAAATTTGGTCGAACTGACCATTTGCACACCCTTACACATAGATAAGCCCCTTTAGAGCATTTAACAAATGCAATGAAGTGACATCTAAGGGTCTCTCACCATCAAAATTACCATATTTGTAATATGAGGCTAGCATAGAATTCAACTTTCTATTGCTTAGTACATTCACAGGCTCAATGAAGGTCATTACACATATAGCAACTGAATTAGAATTCTTTGGGACTTACTTTCCCTTTTCTAATTGCTCCCCTTGTCTTGGATTTATCTCATTTCCCCTTTGTCTTCCCATTGTCTGCCTTGGCCTTGGCCTTGTCTTTCTTCGGCCTAGCTTTAGAATTCTTTGTTTTAGAGTTTATTCTAAAATCCACCAGCCCATCTATTCTTGCTATGGCCATAAGGAGGTCTTTCACCCCTATCTACATAGTTCCACTTGGCTGCACGATTGTAAACCAGGCAAGAAATTGAACAACTTGTCTTCCGTCAACATGTTCTTGATGTCTAACATCGAAGAACAAAACTCTTGACATAGTCATGAAGTACCCTAGAATGTCTCAATTGTTCCAATGCATCTCTTATAACCCATGCTTTGTTTAAAAGGAGGATTGATCCTTCAATTCCTTCTTTAGTGTTTCCTATGTTTCAATTTGAGGCTTTCCTGCATTGACATCATCCTCTACTCAAGTGCGCAACACAACTTAGCATTGCCTACCAAGTACATCAAGTTTATCGCAACCATCTCATTTTCAGAAGTACCCATTGCTATCCAACAATAAATTCTCCAAGGTCCTAACATTTCAAGGACCTTCAAAAGACTTTGGTTCGGGAAGTCAAATCTTATTAGAGACTTCACCACTGCCAAAGCCTATAGATTTGGCTCTCTTTACAGAGGTGATTTCTCTATCAATTAAACGAATTCTTCCATCAATAGAGTGTGTCAGGGCTGCTGTATCACTTAACAATGAGGAAATTAATGTTTCCATCACAACTACAAATCGAAATGCCTTTACTGCTACTCTACCAATTCCTTGGTTAATTGTTCGCATTGAACTTCCAATGAGACCACAACATCTGTCTATGGGAAACCAAGAAAGTTTTCCAGCCGATCCACTCAAACCTGCCAACCTATATTCACCAATATGAAAAAAATAAGTTCTAATACCAATTTTCACAGTGCTTAAATTCCCTATGAATATTCCCCCACCATGATGTTAACAAGTCTCACTTGGTTCAGTCAATCTTCTTAGAATCAAATTTGTTGGTTTATTATCCTCCAAGTAATGAGACCAAAAAAAAAAAAAACACACGCTCATAGTTTATAGAAGCAACACCTACCCAACCTTCAATCTTTCATTAAGACAAAAGAAAAATTCTCTACATGCAGGGAGGAACACACACAGAAATTTCATTGTGTTTCAAGCATGCAGTACATTTATTATACACAATCGCTGTCAAACAGATTGCAGTTGACAGCCCCAACTGCCTAGGGTGTGCTTGCAAGGCACTAACCTTGCTACATGACTGGAATACTACAAGATGTTGGAAACGCATGAAATCTCCTCAATCCAAGAGAAGCCAGTCTACCATCATGTAAAATTGCCAAGTAATTGTCCCCATAAAGCATTGCCTACGCTACAATCAATGTCCTATTGTGCATAGACTACCATCAATCATGCCACCATCCACACATGAGCATGTGGCTACATAACATATTTATGTGAAAAGCCACTGTGTTCACCACCCACACATCCTACCAAAACCAACCACAAGACTAACCATGACTAACCAAGACCAAGGAACCCAACCATGCCCATCTCTAACCATGACGAGCACGTGCTAAGGGACCCCAAGCATAACCCAAAACCCATAATATAGCCCATGATAGATCATCTTTTCGCTTGCCTTGAATATAACATTGTCGATCACATGCCTCAGCCATGTCAAGTGATCAAGGGGCTGCAGTAATCCTAGCCTTTGCCTTTGGGCTCAGTTTGAGCCTTCAATTCATGGCTACGCATAGCCCAGATAACTATGCTTCTTAATAGTTAACACCACCATAATACACCCATGTCCAACATGAATAGTAAATCTCCCCCTCAAGTGTTGCAATATCTTATGTCCCTATTTTAAGACCTGATATTACACCTTTTGACCAGGCAATCTGCTCTTATGCATTCCAACAAGAGCAATGCTAACCACAGAATTCCTATGCCACTTGGCAAATTTGCAATAAAGAAATGGACAACCTACAATTGCAAGGTTGCTCCTACTTTGAATGGGAAAACAGCTATAGCCGCTTACCAAAAGAACTGCAGTCCCCAGGAAAAAAAATCAAAAAATGGTATAAATGCAGTACAAGAGATGGTGGCACACATGACATGGGTGCATGCAACAGAGTGGTTCATAGACTATGATGCAGCACGCAAACAAGATATATTTTAATTTCCTAACTCTTATTGTGCTTGTTTTATTTAGGATAATTTTATTAGATCGTATCTTCAAGATTCTAGGATATTTTTATTTAGGAAGCAAGATTCTTGGTTATATCTTTAAGATTCTAGGCTAATTTCTTAAATTAGTTTGCTTTTCTTCCAAGCATTGTAAGCCTATAAATAGGCTCTTATGTATTAGTTTCAGGGGATTGGACTTTAGAATTGAAGTTGCTGGACCTTGATCCAATATTGCTATCAGTGTCACTTGACAAGGTTTTGCAAATTGCCACAGCTGACAGTGTTTGATTGGGTTGTCTACCAGCTTTAACTCAAATTTGTAGGGTTCACAATTTTGACTGAAATTGCCTTGCATCAGCCTCATCTCTGCCATCATCACCAACCACTCCTGCCCATCTCTAAATCTTCATCTTTGACCTCATTTGCAGCTGTTTGGGAAGAAAAAATCTCTCGATGTGATCAAATCAAGACCTAACAACCACTTGCAAACTCTAGTAGTTCCCTGCCAACAAGTGCAGTTCCATAGTAGTTTGTCATAGTCAGAGCCTCAACCACCCTTGATGGGTCTCCATTGAAGAGCTGTTGTCATGTTCATCCATGCCATCATCACCAAGAGCCCCTCTTGCCCCCAACAACTTGGAACAGTGGAGAGAATCGTAACCTTCCCACGCACAGCCTTCCCTTAATTCTTAACAAAGACGAGAGGAGAATGGCATTTTGGTCTCAAACAGGAAACGAATTTTAAATATAAGGCGCAATGGTAAGGTAATCGCCGTGTGACCTGGAGGTCACGGGTTCGAGGTGTGGAAACAGCCTCTTGAAAAAATGCAAGGTAAGGCTGCATACTATAGATCCATTGTGGTCCACCCCTTCCCCAGACCCCGCATATGCGGGAGCTTTGTACACTAGGCTACCCTTTTCTTTTTTTAGACTGAACCAGCTCACCTAGTCATATTGAACATGTTCACTCAAACCAGATTGAACTCAACCAGTTCATCAAGCCAAGATCATATCAAACTGGCCCAAATATTTAAAAAAATAAAAAAATAAAAAAGAACACAATGCTTGAATTGGCCTTGAAATGTTGGATTCTAGGATGAACAAGAGTGATCATATGCTTCACACCCTAAGATCATTTCTTAAGCCTAAGCACTGTGAATTAGAAGAGAGACCCTTCCTTTCTACCCATTCAAGAATAGGTCTACTGAAATTTAGAACCACTACATTAGCAGCCCAAGCCCCAAAATGTTGAGGTAGTTGAGGAAGCTACGTAGATAATGAACCACTATCCGCCCTGTTGAACTCATGGTTCCAAGAAACTTCACCAACTACAACTCTACGAGCTCATCCATAAACAATCCTCTTTCATTTTAAAGCTGAAAAAATGTCTTCATCTCCTTCAAGCTTACTTGCTGTTTTATTCTTCATCATTCAGATTGTTAAACTTCATTGTTGAATTTTTTCTAACTGTGGGGGAATGAAGCAGCAGGCAAACAAGATCTATTCTAATTTCCTTTTTTTTTAATTGATTTTCCTTTGTTTTACTTAGAATAGTTTTATTAGGGTTTATATCTTCAAGGCACTAGGATAATTTTATTTAGGAAGCAAGATTCAGGTAAATCACCTAGGACCCAAGGGGGAACAATAAAAGAAATTGCAGGAGGAAGCCATAACTTTCATGGAGGATGCTGTGAAAGGCATTTAGGCGCCCCATTATGAGCCTTGGTTGTATCCTTGATGATCACTAACTACAAGGTGAAGAGGATTATAATAGATAATGGCAGCTCGACCAATATCATGTCCTTGTCAGCCATGGAGAGAATGAAGGTTGGGTGAAACTTGAGACAAATCAAGACCCCTCAGTCAGTTTCTGAGGAGATCTGGAGCAATCCCTAGGAATGAATTTGCTTCCTATGACTGTAGGGGTAGAACTTGTCAAATAAGGGTGATAATCGACTTCCTCAGTGTACAGTGTTTATACTAGGATGTAGGATGGACAAGTTTGAACACAATGAAGGTAGTGACCGATATCATGTCCTTGTCAGCCTTGGAGAGAATGAAGGTTGGGTGAGACTTGAGACAAATCAAGACCCCTCTAGTCAGTTTCTGAGGAGATCTGGAGCAATCCCTAGGAATGAATTTGCTTCCTATTACTGTAGGGGGTAGACCTTGTCAAATAAGGGTGATAATCGATTTCCTCAGTTTACAGTGTTTATACTAGGATGTAGGATGGACAAGTTTGAACACAACGAAGGTAGTGACTTCTACTCATCACCTCTTGATGAAATTCCCCACTCCTCAGCTGATCATGAGGTAAAAGGTGACTAGAAGGCAGCGTGTAGCTGCTACACTGCTATGTTTTTGTTTTGAAAGGTAAAAAAGCTAACATATAAGAAACTAGCAACACAAAATCTACATGCGAGAAACTTTAGTTGTTATAATACCGTCAACACAAAATATTTTCTTGAAGGTTGAATAAGTAGTACAGTTTATTTCCATCTCCTACAAAAATTGTGCAAGGTTAACCATTTGTATATGCTCACACCTTAGTCAAGATAGCCAAGGTGCAAAGCCAACCAAAAGATAAAAGGGGGCACAAGAGGGCCATTAAAGGCCTAATACAAAAAAAGTACTACTCATTCCTTTCCTTTTGAAGCTTCCTCCTTGTCATCACCAAAGTTAGGCACCACCTAATAAGCTCGCAATCATGGCAAATAGCCTTGAAGAACAGGCTCCCTCAAGAGGTGGCAACCTCAACAAATACCCTTGAAGAGTAGACCACCTCTCGAGGTGGCAACCTTGGCCAATAGCTTTGAAGAGCATGCCACCTCCCAACGTGGCAACCTTGGGAAATAGACTTAAAGATCAGGGACCTCCTTAAGAGGTAACTAGGTCCTTGGCAAATAACCCTACCTCCCAAGGTGGTAACATTGACAAATAGCCCGAAAAGCAAGCCACCTCTCGAGGTGGCAACCTTGCAAATATCCCAAAGAGTAGCCACCTCCCCAGGTGGTAACCTTGACAAATAGTTTTAAGGGCAAGCTATCTCTTGAGGTCGTAAGCAAGGCACCTTCCAACGAGGCAACCTTAGTTGACAGCCTTGAAGAGAAGGTCACCAAAGGTGATAAGCTCAAGGAAATACCCATGAAAGAACAAGGCCACCTCAGTTCAATGATCGAGGAGCACCTTGGAAAAATGAGGAGAGGTCTAAGGTGAGCCCCTTGACCAAATGAGGAGTGGTCCAAGGTGAGCACCTCCCTGTCTGCGTAGACAAAGCCTAGCGGAGGTGCATTGGGGGGGTGCGGGGAAGCATAGCTGCCCCACAGTACAATATAATATGTTTCAGCAAGGGCGTCAAGTAATTATGTTGTCATATAAGGGCATTTTGGGGTTTTCACATAGGGGCTATATATACATATTTATAGCTGAGGGTTAAAACCCTAAGGAAATTTTTGTTTTGATGATATACTGGAAATTGTACAAGGGCTCCATGGATGTATGCACATTGTCAAACCACATAAATTCGTTGTGTTCTCTTTTTATACTGTTGTGTGTATGCATAATCTTAGGGAGCAATTTCACAATCACCACCTTGGTCCAAGGGAGCAAGGAGCACCCCCAGCTTAAAAAAGAGAGCTTCAAGGCCACCAAGGTCTTCATGAGTAAGAACGCAACTAAATTGAAGAAAGCACCAAGGCCACCTTGCTCTCAATGACCAAAGATCACCTTGGCCAAATAAGTAGAGATTCAAGGCCACCTCAGTCTAAGTGACCAAGGAGCACCTCGGCTAAATTAAGGAGAGCTCCAAGACCACCTCGTCTTAATGACTAAGACCTTAAATTGAAGAGAGCTCCATGACCAAGACCTTAGCTAAACTAAAGCAAGCTCCAAGGTCACTAGGTCACTTCAGTCTTAGTGACAAAATAACCTTTCATCCTAAATAGCTAAGGACCTCCATGACTCAACGAACTCAAAAGTAGCAAACGGTTTTGGAAACATACTCCTAAACTTGAAAGTATCTTTCGTGACTCAAGAGTAAGGGGATCTAAAGGTGGCAAGATGTCTCCTCACTTACCATGGGCCAAGGGGTCACTAGCTATTCAATGCGGACATTCACATGTTACCCCAAAAACAAAGGGGACTGTGTACCCCTGGAGGAGCTAAAGAGGGAACTAAAGGGGTTGTAACCCCCACATAAATGTAGCAACACTTGCTTCAAGGACATTTAAACTAAAGGAGCAAGGCCTATATAAAAAAGGGGGGGAGGGGGGGGGGGGGGAGAAGGATGAAGGTAAAGGACACGACTTCTACTCTTGTTGCCAACTTCTATTATTCTTCTTTCTTTCTTATCATACCCTAACTTAAGCATTGAAGAGATCCCCTGGAGGCCACCCTAAGTCTTCCCAAGCTTGTTTTATCATTTGTAGATGGTTCAATGCTTGGTCCAATGGATTTTAATGGCAACGCATACTATGATAACAATGAACTACAACAATCTATAGTAACACACATGTTTGTGAATGTTAAATGTAAAGTTTTTGTGAACATGTAAATATGTCAAGTGTAAACCCACTGATTTTAGTCCCACTAATAGCATACATGAATGACCAATGGGGCTTCAAACCAGCTCCTAGGAGACAAACAGTAATTAATAATAATATTACTAATAATTTAAAAGGAAAAAATAGCAACACGAGTTTGCAAATCTTAAAAAGTAAATTTTTGTGTGTGTGTGCATGTAAAGTGAAAATATGCCTGATTTTAGCCCCACAAACAGCCAATATGACTTAGAAGCAGCTCCTAGGAACAAATTATAAATAATAATAATAATAATAATAATAATAATAATATTATTATTATTGTTATTATTATTATTAATTCAAAAAAAAAGCCAAAAACTAAAATTAACGGAAAACACATATTAGACTATACAAATGTTACCAAGAACATGGGATGCTCCGGTTAATATGATATTGCAGTATGACACATGCTTTAAAATGTGAAATGCTAGGGGTGTACTTATATATGGGTGAAAAATATTCGATGACAATCGTATATTTTGGAGAGGATGCTGAGGTGTTTCTAAATATAAAAGAGATATCCTTTGGTGAAATATATTAATAATGGCAGCAAATAGAATAACAATGCAATGATTCCTAATCCCGGCATTTACAAATTTGAAAAAAAAAAAAAAAATGTCATGTGAAAAATATTGAATTAAAACTTTAGAATGTTAGATTTAGCATTTCCAGAATGAAAATGTACCATAGTTCGGAAAGTTCATTCCAATGCGTGGTTTGCTAGGTCATTCCACTTGTGAGAGTTGTCCCACATTGGAAAATTGAGTAGAGAATGAGAGACTTAGACACAAGGATGTGCCCAAGACCAAATGGCTTAAACTTTTGGGTCATGTTGGTGCCCATGTATATCAAGCCCACCCTGAGGACTACCCTAGTGCTAATGACTTTCTTTTCTCTTTTTTTCTTACTTAAAACATTGGACTTTTGAATACGAAGCACATACATCCTTTTGCCCCTATATAGGTTCTTACCAAGAAAAAACAATTTAATAGTTTCGATGCTTTTTCTTAAAAATTTTTGGGTGAGTTGTTGCACCAAAGGTCACCAAGACTAAATGAATCACCAAATCCTGTGTGGCCCAAGCAGGTGACCAAAGGTGAGTACAGTTTTTACACCCCATTATATTTTTCAGATTGGAATTTGCTGATGTAAGAATCTAAGCTGATATCAAAACAATGAAGTAAAACATAACTCTGATCACCAAATAGTGCTTTTATAGAAAATAGTTCAAAAATTTTAAGACATGCTGATTGCTGCTTGATTGATAATGCTATAATAAAGTCTAACCCAAGATTGGCATATTGCCCATTCTCATCAGACATAAACTGGCTGATGGTTCTCAATTAACATATTGCACATTCTCATCAGATGTACGTTAGGTGATGGTTCTCAAATTCAGTTTTCAAAGGATATTTGGGTGGGTAATACTTCTTTATCCAATCTTTTTCACATCTCTTTCATCTTTACATAGATCATAATTTGTATATAATTTTTTTTTTTTTTATCATTGGTGGTTATAATCTCTTGAGACTTCCATTTTTATAGAAATTTGATGATCAGGAAGTAAAGGGGCTTTCTTCATTGATTTCCCTCTGTCAAAGTTAATATTCAAGTGTTGGTCTTTTCTTGTAAGTTAGACTTTGTTCACCTGATTTGCTCATATGTGTATATATATATATATATATTTCTTTTTTATCTCTGTATTTAGAAGGCTAAAGTTCCTTCTAAGATTAACACATTCATTTGGTTAATTGTACTTAACAGAGATAACACCAAATTGAGTAGGAGGCCTTTTAACTTTAAGGCAGTATCCCGGACATATGTGCTTTATGCCTTGATAACCCTGAGTCAAGCTCCCATCTTTTTTTGCACTACAAAGTTACTTGAGATGTGTGGAAAAGATTATTTGGCTTCTTGTTTGGAGAAAATTGATGGAAGACTTCCTGTCTATTTCCTTCAGAGGATTTGGCAGATATAAAGATGCAAGTAGATTGTGGAGTGAAGTTGTTCAATGTCGTGTAAGGCTTATGACTAGAACAAAATGCACATATCTTCACCGGAAAGAAAAGGCCTTCATCATTGCTTTGGGATAGGATCAAATTATGGCTTCTCTTTGGCCTTATGCAGCTGGCTGATTTAAAGGAAGGTGTTTTTCTGATTTTTAGTGGGATTGGCAGGCTTTGAAATTGTTAATTAGTTCAATTTCTTTTTGTTTCATATCTCATATTAGGAGGACCAGACCTCTTCTCCTCCAATTTGCATAAACTATAATCCCTTCTTATTTAACAAGCTCCCTTCTTTCTTCTAAAAATAAATAAATAAACAAAGTGCCTAACAATGCTATAAGAAACTCAAAATCATAGTTGGATAAAAAAAATTGTGTAAAACTTCCCTAAATGAGCTGATGCCAGATACTGTCTCAACGATGAGATGGTGCCTAGATGGATCATGATCTGAATAACTGAAATGGGTCTCAAACAAAAATTAACATAGGAAAAACTGACCATAAATAGCAACAATTATAAGTAATAGTGTAATACTAAGTTTTACCACAATAATTATAAGTAAACATGTTATTGCATGATTTTGTTCCCCTTAAAATGAGTAAATTTAAACTATTATCACAGAATATGTAAAAAAATAAAAATAAAATCATGTTTCAGAACAATTTTTTTATTGGAGATTGAAATATCAGATAAACTCATTCAGTGGAGTTTCGAAACCCTGTGTGGTTTCCAGGAAGTGAAAGAAACAATAGGAGAAAGGAGCCTAGGTTGGTTAGCTTCCAATTCATCTGGGGAATGAGTTGGCCCCAAATTTTTTAAAAGGAAAAACAAAAATCATGCTGACGTGAAAGACAAATTCTAGTTTTATTATTATTATTTTTTTTCTTTTTACAACAGCTAAATTATTTTAAAGAGCCACTGGATATTCAAATCTTATGCACTCTTTAAGCACCATTACTTGCAATGGAAACCATTTCATAACAACAGGTAATTGCAGATTAACAACAGAAGCAACATGAATAATGGCATGTGTTTGCCTTCAAACCAAAAACATGCATGTTAGCCACAGTAGAATGGCTGAAACACTTCCTACAGAAATTTTTTAAGATAATTTTAAATTTTTTTTAAATAACATCTCTACCAGTTAAAAAACAATAATTTCATCGAATACTAATCAAGAATTTGTAATGGCATCACCAAAAAAGAAAATAGATTTTGAGCTTTAATATATTTTACAATTAAGACAAATAGAGCTTAAATAAAGACTTTTTTAGGGCATAAATACCACAAGGCGTGAGGAAATATCTTTGCGTTCTCCAGTTTTGTCAAGAATGACAGCGGCTTCATCAAGCAATTGTTTGACACCATAGTGTAGCATTGTCAAGAGACCACCAGTGTTTCCTTTTTCTTCAGCCTTCTTTATAGTTACAGCCTAATACATTTTCAAGACATACCATCAAATATAGGCATAAACAAGATTCAAATAACTCATATCAACAAAGACAGAGAGAATAATAACCAAGGAAACCAGGAAAAATATTAATTTCATGCTCAAGTTTTTTCTTTCTTTTATGGGCAGTTCGGGGCAATGGGAGTGGGGTGAGGTTCTAACCTGGGCCTCAGCCAAGCAAATGAAGCTCATTGCAAGGCACAGATACGAATCAGCCTCTGGTGGCCTTTCAGCAGCCAACACAGGCTGTAAAGAGGGAAGAACTTCATGAGCCAGATAATTATAAACTCCTGCAGCTTTCCTGAAAAGAGTGGCAGATTGCACCAAATCTACAATGATGCAGAGGAAGTAACAACAACCATCATCAATCAACAAACTTCAGCGTAAAATGCAGGTGGAATATAGATATCTAGTTATCTACCTGCTGGCAGAACTTCTAAGGCTCTCTCCCGAAGAATGGCACCATAGAGAAAAAGGGTCATATTGAGCTCAAATCGCAAACTATCAATTTGGAAAAACTTTGGACCCAAAATATTAAAGAAAGATGATGAGCAAAGTGCACTGGCCCACCGTATCTTAAGGTCTGAAGTCCACCAAACCATCCGCCGGTTGCTGCCATCCAAGTCAACATGGAAAACCAAGTTTTCCAACAATGGTAGATACTGTTCAAGCTTTTGCAGATCCTGATGCATTTTAAGAGGGGAAACAAGTAAAATAATGTCAGGTAGAAAAAACAATGCTTCCTACTTGCACCATAGACTAACAATATTTGGAATCAACATGCAAACTATATGATTTATTCATTTAACATGCTATTCAAAAACAAATATTCACTAATCAAACGGTTGTTACGGTAATCACTTAATGATGAAAGACAAATGGGCCATTCACTAAGACCACCAAGTAACCTTGACATTAAAAAGGCTTATGGAAAGAAATCGCTCACAAACCATCCAAATGAAAAATGAACTCATTTCAAATATCAAGAGCAGCAGCATAGAAAGAAGTGATTTCTATGCTCTAACCGAAGGCAATATTGAT
Organism: Malania oleifera; assembly: GCF_029873635.1. Lineage (NCBI taxonomy): Eukaryota > Viridiplantae > Streptophyta > Magnoliopsida > Santalales > Ximeniaceae > Malania > Malania oleifera. Next base: position 25,833,842 of record NC_080420.1, on the reverse strand, counting down.
AGATACCTGTTCAAAACGAGATGTTAAACCCCCAGACATTTCTCTTGCAATAGCTTCTGTGATGAAGCTGCTCTCATTAATGGACTCCTCAATCACTTTCCGCTTGGAACTCAACTCCTTCAGTTGCTCAAGGGTGCCAGAATCGTGTGCAATAAATACATCTTCAAACACAATCTGTCAAAACTGATACTGCATTATTAATGCTGTAAACAATGATCAAATTTTTATCAATGAAGTAGGGGGGCAATGAATTAACTTTTGCTACAGATTGGCTCGGTGGCAAGCAGTGCTGAATATGTCAATGAGCAAGTTGAAAATGAAATTTGCATGCCCACGTGCACATGCACAAGCAGACACAGAGAAGCTCAACTTGCACCGCTGCATAAACTTTTAATTCTTAAACCCTTCCATATTTTTCTAATAATTCATATTTCATTAAACTGCTAAAAGTTTTCTTTTCTTTTCTAGTAGATCATACAGGAAAAGAATCAAGTTGAATGAATATGTGTTGTTACTAATGACATAAAAATTTTAATGGCTATATATATATGGTATGGCTATATATATATGGTAAAAAGACTAGTTCATATAAATAAAATGTGGTAGACTCATTTCTTGATGGAACCACTAATATATTGTTTGGGTAGCAAGGATGGTGTGCTTGAATAAATTATTAGATCCAACCGTTTGTAAACAAAAAAACAAAAACAAAAAAACAAACTATACAGAATATTACAAATGGGGTCAGTTTAGGAATTAGCAATTCCTAGACTGGTGTAAAATTATCTCTTGGACAAATTAAGCACAATAAGGATATGCAGAACAAGCTAATAGCGGCAAATTACTTTATCCCAAAACAGAGAAAATGTATCATTGTGGTTCATAATAATACCAATTATTCAATTAATATTTCAGGATGGACCATTGTTCTTGCCTGTTTTCACAAATAATTTCAAAAATGATAACTACATATCCCAACACCATTCAGTTCGTGAAAACCATATATTAATATAAGTAAAGGAATAGTCCTCAAAACAATGGGTTTCCTTTCAATGAGGTCTACGATCTCCTGAGTCCTACCTCTACCTTCCCCTGTTTCTTTCTCACTGAAATGGGATTCAGGCATACACAATTGGCTGACTAGTGTATTTATAACAGAATCCAGCAAACAACTGAGTTAGAATTAGAATATCTGAAGCCAATCGACAGCAAAATTTATGCATTAAAATATCAATAAAGCACGCTTATAGATTAATATGTATGATTATATGGGCAGCCTTCCTTTCTCCATAGGAAAGAAAAGAGTTTACAATAAACAGAATACATGAAGCTTCCTAACTTTGAGCTAAAATAATGTACCATTCAACCTCGATTTTGCTAACAGAGAGAGAGAGAGAGAGAGAGAGAGAGAGAGAGAGTAAGAGTACCCTCTTAGTTTTAAGCTTTGCGGGGTCTCCAAAGGGCAGCATCCTGTTTCACAGTATCGTTTTCCAGAGTGCCGATAGCTCTTTCTTCAACCCCAACGGTTGCAGTCCACCATAGGTAGACGTCAGAGTAGCTTTCGATCTCTCCAATTACGGAATTTCAAGCTTTTTGCGTTTGCTTCTCTGCGAAGGCTATATGAGGCGGGACAGACCGAGCACGCTAGTGGGCTCGCACCCCTTTCTAATCGAACCCCAATTTTGGAATCTTGCATTTAGATTTTTTTTTTCTTTTTTTTTTTCTTTTTTTTTTGTAGTATTGAAATAAAATAAAAGCCATCCTATTTTAAAATTATGCTAAATTTTATTTAATTCATACATTAAATTTATACAAATTTTAAATTAAAAATATAAATAGTTTGCTCTCAATCATAAGTTAAGATTTTATTTCTTACTTTTGTTGTTTGGTTATTATCATATTAATTTTTTAACAGCAATCATTCTTTTTATTTAACAAATGCACTTCATGAATTTCTTCTTAATTTTCTTTAAAATAATAATAATAATAATAATATCCTACAAAAACTACTTAAGGGAGAGATGTCCCTTTACCATTCTCTCTCACACAATTTCATAGTATTATCTCAAAAAACAACTTAAGGGGAAGGTGAATTGATTTTCTCGTTAAATTTTACCACTAATTAAAATTAGTGCAATGAGATAGAAATAATAAGATGTTGAAACAAATACATATGGTTGTAAAAGAAAACTTTTTTTAAAATATCTAGGAGAGAAAAGAAAAAAAATGATAATGTTTTCTTTAATGAAGGAAAGAAAAGAAGATATTTTTTCTCCCAATTGTTTAAATAACTAGAGAGAAAAAGAAAGAACAAGGAGAGTGATTTCTGTAAAAACCCGACCCGAGATATGTAGATTGAATAAGTAACAAAAAGGGTTAAAAGATAAATTTGTAGGCTTCATCGACGAAACCATTGTTCTCGTAGACAAAGGCACTCATACTCTTCGTCACCGAAATTTAGAGTCTCGTTGACAAAGAGATACCGAACACATTATAAAATATCGGAATAGGGTTCATCGCCGAAGGGGCTAGTGTAACGACCCGAATTAAAAATGGAATTTAAATGATAAAAGAAAGGGGGATGGAAACAAAAATAAAGAAGGAAGCTGCCAAGCTTCGTCGACGAACACAGGGTTTCGTCGACGAAGGCTTTAAAGATTTCGTCGACAAACACAGGGCTTTGTCGACGAGAAAATACCGAAAGGGGTTGCGGAGCTGACTGAATTTCGTCAACGAGGAGTGGATTTCGTCGACGAAATTTGTGAAGAACTCGTCGACAAAGGTCGAGCTCGTCAACGAATTCCGCCGCCTATAAATATGAAAAATCCGATTTTTATTCATTTGCAAGCTTTCTCTCTCTCTCGCTCCTCTCTCTCCTCTTCGGCTCTCTCACTCTCTCTCTTCGATTCTGGGCTAGCTTTATGCCGGATCGAAGATTTGAGGCTACCACGACGCTCCTGGCGAAGTTCTCTATGAGTTTGTTAAAGCGGATCGTCGGGAAAACGAAGTTGGAAATCATCCCTAGATTGAGGTAAGGCTTTTTTAAGCCAAATTAGACTTTGTGATAGTTATAAGAATTGATGTACGCATGAAAATACTGATGTTTAATACTGGAAGTTTTGAGTTTCAGGGTATTGAGTAGGAAATCCTACGGGGGTCAGGCTAGGAAATTTGGGGGGCTTTTTCAGTAAGCAGGTAAGGGAATAAACTAAAACAATAATTTTCCATGTATGTTATTATTAATTATGAGCACATTTATTTTCATAAAAGTCTATGCTATCTTTGTATATTACATATGAAATGTATGTTTGGAAAATACTGTTATTATGATGAAAATGTATATGTATGTATGAGATGCCAGAAAGGATGATTTTAGAATATGAAGCATGACTTTAAACGGCATATGTGTGGCATGAACATTATTTTTATGTGAAGTGAATCATGATATGAAGGATTTTATGATCAAAGCATATTTTCAAGTATTTTGAAAGACGAGTTTGCTATACTGAGTTTGACGAATATATGATAAATGAGTTATTTTCAGAATGTAAATACCTAAAACGTATCTGGCGAGGCCATATTTATATTATCGGCATGAGGTCGTATTTACGATTTTGGCGCGAGGCCATGTATTTATGTTATCGACGCGAGGCCGTATTTACTATATTATCGGCACGAGGCCGTATTTACTATGATTTTGGCACGAGGCCATATGTATGATTTCGGCACGAGGCCGTATCTATGTTTTCGGCACGAGGCCATGATGATATTATGTATATTCATGTATTATATATTATTACAGTCAGGATGTTAGTTTAGTTCAGTTCAGGGTTCGGTACCGTAGCTATATTGTAGATCAGATATCTACGTCAAATTAGTGCTAACCATCCCATGAGGGGATGGGAGATGGATAGTCGATGTGGCTTTCAGTAGAGTGTGGACGTCCACCTGGCAGTCCGGACCAGGGTGTGGCGGGCCCATCATACTTACAGACATATTTGATTCTGTAGTGGTCGGCCAGCTATTGTCGGGTCCCGCCTTTGGGCTGCACAACCCGTCATAGGGGGGTAATACATGACATTAGCTAGCTATTCATCTTGGGTATATTTTCAATACCACAGTTACAACAGATGTTTTTATGTATGTTATTACAGTGATAACAAATGCTTATGTATGTTATGATTTATTGACAGATATAAAAGTACATGATTATCCAGTATGATAGTATGCTTATTTCCAAAGTTATGAAATATACTATATATGTATAAGCACTTTATATGTTCAAGTTGCCACACAGCTGTAATTAGTTTATTTTCCCTTACTGAGAAGTGTCTCACCCCCAACATTAACATATTTTTCAGGAAACCCAGAGAAACCGGCGGGTCAAAGCCGCCGTTGAGTGAGTGGAGCTTCCCTACTAGAAGGGTAAGCTTTGAATTAGGACTAGGAGATTTTTTTGTTGTATGGTTCTAGTGTTGTTTTTGATTTTTGGAGATTGTACATATAAACAGTATATTGATGATGTAGTAAACTCTGGTATTATGTTTTATGTTTAGATGTTGAGATTTTATGTTTACTGCTACTAGGTTTTCCGCTGTGTTTGATAGATGTCCCCTCTACCCACGGGTTCGAGTTGACCATTTCAATTATTATGTGATACTTTATATTTAGAAATTGAGGGATGCTACAGCTAGTTTGTCGACAAAATGTATGGATGATTCGTCAACAAAGGCACCATCTCATTGACAAGGTTGGCCGGGTCAAAGGGGCTATAAATATCCTATTGTCTTACTTAGTTGCTAAGAAACCTCAAACACACACACACACACACACACACACACTCTCTCTCTCTCTCTAGAACCAGCGGGATCTCTCTCTCTCTTTGATTCTTCATAGTTCGTCTCTTGATTCAACGATCCGACGTTACTGTGTGGATGAGGGGAGGAATCTCTTCGAGAATAGTGGATCGAAAAATCGTTTCGATGAATTTCGAGTTTCGACCCAAAATTGAGGTAAGGGTCTGATTTCAGTTTCGTTTCAGTATATATGTAGTAGTAAGAATTGTAAGGAAGTATTGTTCTTTGTTGTTTAGGTTTTGGTGTCTCGGTACGTAGTTTTGGGGCCGTGGAGTTCGTGTTTTGGTATTCAGGAAAAGGTAAGGGGATTCTGTTTATATCAGTTTATTTTCAAAATTAGGATTAATAAACCTATAGTTTGCGATCATATGTACGTTTTGGCTACTTATTTGGGAAAATCTATCAGGTGAAAATGCGAGATTTTCAAGTTACAGTTTTCGAGAAAATTTGGGGGTTTTGGGTATCATCTCTATTTTGTTTGGGAAATCGTATATTGTATTTAAATAGTAGTATTGAGATGACCGTACCCATATTTGTATTAAGCAGTATTTTTGAACTGAAAACGATATGATTTGTTGTATACCAAATAAGTGTGGAATAAATGGTTGTATGTAAAATGTTCCAAGTTTTTTGTAAAAAAAGCTAGTGGCTGCTAATTACTGTACGCTGATGATCGAGTATAGGGACATGAGTTCCAAAATGGTTCCAGGTTTTGTAAATTAGCTAGTGACGGCTAATTACCGTACGCTAAATCATCTAGTGGTGGCTAATGATCGTACACTGACGCCATGTCTCGACTAATTACCATGGGCGAGATTGTTCGGCTTTATATCCGAGGGTGTGAAATGTCACCTGTTCTTTTCAGTTGGTCACTGATGGGTGTACGCTGCACCGTAGTGGCAACAATATCGCTATGAGGTTTCGGTTATCACAGGGTAATTATGTAATTAGTGTGAAAACACTGACCATATGTTTGGGTATCGTATGTACCGGAACTGGATTGTGAAAAATACTGGAACTGTATCGTATTGTATTGTGTTATGTTTTATGCCAAAATAACACTTGTATGTCATACACTGATATAACATGCTTTCTTCCTTACTGAGAGGTGTCTCACCCCAAATATACAAATGTTTTTCAGGTCCTTTGGGTAGCCGAAACTAGCATCCTAGTGTCCGAAAGCAAGGGTGTCAGTTAGTTACGTTTAGTACCTGAGTAGGTACGAGTTTTGTAACCGGGTTGTCAGTGTTAGGTTTTGTAGACACCCGAAGTATGTATTGTATTTTGGGATGTATATTTCTAGTTATGTATAGACTCTGGTATGGTATGATGTAAGTATAGAAAAAACATTCCTGCTGCGTATTTGATGAGTATGGACATGTATGTAATTGTGTATAGGGTTACGTGTACCCCACGTGGTCGAACCCTCATTCAGTATAGTATCATGTATGTTTTTAATTGATACAGAGACGGGTTAGGTTACTATATTCACACCTAGGACCCATCTGCGGGTTCAGGGCGTGATAGCTTGGTATTAAAGCTAACCAGGTTGTTAGGTCTTGTAGACTTGGTTAGTCATAGCTATGTGTACATACCAAAGTATAAGATGTAGGAAATGGGTAAAGTAGGTCGAGGGTTGTTTTGTTGCTAGACGGAGACTCATTGGCAGTGTTCTGTGTTTTTCCTAGAATGATGATTTTAGTAAAATCACGGCAAACCATTGATGGTTTCGTGCCGGTGTGGTAGGACAGACCTGGAACCGTGAGAGTTGTAGTTAACATGATTAGGTTTTAATGATTGTGTTAACTGTACGGTATAGGAATTCTAATTGATTCCTATCTTACTTTCAGAATGGAGCTCAAGGATAACGACTTGGATAGTGGTTCCGAGGGAACTGCGAGTGGGGATGCTGCAGATCTGAGAGTTTTCTATTTTGGTGGATAAAGCCACCATAGTCGAGGCTGACCTTCAGGGATATGAGGTGGTACAGGAGCAAAGGAAAAGGCCAGTATCTTCTGGTTCTCAGATTGGTCCTCGATAGGGACAGTGGAAGAAGAAGAAGAACTATAGTTCGGGTTATCGGCAAAATACCGAGCGGCAAAGTTCTCAGGGGGATCCATCCTCCGCACCATGTGCCAAGTGCTATAAATGGCACAATGGTGAATGCCCATTGTTTCTGGGTAACTGCTACAACTGTGGAAAATCAGGCCACATGTCTCAAAACTATTAGGCACAGAGGAGCGAAATGCCTACACAGAGCCAGAACCGTGGAAATAATCAGATGCCTCTGGGAACTACCAGGAAAACACGACCCAATGATGGTGAACTCCCTTACTCCAGTAGAAGCGGAACTCACTGGGAATGTGGTGACAAGTACCGTGTTATTGCTTTCGAATAGAGCTATTATTTTATTTGATTCGGGAGCAACCCATTCGTTTATATTTTCTAGTCTTGTAAAACTGTGTGGGGTTGAAACCCAAGTGATGGATGAAAGGTTGTTGGTGGCTACACCTACGGGGAGTATAATGATCTGTAGTAAAATGTTGGGAAACTACCCAGTGGTGATTCAGGGAAGACTGCTATCAAGGAACTTAGTAGTATACGACATGTATGGATTTGACGTCATATTGGGGATAGACTGGCTATTCTCTAGTTATGTGGCGATTGATTGTCATAGGAAGATAGTGATGTTTAGACCTCCTAGGTAACAAGAGTATGAGTTTGTGGGATCGTGTGTGCATTCGACACCACAGATTCTATTAGTTATACAAATGAGAAGGTTACTCTTGGAGGGTTGTCAAGGGTACTTGGCTTGTGTAAAGGAACCACCTAAGGATGATCAAACTTGAAGGTATCCAAGTGGTTAACGAATTTTTGAATGTATTCCTGGAAGACTTACTTGGTTTACCTCCTAATTGAGAGATAGAGTTCGCTATCGAGTTGTTGCCAAGTAAGGCACCGATCTCTAAAACTCCATACCGAATGGCTCCAGCTGAACTTAGAGAGTTAAAGGAGCAGTTGCAGGAACTACTGGATAAGGACTTTATCCGACCTAGTGTTTCTCCCTGGGAAGCTCCAGTCTTGCTCGTGAAGAAGAGGGACGAGTCGATGCGAATGTGCATTGATTACCGCGAGACCAACAAGGTAACAGTGAAGAACCGATATCCGTTGCCTCGCATAGATAGTTTGTTTAACCAGCTGCAAGGAACGCATGTCTTTTTGAAGATCGATCTACGGTTAAGGTATCATTAGGTGAGAGTTAGGACTCATGATGTTGTGAGAACTGCTTTTCGAATCAAATATGGTCACAACAAGTTTCTAGTCATGCCTTTTGGTTTAACTAATGCTCCGATGGTATTTATGGACCTAATAAATAGGAATATATGGATCAGTTTGTAGTGGTATTCATCGATGATATTCTGGTATACTCTAGGAGTTTGGAAGAGCATAAAAACTATTTGAGGTTGGTACTTCAGGTACCGCAGGAGAAGAAGTTGTATGCTAAGTTGAAGAAATGTGAGTTCTGGCTGAATTAGGTCGTGTTTCTACGCCATGTAGTGTCAAAGGGTGGTATCTCAATTGATCTTGGTAAGATAGAAGCAGTGGTTGATTAGGCGAAACCGAAGAATATGTAGGATGTTCAGAGTTTCTTTGGACTGACTGGGTATTACCGGCGATTTATGGAAGGATTCTCTAAGTCATCTGGCCCTCTAACACGATTGACGAGGAAGGGTGTGAGATTTGATTGGACTGATGAGTGCGAGTAGAGTTTCTAGGAGTTGAAACATTGACTGGTCACTACTCCGGTTTTAACCATCCCGTCTGGGGATGGTGGTTTCATGATTTACAGTGATGCATCGCTGAAGGGGTTGGGATGTGTGCTGATGCAATAGGGGAAAGTAATTGGTTATGCTTCTTGTCAACTTATAGAATACGAGAAGAATTACCCTATGCATGATTTGAAGTTGGCGGTGATAGTATATGCGCTGAAGATCTGGAGACACTACTTGTACGGTGAACAATGTGAGATCTTCACGGACCATAAGAGTCTCGAATACTTTTTCACACAGAAGGAGTTAAACATGAGGCATAGGAGGTGCCTTGAACTGATCAAGGACTACGATTGCATGATTAGCTATCACTCGGGAAAAGCTAACATGGTAGTTGATGCGTTGAGTCGGAAGTTAGAGCATGCGTCAGTATCTGCAGTAAAAAGTCAGCATCATATCAGATGGGATCTGAAGAGTCTTGGTGTGGAGTTGGTGGATGGTAATCATCAGGAATTCATTGCTAGTTTGGTGATCTAGCTGACATTATTTAAGAGGATTAAAGCTGTGCAGGCTAATGATGTGGAGTTAGTTGAGACTGTGGAGAAAGTGCAGCAAGGGTTGGCTTCAGATTTTAACATCTTCGAGGGAGGTGTGCTGAGGTTTGGGACCAAGTTGTGCATTCCAAACGACGAGGGGATAAAGAGGACGATACTGGAGGAGGCGCATCGTTCTTTGTATACGGTACATCCGGGTAGTACAAATATGTATCGGTATTTGCGCAAGTCCTTTTGGTGAAGTGGCATGAAACGAAAGATTGCTCGATTTGTGAAGCAATGTCTGACGTGTCAGCAGGTAAAGGCTGAACATCAAAGGCTAGCAGGGCCATTGCAACCATTAAGTGTCCTAAAGTGGAAATGGGAGCATATCTCCATGGACTTTGTCACCGAGTTACCACCAGCACTACACGGGCAGAATGTCATATGGGTAATCATGAACAGGTTGACTAAATCTACTCACTTTGTACCGATGAAGGTTAGCTACTCTTTGAGTAGGCTAGCAGATTTGTACGTGTAGGAAATAGTTAGAATGCAAGGGGTACCTGTGTCCATTGTTTCAGATCAAGACCTGAGGTTCACTTTTCGATTCTATAAGAGTTTACAGGAAGCACTGGGGATGAAGCTTACTTTCAGTACAATGTTCCACCCCCAGACTGATAGACAGTCGGAGAGGATGATACAAATCTTGGAGGATATGTTACGGGCTTGTGTATTAAACTTCGGCGGTAGTTGGATTCAGTTTCTACTATTCGTGGAATTTTCCTATAACAATAGCTTATAGGCTAGTATCGAGATGGCACCGTTCGAGGCATTGTATGGTTAGAGGTGTCGGTCTCCTTTGTATTGGGATGAGGTCGGTGAATGGCAGATATTGGGTCTTGAGCTCGTATAGTAGGCTTTTGAGAAGGTTGGTTTGATCAGGGATAGGATTAAATGAGCTCAGAGTCGGCAGAAGAGTTATGCGGATGTTCACCGTCGTGAGTTGGAATTCGAGGTTGGGGGTAAGATGTTTATGAGAATCGCTCCAATGAAAAGGGTGATGAGATTCGGGAAGAAGGGCAAGTTGAGTCTGAGGTATATCGGACCATTTGAGGTATTTGAGCAAGTGGATCCAATAGCCTACAAGATTGCACTACCCCCTGCACTCTCAAGGATCCATGATGTATTTCACGTATCCATGTTGAGGGAGTACGTGTCGGATCCATCGCATGTTATTAGTTACGAATCCTTAGAGATTGGGATGCTTTGGCATATGAGGAGGTACCTGTACAGATTTTGGACTGTAAAGTTCAAAAGCTGTATACCAAGGAGATACCGTTAGTGAAGGTACTGTGACAAAATCACACGGTTGAGGAAGCTTCTTAAGAGTTAGAGATGGAAATACGCTGGAAGTATCCACAGTTGTTTTGAGTAGTAGTTCGATAGCAGGGTCGGTAGGGGTATGTATGTATGTATGTAATACTCTATTATCGTAGTGGTATTGTGTGGTTAGTCTCTAGGAGAGTTTTGTAATATTGTGAGCTCCTGAGATAGTGTATGTATGTAACCACGGTATTCCTCTACCATAAGTGAGGGTATGTATGTATTTAAGACGGAACTGCTATGTGGGTGGCCGTCGGCTCTTCCTAAGAGTCAGGTATACGTATGGGTATGTAGATGACTAGGTAAATGAGAGATTACAAATATCGAGGATGAAATTTTTGTAAGGAGGGGAGATTGTAAGAACTCGACCCCAGATATGTAGATTGAATAAGTAACAAAAAGGGTAAAAAGGTAAATTTGTAGGCTTTGTGGATGATGTTCTCGTCGACAAAGGCCCTCCTACTCTTCGTCGTTAAAATTAAGAGCCTTGTTGACTAAGAGATACTGAACGCATTGTAAAATATCGGAATAGGGTTTGTCGCCGAAGGGGCTGGTTCGTCGAAGAAATGTATGGATGATTCGTCGACGAAGGAGCCATCTCGTCGATAAGGTTGGCCGAGTCAAAGGGGCTATAAATATATTATTGTCTTGCTTAGTTGCTAAGAAACCTCAAACACACACACACACACACACACTCTCTCTCTCTCTCTCTCTCTCTCTCTCTCTCTCTCTCTCTTTCTTCAATTCTTCGTTGTTCGTCGCTTGATTCAACGATCAGACGTTACTGTGTGGATCAAGGGAGGAATCTCTTTGAGAATAGTGGATCGGAAAATCATTTTGAGGATTTTGGGATTTTGACCCAAAATTGAGGTAAGGGTCCGATTTCAATTTCATTTCAGTATATATGTAGTAGTAAGAATTGTAAGGAAGTATTGTTCTTCGTTGTTTAGGTTTTGGTGTCTCGGTTAGTAGTTTTGGGGCCATAGAGTTCATGTTTTGGTATTTGGGAAAAGGTAAGGGGATTCTGTTTATATTAGTTTATTATCGAAATCAGGATCAGTAAACTTGTAGCTTACGATCGTATGTATGTTTTGGCTACTTATTTGGGAAAATTTATCGGGTGAAAATGCGGGATTTTCGAGTTATAGTTTTCGAAAAAAATTGGGGGTTTCAGGTATCATCTATATTTTGTTTGGGAAATTATATGTTGTATTTAAATAGTAGTATTGAGATGACCATACCCATATTTATATTAAACTTTATTCTTGAACTAAAAACGATATGATTTGCTATATATCAAATAAGTGTGGAATAAATGGTTGTATGTAAAATGTTCCAGGTTTTTGTAAAAACAGTTAGTGGTGGCTAATTACCGTACACTAATGAGTATAGGGACATGAGTTCCAAAATGGTTCCAGGTTTTGTAAATCAGCTAGTGGCGGCTAATTACCATATGCTGAATCAGCTAGTGGCGGCTAATTACTGTATGTTGACGCCATGTCTCGGCTAATTACCGTGGGTGAGATTGTTCAACTCTATATCCGAGGGTGTGAAATATCACCTATTTTTTTCGACTGGTCACCGATGGGTGTGCACTACACCGTAGTGGCAATGATATCGCTGTGAGGCTTCGGTTATCACAGGTTATTGGGTGCTCGTATTGGCAACGTTATCGTTGTGAGGCTTCGGTTATCGCATGGTAATTGAGTGCTTAGTGTGACGACATTGATTGTATGTTTGGGTATTGTATGTACTGGAACTGGATTGTGAAAAATATTGGAACTATATTGAACTATATCGTATTGTATTGTGTTATGTTTTACACCGAAATAACACATGTATGCCACATACTGATATAACTTGTTTTCTTCCTTATTGAGAGGTGTCTCACCCCGAATATACAAATATTTTTCAGGTCCTTCAGGTAGCCGAAACTAGCATCCTAGCGTTCGGAAGCAGGGGTGTCAATTAGCTGTGTTTAGTACCTGAGTAGGTACGAGTTTTGTAACCGGGTAGTTAGTGTTGGGTTTTGTAGACACCCGGAGTATGTATTATATTTTGGGATGTATATTTCTAGTTCTGTATAGACTCTGGTATGGTATGATGTAAATATAGAAAAAATATTTCCGCTATGTATTTGATGAGTATGGACATGTATGTAATTGTGTATAGGGTTACGTGTACCCCACGGGGTTGAACCCTCATTTAGTATAGTATCATGTATTGTTAGCTTTACCGTGATCCCAAGAGGGGGGGGGTGAATTGGTATTTTTAAAATTTAAACCCTAAGTCAATTTCCTAACACCAGTATATTCACAACCCTATGGTCAATCTAGTGCAAGTAAAGTAAATGTATACTAGAAAGTAAATAAAGCAATTTAATCAATCACACATGCACTGGAAAGTAGTAAAGAAGGGTGACATGCAGAAATGTTATTGAGGTTCAGCCAATTGCCTATGTCCCCGCTTTGGCTAACAAGCACAAGGATTACCACTATAACTTGCTCACTTAAACGGGTGGAGCAGCACCTATACAAATCAGGTCAATTAGCACAGGGCTGACCTCAACCTTTACAACAATTCTTACCGAGCTGGATTACTGCCCCCTCAGGCCATGCTTGGAAACACTCAGATTTTACAATACGATGGTACAAAAGAAAAGTGTTTCACGTAAAGTAGATATGTACCCAAATGCGATCAGTCACATACACCACAAATGATTTAATACATAAGCTCAGTGTGGTCAAGTATTTCAACTCTCAAATGTATTTTCTATCTGTGTAATGAGTACGTGAGAGTGTCAACAATCAATCTTTGTATTTCAAGATATTTTTAATCAAGGTGCTCAAAAAAAGATATCACTCAAGTTTCAAATATTCCAAAGAGCAGAATATATCAATCACACAAATAGTATATATTCTTGGTTTGCAAAAGATATGCAATTTTTGTATTCAGCAAATGATATATACTTGAATAAATATTGCAACAAAGATTAATATTACAAACACAAATATCTTTTCACAAATATATCAATGTAAATCCCACAAGATATTTGAGTAAGTTTTCAAAACGTTTTTGCAACCCAAAAACAAATACAAGCTTCCTAAGATATTGCAATACAAATGCAATACTCAGAAGCTTAAGCAAGTCTTTTTAGGATAGGCTTATGAGCAAAGCCCCCTAAGAACACTCAGGTTTAGCTCTCGTTGAAAATCGAATCAATCACACAACAATGAGAGAGCAAACCTATTTGCACAAAACACTCAAGACACTTATAGAGGATTTAGGAACTTGAGAGGGTAAGTTTGAGTGATTTGAGAAAGAGTATGTGTAGTAGAGAGTATTTTGCTTGAGAGAGGATTTTTATTTTGTTTGTTAATCAAGTTACTAATTTCCCAAATGAAGGGGTATTTATAGACACCCCATGAATAATAACCATTGGGGACAAGCTTGGTATTATTAGAAAAGATTAATGACGTTTTAGTTATTTTAACTTTGTTAAAAATATTTAACCACGGTAAAAAAATACAAGGTAACCTGAGAGCACCGGTTGACCAGAAGACTTTCAGTCGACTGAAGTTCATATGGCTCGGTCAACTAGGCCAATTTTGAACTTCAGGGTCAGTCGACCAGGAAGGGCGATTTTTCTAAAAATGGCACGGTTCGGTTGACTAGGGTGAAAATGAACTACCTGGTCGGTCGACCAGACCGTTGGGTTCCCACATGTGGTAACTCGGTCGACCAGGTTGGTGTAGTTCAAAAAGGTCTCGGTTGACTAGGAAGTCAAATTGTTGACTTTAAGGGGTTTCGGTCGACCAGGGTCAAATGAACTGTCATGGCTCGGTCGATCGAACTGTGGTCAACCAGTTGACCCAAACCAAATTCGGACGACCGGAGGCAAAATGACCTGTATAGGTTGGTCGACCGAAAGTGCAAAACTTGTGCATTTCAATCCTATTTCAATACACATTTACCTTATTCAAGTGCCTATCATAAATAAGTGCATGGGTGAGTGTCCTAGGGTCTATTTAGGTCCAATTTTAGTTCTAAACTTACCTATTAGACCATGCACGTGGGGTGTGTGATTATTACAAGTAAAACACTCTAATTTACTATTACAAACCAATTTCGCAAATGAAATATATAATTACAACACAATAGAATTTGGTCTTCAATCTTCACTTGCTTTATGTGCATCTTGATCTTGACAATTTTAGGTTCCTGCACAAAGTCTCAAACCCCCATTAGATATAGTGAGTATTTGTCATAATCAAAACCGAGCGTGACCTATAAAGTCAACATGTATGTTTTTAATTGATACAGAGACATGTTAGGTTACTATATTCACACCTAGAATCCATCTGCGGGTTCGGGGCGTGACAATTTCTCTTTTATATTAGCTGGATAATATGAGATTAAAAGTTCAATATTATTTTATCAAATCGATCTTTTTTTTTTTTGTTAACTAATGGCCCATTTGATACCATTTCTATTCTTCATTTTCTATTTTCATTTTTGTATAATGATGAAATAGATTATAAAAACGTGTTTGTTCATGCTGCTAGTTTTCTATTTCTTTTATTGAATTTTAGCTACTTTTGAAAAAACTAAAAACTAGATTTCCTATTTCTATTATAATATTTTTAAAATTTGTATTCTTTTGTATTTCATTATTTTAATCATATTTTTAATTTTTTTTATCCAAGGAAAAATTATCATTTATTCAAATTGTTTTTTTTTTTTTTAGTTTTACAAATATTAACCAAATATGTAGCTTGTTTTCAAATTTTAGTTTCTATTTTTGGTTTTAGTTTATAATTTTTTTTAAATAATGATACCAAATAGCGCCTCAACGAACCTTCTCTCCCTCTAATTTGTTCTTTTACTTATCATTTTTCCTAAATTTTTTGAAGTGTTAGCTTTCATTTAACAAATTGATCCTTATTTCTTTGCAGCCGCACATTCACTTGCAAACACACACACACACACACACAAATAATACATACATGCACACAAGCATACGCTAGTGAGAAATATTGACCTTAGATACGCAAGAGAGAGAGAGAGAGAGAGAGAGAGAGAGAGAGAGAGAGAGAGAGAGAGAGAGAGAGAGAGAGAGAGAGAGAGAGAGGTTAGCATTAGCAATTAATAATAATATATTTTGTTACCGTCAAAATTCATTAGAGCAATCTACAACCTCAATTTCTTGAAAAAAAAAAAGTAGAAAGAGTTTGAAGGACATAGGGCATACTTTAGGAGATCTCTTTGTGGCATAAGTTAGGGACCAAGAAATTAAATATGAAATACAGAAATAGTATAAAGTTATTGTTGACTTTTTTAGTATGATTCCTAGTTTTGATAATGACAAACTACAAGTTACTTATATGTGTATTATATGTGTATTCAGTACTTGAGCAGACTTAATATTTTAGCATACACATAAGGAAGAGATGAAAGCCATGAGGAACATAAAGACTATATCATTTGGCGTATTCCATGACGAATCAAAAGAGCAAAAGAAGAAGAGGAAGAAGACATTTGTTTTATATTGTATTGCATTTGTTTTTAATTATGGTCTGTAATAATGTATTGCATGCATGATATGAATGTAAGCTCAAAATGACCATAGTCTGACCATAGGGAAATCAAAAGAGCATATAAAGACTTTGGTCGACCGGACATTGGATTTGTAGGCTTAATTAAAAAGCCTAGGTTGACTAACAGGGCCGGCTCTGCCTTTAGGCAGTTGAGGCGCCCGCCTCCCCAAATTTTTTTTAATATAATAATATAGTTTTTGGGCCCTAAATTTTTTTTTAAATTAAATAATGTTAACATTATTTATTATACTCTATTCCCATAATTGACTTCCTAACTAACAAATAAATGAAATTATATTTTAAACTGTAAAATAAATACAATTTAATTCTGTTTTTTTTTCAAGTCTTATTGACTTCCCAACTAACAACTTTATTATCTTCTAATTATCTATTACTCTCATCTCTCTCTCTTAGTCTCTCTAAATTTTTTTTTTCATCTCTCACACTCTCTCACTCTCATCTCTAGGTCTCTCTATGATTTTTGCTCCGACTCTTGTATTCATCATCTTCGGGCCTCCGATTCTCTGTAATTTTTATCAATTCTAATTTTGATTTCAATGTCTGTGCATTATTTTTCTATTATTTTTCACTCTGAATTTTTTTTTTCATTTTTTCTTAGATTTTGGACGCTTTGAGGTTAGAGCGGTGTATCCGGTAAGAATCCGATATCTCTAAAGTCTTGCTCGCTGATCGATTTGCAATAATAATAATAATCAGATTATATTGTTTCAATCTATTATTTTTATAGATTTATTAAATTTATTTTTATTTGTTTATATAATTTGTCAATTTATAGTTAGTGTTAATTTTAAAATTTAATTATGTCAACGAGAAAATATGAATCCGAATATGAAAAATGAAGAAAGAAAAAAAAAAATAGAAGAATTAGTGTCATCTCAAATCATTCACCTAGGGCCCCATATTGTGAATAGCCGGCCCTGTCGACTGACCACGCATCAGGCCAAAAGTCAAACATTTTACTTGGCTCGGTCGGCAGACTTGCTTATGCCTTATACCCCTTAGTTGACCGATCGCACTATTTGTCGAAGTCAAAGTTTTAACCAAGGCTCGGTCGACTAACCCAATCTTAAACGTAGCTATCATGGTCAACCGATCTTCAAGAATCTGACTTTTTCCCTGCCTCGATCGGTCGGCCTCTTAGTTCAAAAACACCATGGTCGACCGAACCTCATGAGTGGCCGACCGACCTTTTGCCTTGGTCGACCGAACCTACGAAGGGTTCCATGTCACCTTTCGTTCGGTTAATCGACCCATCCCTAGGTCGACCAAACCTCTCAGGTTCAGGTATTTTTCAGCGCTTAAAACGTGTTTAATTTATATTAAATATTTTCTAAAATACCTAATATGTCCCTAACGGTCAAAATTTTTCCACACTCTATATATACCTCTTCATAACTCAAAATTAAATAACAGATTAGCTAAGAAAATCCTCTCAAATTTTTATTCTCTTTCTTTCATTTTCAAGCAAGAAATTTTTACTCTCTTCATCATTCCTTTGAAAAATCATCTTGTAAGAGAGCATATATTTTGGACATATCATTGATTTCATAAATCATTTACTCTCAATTTGTTGGAATTGGTGTATTCCCAAGAAGTGGGTTGAATTGAAATTTCAAAACTTCTTTATAGATTAAACCAGATATTAGCAGTATTTCGCAACCTAGGGTCTTTCTAAGAATATGTCCAAAAGCAGCTCTTCACAATATGAGGCCCTAGGCGAATGATTTAATTAGGGGTGCTTAATATTTTATTTAATTTTTATTTTTATTTAAAATTAATTTTTCTAGGTACATCAAATAATTTTTGTTGCATTGCATGTGCATTCCATCCACAAACATGTAAATTTCATAAATAATGTTAAAAATATTATATAAAAAAAATTTAAGTGCCCTAAAAATTTTGGGGCCCTAGGCAAGCACCTCAGTGGCCTTAATGAAGAACCGGCCCTGAATATGTCAATTACCCACTGGTAATTAACTGAGCAAATATTTAAACAATTAAAACAATTTGAGTGTTTCCCAAGCATTCACAGGAATTGAAATATAAACAAATAAATATGAAAAATTAAATAGTGTAGGGAAAGAAAATAACACTGGATATGTTATTGGGGTTAGTCCAACTGTGCCTACATCCCCACCTTAAGCCACAACTCAATGATTCCACTAATTGTTCACTTAACGGGTGGAGCGACACCGTTTACAATACCTTACCAAGATGGTGCACCAAGTTCTCTTAACCGGGTCTCAACCAGTCCGATACTCTCCTAACCAAGTCAGAGTAATTCAGGACTATTCATAGGGATAGTCTCCCTCTTCTAGCCACACGTCGGGAATACAACAAATATTCAAATGAAATATTTTTTGTACAACCAGAATGCTTCTTAAAAGCAGATGTGTACAATAATAAGCACAGTGTAATCAATGCACTCACAAATGATAGGATTTATGCTCAAGTGAGATTAGGTCAAACTATATGTCAACTCTCAACCAATGTGTGTGTGTGTGTGTCTATATATATATATATATATTTGTATATACGTGAAAGTGATACCTTTGATTCAATATAATATATTCAACAAGTGAATAATCAAAGGACCTTTAGAAACCCTAAGCAAATATCTCAAAAATATTTTTCAAGTATCAAGTACAATAGATCTTAGGGTTAAAGCTTGCAAAAGATTTTATCAAAAGAATAATATGCAAGTTTTTGACTATTACAATAAAGATGCTAAGAATCATAAGCAAGGATGAGATTTTCCCAATCAATATTTATCTATATCAAATAATATGATAACAGTCACAATAGCAAACTCTCAAGAAGGTTTTTCAAATGTGTATGTTTATGTGAGAGTATATGCCAAAAGATGATATATGAATATGCAAGATAATGAATATAAAAACTCCCTTCAAGGTTCAATTGATTTGCAAATTAAGGAGAGTGAAGATGATGCTCTCTTTTTTTAAAAAAAATAATCAAGCAAACACAAATGAATGAGAGTATGTAAGCAATAAGAGTATAAAAATCTTAAAGAGAATTTTGTTTAATCAAATTGCTAATCTAACTCTAATCAAGGCAAATGAAGGGTATATATAGTTTTCACAAAAAAAAAATAAAATATAACCATTAGGGACACAACCGGTATTTTGGAAAATTTTAATTAAAGATTAAACCTTATTAATCGCTGTAAAAATGGATGAACCCGAGAGGTTCGGTCAACCCAAGCTTTGATCGGTCGGTTGAATAGACTTAATGATTTAAAGTTCTTTTTCGGGTTTGGTTGACCATGGGCAACGACCTGTTGGCTAAGCCAGACGATTTCTCGAGCCTTCATCGGTTCGGTCGTTCGGTCAATGGTTTGGTCTATCGAGAGGTCAAGATCGGTTGACCGAGAGGTTTTTGAATTGAAAGTTCAGTCAACTGTGGTAGCTAGAAAGAGTCATTTTTTAGGTTCGGTCGACCGTGGAAGCTTAGTTCAAATTTGGGTCGGTCGACCAAGCTATGGTCAACATTTTGACTCTAGGGCAAATAGTGGTTCGGTCGACCATTTGATTAAAGCACAAGGGTGGTCAATCGACCGAGGACATCTAAATTTATGTTTTTGCCCTCAAATTGACCCTAAAACTCCACTATCGGTCAACCTAGGTTCCCTATGGTCAATTAATGGCGTTTGAGCATTAAAACCCTATCATGCATGTAGATGCATTATTACAGACCATATAAATATTACAAACCCAAAATAAACTGAAATGCAATACAATGAAGCACAACATGTCTTCTTCTTTTACTCTTCATTTTCCCTTTGAATATGTTAGGAGTATGTGCTCTTTAAGGTCTTTCTGGCATCCACTTCACTTTCATGTGTGTGTACTAAATGATTAACCTAGTAACATGCGGTTTGTCATTATCAAAACCAGGGATCAGACTCAAAAGTCAACAATCTTCCCCTTTTTGATGGTGACAAATGCATCAGAGCAAAATGGGTTAAACCTGAAAAGGCTCCCCCTAAAAATATGCATAATTTGAAGATAAACAATATAGCACAAGCATATATACCAAAGAAGACATTACACTAAGATCATGAATTTAGTTTTGACATTTAGGCGCATACATGCAACATACAATGTAGCTCAAGGTTGTATCATTTTGCTCTCCCTTTCCCCTTTTTGGCATCAACAAAAGGGTTAAGTTAAGTAAAAATATTTGGTCATTTTAAAAGAAACCTTAGCTTAAAAAAAAAATGACACTCCTCCCCCCCCCCCCCACAAACATTTCCCCTTTGTAACGTTTAAGCTCAAAAAAATTTTCCCCCTTTTTCAAATAGCATTTGGGCATGTAAAAAAAATATAACTGTTTTTGAAAAGTATGGCAATTGAGTACACAAAATAGTATAACTGGTCATTTAAATTTAAAATGTTATAACAAATCAGGTCAAACTAGAAGTATTCACAAATCATTATAGTTTGAACAATACATAAGACCCGTAAACATAATGGAATTCAAAATATGCGACATATGATAGCAAAGAGTGGATTTGTGAATAAATTTAGTTTAACAGGTTTGACTATATTTTTATGTGAAACCACCAAACCAGTTATGCAATTCAAAATCATATATATATCCCCCTTATGATATTGTCAAGAAATACTAGGGGTGCTTGGTGAAAAAGAAACTTTAAAGATCATGCAAGCAATATTTTTATGGTTTAGCATTTTAAGCATATTCATAATATAACCAGAAAAATCCACCATATAGATCCGAAGATATTAGACAAATTCAAAACAGGGATCATATGGCAAACTCTTGGAATTGGGTTTTAAAACATTTTGACTAAATTAAACATTTACTCCGAATCACCACATATCATATCTCATTCAATATTAAACACGTGTATGAAAAAGGAT
Source organism: Malania oleifera (assembly GCF_029873635.1). Classification (NCBI taxonomy): domain Eukaryota; kingdom Viridiplantae; phylum Streptophyta; class Magnoliopsida; order Santalales; family Ximeniaceae; genus Malania; species Malania oleifera. The sequence goes on along the minus strand of NC_080420.1, from coordinate 25,812,778 downwards.
TAAGTTAATCGGTTCATGCATACATTTGTATCTCATTCAAAGTAAATGTGTGCATGCAACTAAATATAATAGTAAATAAATAGGCATACACATACTATAATTTAAAGTATAGTAATTTAAATAAGATAGGGAGAAAGAGACACAAGATTTGTTATCGAGTTTTGGCCAAACCAGCTTACGTGCCTGCCTTGAGCATACCCCCCAAGGATTCCACTAAACTTGCTCACTTAACAAGGCGAAGCAGAAGCTGTTTACGTTCTCTCCTTACGGGGTGAGGAAAACCCTAGTTCAATTACTAAGTTAAGCCGAACTAGTCTCACTTACGGGGCTGAGACTCCCTAGTTCAATTTCTGGGCTAAATCGAACTGCTCTCACTTATGGGGCTGAGACTCCCCAATTCAATTAACAGGCTGAACCCAAACAATACATTAAAACCATTTTTGTACATGAAAATGCTTCTAAAACATACAAGCAAAAATGTACACAATAAAGCTCAAAATAAATGCACTCTCTAATTATATGAAATGTATTCAGCAGAGTAAGGGTGCTTAAATATATTTAAACCCTAATAAGAGATTTTCTCCAAAAAATATATTTCAATAATAATATGGGAGAACCTAAGGTTTTTTGATCTTAATAATATTTTTTCAAAAACGAAGATGAGTGATATTGATGTTGAGAGATATATGCACATACTTCAAAGATCAAAATAAAATAAGTATTTCTCCAACAAAGATTAGCAATAAAAAGGTATTTGGAGAAATTAAGAGTTACGCTCAAAATTTGTTTTTGCAATAAACTCAATCAAAATAGATGCCCAAACAAAATAAATACTCTCTTACAAAAGATTTTCCAAATAGCAATAAAGAGAATAGGAGTGTAACGACACGCTATTTAACAGAGTTTTTTATTTTTATTTTTATTTTTTTATATACTATAAAAATTACAATGCTCTGATACCAAACTAGATTAAACCCAACCATTAACCTAAGCAACGAGAAGCAGAAATCAAATTAATATAACCGTATATAATTATATACAATACCAGAGTGCTAACATGTTTCCCAAAAGATACACGTACAACTGTTTCCCCAAATATCCTCAACTGGTGAGGGCTATACAAAAATACTCCCAAAAATATACTCACTCTCTACTGATAGGGCAGTATTGAAGCCTCTCTATCTGCGAGCTTGGTCTGCTCGCCTACCTGGATCACTTGAAAAATGCTAAAGTAACGGGATGAGTCAACGCTCAGTAACACGAAATATGCTATTGCTAGTGTGTGGCAAATGAGTTAAAATATTATGAAAATTTGTCGCTATATAATCATGTATAACTGAAATTGTAAATACAGTACAAGTAATAGAAACCACTACCATTTCCATGTTGCTTAACATATCTGTATTTTAGGTTTCTACTCAAAATACTTTTAATATAGATAAGTATGTTTTCTGTCTAAGTAAATCTGTATATACATAATAATAACTGAAAACTTCCCTGTGGATAACTGTGTTTCATGATTTAACCCCTCATGACAGGATTGTGCAGCCCGTAGGTGGGATCTACCCTGGCTAGCCAACCAGGGCAAAACACTATACTCCCTCAGTCAGATCGGCCACTCCTCAACCCATATCTGATGGGGAGTTTGTCCACATCTGGGCACGATCGACCTACTACCACGTATTATCTAAATAGGTGGTTGCACTCTGAACTGAAATATCTGTAGCTATGGTACCGTGCTCTGTAACTGTATGGTCCAACAGGGTCTGATACTATATAATACTTATCTATATACAACTATCTGATTTACTATGATTTTGAAATAACTGTATTAACCATGACAATAAAAATAAACTGTAACTGTGTCAACTGTATTTCTGAACTGAAATGTAATCTGTAAGTCATGGTACTGGAAACTATATAATTATGGTACTGAAAACTATATAATCATGGTATTTTGTAATTACTATAAAACATATTCACTGGCTGTATATTCTGTAAAACATTCCCTGAAAATACTGTAAAACATGCTTTGGTACTATATTTATATTCTCAAGCCACACAGTGATTTAATATATAATATTCATAATTAATAATCTGTGTAATGTCCTGCTGTGAATAATAAACTAGCAAAAATATACATTTCATACTAGAAATCATTTTAAAACTATCTAGCATAGGATATCTCCCTTACTTGCTTTCTGCTAAAAACCTCTTACTGAGACGGGTCCTACACCCGCAGGATTCTCCACTCAACACCCTGAAAACCATATATCCCAGAACAAAATGTCACTATTTCTACGTCTATAGCATTTCTTACAACTGTTGGAAAGCCAAATATTGACTAAAAGGCCTTACCCTGATTTTTAGGAAGAAATTCGACACGATCTCACCAACGATTCGCCCTAACAGACTTGAAGAGAACTCCGCCAGGAACATTGTGTTGGCCTCAGATCGTCGATCCGGCGACTGACAGGGCCAAAATCGAAGAGAGATGGAGGAGAGGCCATAGGAGAGAGAGAGCGATGCTGATTTTTTGCGTTTAACCGAGGTTTTGCACTATTTATATTCCGAGATTCGTCGATGAGCCACGTCACCTCGTCGACGAGTCCTGTAGAAAGTTCGTCGATGAATTTGCACCATCGTCGATGAATTTCAGACTTCTCAAAAGTCCTCTATCGATATCTTCTCGTCGACGAGGTCCTGAAGAACCTTCATCGAAGAAACCCCTGTGTTCGTCGACGAGGCCTAGGAACATTTCTTGAAATTATCACCTCCAAAATGCAATGTCGTCAACGAACACGAAACGTTTGTCGACGAAGTCGGCTGCCTCCTTCTATTACTATTTCCATTTTCCTTTCTCTTTATTATTTAAATATTATAATTCTTTAGGTCGTTACACTCTCCCCTCCTTATAAAATTTCATCCTCGAAATTTACTATATGTATTTCCTTCTATCATCCCATAAAGGCAAATGGCCTACTTATTTTATTACCTGCCCTTAGGGGTGAGCAAACGGTCGGTTCGGCCAAATTCGGGCAATTAATCGAATTAACCAAAAATTTCAGTTAATAAATGCTGTTAACCGAACCGACCGAATTGTTGAACCTCACCGAACCAAACCCGACCGAATTACCTTTTCGGGTAATTCGGTTAAACGAGTTTAACTGAAATTATTTATAATTAATTGCTAAAAATAGTATATAATTATAATTAATTGTGGAAAAAAAGAGGGTGAACATGTTGGGGAACAGGAACTGATTTCCTTTTAGGCTTTTTGCTCCAAAATCCAGTAACTCTACGAGACTACGACCATCAGAAATCTTTCTTCCAACTCACCTCATTACTGCTGCCTGCTAAACTAAATCCCATCCTCGGACCTCCATCATGGCGTCACCAGCCAAAAGCATTTCTTGAGATCGAAACACCGGTGGTTGTTCCAATGATTCAATGAACCTGAAATGCCTCGAACATCTTCCTTCGGTGATCCCATTTGACGGTGCACGAGAATTAGATGGTTCCCTAGAAGTCGATCCGAAGTCCCCAACTGAACTCTTCCCCCTCCTGCAGTGCTCCCCCCCAAGATCATCCTCCTTCGACGAACACCATAGTACCATATCACCAGACACCAGCAGAGTTGAAAAGTTGGTCCTGAACCCGTTTGTCACGTGCATCTCGTACTCCATGCCTTGGGAATACTCTGGACCTCCAGTCTTCGGCTGCCTCAGCGCCATGAAAACGATGCACAGTGCCAGGCAAAGACCCTAGCCCTCCACTCCGCCTTTTTTCCCCTCAAGCCGAGCCCCATCCTTTAAAGGGTTTAACATATAATAAAATATATTTAAAATTAGTTAATTAATAATTCGGTTAATCGGTTAACCGAATTAATATGTTTTGTTAACCGAACCGAAACCCGATTCATCGAATTTTGGTGAAGCCCAACCGAACTGACCGAACTGGTTTTTTTACCAGAACCGAACCGACCAATTTTGGCCTGTTAAATCGGTTAATTCGGTTTTCCCCGAATTATGCTCACCCCTACCTGCCCTCACTTATGGCGGAGGAATACCGTGGTTACATGGGTAGTTTTGGGAGATTACAAATATAAAAGAAAATTCTCTTAAAACCAAAATACTACCTATCATATACTCTAAATTACATTTACATTGTACAAAACAAAACTATCACTACTTTAATTACATATCACTACTATGACCCACTAAACAAGTGGGGATATTTCCATATGATCTTATCTTCAAGCTCCCTTGAAGCCTCCTCAATCGCGTGGTTTCTCCATAGAACTTTTACTAATGGTATCTTCTTGTTGCGCAATTCTTGTTCTTTTCTATCTAAAATTTGTACTGGAGCTTCTTCATATGCTAAAGCCTCACCAACTTCCAGTTCTGCATGGCTGATGATATGGGAAGAATCTGGGATGTATTTCCTTTGCATGGAAACATGAAACACGTCATGAACTCGAAATAGAGATAACGGTAAAGCTAACCGATAGGCTACTGGCCCAATCTTCTCAAGTATCTCAAATGGGGCAATAAACCTAGGGTTTAACTTACCCCTCTTCCCAAATCTCAAGATCCCCTTCAGCGGAATTATTCTCAGAAATACATGATCACCCACTTCAAATTCTAGTTCTCAGTGGCGAGTATCCGTGTAGCTTTTTAGCTGACTTTGTGCTGCACTGATCCTGTCTCGAATAAGTCAAACTTTATCACATGCTTGCTGAATTATCTCTGGACCCAAAACTCAATTTTCACCTACTTCATCCCAAAAAAGAGGAGATCGGCATCTCCTACCATATAAGGCCTCGTAGGGTACCATGCCGATGCTAGTTTAATAACTGTTATTATCAGAAAATTCAACTAGCGGCAAAAACTGAATCCAGCTACCTCCAAAGTCTAGCACACAGGCACGAAGCATATCTTCTAATACCTGGATTGTTCTCTCTGTCTAGCCCTCTGTCTGAGGATGGAATGTAGTGCTGAATGCTAGTTGAGTCCCTAATGCCTCCTACAAACTCCTCTAGAACCGTGATGTAAAACATGGATCACAGTCCGAGACTATGGATACCAGCACTCCATGGGGTCGAACAATCTCTTGTATGTAAATCTCTGCTAACCTGTTCATAGGGTAGCTGACTTTAATGGGCAGAAAATGCGCTATCTTTGTCAACCTATCAACCATCACCCAGATGACATTCTGACCATGCGGCACCGGTGGTAACCCACTAACAAAATCCATTGATACGTGGTCCCACTTCCATTCAGGAATGAAAAGTGGTTGCAACTGACCTACCAGCCTTTGGTGCTCAGCCTTAACTTGCTGGCACGTCAAGCACTGCTGTACAAATTCTGCTATCTTCCTTTTCATGTCACTCCACTGGAAATACTCCCGTAGATCCCAATACATTTTCGTACTCCCAGGATGAATGGTGTATAGAGATTTGTGTACCTCTTATAAAATCGTCCTCCTGATACTGTCATCTGTAGGCACACACAATCTAGTGCGAAATCTCAAAGCCTCATCATCAGAAATACTAAATTCTTCTCCCTAACCATCCTGTATTCTGGAAAGCACCTCCACTAACTCTAGATCATCTCTCTAAGCAGCTTTAATTATCTTATACAGTGTAGTCTATGTCACTAAACTGGCAATAAGTACCTAAGGATCATCTTCCACTAACTCCACACCGAATCTTTCCAAGTCCATTTGAATCGGGTGCTGAATTACCACTGCTAACTGTGCTGTGTCTCCTGATTTACGGCTCAAAGCATCAGCCACCACATTTTCTTTACCTGGGTGGTAACTAATGGTGCAGTCGTAATCCTTGATGAGTTCTAACCATCTCCTATGACGCATATTCAACTCTTTGTGTGTGAAGATGTACTTTAGGCTTTTGTGATTAGAAAATATTACGCATTTCTCACCATATAAGTAATGTCTCCAGATCTTCAGTGCATGTACAACCGTAGCAAAATCCAGATCGTGAGTAGGGTAGTTTTTTTCATATTCTTTCAACTTCCTGGACGCATATGCTACCACCCTACCATGCTGCATCAGTACACAACCGAGCCCTTTCAAAGACGCGCCACTATAAATAACATAACCATCACCTCCCGATGGAATCGTCAGAACTGGTGCAGTGACGAGCCATTGCTTTAATTCCTAGAAGCTCTGCTCGCACTCTTCATCTCACACAAATCTAGCATTCTTCCTGGTTAACTGCGTGAGTGGTCCTGCCAAAGCCAAAAATCCTTCCACAAATCAATGGTAATAACCTGGCAATCCTAAGAAACTCCTAACTTCCTGCACATTTCTCGCCCTGGTCTAACTCACCACAGCTTCAATCTTACTAGGATCCACTGATATACCGTCTCCTGAGATCACGTGGCCTAAAAATGCAACTTTCTCAAGACAGAACTTACACTTGCTAAACTTGGTGTAGAGTTTCTCTTCCCTAAGCATCTGCAGTACCTGCCTCAAATGCACCTCATGATCCTCAAAACTCCTCGAGTACACCAGTATATTATTAATGAAAACTACTACAAACTGATCTAAGTATTGGTGAAAAACTCTATTCATCAAATCCATGAACACCGCTGGGGCATTCGTCAAACCAAACGGCATAACGAGGAATTCGTAGTGCCCATACCTGGTCCTGAAAGTTGTCTTTACAACATCCTCTGCCTTTACCCTCACCTGATGATAACCTGATCTGAGGTCAATCTTGGAATATACCTGTGTACCCTGGAGCTGATCAAACAAATCGTCAATATCGGGTAGAGGATATTTATTCTTAATAGTAACCTTGTGATTTCTCTATAATCAATACACATCCTCATAAACCCGTCTTTCTTCTTTACGAACAACATTGGAGCTCCCCATGGCGATACACTGGGTCGTATAAACCCCTTGTCCAGCAAGCCTTGCAACTACTCCTTTAATTCTTCTAATTCAGCTGGAGCCATACGATAAGGAACCTTAGAAATTGGCGCGGTCCTTGGAGGTAAATATATAGGAAAATCCACCTCACGCATAGGAGGCAACCCTGGTAACTCCTCTAGAAAAACATCTAGAAATTCTCGTACCACTAGGGTGCTGTCAATCTTCAATTCATTTTCAGATACTTTTTTCAAAAATTCTATAAACCCCTGACCTCTATCCAGGAGTGATCTGCTAGCTTGCACAGCTGACACTAACTGCATTGGAGTACGTACCCGTGAACCAACGAATCTGAATTCCTGTGTACCATGGGGTCTAAAAATTACCTCTTTTTGACGACAATCAATGTTGGCATGATAGGCAACCAACCAGTCCATATCCAGTATTACATCAAACCCACACATATCAAATACAATTAGATTAGCTAGCAGTACTTTTCCCTGAATTTTTATCGGATAGCCCCTAAGTACCCTTTGACATCTGATCACTGACCCTGATGGTGTAGCTACTAACAACGCTATAACTAATGATTGAGTCTCACTCTCAGATAATTTAACATAAAATGCAGAGATGAAAGAATGAGTAGCACCTGAGTCAAAAAGAACAATGATTGGATATGATAAAACAATAAATGTACCTGTCACCACATCTGCAGCAACCTCTGCATCACCCGGCGTTAGAGCGTACACTTGCGCTAGGGCCACATTCTTCTACTGGCCACCACGAGGCACCAGATATCCTCCCCGAACTGCCTGATGTCCTCCCTGATAGGGCTTGGGAGCTAGGACCTAGTCTGGCTAACCTAGGCATTCACGTACCATGTGGTCGGGTTTCCCACAGCGATAGCATACACCTCTGCCTACCCGACACTTCCCCAAATGATGTCTCCCGCACGTCTAACACATCGGGTGAGTCGGTGTACCCTGATTCCCACAAGGTCTCGTCGTCTGCCTCTGATCTCCCCTATCACGACCTCCTCTCCATGGACCCCTACTGGAGCTAGTCTGAAAGCCCTGAGGTGCAGGCCTCTTCCTCTAACTCTGAGCCGCTATACCCCTCTGAATTCCACTCTCAATGATCGCGGCTCTATCTATAATCTCCGTAAATGTCTGAGCTCTAAAGCCAATCACCTACTCAAATAAGTTCTGCCTCAGTCCTTCTTTAAACTTCCTTACCTATTTCTCTTCATTAGGTGCTAGATGTGGAGCAAAACGCGACAAGTTGATAAATCGAGCCGGGTACTGAGATACAGTCATCTGCCCCTGTACCAGGTGCATAAACTCTACTGCCTTCATGCTCTGAACGATAGCAGGGAAATACCGCTCGAAGAACAGTTCCTTGAATCGATCTCACGTCACTAGCACTGGAACCGACCTCTGCTCCTCTATCAGTCACGCTAACCTCCACCAGTGCTTCGCCTCCCCTATCAACTTAAATGTTGCAAATACTACCTTCTGCTTATCCGTACAAGGAAGCACTGCCAACATCTCTTCGATGTCTTGGACCCAATTCTCAGCTACAATCGGGTCATCTCCTCCAACAAAGGATGGGGCTTCATCCGCATAAACTGCTCGATCAAACAGCCACGCTCCCCAGAGCTCCTGGCCATCTCAGCCATCATCTGCTGAGTGACAATGCGCAACAGAGCATCTGTATCTCCTCCACTTATGCTGGAAGGTCCTGGCCTATCCTCCCCAGCATTCGTACCACTGCTTCCCGGGTTCATCCTGAAATAAGAACACACTTAAGCACCTTATCTCATATACAAACCTATCCTATACCAATTTAAAATTAATTACCTTCCCTGACCGTACTCAATATCTAGTTCTGTCACCTAGACACACGACTCAACAATAGTTTACTATGGTTTTCCTGAAATCATCACCCTAGGAAAAACACAGAAACCATCATGGAAATCCTGTATCCAGACAACAAAACAAACCTTAAATCCTTTTCCTATACTCTGGTATTACTTCTGTTGCACTCTAAAATCTACAGAACCTAGCAACTTAGGCTCTGATACCAAATTGTAACAACCTACTATTTAACTAAGTTTTTTTTTTTTTTTATACTGTAAAAATTATAATGCTCTGATACCAAATTGGATTAAACCCAACTATTAACCTAAGTAGCGAGAAGCAAAAATCAAATAAACATAACCGTATATAATTATATACAATACCAGAGTGCTAACATGTTTCCCAAAATAAACACATACGACTGTTTCCCCAAATATCCTCAACTAGTGAGGGCTATACAAAAATACTCTAAAAAATATACTTACTTCTACTGACAGGGCAGTATTGAAACCTCTCTATCTACGAGCCTGGTCTGCTCACCTACCTGGATCACCTGAAAAATGTTAAAGTAACGGGATGAGCCAACGCTCAGTAAGACGAAATATGTTATTACTAGTGTGTGGCAATTGAGTTACAATATTATGAAAATTTGTTGCTATATAATCATGTATAACTGAAATTGTAAATACAGTACAAGTAATAGAAACCACTACCATGTTGCTTAACATATCTGTATTTTAGGTTTCTACTCAAAATACTTTTAATATAGATAAGTATATTTTCTATCTAAGTAAATCTGTATATACATAATAATAACTGAAAACTTCCCTGTGGATAACTGTGTTTCATGATTTAACCCCTCATGACAGGGTTATGCAGCCCGTAGGTGGGATCTACCCTGGCTGGCCGACTAGGGCAAATCACTATACTCCCTTAGTCAGATCGGCCACTCCTCAACCCATATCTGATGGGGAGTCTGTCCACATCTGGGTACGATCGACCTACTACCACGTATTATCTAAATAGGTGGTTGCACTCTGAACTGAAATATCTGTAGCTATGGTACCGTGCTCTGTAACTGTATGGTCCAACAGGGTTCGATACTATATAATACTTCTCTATATATACCTATCTGATTTACCATGATTCTGAAATAACTGTATTAACCATGATAATAAAATAAACTATAACTGTGTCGAACTGAATAGTAATCTGTAAGTCATGGTATTGGAAACTGTATAATCATGGTACTGAAAACTATATAATCATGGTATTCTGTAATTACTATAAAACATATTCACTGGCTGTATATTCTGTAAAATATACCCTGAAAATACTGTAAAACATGCTTTGGTACTATATTTATATTCTCAAGCCACACAGTGATTTAATATATAATATTCATAATTAATAATCTGTGTAATGTCCTGCTGTGAATAATAAACTGGTAAAAATATACATTTCATACTGAAAATCATTTTAAAACTACCTAACATAGCATATCTCCCTTACCTGCTTTCTGCTAAAAACTCCCTACTGAGACGGGTCCTACACCCGCAAGATTCTCCACTCAACACCCTGAAAACCACATATTTCAGAACAAAACTTCACTATTTCTACGTCTGTAGCATTTCTTACAACTGCTGGAAAGCCAAATATTGACTAAAAGACCTTCCCCTGATTCTAGGAAGAAATTCGACTCGATCCCACCAACGATTCGTCCCAGCAGACTTGAAGAGAACTCCGCTAGGAGCATCGTGGTGGCCTCAGATCATCGATTCAGCGATTGACGGGGCCGAAATTGAAGAGAGATGGAGGAGAGGCCGTAGGAGAGAGAAAGAGGAGAGAGAGCGACGCTGATTTTTTGCATTTAACCGAGGTTTTGCACTATTTATACTGTAGGATTCGTCGACAAGCCACGTCACCTCGTCGACGAGTCCTGGAGAAAGTTTATTGATGAATCTGCACCCTCATCGATGAATTTTAGACTTCCCAAAATTTCTCTCTCGGTATCTTCTCGTTGACAAGACAGGACCTCGTCGACGAAACCCCTGTGTTCGTCGATGAGGCCTTGGAAATTTTTTTGAAATTATCACCTCCAAAATGCAATGTTGCGTTCGTCGACGAAGTCGGATGCCTCCTTTTGTTACTGTTTCCATTTTCCTTTCTCTTTATTATTTAAATATCATAATTCTTCAGGTCGTTACAAGGAGAGTAAAAAATTTGACCCCAAAATGATTTTTCAAGTAAAATAGTATGTGGGGGAAGTTTGATTAAGAAATAATTTGAGAAATTTTTAAAGTTAATCAAAGTTGCTAATCTTGAGTAATGAGGGGGTATTTATAGATTTTCTAAAAATTATGACCATTGGGGACACACTTGGTATTTTGGAAAAGATTAATTAAAAAGTAATGACATTTTAGCCCTTAAAAAATTTCCAATTCGAGAGGTTTCGGGTGCCCGGCCCAAGGTTCTGGTGCCCGAACAGACTCAAAGCCAAACAGGTCATTTTGAGGTTTGGTCACTTGAAATATGTTTTGGCTAGCCGAACAGAGGCGATTCCTCAAAAGACTGCAGTTTGGGTGCCCAGAGTACAATTCGGTTAACCAAACTCATAAGTTCGGTTGCCCAAGGCCATTTTGAACGTGAAGGTTCGGGCACCTGGGTTGGTGAAAAGTACTCCGACACGGGTTCGGGTGATCGAGGAAGATACGTTCAAAAATGGTTCGGTCTACCCAACACAAGTCAACATGTTGACTTGTCCGCGATTCGATCGCCTGAGGCATTTTCAACTCCACAGGTTCGGTCGCCTGACCTCTTACAAGATTTTTCGATTAAATCCAATTTGGCTTCATTTAATTCCTTTGATATAATAAGTGATATTGGGGACTTTGTGCACAATGTGTAGGAAGCTAGGGTCTTTTCAAGTACACCCAAAAACCTGGCGTCGATCGACTGTTGACCTTATAGGTCACACCCGATTTTGATAATGACAAATAATCAGGTATTTGATGGCTTTCAAGTGTATGTGCAGATTCATCTTAGCAGATCAAGTAATGGCATATGAAAACATGGAGATGCTAAAGATTTGTTTCATATTGTAAATTCATTTTATGTAGTATGGGTCTATAATAGTAATTAGGATATAAGGTCTATAATAATTACCTGCATGTCTTGCATATATGATATATTGTAAGCTCAGTAAGACCTTAGGACCCAATACTCATGCAAAAATATCATTCATAATCAGGTGTGTAAAAAAGAATGGAATTGAACATAATAAGGAAAGTATGTTAGAGCTCAGGCGATTGAACCCCAGGTGAACAAATCACCTCGGGCGCCCGAACTATTGAGAAGACAACAGTTTGACCTAGATTCAGGCAACCGAACCTATTTTGATCATATCTTCCTCGGGCACTCGAATCCTTTGAAAAAGATAGTTCACCAACTCGGGCTGCCAAGCATTTTAGTTCAAATCGAGCCCTGGGCTACCGAACTTTTGTGTTCGAGCTACCGACCCCTAACCCTGGCACCCGAACATCGGAGCAAATGTTTATGACTTTTGTTCAAGCTATTGAACCCAGACTCGAGCTATTGAACCATTTAAAATGCTTTTCAAAGCTCAGTCTATTTGGGCGACCAAACCTGAGTTTAGCCACCCGAATCTTCTTGGGTAAATTAAATTTTTATCAAGGTTAAATTGATTAAATAGGGTTAATATTTCCTAAGTGCTTTAAACTTTTCTAAGAATTACCTATGGGTCCTAAACAGTTATAATTTTACCCTAACCTATAAATATGAGTTCATTTGTGTGGATTAGCAACAATTAGCAAAAATCATTAGTGCAAAATCCTCTCTTTTTCAAAAACTCATATTGCCCAAATACTCTCAAATATTTATTCCCTTGATACATCTTGATATTGTGAGAGCTTATTGAGTGTGCTTGTGATTACTAGATACTACTAACACTCCCACTATTCTTGTTTGATTTTGTGATTCATTTTTGGGGAGTTTAGTTAAGTTTATCACACAGATTTCAATATTATAAATCTTATGTTGGGATAAATTAACAAGCTTAGGGATCTTTGCAAAGTTATTGCAAGATTCCCTTAGCTTTGATTTTGTTGTGCAAAAACATTTTCGACAAGCTATAATATTTTTCAAACTACTCTTGAGCTCATTACATTAAAGGAAAATATTTTGAGTGAGTTTGAATATTTTAAGCATCTTTGAAACTCTGATTGAGCATTGAGATTTAATATAACTTGTTTCAAAGACATAGCTTGTTTAGAACACACTTGAACATTTGGGTGATAATATCTTGTTGAGTGTTGTTTGCACAAATATTCACATCACTGAGCTTACATATTCTATACTGTTAATGTGCTTGTGATTGATTACATTGGTGTATAATCTGCTTAGTTGAGAAGCATATATGTTGTACGCAAATTTGATTGAGAAATAATGTTGTTTTCTAGGCGTGGCTTGAGGGGGTGGTAATCCAGCTCGGTAAGGAATGTATGTAAAGTTTGAGGTCAGCCTTGTGCTAATTGACCTGATTGTTTAGGTGTCGCTCCACCCGTTAAGTGAGCCTTATAGTGTAATCCTTGTGCTTGTTAGTCAAGGCGGGGACGTAGGCAGTTTGCCGAACGTCGATAACATTTATTGAAACCTAAGGTATCGTCCTAAAAGGGGGGTGAATTGGGTTTATTAAAAATTTCTTTGATCCCTTTTTAGAGCTCTTGTTCCTTTTTACAATTTCTTAAGATTTTCTTGTATTTCTGTTAATTAGGCAATCCGCACTAACTCCTATTTCTTCTAATCAATTCACAATCAACAAACACAATCAATAAATTTACCATTCAAACACAACAACCACATAACAAAAAATCAATTTGGAATATTAAGAGGTCCTGTATATGAATGTACAATTCCTGTTGTTGACTTATGAATCTAAACACCTTTTCAATATCAGAACTTAATTAAACCTTCAGCTAATATGTTTTGGGTGTTAACCGATCAACGTACTTCCTTTCGATTTCCTCAAGCCCAAGAACAAATTAGGCTTTTTGGGTTTACTTAAATTCCAATATGTATTACTTTATGATTACAAGTATTAAAACATTCACGTAGGTTATATCATTGCTGAAATTAAAAAAGAGTAAGGAGAAGAGAGCGACACCACCACTTTTTACGAGGTTTGGCTTACCTCAGCCTACGTCCTCACCTTTTATCAACCACCTAAGGAATTTACTAAATCTTGTTCCTTTCGGGTGGAAAAAAAACCTTACACAATTTACCCTCTTTTTTAGGAAGAAAAAAACCTCTCCAAGCACCAGCTTGTGCTTGGTCCAATGATCCAATCAACCCTTTGAATCGTTCAAAGTACAAGAAGATAGAAGTAGATCAGCGTACAAAAAATACTTTCAAAATTTAGAGCATGTTGTACAAATTTGAGTTCTAAATTGTACTTAAAAAAACCAAAGCAATATAGAACATGTGAAACTCTAAAGTTTTAGAACTCACCGATGGTTCTTTAAAAAAAATAAATTGCAATCTGGAACCAAGCTTTGATATTTTCAATCTACCAAAATTGTAGAATTTATCTCCAGCAAAAGATGTGAGCAAATGGAACTCAAGGAGAACTTCAGCGCAGGAAGAACCTCAGCGTATTGACTGTTTGATCACTTTTTTTGTGTATTTTATGTCTTATTTTTCATTACCCAAAGAGGTATTTATAGGCTTTTTTCAAAGAATAATGTCCTCATTAAATTAGGTAGCATTAAATTATTGAATTAATTTTGAAATTCAAAATTTTTCCAAAGAACAATTTCCTCATTTAATTAAATTATTGAATTAATTTTGAAATTCAAAATTTTTTCAAAGAACAATTTCCTCATTTAATTAAATTGTTTAATTAATTTTGAAATTCAAAATTTTTCCAAAAAACAATTTCCTCATTTAATTAAATTATTGAATTAAAGTCTTCTTTACTTAATTAATCTTGGAATATGAACTTGTTTAACTTTGAAAAATGTGTTTCAAGACTTAAACTAAGGTCTCTATGTCTCTTTGCCTAATGAGCTTCAAAATGAATATATATATATATATATATATATATATATATATATATATTTTGTAAGCTCTTTTAACAAGGTGTTTCTTAGTTTCTTTTGATTTATGAGAGCTTCACATATCTAAATAGCATTTGGCTTTGAAGTACTTACAACAGTCCTTCTAATCATGGTCTTCTTTAAGCACTAGGTCCTTCAGCCTCCTTCAGTCTCTCGAGGTTCACTTTTGACTTTAAGGTTTGTTTGCCCTTTTAATTTCTTCATTTCTTGTTCATTGACTTCAATATTTTGAGGAGCTTCCACTAGATTAACATTGAACTTTATCTTATCAACCTTGAGAGTCCTTTTACCTAAAACACATCACTCAACACCACATGTTAAAGTCTCCTTCATTTTGTTATCATCAAAACAAGATTGAAAAGCCTAGTTAGGCCAACAATTTCCTCTTTTTTGATGATGACAAATGAGGAGCAAAAAAATATGAATAAGCGTTAAAAAAATAAATCTCCCCCTTACAACTAGCATTATTCTACTTCTCCTTACAATAATCATTACTTTAACAATTTATAGATTCAAGACCAATCATGCTCATTGCTCAATTTTTCATTCTAATCACGCTCAACATGCTCAAGTTTCAATATCATGCTCTCAATCTCACAATCATGCTAAGATATTTTTGCTCGAATACTACTCCCCCTTTTGACATCAATCAAAAAGGGTAAACATTCAAACGAACATATGATCACACATTCCTCAATCATGCCAAGATTCAACATCATATTTCAAATTGGGCATTCTTGTTTCATATGTGTGATATCTTTGAATTTTCAATCACGGATATGGTGCTTAACTTTAGAAAATGTTTTATACTTTGTAATTTTATGCTTAGATTTTCAAAAATACCAATTTCAAGATACCGATTTTTCAAACATCCACATGTAGCATGCTGCATATCACATATCATGAGCCTATTTTTCAAGAAACAAGGAAAGCAATCCAAGCTGAGTGTTGTATTATACAAAACATCAAAGTACAAATTTTGATCACTCAAAGAAACAAACCCTAAGTCAGTTAACTAACACTTTTAAGTTTCACAAACAAGTTTAGGGTTGCTCTATCAGTCAGTAAGCTGACTGGCCTCTATTCCATAAGAAAAACACTTCAGTTAGTCAGCTAACCTTAGGGTCAGTTGGCTGACTATAGATTTTTCTTTAAGCCTTGTTCTTTTAGTTTGCTTCTCTGCTATGTAGTAGCTTAAGTTTTCTTCAAATGGTTATAAATCTATCTTCTGAGAGTGGTTTTGTAAAGATATTAGCCTATTGGTCATTTGTATTGATGAAATCTAGGTTGATGTCTTCTTTTTGAACATGATCTCTTAGAAAGTGGTGTCTTATGTCAATGTACTTTGTTCTTGAGTGTGAAATAGGATTTTTAGATATGTTAATCGCACTTGTACTATCACACTTAATTGGTATATAGTTGTGTATTTTAAATTGAAATCTCTTAATTGTTGTTTCATGTAGAGAGTTTGTGCACAACAACTACCACCTACTACATATTCGGCCTCAGCAGTTGATAAATCCATGGGATTTTATTTCTTAGAAAACCATGAAACTAAAGATCTTCCTAAGAAGTGGCATGTGCCACTTGTGCTTTTTCTATCTATCTTACAAACGGCATAGTCCGCATCTGAATAACTGATCATTTCAAAATCGGTGTCTTTAGGGTACCATAGTCCTAAGTCCATTGTGCCTATTAAGTATCTTAGGATTCTTTTAACAGCTATTTGGTATGATTCCTTAGGTGCTGATTGAAAACGTATACACGTACACACACTAAACATTATATTGGGTATACTGGCTGTTAGATATAATAGACTTCCAATAATGCCTCTATAGTGCTTTGTGTCTATGAATTTTCCCTTTTCATCTTTGTCTAGGTTGATGGTGGTACTCATAGGTGTGCCTACGGGTTTGCTATTTTCCATACCAAATTTTTGTATCATATCTTTTATGTATTTTGATTGACTTATAAAAGTCTCATTCTTTACTTGTTTAATTTGCAGTCCAAGAAAATAGTTTAATTCCCCCATCATGCTCATTTCAAATTCTTCTTGCATACATTTTGTAAATTCTTTACATAAATGTTCATTTGTAGCACCAAAAATTATATCATCTACTTAGATTTGAACTAAAAGTATGTCATCTTCCTTATTTTTAATGAACAAGGTACTATCAATTTTTTCCTCTTGAAAATCCCTTCTCAATTAGAAATCCACCGAGTCTTTCATACCAAGCCCTAAGGGTCTGTTTTGGTCCATATAAAGCCTTAGTTAGTCTAAATACATGGTTAGGATTTTCAATATCCTCAAAACCAGGGGGTTGATCAACATATACCTCTTCATTAATATACCCATTCAAGAATGCACTTTTGACATCCATTTGGTATAACTTAAATTCTATGTAGGAAGCATAGGCTAACAACATTCTAATAGCTTCCATTCTAGCTACGGGAGCACAGGTTTCATCATAGTCTAATCTTTCTTCTTAATTATACCCCTTTGCTACAAATCTAGCTTTGTTTCTAGTGATTATACCATTTTCATCCTTTTTATTTCTAAATACCCATTTAGTTCCTATGATCGAATGATTTTCCGATTTGGGTACTAATTTCCATACTTGGCTTCTTTCAAATTGGTTTAATTCTTCTTGCATTGCAACTATCCAAAATTCATCCTTAAGGGCTTCTTCAACATCTTTAGGTTCATTTTGGCATAGGAATGCATAACGATTGCAAAGGTTCTTTTGTGAAGATCTAGTAGTCACACCTTTAGATGGTTCACCTATAATTTGTTCTTGAGGGTGATCTTTCTTATACTTTCATTCTTTTGGTAATTCCATATTTTCTATGAGTTTATCTTTTGATTTTTCTTTGTTTATTTCTTTTTCTTCCTTGATTTCTATCTCATCCTCCCTTTTGAACATATAATCTTTTTCTTCATTTTTGACTTCTCTTGAAAAAAGGTTAGATTCATCAAAGTCTACGTGAATTGATTCAACTACGGTGAGTGTTCTTTTATTGTAGACTTTATAGGCTTTACTATTTTTGGAGTATCCTAGGAAAATGCCTTCATCCGATTTAACATCAAATTTTCCTAAGTTGTTTTTATTATTTAGAACGAAACACTTACATCCAAAGACATGAAAGTAATTTATGTTAGGCCTTCTTCCTTTCCACAATTCCTAGGGTGTCTTGTTTTGGTTTGATCTAATGGAAACCCTATTAATTATATAGCTAGCTGCATTTACAGCTTCGGACCAAAAATATTTGGGTAGGTCATTCATTAAGCATAGTCCTTGCCATTTCTTGGAGGGTTCTATTTTTCCTTTCCACAACTCCATTTTGTTGTGGGGTTCTAGGTGCTGAAAATTTGTGATTTATACCATGTTCATTACAAAATTTTTCAACACTTTGATTCTTAAATTCTCTTCCTTGGTCACTTCTAATATTTGAGACATTATACCCTTTCTCATTTTGAAGCTTCTTACATAAAGTGATTAATGAGTTGCAAGCTTCTTCTTTGTTAGCTAGGAACAACACCCATCTGTGTCTTGAGTAATCGTCAATGATTACGAAGGAGTATTGTTTTCCTCCTAAACTTTGGATTCTAGTAGGACTAAACAAGTCTAAGTGTATGAGTTCTAGGGGTCTACTAGTTGATATATGATTCTTCTTTTTGAAGTTTTTCTTGATTTGTTTTCCTAATTGACAAGAATCACACACTTTATCTTTAACAAATTTGGTGTTAGACAAGCCTTTAACTAAATTCCTTTTAGTAAACTTGGATATAAGATCCATGCTTGCATGTCCTAACCTCCTATGTCAAAGCCAACTATTCTCGCTTATGGCTGCTAAGCAAGTTATGTCTTGAGAGATTAAGCTATCAAGGTTTATGCAATATACATTGTTCATTCGAAGTGCAGTGAATAGTGTCTTTTGATCCTTAGAATCTTGAATTACACATTTGTCTTTCTTAAATATTATTTCAAATCCTTTGTTACTAAGTTGACTAATGCTTAGTAAATTATGCTTTAGACCATCTACCAACAAGACATCATCAATAGTAAGTGAAGAGTCTTTACCGATTTTACCTATTCCGATGATCTTGCCTTTTGCATTGTCACCAAAGGTAACAAATCCTCCATCCTTTTGTGTAAGAGAGGTGAACTTAGATTTATCTCCTGTTATATGCCTTGAACATTCGCTGTCCAAGTACCATTTATCCTTAGATGGTGTGGTCCTAAAGCAAACCTACAAGAAAGGATTTAAGTTGTTACTTTTGGAACCCAAACCTTCTTAGCTTTCTTTAAATCTTGTCTAGTTTTGGCATTTATTTTCCACTCATCTTTTACTCTAATGTACTTTTTCTTAAGTGGACAATTAAACATCACGAGTCCTTTGTTTTTACACATGTAGCAAGTGGCGTGCTCATGAATATTTGTTGATGAAGTGTTTGCATAATGTCTAGATTGATTTACAAAATATTCCATAAACAAGTTTTTCTTTCTTTTGTTTGGTGCTCCATTTTAACCAATTCCTTCTTTGTTGTTTGTCATTTTGTGTTGTCCTACCATCTTTTCGAAGTTATCCTTACCTTTGGTAAAGTTGTAGATGATCTTTTCTTTCTCTTGAATTTGATTTTTAAGATCATTTATTTCTTGCACTTTCTTACAATCTTCATTTACTTGAGACTTAGCTAATTTTTGAGATAAGTTATTTACTTTCTTCTCAAGTTCTTCAATCTTTAAGTCTTTTTCTTCTTCAACAAGTTTTGAAGATTCAAGTTGATTTCTAAGTGCTTCATTTTGTTGTTTCAAGCTTGTGTTCCTCTTTGAGATTTTAATAAACTTGTTATGTAGAAAGAGTAATTCAGCTTAAAGTTCTTTGTAAGAAGACATACTTTCACACAAATTACTACAAGATTCATTACGCAAATCTTCAGAGAGAGAATAATAAGAGTTTACCTCTTCGTTATGCGCCATGAAGCACATGTTTGCTACTTCTTGATCACTTGGCTCACTTTCCGATTCACTCGAACTAGTGTCATCCCAAGTTTCCTTCTTTGCAAGATTCTTTTTCTTCTTTTCCTTCTTGAGTTGTGGGCATTCTGGTTTGATGTGCCCGACCTTCTTACAATGATAGCAAGGGGGAGGATCATTTTTGTTTTTGTATTCTTTTTTATTGCTTTATCCTTTTTCAGCTTTTGATCCATTAAATTTTCTAGCGAATTTTTTGTTTCATCTTAAGAATTTTCCAAGTCTTTTAGTTATGAGAGCTAAGTCCTCATCTTCTAATTCACTAGATTCATTATCTTCCTCACTTGAATATTCTTTCAAGGCTTTTAGAGCTATGAACTTCTTATTTTTATTTTCAGTGCTTCTTTCTTTTAACATCATTTCATAGGTTAGAAGAGATCCTATGAGTTCATCTAAGGAAGTTGTTTTAAGATTTCTTCCTTCCGTAATGGCTGTGGCTTTTGGTTCCCAAATAGGTGGAAGTGCTCTTAGAATTTTACGGATCATCTCATGGGTGGAATAAGTTTTTCCTAAGGCACTTAGGGAGTTTATGATATAGGTGAACCTAGTGTACATGCTTGTTATACTTTCTTCAGAGTTCATCCTAAAAGATTCATATTCACTGGTTAACATATTGATTCTACTTTCCCTTACATCTATCAGGCCTTCATAGGTTACTTCCAATTTATCCCAAATCTCTTTAGCTGTTTTACACGCCATTACTCTATTAAATTAATTTGCATCAAGTGCATAGTATAAGGCGTTTATTGCACTTGAATTAATTTGTAACATTTTGTAATTTGAGTCATTTAGTTCTTTATCTTCTTTAGGTAATTCTTTTCCATCAACAAGCTTAGTGGGAATTAAATTTTCATTTGTGACAACATTCCATGCCTTCCAGTCCATTGTTTGAAGGTAGATTCTCATTCGTTGCTTCTAAAAGGTGTAATTTAATCCACAAAAGATGGGTGGCCTAGTTGAGGATTGACACTCACCAAAGGGAGCTACCCCTATTTGTGCCATTTTGATCTTTGTATAGCTACTTGTTAGGTTTTGCTATAACCGGGCTCCGATACCAACTGAAACCTAAGGTGTTGTCCCAAGAGGGGGAGGGGGGTGAATTGGGTTATTTAAAATTTCTTTGATTCTTTTTGAGAACTCTTATCCCTTTTCACAATCTCTTAAGGATTACTTGTATTTTTGTTAATGAGGAAATCCACACAAATTCCTATTTTCTAATTTATCCACAATCAACTAATACAATCAATAAACTTACTATTCAAACACAACAACCACCCAACAAAAATCAATTTGAATCTTTAGAGTCTCTGTATATGAATATACCACTCCTGTTGTTGTCTTTTGAATTTGAATATTACAATGACATTCAAACACTTTTTCAATATCAGAACTTAATTAAACCTTCAGCTAATAAGTTTTTGGATGTTAACCAATCAACATACTTCATTTCGATTTCTGCAAAAGATCGATTAACCAATGTACTCCCTTTCGGTTTCCTCAAGCCTAAGAACAAATTAGTTTTTGGGTTTACTTAATTTCTAATATGTGTTTGCTTTATAATTAAAAGTATTAAACATCCATGAAGGGTATATCGTTGTTGAAATTAAAAGAGAGTAAGGATAAGAGAGTGACACCACCACTTTTACGAGGTTCAGCTTATACCCAGCCTACGTCCTCGCCTTAGGTCAACCACCCAAAGAATTTACTATATCTTGTTCCTTTCGGGTGGAACAAAAACCTTACACAATTTACCCTCTTTTTCAAGAAGATAAACTTCTCCAAGCACCAACCTGTGCTTGGTCCAACAATCCAACAAACCTTTGAATCGTTCAAAGTACAAGAAGATAGAAGTAGATCGATGGTTCTTTAAAAAGAATTGAGTGCAACTCGGAACCAAGTTTTTGATTTTTCAATCCACTAAAAAACATAGAATTTTTCTCTAACAAAATGATGTGAGTAAAAGAACTTAAGGAGAATTTTAGTGTAGGAAGAGTTTCAGCGTATTGACAGTTTGATCTCTTAGGCTTATCTTGCTTGTCTATATATATATATATATATATATTTCATTGCCCAAAGGAGATATTTATAGATTTTTCCAAGAACAATTTCCTCATTTAATTAGGTAGCATTAAATTATTGAATTAATTTTGAAATTCAAAATTTTTCAAAAAATAATTTTCTCATTTAATTAGGTAGCATTAAATTATTAAATTAATTTTGAAATTCAAAATTTTTCCAAGGAACAATTTCCTCATTTAATTAAATTATTGAATTAATTTTGAAATTCAAAATTTTTCCAAAGAGCAATTTCCTCATTTAATTAAATTATTGAATTAATTTTGAAATTCAAAATTTTTTCAAAGAACAATTTTGAAAACCAAGAAGGTTGGTAGTCGCCTGCCTAGACTTGGCAGTCGTCTGTGACCACCTAGGCGCCTGTCAGTGCTCAGACAGTCGCTTGGAGCCCTACTGCCTCCTAAATTATTTCTTTTAAATTGTGGCAGTCGCCTGGCTCTCAGTATTTTCCTTTTTTACTTTGAAAACTTTCTTCCTTTGAGACCTTTTAATCAAAGACATATTTTAAGGTCTTTTAAAAAAGTGTTTCTTAGTTTGTTTTGATTTATAAGAGCTTCACATGTATCTAGATAGTATGTGGCTTTGAAGTACTTACAACAATCCTTCTAATCATGGTTTTCCTAAAACACTAAGTTCTTCAGCCTCTCGAGATTCACTTTTGACTTTAAGAATTGTTTGGCCTTTAACCTCTTCATTTGTTCTTCATTGACCTCAATATACTGAGGAGCTTCCACTAGATTGACATTGAACTTCAGCTTATCAACCGTGAGTGCCCTTTTACCTAAATCAAATCACTCAACACAACATGTTAAAGCATCCTTCATTTTGTTATCATCAAAACAAGATTGAAAAGCCCAGTTAGGCTACCAACTTTGATTTGATGTTAACACTCAAAAGGACAATAATTAGCTCAAGAATATCTCACAAGGTGTCATAGTCGCCACGGGTGTTCTCTCAATGCTCACAAGAACCCCTAAGTGCAATGAATCACATGAATGTATTTATTCAGTCTCGTGAGATGCCGTGTAAATATAAGAAATTATATAGCCAGATTAACATGAGTGTGCTACCAATTAATTCTTCATGGAGTTATAAAATTATATAAAGAGAAACTACGCATGATTGACTCAAGTGTGTCATTCTTAAGTTATATGCAAGTATGTGAAGGGTATGAATCAGTGTTAAGCATGGCATAATGCAGTGTAATTCTTCAGTGCTCTTCCTTTCTTTCTCTCTTTCTTTTTTTATTTTGATTTTTTTTTATAATATAAAACCCGGTACGTATATGTGCACAATGTCACATGCGAATGCTCACCCCCTCCCAACTAAAGTGGAACATTATCTTCGATGTGAAAGCATAGGGGAAATAGAAAAGACTATCCACGGGAAAGGTAAGGCGTACCTGAGTGGTGAGGTAATAGAAAAGAAAAACTGAACTATAAGAAAATGGACCTGAAAACTAACTAAAAATAAAATAAGATAAAATAAAAGGAAAAAAAGGGAAAGAAAAACATCACAATTGTCTAGTGGGGGTTCAGGAAGAATTTTGTCTGGTAGGTGCAGGTCTATAAATTGCATCGGCGGGTCTCCAAATTTGAGCCACCACAATGGATCAATCTTCATACCCGCATGAAAATCAACCTCAAATAAATTAATACGTGTCAAAATACCAAACAATACGTGTGCAGATCGACCCTCTTGTGTTGACAAGAAAGGGTCTTTATTCAACATCGTGTCCAGGAAATTTGCTTCCTTACGAACTAGTGTTTGAGAGAAAGTTATTGGAGCAATTACCTGTAGTTCTTCAGAAGCATTAACATTAAAAATTTTACCTGGTTCCTTTAAAATTAGACTCTCACCAAACTGGTCACCCTCTTTATCGGGTGTACATTTCATCTTACCACTGCAAAGGTCTGCTTCCACATTAAACTCCTTGACATTTGATTCAGTCAGGAGTGACGGTTCCACAGTTTCTGAGCTCTGAGAATGAGGTACCACAGGTTGGTACTCTTTATTGGTATTAGTCCTCCTCATTAACTAACTACTCCGCTTCCGAGCCCATTTCCTCTGAGTTTTCTTTGACCTCTTCTATTTCAGCCGTAACTTTCAGTGCTGGGACAGCTGGTTGTCCAGCGATGAGCATCTCAGGTTGGGGAACTTCTTTCTTGCTTCTCGAGGTAATGGCGGTCTCTGCTATCTCAAGAGAAACATCGTGTATTTGTTGTTGTGGCTGCTGGTACTCTTGAGGACTAGGCTGAAATTCCGCGAGCAATTCCTCTTTTTCTAAGATGTCCAACTGTGTGCTTATTGCATTAATGGTATCCCGCAATTCTTTATGATGATCAACTTGAGTTTGCATGAACTGCTGGCGCATGTTCGCCATCTGTGTTATGCTATCCTCAAGAAATTCTGACGGCGTACAACTCTGAGGGATCTGTTGTGGCTGGTATTGAGGCGGAGGATTATCTAGATAGTATGTTGGTTCATATGCCTCCCTACCACTAATTGTGTTGATTGAGTGTACAGTTATGGGTTCCTGATTGTATTGTGTATTCCACTGTGGTATACATTCAGCTAGGTAATCAAAGAACGATAGTATCTGATCTGGATCCTTGCTGAAGAGTTCTCCATTGCACATGGGTCTGGACAAAATACTTGCAATCAGGGGTAAGAGCAGTATAAAAATAATCAGCTAACCTCTATGACTCACTCGAAAAATGAGCAGCTCGGAAGCTATCCCAAGTATATGAGTAATATCATGTAATATTTAGCCCAAGGGCTAGATCGTTTCTTAAGGGAATGCGTTTTAATCTCAAATTTTACGTTCTTCCAATCGAAATTAAAAAGGTACTAAACTCAGTTCAGATTCGAGGTTTTCAAGATTGTTAAGACTTATTTTAATAAATTAAATAAACATGCAAATTAAGACCCTAAAACTAACATGTATTGAATTAAAGAACACTAATGGAAACCCTAATCTACTCAAGGAAACATCGAAATACGCGTTAATTAAAAATGGTAACCTATAATATGGAATTAAAAACACCCAATGGAAACTCAATCAGATTCAATTGCACACTAAAAACCAAACCTTTAACACAAACCAAGAATTCGAACTAAAATCACAATTTAAACGCAAACATGAACTTAACAGAAATTTAATGCTCAAATGATAATGTAACACGATAAAAAAAAAATACGAACTTCGATCAAACCAACCCTAACTAAATCAAGCTTCAACAAAAATTAAATCTTGAAAAAAATTTCAAAACAAAAACACTCTTTTTTTTCTTATTAATTTTTTTAAGAAATAAAATGGGAATTAAATTAAAAGACGGATAATTAAAAAAAACAAATAATCTAAATCTTTAAACCTAATGACAACTAAAATTAGAGCAAGATAAGTAAGTAAGAAAAAAAAACTTAAACTTAAATAAAAACATTAAAATCACTTAAACAACTTATTTAAATAATTCTTCAACAACTGTAATAACGATATAAATAAAGAAAACAATTATTCAGTGGAAATTTTAAAAGAAAGAAAGAGAGAGAGAGAGAGAGAGAGAGAGAGAGAGAGAGAGAGAGAGAGAGAGGGAACAGAGGAGCTGCTGCCATGGGAGTTGTGTTGGTGGAGTTTGGAGCTGCTGGAGATGCTCGGTGGCTCTGCTGGAGATGGTGGCTGGAGTGGAGAGTTGCAGAGGCAGAGGAGGGCTGCTATTCTGCTCCTCGGGTGGTGGCTTGCTGCCGTGGTGGAACAAGGGGAGGCTGTGTTGTGTGCTCGGCAGTGGCTAGTTTTCTGGTGTCGTGGAGTTGCTGCTGTTCTGCTTGTGTGTGGCTCGGTCGGTGGTTGATGTGGGTGGATGGTGCTCTGCTCGAGTGGCCGAAGGTAGTGGAGGAACAGAGGTGCCGAGGAGCTGGTGTTGTTGCAGTTGGATGATGGTGGAGTGCTGTGAAGGAGATGCTGCTGGTAGTATTCACGGGGCTGCTCGGGTTGTAGGGACTGGAGAAAAACAGAGGGGAGCTGAGGGAGTTCAGGGAGAGAAACAACAGATAACTGGGATAAAGAGGAAAAGGGAGTGATAAGGGAAAAAACAAAGCAACAGAGAGGGAGAGAGCAAGAGAGAAAAAAACACAAGGGAGAAAGAGAAGAGAAAGGGAGTGAAGGGAGAGGAGTGGTGCGAGGGCACACCCAAGAGAAATTAAAAAAAGAACTAAATAGGGGAGGGGGAAGCACAGCCCTAATGACCCGTTCAGAGGACCCGACCCGGCCATGGGTCACATCAAACTCTTATTATATATTTTTTTCTTCTTGTTTTTCTCATTTTTGTTCTCTGCGAACATGGTCTATTTTGACCTTGTTGGAGCCTGTTTTGCTCAAAACTTAAAACACAGAAGTTGTAGATAATCCTTTCCTCTTTTTTCAAAAATTTGAATCGTCTCGATCAGAGTTTGGACGGAAAAGTTATATATAAATTACGAACTGGTGCCGGTTTCGGTTCTCGGGAATTTTTCTGCAATAAAAAATTACCAAAAATTCATAAATTATTTAATAAAACTCAAAAATAATAAATAGGGCACTTTGTTAAAATATTGGACATAAATAAACATTTAATTAAAAATAGAAGTCATAATGTCTGGATTAAGATGTCTAATTACACAGTTTTGGCGCATAATCATATATTCATATACGTATATACTGTTTTGATAAGATCACTACTTGAGAAAAGTTTAGTCATTGATTAAATATTTTTGATTCAAGTGTGTATTCATTTAAAGATTCATTATTTTCGATATTACAAAACCACTTGATTAAATATCCATAGTGTTCATAACTATATATACTATTGTGGGATATTTTCTGGAAAAAAAAAAAAATCATATTAGGCTTTTGATCTTTGGAACTCATATCATATATATATATATATATATATATATATATATACATATTAATATACAAAAATCATATTGGGTTTTGGATATTTGGAAGAAAACTTATTGATTTAGACCTTTATAATATTCAAGACACAACTTTTAATAAGATCACATTTGGTATTCGTACATCTAGTTAGTTAAACTAGAACCCTACATTCTCCAAAGATTTTACTTATATAAATATTTTGGGAGATTTAATAGAAGGGAAATTTGGTGAAGCATATTCATTCATATAACGATTATATCGATACATACATACTGAGCTTCAAGTTTCATCATATGGATATGTGTTAGGATTTTCAATTGTACTCACTAACTTTGTTAAAAGCAACATTGAGTTGTTTTGCAAATTTGAATTGTAATTGTAATCACGGTTCGGGTTGTGAACTGGGTGAGGAGGAAGTTGTGCCTCTAGTAAGCAGCGGATGTAAGGGAAGCTCTATCTCGGTTAAAGGAGCAGGGCTTTAGTGGAATCCTTGAGTGGGTTGCTCAAGGCGAGGGCGTAGGCCGAGTTGGTTGAACCTTGTAAAAATTGTGTTTGCCTTCTCTCTTCCTTTGCTCCTTTTATTTTCCTCAACACACTTTATTATCTATCTTGCATGTGTATATTGAATAACCCCACACGCACTAGACAATCAATTGGGTGACAAGAATTCAGTGATATAATAATTTAAATCAGTCTTAAACCCCCATAATTAATTTGTTAAGTATAGAAATAGGGATTAAGTGGTAAATAAGTTCAAAGAATTTAAAAATACCCAATTCACCCCCTCTTGGGATTATACCTAAATTAATAGTAAGTTTTATTATTACGTTTTCTACAATATAAGAAACGATGGTATTATGTTATTGAACTACTGGAATACATGCTTGTGTTGAACGCCAACTGTATGACTGATGCAGTATATTGTGAATTGTATGCTGGTAATAGATTTAAGTTGTTGCATGTTTGAAATGAATTATTTGTTGAAAACAACCAAGTTTCAAGTACAAGTTTTATGGGAAAATGTCCAATTTACAGACAGTGGCTCCTCCTTGCAACAATAAGGTGCTTCTTCTTGTACATTGTCATGTTAGGATATTAGTTCAACCGATCTCACAATATTTTTTGTGTTTGGTTTAAAAACTAGTAGAGCCAGTAAAGATTGAACATTGGGGTGTTGTGAATTTCTTAGCTTGATGTGATATTTGTGGTCTTGTAAAAGATCTAATTAAATGTGGAGAAATGAAAGGAATCGTAAGTTTTATTATTATGTTTTCTCCAATATAAGAGACGATGGTATTATGTTATATGAATTATAGATTGAACTACTGGAATACATGCTTATGTTGAATGCCAATTGCATGGCTGATGCAGTATATTGTGAGTTACAGGCTAGTAGTGGATTTAGGTTGTTGCATGCTTGAAATGATTTATTTGTTGAAAACAATATACTGTTTCAGGTACAATTTTTATGGGAAAATGTCCAATTTACGTACAGTATGCTGTCGAAATTTCATTATTTAATGCTTATTATATGAAGTTCTGGCGCACTCATAAAATTCATTACTCGTTGGATTATTGCGTACTGTTTATTATAAGCACCTAGGTTTGTAGCATATCTATAACGACCTGCTTAACTTACTACATAATCAACCAAATTAATTATCATTAGATACCCTGATACCATTAGCTAATGAGATAATAACGTCAACCCGAACCCGTGGGTAACGTGGTCACCTATCATACACAACGGAAACTTAGGCAGTAGTAAACATAAATTTCATTTACCAAACCATAAAATACATTATACCAAAGTTACCTACATTCCACCATAATACTGTATATGTACAATCCCCAAAACATCAAAAGATATATCTAGGATCTTACAACAAAAACCTATTGATCCTAGTTCAAAAACTCACCCTTCTAGCAGGGTAGTAAAGATTGTCTCAATGGCAGGCTCGGTCCACCGGTCTTTCTGGGTTCCCTGAAATAGTTTAAGCTGGGGTGAGAAACCTCTCAATAAGGGAAATAAACTAAATACAGTTGTGTGGCAACATGAATATTTGCATGCTACAATAAATATACAGTATATACTATATGCCTGAAAATACTGATAATATCATAACTGATTAAAACATGCAATTTTATAGTGTTACTAAAACATACTGTATTTTATTGTTCATAAAATCATCTGATATAACTAGTAATTCTGAAATCTACCCAAGATGAATAGCTAACTGATTTCATGTATTACCCCCCATGGTGGGTTATGCAGCCCAAAGGCAGGACCCAACAATGGCAGGCTGACCACTGCCGAGTAAAAAACGTCTGTAAGTACAAAGGGCCCGTCACACCCTGGTCCGGACTATCGGGTGGACTTCTACAACTCTACTCTGAAAGCCACATCGACTATCCATCTCTCACTACCTATACTAGCAAGGGCAGTTAGCACAAGTCTAAACTGAACTGAACTGTATAACTAAGGGACCGTGCTCCTGAAACTGATCTGAACTATCTTCTGGGTTCTGTTAACATATAGTACATGATAATATATTGTTTGAACATAAATAGATTGATAGCATTTTCTGTAATAACATAAATAGTTATGGCCTTGCGCCGAATACATTCATAACTGCCGCCTTGCACCGAAAACAAGCATAACTGCGGCCTTGCGTCGAACACATCATACATACTGATTTGAATAAATGTACTGTATATCATATATTCTAAAATCATAATTCACTGTCTTAACATGTTATTTCTGAAAATAACTGTAAACATGCTTTTTTTGTAAAATTGTCTTTACATAATACAATATGCGTAAAATAACATTCATGCCACACAAACTGAATAAAATTATGAATTCTATTCTGAAATCACATTTCCTGATATTCCATACTAATAATATACATTCCTATGTAACAACAGTATTTTCCCAAATATACATTTTCTTAAATATGCACATATATAATACATGCTTTCTGAACATCAATCTGCCATTAAATAATAATTATTTTCATGAAAAATTATAGTTTTAGTTTACTCCCTTACATGATTACTAGAAAGCCCCTAATATGACTAGTCCTGCATCCATAGGGTTCCCCGTTCAACCCCTGAAAATAATATCTTCCTAAACAAAACTTCAGTATATTTCCGAGTACTACATTTTCTACAACTGTAGGAAAGTCAAATGCTAAATAAAAAAATCCTTACACTGAATTCGGGATGGAGTCCAAGTTAACCCCACTAACAATCCACTCTAGTAGACTTGAAGAGAACTTTCCCAGGAGTGTCGTGGTGGCCTTAGATCGTCGAACTGGCAAGAGACTGGCCCAAAATCTTAGAGAGAAGGGGGAGGGGATGAACAGGAGAGAGATAGAGAGGTTTGTCCGAAAATTCTATGCTAAAATCCGAGTTTAGGGCTAGTTATACCCCTGCCCTCGTCGACGGGCCACGTCACTTCATCGACGAGGAAATGAAGGAAGTTCGTCGATGAATGCCTTTTCCTCATTGACGAAATTCAGAGCTGAAAATAGCCTCTTGGTATCTTCTCGTTGACGAGACACGTGTCCCCGTCGATGATCCCCTCAAGCATGATCATCGACGAGCGTGCTACGTTCATCGATGAGACCCCTGTTACATTTCAAATTCGATTTCTTTTTCTCTCCTCCTTCTATTATTTAGTTATTCGGGTCTCTACATTCTCCCCTCCTTATAAAAATTTTGTCCTCAAAATTTACTATCCATATGATCCACCATCCCCTAAAAACAAATAGTCTACTTATTTTATTACTTATCCTCACTTATGGCGGAGGAATACCGTGGTTACATTCAGAGTTTTAGGAGATTACATATACAAAATAAAATTCTCCCAAAACCAATATACTACTTACTAACTAAACTAAACTATTATATATACTAATTACCCTGCAAAAGAAATGTTGACTCTACGAGTCCATTCTGGTTTTGATAATGACAAATCACTTGATATTTGATCTGTGCATTGAGTTTGTGAACATGACCTATATTAAGCATGCACGGAAAGATAACAAGTCATAGAAGCCATAAAGTAAAACTGACATATCTTGGCAAGATCCACGGAACTCAAAGAGTACGAGAATCAAGATGCAAGCGGCAAAGTTCAAGAACATCTTGGGAATGGGTATTTAGAACTTATGTACTTACATTTTCATATGATTTAATTTGAGACTCAACATAACCTAGAATGACTTCAGGATTCATGCGTTTCATGTATATCATTAGGGGACTTTCATTGACTTTGAAATACTTTTAAAACCATGGAAAATATGTTTTATAAAAGACC
Organism: Malania oleifera; assembly: GCF_029873635.1. Classification (NCBI taxonomy): domain Eukaryota; kingdom Viridiplantae; phylum Streptophyta; class Magnoliopsida; order Santalales; family Ximeniaceae; genus Malania; species Malania oleifera. The sequence continues at coordinate 25,781,534 of NC_080420.1, read as the reverse complement.
CAAGAAGGAGAGCAAAGCAGATTTTTAAATTAGAAAATAAAAATTGAGAAAAGGAGCACTTCGTTAGCCTGAACTCAACTTCATTCGCCTGAAGAATTTGTTTAGGAGCCTAAAGATTAAGTTCGATAGCCTAAAGAATTAATGGGAAAAATAGAATCTGGCCGAGGTACTTCGGTTGCATGAACTGGAACTTCGGTCGCCTGAAGTCACCACTTTAGGAGCCTGAACTTCACTTCGGTTGCCTGAAGTCGCAGGAAAGTTTAAAATTCAGATTTTTATTAATAAAACTTGCGAGCTTTTTCTTTGATCCAATGGTTGAGATCAATCCTAAGGGTAAGACACTATAAATACTAAATATCTAAACCCTAGAACGAAGCTAAGACACACAAGAAAAGTAGAACACATCTTATTGAAAGAGAATAGAGAAACTTGAGCTGATTGATATACGATTGCCTGCACTTCATTCTACACATCGTCTTTGAGCAAATCAATTTAGAAAATCAGAAGGGAACTCACGTATACATTTTGTATTTCATCTTGGTATTGAGGTTTGGTGATTCAAATTATATTTTTTCAAGAGCTTCTCATCTCATCACTTGCTATTGAATATCTTTAGAGAATTTGATCTTGAGCATTCTTAACCATATAGAGATTTTGTTTGACAAGATCATTACTTGAGAAAGTTTTAGCTATTGGTTGACTAGTTTTTTGCTTCAAGAGCATATATATTTCATAGAGCTTATCATTGAAAAATCTACTTTGAAATATTTGTTAAAAAGTTGATCTTGAGTGTGCATATAGAAAATCATTTTTGAGAAATTTACGACTTGAGAAAAGTTCTAGGTTTTGATTAAATACTTTGAGTTCAAGTGAGTTTTTCATTCAAAAACTTGATATTTTTAATATTACAAATCTACTTATTTGAATATTCTAGGTGTTCATAACGGTATATTATTGAAGGATATTCTCTGAAATATATTACATTAGGGCATTGATCTTTGGTATACATATCATATATATATTTGCATATTACAAAGATCGTGTTATGATTGAATATTTGAAAGAAAGCGTTTTTGATCTTGATTGATCTAATATTCAAGATAAAGTTTTTGAATAAGTTCACATAAGATATAATTGTGCATTTTCACGAAGTGAACTAGAACCCTAAAATTCTTCAAAGCGTTTTAAATATATCATTACTTGGGAGTTTTGATCAAAGAGGGAAATTGTGTATTGAAGCATTTCATTCATAAGACAATGTTATCGTTTCATTCATACTGAACTTCAAGTTTTATCATATGATTATGTACTAGGACTTTGAATTATACTCACTAGCTTTGTTAAAAGCAACATTGAGTGTTTTGCAGATTAAATCGTATTCAAGGTTCAATTTGTGAATCTCTTGTAAGCAGCAAATTAGGAGGGAGCTGTACCTCTTGTAAGTAGCGGATTAGGAGGGAGTTGTACCTCTTGTAAGCAGCGGATAGTAAAGGAAGCTCCGTCCCAATTTAAGGAGTAGGGATTATAGTGAAATCCTTGAGTGGGTTGCTCAAGGCGAGAACATAGGCCGGGTTGGCTGAATCTCGTAAAATCGTGGTTGCATTCTCTCTTCCCTTATCCTTTTTATTTTCTGCATCGTATTTCAATTTCTAGCTTGTTGGTGTATGTTCAATAACTTTACACGCACTTAATTAGGTAAAAAGGAATTCATTGATTTAGTAATTCAAATCAGCATCAAATTCTAGCCATTAATTAGTTAAACATAGAAATAGGGATTGATTGATAAATAAGTTTCAAAGAATTTTTAAAATACCCAATTCACCTCCCCTTTTGGGATTACACCGAAATCAACAAGAAATATTACATAATTACTTACACTTTCTGATTACAACTGGACTTCACTAAATAATTGTTGATATTTTTGCTTTATTTGTTCCTCAAGCTCCCAAGAAGCTTTTTTTACAGCATGATTTTTCCACAGGACTTTTACTAGAGGAATCCTCTTATTACGTAATTCCTGTTCTTTCTTGTCCAGAATTTATACTGGTACCTCCTCATAAACTAGTGAATCTCTGAGCTCTGATTCACCATAACTGATTACGTGAGAAGGGTCTGGGACGTATTTCTTTAATGTGGAAATATGGAATACATCGTGTATCCTGGACAACACAGGTGGTAAAGCTAACCTGTAGGCAACCGGCCCTACTTTCTCTAGAATCTCGAATGGGCCAATGAACCTAGGGCTAAGTTTACCTTTCATTCCAAATCTCATAACCTCTTTTAGTGGAGCTATTTTTAAAAACACATGATTGCCAATATCGAAATCCAATTTCCTGCAGCGGTTATCGATGTAACTTTTCTGTTGGCTCTGAGCTGCACTGATTCTATCTCTAATGATCCGAACCTTATCATACGCTTGCTGTACTAGTTCTGATCCCACAAACCACTGCTCACCCATCTCGTTCCAATATAAAGGAAAATGACATCTCCTATCGTAAAGTGCCTTAAACGGTGGCATGTCAATGCTGGTCTGATAACTGTTATTGTATGCAAATTCCATTAGCGGCATGAACTGAGTCCAACTACTCCCAAAGTCCAACACGCATGCTTGAAGCATATCTTCTAATATCTGAATCGTCCTCTCAGCTTGCCCATCTAACTAAGGATGGAACACCGTGCTGAAAGATAAATGAGACCTTAGTGCCTCCTGGAAGCTCTTCCAAAATCGTGACGTGAAACGTGGGTCTTGATTCGATACTATAGACACTAGAACTCCATGATAATAGACTATTTACTGAATATAAATCTCTACCAGTCTATTAAGGGAGTAGCTGATCTTGATGGAATGAAAATGGGTGGTCTCAGTCAAACGATCCATGATCACCCAGATTGCATTCTGGCCATGCAATGCTGATGGCAGCCTTGAAATAAAATCTATAGATATGTGATCCCATTTCCACTCTAGGATAAAAAGTGACTGCAACTGACCTACCGGCCTCTGATGCTTAGATTTTACTTGCTGGCATGTCAAACACTGTGCTACATACTCGGCAATCTCCTTCTTCATACCACTCCACCAATAAGCCTCTCGCAGATCCCTATACATTTTCGTGCTGTTGGGATGAACTATGTATAAAGATCTGTGAGCCTCTTCTAGAATGGTCTTCCTGATATTAGCATCAGCAGGAACACATAATCTAGAACAGAATCGCAAAGTTTCGTAATCTGTAATACAAAACTCCTCTCCCTGACCACTCTGTACTCTAATCATTACTTCTGTTAATTCTGGATCGTCTTTCTGAGGAGCTTTAATCTTTTCCTGCAGAGTAGGCTATACCACTAAACTGGTAATACATGCCTGAGGATCACTCTCGACCAACTCTATGCTGAGTCTCTCCAGATCCATCATGATTGGATACTGAATCTCTATAGCTGCCAGCCCTGGTCCTACTAATTTCTTGCTCAGCGCATCAGCTACCACGTTTGCTTTTCCTGGGTGGTAACTGATAGTACAATCAAAATCTTTGATAAGCTCCAACCACATTCTCTACCTCATGTTTAGTTCCTTCTGAGTGAAAACGTACTTTAAACTCTTATGGTCGGAGAAGATTTCGCATCGCTCGCCATACAAGTAATGCCTCCAAATCTTCAATGTGTGTACTAATGCAGCCAATTCAAGATCATGGGTAGGGTAGTTCTTTTCATATCTTTCAACTTCCTAGAAGCATACGCTACCACCCTATCATACTGCATCAGTACACGGCCAAGTCCCTTCAAGGACACATCACTGTAGATAACATAACCCTCACCCCCTGACGGGATGATCAACACTGGTGCTGTGATAAGCCTTTGCTTCAATTCTTGAAAACTCTATTCACTACTATTGTCCCATTCAAATATGATATTCTTCCTAGTCAGTATTGTCAGCGGCCCTGATAACGCTGAGACTCCCTCAACAAAACGACGGTAGTAACCAGTTAGCCCTAAGAAACTCCTAATCTCCTAGACGTTCCTCGATCTAGTCTAATTCACCACCGCATCAACTTTACTTGGATCCATAGAAATTCCATCCCTTAAGATGACATGCCCCAAACACACAACCTTCTCGAGCCAGAATTCACATTTACTGAACTTGGCGCACAACTTTTTTTCCCTGAGCATCTGTAAAACCTACCTTAAATGCGTCTTGTGCTCCTCATAGATCCTTGAATAGACCAGTACATCATCGATAAAACAACAACAAACTGGTCTAAATATTGATGGAAAATCCTATTAATCAAATCTATGAATATTGCAGGAGCATTCGTCAGACCAAAAGGCATAACAAGAAACTCGTAATGCCCATACCTGGTCCTAAAGGCTGTCTTCGATACATCTTCTGCTCTAACCTTTACTTGATGATAGCCTAACCTGAGATCAATCTTAGAATACACCCGTGTACCTTGGAGCTGGTCAAATAAATCATCTATACGGGGTAGAAGATACTTGTTCTTGATTATCACCTTATTAATTTCCCTATATTCTATACACATCCTTATGGTCCTGTCTTTCTTCTTCACAAATAACACCGGACTCCCCATGGAGATACACTAGGCCATATAAAACCCTTATTAAGATAATCTTGCAACTGATTCTTTAATTCCACCAATTTTGCTGGCGCCATTCGGTAAGGTGCTTTAGAGATCGGCGTTGTACCTGGGAGCAGATCAATAGGAAAATTTACCTCACGATTAGGTGGCAAGCTTGGTAATTCATCTAGAAACACATCTATAAACTCTTTTACCACTGGCGTACTAGTGAGCTTCAATTCATTTCCTGACATTTCCTTCACAAAGGCCACAAATCCCTGGCAACCACTCAAGAGCAGTCTCCTCGCCTGAATAGTTGAAACTAGATGAGGTAGGGATTGCACTTGCGACCCTATAAACCTGAATTATAGTCTTCTTGGAGGTCTGAATATCACTTCTCTTGAACGACAATCTATACTAGCAAAATTTGCTATTATCCAATCCATACTGAATATTACATCAAACCCGTGCATGTCCAGCATTATCAAATCAGCAGACAAAATCTTCCCTTGCATATCCACTGGACAACCTCAGAGCACCCAACTACACCTTACTCCTAACCCAGTCGGTGTAGTCACTAATATTTCGGTGTCTAACAATCACGTTTTTGCCCCACACAATTTAATACACCCCATCGACACGAATGAGTGTGTGGCTCTTGAATCAAATAATATAATAACTTTAAATGAAAGCAAGCTAACCATACCTGTCACTACGTTGCCAGCTGTCTCAGCGTCACTCGACGTAAAAAAAAAAACTCTAGCTGGAGCCATATTCCTTTGCTGGCCTCCACGTGACGCCTGATAGCATCTCCGAGTAGGTCTAGTAGTGGGAGCAGCTCCAATCTGAGCCTGATAGTCTCTCATCATATGCCTTGGCTCCCCACATTGGTAGCAGATACCTCGCTCGGCATGACACTCATCCGAGTGTCTCTTCCCACAAGTCAAGCAGGTTGGGAATGACTGCATACCCGAAAACCCACGACTCCCCGACTCCTGCCTCCTATCTCTGTAGTAGCCACCTTTCTTCCACAAACCACGACTTGACCCCTGCTAGGAACCAAACAGTGTGGATCTCTTCCTCTATCTCTGCTCCTCTACCTCCAACCGCTCTCCAGCTTCTGCCATATTTGCTCTGTCTACCAGTTCGGTAAAATCTTACAATTTCAGTATCGACACTTGTTTATACAATTCCCTCCTCAAATCTCTTTCAATCTGCCTTACCTTCTTCGTCTCATATGGAATAATGTATGAGGTGAAGCGAGATAGCTCAATGAACCTCGCCGCATACTGCTGCACTGTCTGCGATCTCTGCTTCTGATTCAAGAACTCCTCAATCTTAGCTTCTTTGGATGATGCTGGAAAATACCGATCGAAAAATATCTCCTTAAATCGCTCCCACGTCATCTCTATAGACTCTGTCCTCTATTGCTCCAGGAGTTTCACTGCCGTCCACCATCTTTCGGCCTCTCCAGTCAATTTAAACGTAGCGAACAACACCCTCTGCTCCTTAATACACTGTAGAACTGCAAATACTTTTTCAATCTCCTGCACACAATTTTTAACGACTACATGATCAGTTCTTCCTGAGAAAGCCGGAGGATTCATCTTAATGAACTTCTTGATCGAACTTCCGTGGCCTGCAGATGGATCACCTTGCTCTCTGGAGTTCTTGGCAATTTCAGCCATGACTTGTTGAGCCACGCTGCTCAGTACTGCATCTGAATCACCACCCACAACACCCGAGGGCCTAGCACCCTCATTACCACTAGCATGGGCGGTACTAGCTCCAGGGTCCATCCTGAAAAGACAATAAACTTAGCTTAGGAACCTATTACCATAACATATCATCTGACTAGTATATTATATCCTTAACTAATTCATCATCCCTGATTTTAATTCAAGGTTTAAATACCCAACCCGTCAATATTTTACCATGAATTTCCTGAAATTATCATCCTAGGAAAGACACACAAACTATCGCGGAAGGGTTGCATCTAGACTACAAAACCAGACCTCAAATTCTCTTATCCTATACTCTGGCATTATTACTGATGCATTCTAAAGTCTATAGAACCTAACTAGGCTCTGATACCAAACTGTAATGATTTGTTTAACTTACTACATAATCAACCATATTAATTATCATTACATACCTCGATACCATTAACTAATGAGATAACAACGTCAACCCGAACCCGTGGGTAACAGGGTCACCTATCATACATAGCGGAAACCTAGGTAGCAGTAAACATAAATTTTATTTACCAAACCATAAAATACATTATACCAGAGTTACCTACATTCCACCATAATACTGTATATGTTCAATCCTCAAAACATCAAAAGATATATCTAGGATTACAACAAAAACCTATTGATCCTAGTTCAAAAACTTACCCTCCTAGTGGGGCAGTAAAGATTGTCTCAACGATGGGCTCGGTCCACCTGTCTTTCTGGGTTCCTTGAAATGGTTTAAGCTGGGGTGAGAAACCTCTTAGTAAGGGAAATAAACTAAATACAGTTGTGTGGTAACATGAATATTTGCATGCTACAATAAATATACAGTACGTACTATATGCCTAAAAATACTAATAATATCATAACTAATTAAAACATGCAATTTCATAGTGTTACTAAAACATATTGTGTATTACTGTTCATAAAATCATCTGATATAACTAGTAATTTTGAAATTTACCCAGGATGAATAACTAGCTGATGTCATGTATTACCCCCCATGATGGGTTGTGCAGCTCAAAGGTGGAACCCGACAATGGCTGGCCGACCACTGCCGAGTAAAAAATGTTTGTAAGTACGAAGGACCCGCCACACCCTAGTTCGGACTTCCAGGTGGACGTCTAAAACTCTACATTGAAAGCCACATCGACTATCCATCTCCCACCCCCTCTACTAGCAGGGGCAATTATCACAAGTCTGAACTGAACTGAGTTGTATAGCTACGGTACCGTGCTCCTAAAACTGATCTGAACTATCATCTGAGTTATGATAACATATAGTACATGATAATATATTATTTGAACATAAATAGATTAATAGTATTTTCTGTAATAATATAAATAGTTACGGCCTTACGCTGAATACATTTATAATTGAGGCCTTGTGTAAAAAAAAAGCGTAACTACGGCCTCACGCTGACTATCAATCATGACCTTGCACCGAACATATCATACATATTGATCTGAATAAATGTACTATTGTATATCATATATTCTGAAATCATAATTCACTGTCTTAACATGTTATATCTAAAAATAACTGTAAACATGCTTTTTCTGTAAAGTTGTCATGCGTAAAATAACATTCATGCCACACAAACTGAATAAAATCATGAATTCTGTTCTGAAATCACATTTTCTGATATTTCATACTAAAAATATACATTCCTGTGTAATAGCAATATTTTCCCAAATATACATTTTCTCAAATATACACATATATAATACATGCTTTCTTAACATGAATATGCTATTAAATAATAATAATTTTCATGAAAAATTACTACTTTAGTTTACTCCCTTACCTGATTACTGGAAAGCCCCTAATATGACTAGTCCTACACCCACAGGGTTCTCCGTTCAATACTCTGAAAATAATATCTTCCTGAACAAAACTTCAGTATTTCTTCGAGTACTACATTTTCTATAACTGTAGGAAATCCAAATGCTAAATAAAAAGTCTTACCTTGAATTTGGGATGGAGTCCAAGTTAACCCCATCAACGATCCACTCCAGCTGACTTGAAGAGAACTTTCCCAAGAGTGTCGTGGCGGCCTCAGATCGTTGAATTGGAAAGAGACTGGGCCAAAATCTTAGAAAGAAGGGGGAGGGGACGAACAAGAGAGAGAGAGAGAGAGAGAGAGAGAGAGAGAGAGAGAGAGAGAGAGAGAGAGAGAGAGAGAGAGAGAGAGAGAGAGAGGCTTGTCTGAAAAATTCTTCGCTAAAATTCGAGTTTAGGGCTAGTTATACCCTTGCCCTCGTCGACGAGCCGTGTCACTTTGTCGACGAGGCAATGAAGGAAGTTTGTCGCAAAATGCCTATTCCTCGTCGACAAAATTCAGAGTAGAAAATAGCCTTTCGGTATCTTCTCGTCGACAAGACACGTGTCCCCATCGACGATCCCCTCAAGCGTGCTCGTCGATGAACGTGCTTTGTTCGTCGACGAGACCCCTATTACATTTCAAATTTGATTTCATTTTCTCTCCTCCTATTATTTAATTATTCGGGTCTCTACAATATCTCTATGGAAAATGTACTATTTACAGATGAAATGCTACCAAAATTTTTCTAAAGTGATAAAACTTAGCTATTTAAAATTGTATCTTTTTTTTAACTATGTTCAAATGTCCAATTATTTTGCTAATCAAATCATTGATACTTATAATACGTATACATATATGTTCAAAAATTGTATACTAATATTTTTTATAATTCTTAATTTTTAGGGTTTGCGGCTGTCACAACATTAGCACGATGCCATTCATCATAGTCAAATGCAGCTTTTGATTATTTTTTTAAATATTTTTTTATCTGAACAGATAGAATTTCTTTATTTTAATTTGAATTTGAATAATGTATTCGTATTTGAATTTGAATTTGAATTTTGAATTTTTTTTGTTATATGAACATATGGATTTTTTGTATTCTAATTGAGTTTCAATAATGTATTTGTATTTGAATTTGGAATTTGAATTAAAATTTTCAATAATTTATGAATTTTTTTTGTAATTATGGTTTGATGTTATGCATGCGAAAATGTAATTACAGATTTTTATAAGAATTAATGATTAAATAATAATAATAATAATTTTAAATTATTGGTGATGGTTTCAAAACCGTGACTAAGAAATGCCATTTTTAAGTATTGGTGATGAATTTCAAAATCGTCACCACTGTCAGGGTAGTAGTGACGAATTTTAAAATCGTCACTAATAATAGAATAGTAGTAACGAATTTCGAAATCGTCACTAATATTGAACTATTAGTGATGAAGTTCAAAGCCGTCACTAATAGCATATTAGTAGTGACGAATTATATATTTGTCACTATTACTCTGGTATTAGTGATGTTTTGAAATTCGTCACTACTAGTCTACTATTAGTAATGATTTTGAGCGGAGTCGATGTAAAATTTATAGTGACGGTATAAGTGTTTTAGTGACGGTTATAATCCGTCACTAATAATCTATTAGTAGTGACGAATTTAACAATTATTAGTATCAACAGTTATGACAACTATTTAAAACCGTCACTAATACTTGAAAAACCATCACTAATACTATTAGTGACGATTTTGTGATTATTAGTGACGATTTTGATATAATCTAATAGTTATATAGTATTGAGGCCATTGTTGAGCACTATCTTCTCTCTTAGTTGGTGAAGCTTGAAGGATAGAAAGCATCACTAATGTAACTTTAGGAGGTTTTTTATTTATGAAACCTAACAAGGTAATTCTATAGCCTTTGTTTGGTTGAATTAATTTACAAGCGTTTTAGATTTGTTAAATTATACGACTTGATTTGATAATTGGTTTGATAACTAATAAGATGTGGAACACTCTACATTTCCTAAAGCAATATTCAATATGTAAGGCACTTGTGGGTGCTAGTTCAAAGCATAGTGAGGAATGAATGCTTATGACTATGCTTACCCATTCAGTTAATACATCCTACACTTAGTGACAAACAAATTAGAAGTCTCCACTTGTGGAAGACAATTTTTGGTATCTTAATTCTTAGGTAGTTTGTCTTTTGTTATTTTGCATCCAAAGTGTAGTCACCCCAATTTTAACTAGATCTCTCTCTTTCTCGATGAGAGGACCCTTCGTAATAACATGTTAATTTTACGTAAGAATGGGTCGACTTGGTATTCCGGAAATTTGAGGATCCTTTCTGAAAAATCTAATTGTGTCCCTTTTAAAATTGAGTCCCTTTTTTTCTCGGTTATTTTAAATTGAGTCCCGATTAGTTTTAAATTGGGTCCCGGTTATTTTAAAATTTAGTCCCGGTTATTTTAAAATTTAGTCCCTTTCATTTTAAATTGAGTCCCAGTTATTTTAAATTGAGTCTATTTTATTTTCAAATTGAGTCCCGATTATTTTTAAATTGAATTTTGGATATTTTTAAATTGAATCTCGATTATTTTAAATTGAGTCCTGATTATTTTAAATTGAGTTCTTGTTATTTTTAAATTGAGTTCCTGACTTTTATTTTAAAATTGAATCCCAAATATTTTAAAATTGAGCCCCGATTATTTTAAAATTGGGTACTTTTGTTTCCAGGAATTAAATTCCTCACTTTTTGCAATCGGGTCCCACGAGACAATCAATTCTTAGTATTTTATACAGGAATATAGATACAGGGGAATAAAATGCAAAAGTGAATATGCTAGAATATCCAATGCAAAAGGGAATATGCCAAAATATCCAAATTGAAAATCTGTATTAATTAGAAAATCTGCGGATTAAGGAATGAATTTTAAAACCCCAAGCCTATGAAAGGGCATGCAAACACTTACAAAACACACAACGAAGAGAGGAAGGGGGAACACACACACAACCGCTGGAGGAACCGATTGAGAAGCACGATTGCCTAATAGAGGAGGCACGACCACACAAAGGGAGAGGCACAACCTCCCAAGGAGAGAAAGAGAGAGGAGTGGAGGTGCCTGTGCAGTCAACTTGAGGCGGACGATCGGATGGTCATTTCTCATCCGATCAGGGCACCTCCTCTCCCGGGACGTTGTGACATAAAGTACCAAAATAAATACATCTGATAACCAACAATCTAGAAAATATTTTTTTTCCTGAAAAGAAATTGGTTAACTAAAAATGTGTTATTATATCATTTAAAATCATCATGATACAAGCCGCTCTCACACTGAAAGTTATAGATAACAAAGCTTTGATCTAGTACGTAGTAATAGAAGTTAAATAAGAGGAACTGAGTGGGTCTTATATTGATTTATCCTGTCTTTACTACAATAGAACTCTTTACAACGTGCTTGTTATCAGTCCACACTAAAGTTCCAAATTTGTATTCTCCCGTGGCATTGACAGTTATAACTTTCAATGTAAGCTTGAAGGCCTGTGCCTCACCAATCTTCTTGAAATCCAAAAGTAAAGGTGTCACTTTAACAGAAATTCCACTAGGATTTCGAACAAATGCCATGTAAACACTAGGAGAACCAACATTTTTGACAATTCGAGTGATCGTAATTGAGCCATTAAGTTTAGGTATAGTAATAGAAGGATAGTTGAAGTCTAATAGATTAAATGATTTGGGACATGTGAAGGGGGCCCCCCTTGGGAGAAATTGTGCTAAAAATTGGCTGACACCGTGGGCACACAATAAATTCAAATAATCATTTGTAGTAACATCATAAACCAACCCTGGATCCATAGCACCTACTGGGTTTAAATGTCCAGCTCCATAACTAAATGGCGTTGCTGTTAAATTAAATGCATCAGCAATTGGCTTGAAAGTGTTATCCCATGCAATTGCTACAAATGCCAAAAAAAAAAATGTCATTAAAATGAATTTCAACTATTCAAACACACGTAGCATTTGTTTTCCATATATTATATTTAAGAAAGGAAAAAAAAAAAAAAAACCACACAAAATGTATTCAACTTATCATCCTAAGATAGATTCATGGGATGCTAAGAATATTTGTAATATTTAAAAAAAAAAAAAAAATAAACTCGGACTTGAAAATTCATATTTGTAATCAACAATCTAAGACATGAAATCATAACTTATATAATTATGCATCAAAATCTTTTGTAGTGATTGACTATGAAGTTTAACCCTAAAATCACGAGGCCAAGAATTTTCCTCTTCAACTCTTTAAAGTATTTGAAATTGTAATGGGTGGAGCCACATGACCCCAAAATAATTAACGAAGAAGTAGAATCGTTTTACCAGTTGTCATGATTGCCGATCTAATTGCTGCGGGAGTCCAACCAGGGTAAAGGGTTTTAAGTAGCCCAACAGCGCCAGAGACATGAGGGCATGATACAGAAGTTCCACTAAGTATGTTGAAAGGAACTCGACGCTCATCAAATTTCATATCCGTCGGCGAGTTTCCCCCGGTGAAAGCGGCCAAGATGCCCACTCCTGGTGCGGTGACGTCAGGCTAATATGAGCAAACAAACATTTTTTTAAAGCAGTTAACTGGAAATTAAAATGGAAAGGAAAATCGAATTTTTGCTTAAGTGAAAACCTTAAGAATCTCTGGCAGGTTCATACTCGGTCCTCTAGATGAAAATGCTGCCATGACTGGTGCTGGCCTTACGTTTAATTGTGTCGTCGCATGTGAAATGGAAGCCATAGGCCGCCTGTTAAAAATTGTGTGAGATTATTATTTATACACACACACACACACACACACACACAAACAATTCATATATTAAATTCTTATTCCAAATTCATATTTCTTGATATGGTGCTTAATTTATTGTTAATATGGAGAGTCCATAAGTGGACTTGATATACATGGGTGAACACCAACTTGATTCAAAAGTTTAAACTTATTGGATTCTGCGTCTGACCATGTATATAAGCACACACAATTCATTCAATTTTTTCAATGTGGACAAACTCACATGTGAAATTTGTATTATGTTTTGATTCCTATTTTTAATTTTTTTTTCTTTTTTAGGATTTGAAAGCTTACGATAAAATATCACATATTGTAAATCTAACCAGCTTATATCTAAGTCATAAATACATATAACTAATTTGGGATTAATCCAAAATTGTGCCAAAAAATAATTAATTTGTAATTACTTATCACTGTTTCTTTAGTGTTTACCTTTTAACTTGTTCAAAAAATGAATTTAATTGAATTACTAGAATAGACAAACAAAAAGTAAACTACTCGAAAGGGAAATTTAAACAATAAAAATGGGGAACGAAATAGTTATCTTACATAGTTGAATTGATGTACTTGAGTATAGTTTGACCAGCATTAAAGTCAACATGTACTGCAGGAAGGACATGTGGATCCGCTACTACGTACCCCGACTCAACGTCTTCAGCAAGAACCATCCCTACAGCGCTAGCCAAAGCTGCTACACTACCTTTTTCTACTCTTGAATTTTGACCTCTAAAGCACAATAAAATCGTTCCACTCACCTTCGTAGAATCTAGTGTTCCTTCTTTGCATAATCTTCTGTGTGATTCAAAAGAAAAATAAGAAATCATTATTAGTATTACTAAAAATGTGACAATATTTAGTGACACTTGCATATTTTTAGAGGAAAATGAAAATTCACGACAAAGAAAGCATTGCTAAAATTGACGTAATTTTTTTTAAGGAAAATGTGATCATGTTTTCATGTCTAATTGCAAATTAATAGTTAGGAGCTGATTTATAAACAAGAAGTCAGCAACTTGATGTATTTGGTACTTACGAGTCATTACTTGATGCATTTGCAAGGTTGGCATTAGCAGCATTAAGCAGGATATAGAACTTCTTGTTTGGTAAGGATTTATCCGAAAGACTCTCTCCCTTGAAGAGAACATATGCATAATACTCGAGAGATTATTATATACAAACGGATTCTTGCAAAAAGGCACAAAATGAGTATAATGCACATAGTGCACATCGATGATATTAGAAGGAATAAAAATATATAGAAAAAGACAAATAAATCATGTGTCATTCCCTAACCAAAAGCAAAAAAGATACACTTTAAAAATGACAAAAGCATTTCAACCTGAAAAATGAAAAAAAAAAGAAAGTATAGCTACTCTTATTTGTATATAATGACTACTAGAATCTACATCATGGTCATATTTTTTTTTTAAAAAATAAGCTTAATGGTAAGAAAGTTTCCAAGAATTTTCGTGGATACTTGATGCTGGAGCAACAATGACAAATTCAAAGGGAATCATTAAAATAAAAAGTTAACTTGTACCTAAAAATAAAGAATATATAATATATACGTAGTTTATGTGCGTCCATTGTTGGACATTAATGAGAAAATTTTGAAATAAATATAAGATATAATTATTATTATTAACAAATTATTTCATTTATATTAAAATAATCTAAAGTTGAAAACAATGTACCTCGACAACAATATTGTTAGCAAGTCTAACAAGAGCAAGGAAGCGACGATCCATGGTGCTGGCTGCAACAGTGATCATCCAAGGTGCTATATTAGAGACAGTTGCAGGTGCAGGTCCATTATTTCCAGCAGATACAACCACCACAATACCATTGATGGTGGCACAGAAGGCTCCGATGGCCATGCCATCTTCAAAGATATTCCTTACAACCTTGGCTCCTATCGAGACAGAGAGGACGTCGACCCCGTCATCGATGGCAGCATCAAAAGCTGCGAGTATGTCAGAATCAAAGCACACAACCCCAACCTGCGGCATGGACCAACACACCTTATATGCTACGAGGCGAGCTTTGGGAGATCCGCCTATAGCTGTCCCATAGCCAAACCCAAAGACGCTCGCGTTTTTTTCGCAATTGCCCCCAGCTGTGGACAAGGTGTGGGTGCCATGGCCATCATTGTCGCGAGGCGAGTCCTTCTCCTCTACCTTCAAACCAAGTTTTGCCGCTGCTGCTTGATACCCTTTATTGTAGTATCTTGCTCCGATCAACTTCCTGTTACATTTTGCATATTATTACATGCTTAACTTGTAAGAAATATTTATATTGTTTTATAAATATTTCCTTAAAGTGATTCACATTTTACCTTTATTTTATGGTTCCAATAATCACATTAAGTGTACTTGGTGGTTATTCATTTAATGAACGCATGAATTAATAGTCTTATTAGTGATAAAGTTACAAGCTCTTCATATTTGTTCTTGGATGGATGGAACTAATGAGGGAGTTCAAAAGTCATAAGACTTATGTGAAGGGTCCTTAGTCTTGCCTATAAAAGGGTCTGTGTATTTCATCAATTTATCACATCAAGTCTAAGGTAAAGACTAGAAAACACTTCATAAAATTATAGTTCGCTTTTCTAGAAATTGAAGTAGCTCTTAGTAGTATATTTACAAGTCAAGCACAATGGATAGAGGTACAAATTTTTCCGCTGCTCATGTTTTTAACATGTTATTCTGTTTGATATTCTTTCATTTGCTATCAGAGTCATGCTTCTTAGCCTATGCTTGATTAGTAATATTGACTCGATTTAGAGTTATTTTGGGCCTAAAATTTTTTCACCCAAGAATTCCTAATCAATCTTGAAAGTCAATATAAATGTCATGTGACTTGATTTAAAATTTCGGGAGTAGTCATAGCATCTCAATAAAGAAAATCAATTTAAAAAGTTTGTGCCACAATATGGTTATTGATATTAAAAGTTGTAATTAAGTTATAAAGTCAATGATCTGGCCCTATAGGGAAGTTGTTGATTTTATAATTTAGTTAGCATGAGAAAGTAAATTTATCAATATGGTGAGGTTGCCCTAATGCCCATAGGATAATGGGTAACTCTTTGTCATATTAATTAAATTTATTTGTCTTACTAGTAAATTCATGCGTTTTGCGATCTTGACCCATATGAAGGTGGAGTTTACTATATAAAGTTTTAATATGTTATTTTATAGCATTAAAGTTATTTCTTGGTTTTGGAGTTTTTTCTTTAGTTAATAGTGCACAACATGTTCCAATGCATGAACATAATAATTTTTCTGACTGGAAGGATTCCCTTATGTTTACTCTTGGGTACATGGATCTCGATTATGCACTTAGAGAAGTGAAACCACCTACCCCTAAGGATGGCGACGCACAAGAAGTCTTTGATAAGCATGCATGGTGGGAGCAAACCAATTGTTTAAGTCTAATGCTCATAAAGTCCCGTATGGGAAAGAGCATTAGAAATGCGATTGGTGAGCATGAACATGTTAAATATTTTTTGAAGGCAATCGAAGATCAGTTTGTTGCAAGTCCTCAGTAGCTCCCATAGTCAAAGGGGATAAACTTCAAAAAGACCAGTCACCCCAACATGCATTGGAAATGGAGCAGATGAAAGACATTCTTTATGCATCTGTTGTAGGAAGTTTAATGTATGCTTAGGTTTGCACTAGACCTGACATAAGCTTTGCTGTTGGATTGTTGGGTCACTACCAGAGTAACCCGGGATTCCAACATTGGGTAGCTGCAAAGAAAGTGATGCGATATTTGTAAGGAACCAAGGATTACATGTCGACTTATAGACACACTGATTTTTTGGAAGTAATCGGGTATTCAGATTCAGATTTTGCCGGTTGTGTAGACAGCAAAAAGTCAACCTCTGGATATATCTTTCTTCTAGCTAAAGGAGCTATATCCTGGAGGAGTGTGAAACAGGAAATTATTACTACTTCTACTATGGAGGCATAATTTATAGCCTACTATGAAGCATCAACACAGGCCTTATAGTTAAAGAATTTTATCAATGGTCTCAAAATTGTTGATTCTATAGAAAGACCGATAAAGATTCTCTGTGATAATTCTACTGCAGTGTTCTTTTCTAAAAACAATAAAAGTGGAAGTAGAAGCAAGCATATTGACATAAGTATCTTAGTGTGAGAAAGTACATCAAGAAAAAAAATGATTACAGTTGAACACACCACTACAGACTTAATGATTGCGGACCCAAGGACCAAAGGTTTACCGATTATGCAGTTTAAGGGTCATGTGGATAATATGGGCCTTTGTGGCACTTAGTTTTTTCTTTTCTTGTACTTGTTGACATTTTGTTACACAGAGAGTTATTTTGATAAATTATTCAGTATTGCGCATATAAAAATAAATTCATCATATCCATTAGGATATTAAGGTTGGACCTGAATGACGTTGATCATTCATAAAGTTTTTCCTAAAGTACTTACTTATGAAGTATTATGCATTGTAACACATAGAAGGATATGCTTGATAAATAAAAGTATGACTTAGTGAGTTGGAGCAATCACAATAAAGATTATGTGCATGCAATTAAAGTTATATCATGACTCATTTAGATAAAGAATCTGTGTTATGTGAACCAAGTGGGAGAATGTAAAAAATATTTATATTATTTTATAAATATTCTCTTAAAGTGATTCACATTTCATGTAGTAGCCTGACCCAAAAAAATTATTAATTAATTAATTAATTAAATATTATTAAATTGAATTCATTAAAAAAATAATATGATATATATATATATATACAAATATATATATATATATATATATATATAAAAGGATTAAAGTAATACATATATATATAATATTAATATAATATAATAATGATTATATGTTATATATATATGTGAGTGAAGCTTTAGGAACACTTTTGTTCTTGAGATCCAAAGAGATTTTCATGTCTCTCGTCTCTCTCTCTGTCTCTGTCTCTCTCCTCACTCACTCTCTCTCTCCTCAATTTTCTTAGGTGAATTGTGTGCCGATTGAAGAACGGAAAATGCCCTTGGGTTCCTAATTTGACCACCAACATTTTAATCGGAGTGTATTTGTCATAGGAGCGTCGTAGGCACCACTCTTGGACTAAGGTAAGAGGAATAAATTATGTCAGAAATTTTTATAATTTAACCGATTAAATTGTAATATGAGATTACAGGATTTATATACATTTTTTTTGGAATATTTTGGCATATGGAAATTGGATTTTGGATTATTATTATTACTATGAGTTAATTAAATTGGTGTTTGTGAGCTTAGGGATTTTATAATAATAATAATTTTAAAGTTGAACCGATTGAATTAAAGTTTTTGATTTCTGGATTATTGTAGTAGATTTTCTGAATGATTTGACCGATTAAAATTATTGGTTTGATTTATTATATATATTTTGTAAAAGAATTAAAGTGAATAGGTTGATTATCTCCGTTTTCCTATTAAATACATATTTTGAGTTCGATAAATTGTGGAGATGATTAAACCTGTGTTTTCAGTAAAACATATATTGAAAATATAACGACCAATTTTTCAGTAGTTTATATAATTATGAGAAACACCCAAATCGTGTCGCATGTGAAAGAATATTATTGTTTAATTAAAGTTATGAGTTTTTAGTATGATATATTGATATATTGAAATGTGTGGGTATTATATTATTTTTGGAACTGTGGAAAAGAAAGTAAAGTATAAAGTATTATTATTGTTAAAATTGTAATGTATGGTTTAAGAACTCCGATGGACCATAACACACTCGGTACCGTAGCTACAGTAATGAAGAGTAGAGTGCAACCACACGTCTCGAGGAGAGTGTTGGTATTGAATAGTCAATTGGGCCAGTGAAGTGTAGAGTTCCCTTTGGAGTCTAGACTAGCATGGGAAGACTAGTTGTACTAGCAATGATGGAGTATAGTTGACTTAACTTGGTGGCAGGCCGGTGAGGGTTAAGTCCAGTCTACGGACCGCACAACCCATCATTGGGGGAAGCATGTCGTTTATCCATTCGGGGTGAGTTCTTGTTGGGTTTTTGTGGAGCCTAGTTATGTTTAATCCATGGATTGGCCCAGGCTTGGCCAGAAATACTGAGAGTTTCGCCCAAGTACTCGACCAAGAAGAACCTAAAGCGGGACCAAGTTGAGATTTTGAGATATCCCGAAGGACAAAATCCTGAGAGGCTCAACCATCATCTCGACCAGCAAGACTTAATGGTGCGACTAGGTCGAGGATGGTGAAGTTCAAGATTCCTGTTTTCCCGTGAGGCTCGACCAAGTCGCTACCATGGGGAACAAGGGTGCGACTAGGTTGACGACGACGATCTTTTGTGCGAGATTTCAGCAAAACTTTCCTATTTCGAAAGTTATGATATTGTAAACCCTAAGAAATTAATTTCTAATGTTCATTTATGTGTGGTGAGAGGTGTAGAAGTGTGCAGCAGCATGGAGAGTGTTGTGAGCTCTTGTGTGCATGATCTAAAGGTGTTTGCTTTGGTGTTTAGGGTGTGTGCACATTGTTTCTTCCTTGTTGAGAGTGAGAGAAACTCTGTGATTGCTGCACTCTATATACTTCCCTGATAATGGTGAAATCCCTGCAACTCTGTGGACATAGGCAAAATTACCGAACCACGTAAGTATTGTTTTATGCATGCGTGTCATTATTTTCTTTGGCGTGTGCTTGTCTCTATCTTGTTTCTCACAGGTTTTGTGTTCTAGGAATTTCCGCATGTTTGTTTATTCCCCTTTCAGTTCTTATATTCATATTTGTAGATTTAACTAGAGTATAATAGAGTAGAGTATGTGAAAACAGAGCATATGAAAACAAAGTATAACAGAGCAGAGTATTCGAGGGATTACAATTCACAAAGTATAGTTGCAAAGCATTTATAGTACACAACTTATAGTTGCAAAAGTATTAACAGCTTACAGTTAATAATATTTATATAGGTGTGAGTTATAGTTTGTATGTGAAAGTTATTTATAGCAAAGTATTAAATGTAATTTATAATGTGGTACTACGTGTGATTGGGGCGAAGTAAACTCTCTGCCCGAGAGCTTGTTGAGTAAGGCGAGTGCCCTGATAGGTATCAGTTGTAGCCACAACCAAACTAAATGGGTAAGGTTACATAAGGTATAAAAGCAAATGGGCATTATATGTTATGGACTTATAATCTCCCCAATTCTCGGGAACTCTTGCTTTTAAATAATGATGTATATGTGAGTATAGTCTATAAATGTATTAACAGTTGTTGTTGTTGATTAACAAGTGGTTATATTTTGTATACACTAAACTCATTGGCCACACACTAATGATAATTTATTCCATCCTTACTGAGAGTTGTCTTACCCCATCATACAACTTATTTTTCAGGATTGTCTCATGATCGAGCCTAGCGAGCTCCAAAGTTGGGTGATAGTATAGCTTAGAGTGAGTGGTTGTAGAACTCAAATGTATTTTGTTTATTTTATTTTCTGGTTATATAATATGGATAGAAGGATATATCTTTTTGGGTTGTATAAATTAGCATTCTAGTATTTTATTTGAGGATGTTTAATTATATTCCACTGCTTGGATGATATTTATAGTATCAGAGATCTGTGAATATAACTCATGACACCCTGGGCCCTACTTAGTGGGTTCGGGGCGTTACAAGTGGTATCAGAGTTTTAAGTTGTTAGGTTCTGCAGACTCTAGGACGGATTAATACTAGAGTATAGGTTTAAGTTAGGATGAGGATAGAAATGGATAGCTTAGGATACTGGTAGGAAATTTTGAGTTTTGTTTAGTGGCCTGGAGGCAGAAACCCCTTTATGGTCTTCTGTGATTTTTTGAATTAGTCGCGAGTTTCAGAAAATCATGGTAAATCCATCGACATTGATATTTCCGAGCAGAGAGACTAGAACTTGAAATTAGAACTCAAATGTTAGGTTGGTTGATTTATGCGGATAAGCCTCTGAAAGAGAATTTCGGTAATTTAGGTGTTGTGATTTGACGATTTGAGGTCAAGTTGGGTGTTTGATGTTTAAATTGAGGATTTGAATGTTAGGTGAAAGGACTGATTAGCAAATTTCGAGAATGAAATTCTTATAAGGAGGGGAGAATGTAGTAACTCGGCCAAAAAAAAAAAAAAATTAAATAAATATTATTAAATTGAATTCATTACATAAATAATATGACATATATATATATAATATTAATATAATATAATAATGATTATATGTTATATATGTGTGTGTGTGTGTATATATATATATATATGTAAGTGAAGCTTTAGAAACACTTTTGTTCTTGAGATCCAGAGAGATTTTCACGTCTCTATTCTCTCTCTCTCTCTCTCTCTCCTTAATTTTCTTCGGCGAATCGTGCTCCAATTGAAGAATGAAAAATACTCTTGAATTCCTAATTTGACCACCAACATTTTAACCGGAGTGAATTTGTCGTAGAAGCGTCGTAGACACCACTCCTGGGTTAAGGTAAAGGGAATAAAATATATCAGGTTTTTTTATACTTTAACCAATTAAATTGTAATATGAGATTATAGGAATTATATACACGTTTTTCTAAATATTATGGCATATGGAAATTTGATTTTGGATTATTATTATTATTATTATTATGAATTAATTAAATTAGTGTTTGTGAGCCTAGGGATTTTATAATAATTGTTATTTTAAAGTTGAACTGATTGAATTAAAGTATTTGATTTCTGGATTATTGTAGTAGATTTTCTGAATGATTTGACCGGTTAAAATTATTGGTTTGATTTATTATATATATTTTGTGAAAGAATTAAAGTAAGTAGGGTTGGTTATCTCCGTTTTCCTATTAAATACATATTTTGAGTTAGATATATTGTGGAGATGATTAAACCTGTGTTTTCGGTAAAACAAATATTGAAAATAGAACAACTGGTTTTCCAATAATTTATATAATTATAAGAAACACTCAAGTCGTGTTGCATGAGAAATAATATTATTGTTTAATTAAAGTTATGAGTTTTTAGTAAGATATATTGATATACTGAAATGTGTGGGTATTATACTATTTTTGAAATTGTGGAAAAGCAAGTAAAGCATAAAGTATTATTATTGTTAAAATTGCAATGTATGGTTTAAGAACTCCGATGGACCATAGCACACTCGGTACCGTAACTACAGTAATGAAGAGTAGAGTGCAACCACACGTCTCGAGGAGAGTGTTGGTATTGAATAGTCGATTGGGCTAGTGAAGTGTAGAGTTCCCCCTAGAGTCTAGACCAGCATAGGAAGGCTAATCGTACTAGAAAAGATGAAGTATAGTTGACTTAACCTGGTGGCAGGCCGGCTAGGGTTAGTTCAGCCTACGGGCCGCACAACCAGTCATGGGGGAAGCATGCCGTTTATTCATTCGGGATGAGTTCTTATATTCATATTTGTAGATTTAACCAGACTATAATAAAGTAGAGTATATGAAAACAGAGTGTAATAACCCCAAAAGTTGTGTGCATAGAAATGTAAAAAGTAAAATAAAATAAAAATATTAATTAATTAATTAATTAATGAAATTAAATAAATAAATAATATAATAAGATATATATATATATATATATATATAATATTAATATAATATTATTATTGTTAAAGTAATATAAGTATATAAAAAGATAACCTAAAGGAAGATCCTTCAGGAAATCAAATCCTGAGAGCTCTCAGGCAACATTCTCGCTCCGTCTCTCTAGCTCTCTCGCCTCTCCTCTCTCTCCTCCATCCCTCCTTTTCTCTTTCCTCAATTTCCTCGACCCAACGAGCCCTGATCGAAAAATAGAAAATACCACTGAGTTCCTATCTTAGCCACCAACACTTTAATCGGAATGGATTCGTGATTAAAGCGTCGTAGGCACCACTCCTGAGGTAAGGTAAACTCTCATTCTCTCCTCAATTTTTCTTTAAATCTTTAGCCAAATCGACGATCGGACACCACCACGGGGTCCTAACTCTAATCCTTGTCATTTTAATTAGAGCAGATTTTTAATTTGGATTTCCTAGGCCCCACTCCTAGGCTAGGGTGAGGATAGTGGAATTACATGCGTTAATTATTTTTAAAAGTTTAATTAGTATTGGGAGTGTGTGGGTCTAGGAAATATTAAAAATAATTATTATTCTGGGAATTGAATTGATTGATTTGGGGGAAATGTGAATTTCAAGGTTTTGAGTTTTGAACGCTGTGGGTGTGGGATTGGGTATTTTAGCAGGCCTCTCAGTAAGTCAGGTAAGAGAAATAAATTATAACAGTTATTTTTAAAATTACTGGTTGAGTAATTATGTGAAAAGAAAATTATGATATTTTCCCTGTAAATATTGTATCGTGAATATCAGACGAAATAGTGTGGCATGAGGAACGTGAATAATATTTTATACTAGAATTGTGATAAAATGGAATAAATACACATATGTTTTGGAATGGAAAGAAATGAGAGTATGAGATATATTGATATGATGATACCGAAATGAAAATATGAGAAATAAAGATATGTTTTTATAGAAATGATGAAACGTGATATGCAAAAATGGCTTTTACTGGAAATGATGAAACATGTTATACCGATATGTTTTTACAGTGATATGATAAAATGTGAGATACAAATGTGTTTTATTTGAAATTATGTTATACGTGATATAAGATATGTTGGTACAAAAATATTGAATTGAGCTATATACTGATATAAGATGAAATATGAACTGGAATGATAAAATGAAGCAGAAAATGATGAGAATATTACTGATGTGATGAAATGTATCAACATACTGAAATGTGAACACTGAAATGTGAATATTGTAATGTGAATTCTGCATTGCGTATACTGAAATGTGAATATTGCACTGTGAATACGAAAATGTGAATATGGAAATATGTAAATAAGAACCCTGATGGAATGGAGTATTTCTAAAAGCACAGTACTGTTGCTAGTGGGATGATAAGTGCAACCATACGGTCTCATGGAAAGTGGGGCATGACAGTCGATTGTGTCAGTGAGAAGGGTAGTTTTGCCACCTGGTGTCCGGACCAGGAGTGTGCAGGCCAATCATACTACATACGGGTACTTTCATTGTTTTGATCTAACTGGGTAGGCCAACCGCAGTTTAGACCCAGCCTTCAGGCTGCACAACCCTAATCATGGGGGGAAGCATGACGTGAAGAATATCCTCAAGGCAGCCATGAGTTACAGACAATACAATGATGGGATACCATTGACACTCATGAGCTAGAATGTGAAATGAATATGAGAAATGAAAGAGTGTGAGTTTAATTACATAAATAATTAAGGTAAAGTGAAAATCTCCGTCTGAAGGCTTACTGAGTAAGGTGAGTGTAAGTATCAATAGTAGCTGCACCAGAACTATTTGGGCGAGATTACAAACGATATCAGAGTAGAGGGGCGTTGCATGTATGGGCGTGTAATCTCCCCCATCCTCTGGAACTTTCGTTGATAAATATTTCTTGCATGTGTATAAGTTTGAGAAATGGAATTAAAGCTTATAAGACTATGTTATATATCTATATGATTATGAGTTCAAATCGGTATATCTTATCAGATGACGTAATCACTAGAGTAAGTATATTATTACATAACTAAATTCATACAACCACACATTGTAAATAATTTATTTCGACTTACTGAGAGATGTCCCACCCCGATATCTAAACTTTTCAGGAAATCGAGACAGACCAGTAGATAGAGCTCCGAGATAGAGGGGAGCTAGTACCCTGATAGATAGGGTAAGTGTTTTGAGTTGGAGAGTGTGTTATGTGAAATCCACTGGGGTATTTTGTGGAGTTTTGGAGATGCATATGTGTATGTATAGATACATAGTACTCTGGTATTTGTATTCGAAATGGTATGTAAATGTTGACTTCTGCTGTTAGGAATGTGTATATATGATGAACTGATTACCCAGTACCCCACTTTGGGTCGGGTCTTGTTGATATAATATCAAAGTTTGGGATGTGATAGATGATTGTTTATTGTTGTTAATTATTATATAAAAAAAATGGTATGAAAAATCAGGGTGTCACACAGAGCATATGAAAACAGAGTATAACAGAGTAGAGTATTCTAGAGGTTACAATTCAAAGAGTATAGTTGCAAAAGTATTTATAGTACACAACTTCTAGTTGCAAAAGTATTAACAGCTTATAGTTTATAATATTTATATAGGTGAGTTATAGTTTGCATGTGAAAGTCATTTATAGTAAAGTATTAAATGTAATTTATAATGTGGTACTACGTGTGGTTGGGGTGAAGTAAACTCTCCGCCCGAGAGCTTGCTGAGTAAGGCGAGTGCCCTGATAGGTATCAGTTGTAGCCACGCCAAAGCTAAATGGGCGAGGTTAGATAAGGTATCAGAGCAAAGGGGCGTTACATGTTATGGGCTTGTAATCTCCCCAATTCTCGGGAACTCTTGCTTTTAAATAATGACGTATGTGTGAGTATAGTCTATAAATGTATTAACAGTTGCTGTTGTTGATTAACAAATGGTTATATTTTGTATACACTAAACTCATTGGCCACACACTGATGATAATTTATTCCATCCTTACTGAGAGGTGTCTCACCCCATCATACAACTTATTTTTCAGGACCGTCTTGTGATCAAGCCTAGCAAGCTCCAGAGTGGGGTGATAGTTTAACTTAGAGTGAGTAGTTGTAGAACTCAAATGTATTTTGATTATTTTATTTTCTAGTTATGTAATATGGATAGAAGGATACATCTTTTTGGGTTGTATAAATTAGTACTCTAATATTTTATTTGGGGATGTTTAATTACATTCTGCTGCTTGGATGATATTTATGGTATCGGAGATCCGTAAATGTAACTTATGACACCCTGGGCCCCACTTGGCGGGTTCGGGGCGTTACATTTCACTTTTATTTTATGGTTCCATTAACCACATTAAGTGATAGTTGTGATTGTTAACATTCCACGCTAAGTGCACTTGGTGGTTATTTATCCAATGAGTGCATGAATTAATAGTCTTATTAGTGATAAAGTTACAAACTCTTCATATTTGTTTCGTGATGGATGAAACTAATAAGAGAGCTCAAAAGTCATAAGAGTTATGTGAAGGATCCCTAGTTTTGCCTATAAAAGGGCCTGTGCATTCCATTAATCTATCCCATTAAGTATAAGGTAAAGACTAGAAGACACTTCATAAAATTATAGTTCTCTTTTCTAGAGATTGAAGTAGCTCCTAGTAGTATATTTACAAGTCAAGCACAATGGACGGAGGTACAAATTTTTCCGCTGCTCATGTTTTTAACATGTTATTCTGTTTGATATTCTTTCATAACTAAATTTAAATTAATAGTCATGATTTCCTTTTTTTCTCTAAGTGGTGACGTTATTGATATTTTATCCTAAAATTACACTTCCATAGAATCAGATTGCCATTTAAAATTTATAATACACTAATCTCATTTTATGAAATTAATGTTGACACCCCATTTTCTTGACGATAAAAAAAGATAAAAAATTGAAATAAGAATGGTAAAAAATGTATTAAAAAAAGGGAAAGAATAATAAAATTCAAAAAAATAAAATTGAAAGAATAAAAAATTCACGTGCGTCACACATGGTTTTCCATGTGTAGGTGCATGTCCCCATGCATCTAAGCCAAGACGACACTATTTTGTTTAAGTTGGTTAAAAAAAACTAAAAAAGGGGGAGGTCAAAATACTTTTTGCCTCCCACTTGTCGTTTTTATATATATATATATCTTCTCTCCTTATGCATACCCAACCACTTGCCATTAGCTGTTTTGGAATTAGCGGCAAGTCAACTCATCTGGCCTCCCCTAATCCCCTTATCGCACCCTAGAGCCCCAATTACCTTGGTCTTCTCTCCTTTTCATCTTTTCCTCTCCCCAACCCACCCTTTTTCATGCAAAGATCAAGTTAATTGGTCTAGGATTGCCTCACCAACCACAACTACCATATGACCTTCTCCTCATCAATATCCCTTGGACTAAGACCTCATCTCTTGGCCATTACCCATACCCTATTCCCTATTTAAACTTGCAAAGAACAATGGAAAAAGGGAGGATTAATGAGTCTATCATTAATGAGTCTATCTTCTCCTTTTTCCCTTCCAGCCCTTGCAATCCTTTTTGGCAACTTTGCTTGGCCACCATTTTCTACCTTTTCTCCCTCCTCTCTTTCACAATCCAGTGAACATAGCTCTCTCTCTCTCTCTCTCTCTCTCTCTCTCTCTCTCTCTCTCTCTCTCTCTCTCTCTCTCTCTCTCTCTCTCTCTCTCTCTACTATCTATCTATTTATCTATCTATCCCTATTAGTGGTGCATATAGTGACTAGTGAGCGAGTGTGTGCGTGGTTGTGCAGGATCATGGATGGGTATGTGATTGATGAATATATGTGCATGTGGGTTATAGTATGAGTTGAATTTCTATATTACAACAATACAAGGTGTGCGTGTGTGTGTACATTTTGTATATGTATATGCATGTTAGTGCTTATGCGTGTGCTGTTAGTGGATATATGAGTGTATTTGTGTAAATACAAACATGCATGAACATGAAGATGGTATAGGTGCACATGTGTGTGAAAATGCATGTGACTGTTTGAATATGCAATGACACACGAATGCATCCATGCAAGTATATATAAGAACGTGTCATATATGTGCATGTGAGTACGAGTATGAATGAGTAGGTATATGCATGGTGAGCATATAGGTGAACATGTGTAGTGTAATGAATGCATGCCAGTATTAGGCCTGCAGGCGAGCATGTGCTGGTGTTAGTGCATGCACGAGTTAATGTAGGTGCACGTGTATGCATGCATAGGTACATAGTGTGAATGAATGTGAGGGTGTAGAAACATGAAAATATGAGTGTTCATGCATGAAGACAAGCATAAATGTGCTAATGTGTGATGTGGATAGATGTATATGTGTAGGCTTGTCCATGCATATGATAGACGCGAATGCATTAATTAATGTGTACGTGGAAATAAGTATGTGTAAAATCATGAATCATAAATCATAAATTCATGAGCGTGTCAAGATATGCATGCATAGGGAAGTGTACATATGTAAGGTCATGGATACATGTAAACATGTAGGTTTGTAGAAAATACATGTGCATGTGTATGAACATTGGTAGACATGTTAGATGTGAGTATTCATGTGTACGTATGCATGGACACAATCTTATTTGCTTGTGTGCATGAATTTTTGAATGCATATGTGAGTATGCATGTTCATATGTGTTCTTGTTAATGCATGGATAGACATATGTGGTTATGTTTGTGAATAGATGTGTATAATGGCATACATGAATAGGACAATGTTAGGGCATGCATGTGTTTGTGATTAGGTTTATGCATGAATATGAGTATGTATGGATAATAAATGTGTGCGCTAATGTGTGTGATGGAGTTTAAAGGTTGGCCATGTCTATATGTAAATATAAGTGTGTCATGGATAATGTGCTTAATTAAGTATATTAGGTTGCTATGATGTAAAGAGTCAAAAAATAAATGTTTGCATCATTTTTCTAAAATCATGTGTGCCTTACATGATTCATTTTCTTGCATGAGCATGTGCATGTCGATGCCCGTAATCCTCGGTAACTAAAAGACACAAATTTGAGATGGAAAAATATCATTAATCCTAAATATGTAAGGGGAGATTGCTTGGGTAATCTTTATATTTGGCCTTTTGTTTGGCTAGTTTTCATTAAAAGACTACCAAATAATTCGATAGCAAAACCTAGACGTGGGGCAACAACATCCTTTTGAGATTCTAGAGGTGAAGTAGCCTTTGTAATGATGAGACTATCTAATATAAAAATAGTAAATCAAAGAAATATGAAAGATTCTTGAGTCTTGATTGATTAAATACATAAGGTAATCGTAGGTTAATCGAATACCATTTGTTAGGATGGGTGTATAGGAAGCATTGATACATTTTCCTTGCATAACCATACTCCTAAACCTTATTATGATTATGCAAACCAAAACAACTGGTTTTGGACCTAGGTTTAGCTTAGAGGCCAAAAAATTAGTATTAATTAAACTACATCTAAGAAATAATAAGTCAGTAGCGACTTTTTTGAGCTCTTAAAAACCCTTAATCTGAACTATGCTCTCTCAATTTGCCATTCAAGTTGAGGCAGTCCAACCTAACTAACCCTGATTTGGGATGCGTAGACAATTAGCATATTTAAAGTAAGTGACATTTGTTTGTTTCAACATTCACAATACAAATGAGGTCCATATTTTCAAATAAATAGTTTTCAGTCATATTAAAAAAAAACATTTAACACAAATATTCATTCTAAGTGCCATTTTATAAATATTACCACTTAAAATGCAGCAATTTTTGTGACTTAAAATTTTACACATTTCTAACCAAAAGTCATTCTTAGTGCTATTTTCAAGTATTAATGATGCTTTGAAATACTGTAATAGAAAATTATTTATAATGTCTAACTCCTATTTTGTGTCTGGAACTTTTTAGGAGGGAAGAGGGAAAATTGGATTACACACTCAATTGAACTCAATAACATATATTGAGATATATAAAAAAAAAAAACTAAGCAAGCTTAAACAGTCAAATGGCATAAACCAAGTTAGCCCATGTTTGGAGCGTCTTAAAAAATAAGCACTTTTTTCTTTTTTGAGAAAAGTACTTATTTTGAGTATTTGTGCCAATAAGTGGCATTTGATTCACACTTAAATAAGTACTTATTTTAAAAATACTTTTCCAAACTCCTTATTTTTATTTATTTTTAGTTTAACAAGTATTTTTTAAAAAAGTATTTTTTTTTTATAAAAAAGGTACTTATTTTAAAAAATATTTATAATAAATAATCTTAGAATCTCAAACTACTAAGAGATGAATACTTTTTCTATTAAGCATTTTTTCTAGAAAATTATTTTTCTATAAGTGGATCCCAAAAGTTGCAAGGTCCTAAATGTCTTAAACATAAGAGCTACAATATTACTCTTCTCTTTACAACCTAGAAAGAAGCTCTTATCTTTGACATAAACATGTAACCCAAAATTGAGGTATATATCCCAAACGATCCTTGCAAAAAATGTTGAACTCATAGATCAATTTTATAGTTTAAAATTGCAATTAGATTATTTTAGAGCACAAACATATTTATTGTTTCAACTTACACATTTTTTGGATTTTTTGATTCTTTTCATTTTGCTAAGTTTTTTTTTTTTTTTGTATTTTCTTAGAGGTTAATGTTGTTTTAGAGAAATGATTAGTTTAGGCTACCTAACAATCGAAGGAACTTACCTATTGCATTGAAATGTAGGGTCATTTTCATTTTGACAATCTCCTTTCCACCTCGATGGAACAGGTCCTATTCCATCTTCACTAAAACTCTTTGATTCCGGCCAAACACCTAATTTCATACCAATAAGTGAAAATGTTGTGAAAATTGAATGCATAGCGAAATAAAATGATCTTACAAATGAGCATCATCAGTAAAATATATAGAACAACAATCACACAAATTATAATGAAAGCAATAATAATGACACAAAGAATTACGTGGTTCGGCAATACCTACATCCACGAGAGCAATCGACAATGTAATTCTTACTATCTTGTGTCCAAAAACTATGTGCTACATAGTACAACATGTATGTATAAGTTTCTCAGAGGCTTTCCCTCCAAAACCCAACCTGTCTAACGTCCCAATTCAAAATTTGAAAACAAACGCTGAGTAACTAAGCCAAACCCTTGATGGTTTGCGGAGGTACCATCGATGGTTTAATACCAATAGAAAACAGTTGATGTAATAGGTTCAGAACCGTCGACGGTTACAGGAAAATTGTCGACGGTTTCCTCCTACCAGTCAGCATTCCTGACCAGTAAGCCACAATGCTTCCTTGGTAGCTTCGGCTTCTGCCAAAAACCTCGACTCAGCTATAGATAATGCAACCTGAGACTGTACCATGGACTTCCAACAAATAGGCCTTCCCACAATAGTAAACACATACTCTGTTGTAGACCTCCTGTCATCTAATCTCACAAATGACGAATCACTATCTTTCCTACCGAAACACCCCAGTGCACCATCATAGGGAACCTTTGACATATCCCGAACATCATTGTCCATCCTTGGGTACAAAGCGGTAGACAATTTACATTGATTTTCCATAAAACCACCCTGAGACAACCACAATTTCCCTGTAGTTCTGTCCATAAAGCCACTCTGAGATAACTCCAATCTCCCTGCATCTCTGTCCTTGTGAATCTCCAACCCAAGACTCTTCCTGGCCATACCCAAAACCTTCATGTCAAAATCTTTTCTCAACAGAGTTCCCAACTGATTAGCCTCAGTCAAAGCCTTCCCAACAAATAACATATTATCCACATAAAATAACAGATACATCACTCACTTGCATCCTATCACTCTCTTCCCTTCTAAAAGCTCCACCAACTCTCACATCTAATTCTTATGCAATAACTTCATTTCCTCTACCATAACACTTATCCATCTATTTTTCATTTTTCTATGCACCGCATCTTGAAAAATAGTAGGAACCTTACTAGTAGTAATGAATGTATAAAACACTAGATCATCAAATTTATACATGAATGGTGGCCTGATAGTGTGTCTAGGTGCATTGTGATCTTGCTGGTCTCACGAGCTATAACTCCTTGCATTATGAACAATGTCATCTCTACCCTAAGTATGTAACTCTACCTACATCACATGCTCATTGCTGCTGTAGTTTTTTGGCACCTGTTTCTCTTTATTTACCTAAGTACGCTGCATCATGGCTTTCTCACCAAAACCATGTCTCCACTGATCACCACCTTATTTTCAATTGGATCACATAGCTTGAACCCACATTTCTTATACCCTAGAAAGATGTGTTGTCTAGAAATTTCACCAAGCTTAGATCTCACCTCACTAGAAACATGCATGGCTAAACCCTCAAACACTCTCAAAATAGAGTAATTTACCACATTACCTATCGACACCTCTCTTGCAACTTTCTTATCCAGTGATACCGTTGGCGATCAGTTAATTGAGAAACACACCATACTCACCGACTTTACTAAGAAGTTCCTTACAAGCCCTACATACAAACTTCCATGCTACTCACAAAACTCCAACACTAGCGTACTCAATTCCATAGTCTGACTTGAGGATCTCTCTCCCGGTCTGGTTTTCCACCTCAGTCACAAGTTAAACCTGGAAAACATCTCTAACTTATGTCGCATGAAGTATACCAAGACCTTTCATGATAAACTCATGAAGTACATATGTGTATCCTGTGATGCTACCATCACTAGTTCCCAAACATCTGAACAAATGTAGTTATCCATATGCCCTAACCACAAATGCCACAAAACATTGTTATCCGACTCAAATTCTACAGCTGCAACTCCACCTATAACTGTGGTACCCTGTAGTGTATAGATATTTCTCACTAATTTATGTCCCTTTATCACCATCAAGTCTTCTTCACACACCTTAATCATTCCACTTACAGACTTGACTATACCCATTACAATCTAAAGTGCCTAATGAAATCACATTCTTCCTTAGATCCGGCACATGACTTAGATCACATAAAGTTCTCACAACACCATCATACATTTTAATTATGACATTACTTATTCCAATAATTTTGCATGAAGCAGCATTTCCCATTAGAACAGAACCAGAATTTACTAACTTGTAGGTGTTGAACCAATTTCTATTCGGTGTCATGTGATAAGAACATCCTGAATCTAGGATCCAAGAATCCGTGAGGTGTTCTGAATCCGATGAAATAGAAAGCATATCACCTTCACTGCTCCTTGAGTCTCCTTTTTCCACTACATTTGCAGATTTTGACGAACCCTCTTGATTTTTTTACATTCCCCTTCTTCCACTCTGGACACTCCGATTTTATGTGCCTAATTTTCTTACACTTAAATCACCTTATGTCATTCTTCTTCTCGGACTGTGACTCCAAAATTTGTTTCTCCCTTGTTTATGGTTACCCTTCACCATCTGAAATTTCATCGATGGCCTTCTTTCTTTGATGAAAACCCAGCAGTGCGTTTGTTACCTCTTCCAAATTCAGGGTTTTTGTTGACTTTTTGAGTATGATCCCTGTTTTGATACTAACAAAGCACTTGTATCTTATGTGTGCTTTTAAGTGTGTGAATAGGTACGTATTTTAGATCACACATAAGATCAAGGGAAAATGGATGCCAGAGGAACTTAAAGAGCGATATTATCTGGCATATTCCATAAAGACAGGAGAGCAAAGAAGAAGAAGAAGAAGACATACGTTTCAATTTGTAAATGCATTTAGTTTTCATATCTGGTCTGTAATAATGCATGCATCTGTATGATATGGAGATAGACTCTAGGGACCAACACACTTCACCGAAAAACTTTTTCTTAAGAACTAAATCATAAAAAAAGGTTTAAATTGGTTAGGGTCAAAATCGGGGAAAAAACAAAGCCTTCGGTTGACTGATGCTAGATTTTTAGACTTAATTTAAAAGCCAAGTCGACCGAAAATGTATGTATATGTAAAGGAAATCTTAACTTCCTGAACATTGAGAAAGTGAAATTGACTTCAATTCACGGAGAGAGAACCCTCTTGGTCGTAAGCTTTCTCTTTCTTCACTCTCTCTTCTCTCTCATAATTTCTCGGCTATTTCTCTACCAAATCAAAAAACGAACATCACATCTGGGTCCTAACTCGGCTCCTCAACACTTTAACTGGAGTGATTTCTTCGTTTGGACATTATAGGCATTACTCCAGGGCTAAAGTAAGGGGAATAGATTATGTCGGTTATTTTAGAAATTTAACCAATTAAAAAGAAATATGGGATTACAGGAATACTGTATATGATTTACTGAATGAATCAGCGTATGAAAATGCTGGTTTTACTTATTATATACGTATTTGGGAAAAACTAAAGTGAGTAGGGTAATCCTCTCTTCTTTCCCCCCCCCCTACAAAACTGGTATTTTGACTAAAGTAAACCCTAAAGATGATTATACCTTTATTTTTCACCAAAATATATTTTTACCTTGGCAGTTAGTATATCATGAATTATCACTCAAATTGTGTGGCATAAGAAATGATTATGTTACTGTATAAATACCCTGTTAGAGTATTTTATGATGATATACAACAAAGTTATGGTATTTTATAGTGAAAGATATTATTTTATACTGATCTCATGAAATGTTGAGAATGATGTGGATTTATGATATGATGGTTGTATACTGATTTATGAATATGACAGGTTTTATACTGATTTGTGAATATGACAGTTTTATACCAAATTGTAGAAATAAGATCATGTTATTGATTTTATTATATAAATTGCATTATATGGTATAAGAACCCTGATGGACCAGATATGTAAAGGAAACTCAGTACCGTAGCTAGTGAAATTATCAGTGCAACCACACTATTTTGAGAATGTTGGTAATTAGATAGTCGATTTGGTCTGAGAAGAGCAGGATGCCCCCCTAGAGTCTGGACCAGGTTAAGGTAGGCAAATCGTACTTCAAGCATGTTATGTTGACCTATAAGTGGTCAGCCAACCAGATTGTTAGGTCCATTCTTCAGACCGCATAATTTGATTATGTGGGATTAATACATTATGTTATATGATTGTCCAGTCAGGGAGGTTCTTTTATGCATATATGTAGGTTCATGTAAAAAGAGAAATTTATTGAGCCAAACCATGTTTTGAGAAGAAAGTATTTATTTTCAATTATATAGGCATGAGTACAAATTTCAAATGCTATTTCATTTAAAGTTAAATTAATGGTTATATTTTGCTTATGTAAAAAAACTCATCTGCCACACACTGATGATAATCTATTCCGTCTTACTGAGAGATGTCTCACCCCAATAATTTTAACATTTTAGGAAATACAAGAAACCAAGCTTAGAGAGTTCCAGGATGGGTCTTAGATAGTTTTGTTTAAAGTAAGTTTTTGTGTGACACTGATCGGTATATATATATATATATATATATATATATATATATATATATGTACTTTTGTATATTTTGGAATGTAATATTGTTTTTGGGGAATACTGATGTAATGGTGATGGTTTAGAACTCTGGTATAGTTTTTTAGGTTTAAAATATTTTTCGGTGCATGATTTTAAATTGAGTTATGGACAGGTGTACTTGGTACCCCATATTTGGTTTGATTCGTTATAATGATTTATGGTATCAGTGATATATGCCTAGAGAATAGTACTCTAGGCCCCACGGGGTTTGGGGCGTTACAAGTGTGGTATCAGAGCACCTAGGTTGCTAGGTTTTGCAGACATTAGCGTATAAGAATACTAGAGTATAGGTATGAATTATGATCAGGGTAGGAATAGGTAGATTATGATTTTAGTAAGTCATTATTGGAGGGTAAATTGGAATTTCAGGTTTTGTCTTGCAGCCTGGAGGCAGAAATCCCTTGACGGTCTTCTATGATTTTCCTAAGACGACAATTTCAGGACAGCTATGACAAACCATCGCCAATTTTGTTTCTGAGTGGTGAGACTGAACCTTAAATTAGGAGCATGGACTTTAAATTGGTTTGTTGGTGCGAGGGAAGTTCCTAAGGCGAAAGCCTAAGTATTTTAGTATGAGGATATAGTACATTTTATAGTTTTTTAGTTAGATGATTGCACCAGTCGTGTTATGATATAGGATTCTACGATTAGTTTCTGTCTTATCTTTATGATGGACCCTAGTGAGGGCAACACAAATGCTAGAGGAAGTAGTGACCTGGGGACTTCCAATGAGGATGGCAGTGGTTCCTCTTCCATGCTACATGCGTCAACTCGACAAGTCGTGGTAGAGATTGGGTGGAACTTTGGGGGACAGAACTACCCACTTGCTGATCCGGGTAATCTATCATGCCCTCCTTGTCCTAAGTGTTATAAGAGGCATTGGGGGAAATGCCGGGTTAGAGCGGTGATCTGCCATCGGTGCTGTAGATCCAGTCACATTGCACGATACTATCATGCGCCACCAAGTAGTGTATCCACTTTTAGTCAATTTTGAGGAAGCAATCAGGCATCTTGAGGTAACCAACAGAGGAACACTACCCAGGCGTGGGTTTATTCTCTTACTCCGAGGGATGTAAAGAATGCTGGTGACGTAGTGACAGGTACTATATTATGTTTTCAAAATAAAACTGTTGTGTTATTTGATTCAAGAGCAACGCATTCTTTTATATCTCTGGGGTATATTAAACTATGTGGGGTAGAAACTCAGCTATTAGATGCCGAATTATTTGTAGTCACACCGATGGGAATAGTAGTGGTGTGTAGAAAAGTGCTTAAAGACTATCCGATTTGTATTCAGGGTAAGATGCTACCCGCCAATTTAGTGGTATTTGACATGCACGAATTTGATGTAATTCTTGGAATGGACTGGCTAGCCTCCAATTATGCCATTGTAGACTGTTACAAGAAAGAAGTGGTGTTCAAACCTCCAAGGGAGTAGGAGTACAAATTTGTTGGGCCATTCGTGCGCGCCTCACCACAAATAGTGTTGGCTATTCAGGCAAAAAGGCTACTCTTGGATGGATGTCAGGGGTACCTAGCTTGTGTGAAGGAAACACTAGAGGGAGAATTAAAACTTGAGGATATCCTAATAGTAAGAAAATTCCTTAATGTATTTTTGGAGGATTTGCCTTGGTTGCCTCCTGAACGTGAGGTGGAGTTCGCTATCGACCTACCACCAGGAACGATTCCAACCTCTAAGGCTCCATACATAATGGCTCTCACAAAATTGAAGGAATTGAAATAATAGTTACAGGAGTTGCTGGATAAAAGATTCATCAGACCCAGTGTGTCACCTTGGGGCGCACCAGTTCTGTTTGTGAAAAAGAAAGATGGGTCGATGAGAATGTGTATTGATTACCAAGAAATAAATAAGGTGACAATTAAGAACAAGTATCCACTTTCCCATATAGATGATTTATTTGACCAACTCTAGGGAACACATGCCTACTCTAAGATCGACCTCTGATCCTGGTATCATTAGGTGAAAATAAAATCAGAGGATGTTCCAAAGAATGCTTTCCGAACCAGGTATGACCATTATGAGTTCTTGGTTATGCCATTCAGTTAGACTAATACTCCTGCTGCATTTATGGACCTGATGAACAGGGTTTTCCATAAATATCTGGATCAGTTTGTGGTGGTGTTTATCAATGATATTTTGATTTATTCGAGGAGTCCCGAGGAGCATGAGACTCATCTAAGGTTGGTACTTCAGGTGCTAAGAGAAAGGAAACTTTATGCTAAATTCAAGAAAAGTGATTTCTAGCTAGAAAAAGTTGCATTCTTAGGGTACGTGATTTCTGGGGTGGTATTTCTATGGACCCGAGTAGGATAAAGGTGGTAGTGGATTGGGCGAGATCGAAGAATGTTCGTGAGATCAGAAGGTTCTTAGGTATGGTAGGGTACTATCAATGATTCGTGGAAGGGTTTTCTGAACTATCGAGTCATCTGGTAAGATTAACAAGGAAGAATGTGAAATATGAGTGGACAGATGAATGTGAACAAAGCTTCCAAGAATTAAAGCAGCGACTCATCACTGCACCAATACTGACTATTCCATCAGGAGATAGTGGATTCGTAATTTACACTGATGCGTCTTAGAAAAGGCTTGGGTGTGTTTTAATGGAATAGGGGGAGGTCATCATATATGCTTCTCGTCAACTCAGGGAGTATGAGAAG
Organism: Malania oleifera; assembly: GCF_029873635.1. Classification (NCBI taxonomy): domain Eukaryota; kingdom Viridiplantae; phylum Streptophyta; class Magnoliopsida; order Santalales; family Ximeniaceae; genus Malania; species Malania oleifera. The sequence continues at coordinate 25,743,792 of NC_080420.1, read as the reverse complement.
AATTATTCCATGCATGATTTGGAATTTGTGGCAGTGGTGTTTGCATTGAAAATCTGGAGGCACTACCTATATGGTGGAAGGTGCAAGATCTTTACGAATCATAAAAGCCTCAAGTACTTTTTCACGTAGAAGGAACTGAATATGAGATAGAGGGGATGACTTGAACTAATAAAGGACTATTATTGTATAATCACTTACCACCTAGGTAAAGCTAATGTGGTAATTGATGCTTTGAGTCAGAAGTCAATGAGTACATCAGTATCAGTAGTGGTAGCTCAACATCAAATTAGGATGGATCTAGAAAGATTTGGTGACGAGATAGTGGAAGGAAATCACCAGGCGTTCATTGCTAGTTTCGTAATCCAACAGACCTTGCTGGAAAGAATTAAAACCGCTCAGATGAAAGATGCAGAGTTGGTGAAAATTATGGATAAAGTACAGAGTGGACTGAGGGCGGATTTTAACATCCCAGACGATAGGGTGTTGAGGTTTTATACGAGGTTATGTGTAACCAATGATGTTGAGATTAAAAGGACAATTATGGAAGAGGCACATCACTCACTTTATATAGTGCATCCAGGAAGCACTAAGATGTATAAGGATCTGCGGGGATCTTTCTGGTGGAATAATATGAAGAGAGAAATTGCCCAATTCGTGGAGGAGTGCCTTACATGTCAGCAAGTGAAGGCTGAACATCAGAGACTAGCAGGGCCATTACAACCACTTCACATTCTCGAGTGGAAGTGGGAGCACATTTCCATTGATTTCGTCACAAGGTTGCCACTAGCACTACATAGGCAAAACGCCATTTGGGTAGTTGTTGATTGTATGACAAAAACTGTCCATTTTGTTCCATTCAAGGTTAACTACTCCATGAATAGGCTGACGAAGTTGTATGTTCAGGAGATAATTAGACTTCATGGCGAGCCAGTGTCCATCATATCAGATCGGGACCCACGGTTCACATCTTAGTTTTTGAAAAAGTTTGCAAAGAGCCTTAGGATCTCAGTTGACCTTTAGTACGGCGTTTCATCCCCAAACTGATGGACAATCAGAGAGAACAATTCAGAAACTGGAAGATATGATGCGGGCTTGTCTACTGGATTTTGGAGATAGTTGGATTTGGTATTTGCCACTGGTGGAGTTTACGTACAACAATAGCTATCAAGTCAGTATTGGGATGACACTATATGATGCGTTATATGGTCACAATTGCCGATATTCACTGTATTGGGACGAGGTTGGTGAAAAGAAAATTTTTGGGCTAGAAATTATACAGCAAACTTCAGAGAAAATCAGATTCATCCGGGAAAGAATTAAAACAACTCAAAGTCGACAAAAGAGTTATGCTGATACTCACCGATGAGAGTTAGAGTTTGATGTAGGGGATATGATATTTTTTAGAATTGCGTCAATGAAGGGAGTTATGAGATTTGGAAAGAAGCGTAAGCTAAGCCCTAGGTATATCGGGCCATTCGAGATACTAGAGAGAGTTGTTCCAATTACTTACAGGATAGCGTTACCCCCAGCATCGTCTAGGATCCATGACGTATTTCACGTGTCTATGTTGACAAAGTACGTCCTAGATCCTTCGCATGTGATAAGTTATGAATCTTTGGAAGTCAGAGACACATTATCATATGATGAAGTGTTAGTTCAGATTCTAGACCGAAAAAAGCAAGAACTATGTGCCAAGAAAATTTCATTGGTGAAAGTACTCTGGTGTAATCACGCAGTTGAAGAAGTTTCATAGGAATTTAAAGAGGAAATACGTCAAAGGTACCCACACTTATTCAGCGAGGCCCAACGTTAGTTAGATAAATGTGATGGTTCAAGTAAATATTTTGTTGTTTTGGTTATTGACTTGGTTAGTGTAGGTTGTATAATTAGTTGTTTAGTTATAATCTGTCTGTTTTTGTTTCAAGTTATGAGTGGTTTTCGGGAGAGTTTTTATATTGACTATTTGTAATCTCTTAGAGACTGTATATGTAACCACGGTATTCCTCTACTATAAGTTAGGGTAATTAATAAATTTGGAACCGGACCGCTATGTGGGTGGCTGCCTGCTTTTTCTAGAGTCAGGTAAGCATTTCAGGGATTTCTAGATGTTGGTATAAGTGTTGGTTAGCAAATTTCAAGGACGAAATTTTTATAAAGGGAGGAGGATATAGTGATCCGAAAAAAAAATTAAATTAATTAATTAATTCTATAATACTTATTATTAATTAAATAATATAATATAATAATATTAATATAATATAATAATATATTAATATAATATAATATTATAATATTATAAGTATATGTATGCATATGTAAAGGAAATCTTAACCTCCTGAACATTCAAGAAGTGAAATTGATTTCAATTCACAGAGAGAGACCCCCCCTTGGCCGTGAGCTTTCTTTCTCCTCACTCTCTCTTTCTCTCTCTTAATTTCTCGGCTATTTTTCTGCCAAATCGAAAAACGAACATCATATCCGGGTCCTAACTCCGCTCCTCAACACTTTAACCAAAGTGATTTTGTCGCTCAGACGTCGTAGGCACCATTCCAGGGCTAAGGTAAGGGGAATAGATTATGTCAGTTATTTTAAAAATTTAACCGATTAAAAAGAAATATGGGATTACAGGAATACTGTATATGATTTACTAAATGAATTAGGGTATGAGAATGTTGGTTTTACTTATTATATACGTATTTGGATAAAAAATAAAGTGAGTAGGATAATCATCTCCTTTTTTTCCTACAAAACTGGTATTTTGGGTTAAAGTAAACCCTATAAATGATTATAGCTTTATTTTTTTTGCAAAATATATTTTTCCTCAGGCAGTTAGTATATCATGAATCACTCAAATTGTGTGACATGAGAAATGATTATGTTATTGCATAAATAAACATGTTAGAGTATTTTATGATGATATACAACAAAGTTATGATATTTTATAGTGAAAGATATGGTTTTATACTGGTCTCATGAAATGTTGAGAATGATGTGGATTTATGATATGACAGTTTTATACCGATTCAAGAATATGATAGGTTTTATATTGATTTGTGAATATGACAGTTTTATACCGAATTGTAGAAATGAGATCATGTTATGGATTTTATTGTATAAATTGTATTATATAGTATAAGAACCCTGATGGATCAGATATGTAAAGGAAGCTCGGTACTGCAGCTAGTAAAATTGTCAGTGCAACCAAACTATTTTGAGAATGTTGGTAATTAGATAGTCGATTTGGCTTGAGAAGAGCAGGGGGACCCCCCCCGGAGTTCAGACCAAGTTGAGGTAGGCGAATTGTATTTCAAGCATGTTATGTTGACCTAGCAGTGGTCGGCCGGCCTGATTTCTAGGTCCATTCTTCGGACCGCACAACTCGATCATGTGGGGTTAATACATGATGTTATATGATTGTCCAGTCAGTGAGGTTCTTTTATGCACATATGTAGGTTCATGTAAATAGATAAATTTATTGAGCCAATCCATGTTTTGAGAAGAAAGTATTTATTTTCAATTATATAGGCGTGAGTACAAATTTCAAATGCTATTTCATTTAAAGTTAAATTAATGGTTATATTTTTCTTACGTAAAAAAATTCATATGCTACACACTGATGATAATCTATTCCATCTTACTGAGAAGTGTCTCACCCCAATAATTTTAGCATTTCAGGAAATACAAGAAACCAAGCTTAGAGAGTTCTAGTACAGGTCTTAGTTAGTTTTGTTTCAAGTAAGTTTTTGTGTAACACTGATCGTTATATATATATATGTACTTTTATATATTTTGGAATGTAATATTGTCTTTGGGGAATACTGAAGTAATGGTGATGGTTTAGAACTTTGGCATAGTTTTTGAGGTTTAAATATTTTCTGCTGCATGATTTTAAATTGAGTTATGGACAGGTGTACTTGGTACCCTACATTGGGTTCGAGTCGTTATAATGATGGTATCAGAGATATATGTATGGAGAATAGCACTTCGAGCCCTACCAGGTTTGGGGCGTTACGTACGGTGTCAAATATGTGAGGGTTCCTACGTCATTCTGGATGTGCATGAGTGGGCAAAGACATTAGTTCAGGATACTAGGATTAGATTAACAACTTGGAATATAGGGACACTTATGGGTAAAAACATGGAAATTATTAATACAATGATCAGTAGAAGAATGAATATAATTTGCCTTCAAGAAGCTAAGTGGGTGGGAGAGAAAGCTAGAGAAATTGATAAATCTGGATTTAAACTTTGATACACTGGAAAAGAAAAATATAAGAATGAAGTAGGAATTATTATAGACAAAAGTTTAAAAAATTACGTTGTTGATGTAAATAGAGTAGGGGATAGAATTATAAAAATCAAGATGGTATTAGGACAAGAGATAATAAATATCATTAGTGTTTATGATCCTCAAGTCGGTTTGGTATAAAATCTCAAGAGACAATTTTGGAAAGATACGAATAGTATTATATGAGGCATACTAGGGACTGAGAAAATATCTATAGGGGGAAATCTGAATGGACACTTTGGAAGGGATAGTAAAAATTATGAGAGGATACATAAAGGATATGGATATGGAGAAAAAAATGAGCCTAGGGAGATGATCTTAGACTTCGCTATGTCGTATGATTTTAGTATAATGAATGCTTACTTTAAAAAGAGAGAAGAACAATTAATAACCTTTAAAAGTGGACAAAATAATTTTCAAATAGATTTTTTTTTTTAACTAGGAGGGTAGATCATTTATCATGAAAGGATTGTAAAGTTATTTTAGGTGAAAGCCTAGCCACACAACATAGAGTCTTAGTGTTAGATATATGTATTAAAAAATGGAAGAAAAAGAATAAAATAAACCAGCGTAAGCGAACTATGTGGTGGAACTTAAAAGGAGAGAATATAATAAAATTTATGGATAAAATGATCAAAGATGAGGATTAGACTATAGAGGATGGGATAGATACAAATACTCTTTCGAGTAGATTAGCTAGCTCTATTAAAAAGATAGCAATAGAGATTTTAGGTGAATCAATGGGAAGATTCTTGAATAGCAAAGAAAGTTTATGGTGGGATAAAGTAGTATAAAAGGTCATAAAAAAAAAAAAAAAATTGGTATAAAACGTGGCAAAAATGTAGAAACAGGGATAACTTTCAAATGTATAAGGAGACAAGAAAAGATGCGAAAAAGGCCGTTAATGAAGTTAAATATAGATAATTTAATAACTTGTATGATAGATTAGATACAAAAGAAGGGGAAAGAGATATATATTCAAACTTGCTAAAGCTAGAGAAAGAAAGAGTAAGGACTTACCAAATGTAAAATGTATAAAAGGTGAGGATGCTATTGTCTTGGTTAAGGTCGAAGACAGTAAAGAAAGATGACGAAGTTATTTTAGTAAGTTGTTTAATGAAAACAAAATTGAAGGCTTAAACTTAGAATTGTCAAATAAGAAAAAGACTAAAAATATGAGATTTATTCGCAAAATTAGAGTTAATGAAGTTAAGTTTGCACTTAAAAAGAAGAAAAATGGGAAAGCTATGAGACTAGATAACATCCCAATTGAAGTTTGGAAATGCTTAGGTGATGACGGAATTATATGGTTAACTAATTTATTTAATACAATTATAATAGGAAAAATACTTTAATACCTATATACAAAAATAAAGGAGATATTCAAAATTGTAATAACTATCATGGAATTAAATTTATGAGTCATACGATGAAACTATGGGAAAGGGTAGTGGAACAAAAATTAAAGTTAGAAACGAAGGCCTCAGAAAATCAATTTAGTTTTATGCAGGGGAGATCTACCACAGAAGCTATATATTTTTTTAAAAAGATTAATAGAAAAGTTTAGGGAAAAGAACAGGCACTTGCATATGACATTTATTGACCTCGAGAAAACATATGATATGATACTTAGGGGAGTTCTATGGTGGGTTTTAGAAAAAAAAAATAAAAAGGTGTATGTAGTAGGTATACTGATGTCATTAAGGGTATATATGATAGAGTAATGACTAGTGTAAGGACTATAGATGGAGAAACTAGAGAATTTCCAATCACCATAGGTGTACATAAAGGATCTGCTTTGAGTCCTTATCTTTTTGTTTTAGTAATTGACCAATTGACTAAGAGTATTCAAAAGGAGGTTCTATGGCATATGTTGTTTGCAAATGATATTGTATTAATTGATGAAACTAGGGACGGAGTATAGGCTGAGTTAGATTTATGGAGAGAAGTTTTGGAATCTATAGGCTTTAGGATAAGTAGAAATAAGACAAAATATATGAAATGTAATTTTAGTAATGGTAGGATGAATATTAGAGACAAAATTAAACTTGATGATGACGAAATAAATAACACTCATAGATTTCAATACCTTGGATCTATTATGTAAGCTGAAGGAGAAATTGAAGATGATGTAATGCATATAGTTAAAGCAGGTTGGGTAAAATGGAGAAGTGCTTCAAGTGTGCTCTGTGATCGTAGAATACCCTTAAAATTGAAAGAGAAGTTTTATAAGATAATTACAAGACCAATTATGCTTTATGGATTGGAATGTTGGGTGACAAAGAAGCATAATATCTAGAAAGTAAAAGTTGTCAAGATGATAATGCTTAGATGGATGAGTTATATAACATTGAAAGATAAATTAAGAAATGAATATATTTGTGGTAAATTAAGTGTAGCTCCTATAGAGGATAAGATAAGGGAGGTTTGACTCGACTCAAATGGTATGAACACTTGCAATGTAGGCCGCATAGTGCATTAGTCAGGAAGAGTGAGTTAATTACTATGGGGGCTAGTTGAAGTGGCAGGGGTAGACCTAAAATAACTTGGGAGGAGATAGTGAGTAAGGATTTAATATCCTTAGATCTGTCAAAAGAAATTGTCCATGATCGTATAAATTGGCGGAAAAGGATTCGTTTAACCGACACTACCTAGTGGGATTTAAGGTTTGGTTTTTTTGTTGTTGTTGTTGTATGTCCAATAAAATGTTTACTATAAAGTAAAATTTGAAAGTATAATAAATAAGTAAAATAATTATAATAAATTTTTATTATAGTATTTTTAATATGTATTATTTATAATTTTATTATTTTAATTATATTTTTTATAATACTATTTGATTTAAAGATGAAAACGAGTACTTTTTTAATTAAAATTTTAATTTGTATTAATTTTATTAGTGTTAACTAAACAAGTTGCTAGTTTATGGTTTTTAATTTTTATTTCTAATTTGTTAGTGTCATTTTCTAGTTTTCGTTTTTGTAATTTTTTACGGTGATATCAATTAATTCTAAAGTTTCTATTTCTTTTTTAGCAATGTTAGTCCTTAGATGACATTAGACCTAACAAAATAGATAAAAAAATGTTAATTTAAATCGAATTCGACTTGTTTAAATCGATTCATAATCGACCTGCACATTAAATGAGTCGAATATGGTTTAACCTTATTTTATCCTCCCAAAAATGAGGTGGTTGGTAGATTTTGGATTTTATTTGATGGATATTTGTCTATTCGTTAATGACTAATGTCTAAATTCATAGACAATCCCATGTTTCATGCTTATTAGACATTATTCTAACCGTCATAAATCCAATTGGCTAAGGTCTAGTCACACACTCACAGCTCTTACATTATTTTATGTTTCTTTAGGTTTGCCCGTATCTATATTCAAACTCAAGTCCAAATGCTCAGTTCTCGTGTTGAAAAATTCTAAAATTCATTATCTGAAAAATAAAAATTATAATTTTGAAATTGATTATTAAATATTTAACAATTAATAAATTATAATTTTAAAAATAAATACAACTATTATGTTACAAAATAATTTTATCATCGGATGGTAAAAAATTTTTACTAGGAATCGGAATGACGGATATCCACCGTCTACCACAAATTATCCAATCCGAATTGCCAAAAATTCGCCACTTAATTGAGTTAGATATAGATTGTAATTTTCTCATTGGATAATCGGTCTTTTCTATAACGGATGATCCAACCCGATTTGCTAGGTCTAGATGACATGTCTAAAGATGCCTAAAATGAAATAGTCTATTTTGCCCCTCCCCCTCTTTCCATTCCCTCTCCTCTCCCGAAAATCAAAACCCAAAACCCTTGGGCGCTTCCGTCTTCTCAGCTCCGTTGCCTCATTTTTCCATCGGCTCGCCTCAGTGCAGTATCATCGTCAACTTATAACGCTATTGCATTGCCGCTGGCTTGCCTAGCTATCGCCAACACGCTATTGATCTCCACAAGATTAGAGTATCTTTGCATATCCTTAGGAGAGGTGTGTATCAGTCATCGCTATGTTCAAATGGTTTTGAAATGGTTCTACCTTTTTGTTATAATCACTCTTTGTAGATTTTTTTTATTGGCTGTCTTAGCTTTCTTACAACCCTATTTTACTGACTGTGTTAGCTTTCGAGGAACCTCATTTTGCTTTATGCCCAAGGAATTTCAACTATTATCTTCACAATATCAACCTAGGAGTTCAAGAACTTGAATATCCTTTCCTTTTTGTGTTTTTTTTTTTCTTAATTTCCCCCTTCTTTGATTGTGATCATCATGATTAGCTTGTTAGAAGTAGAGCTCATTACTATCATTTTGTCTTTATCAATTTTATAATTTAAATTTTTTTTGAGGTTGTGTCAAAATCACAAATCATAAATTGCACATAATTTCCTTTTGCTATGAAATGTAAATCAATTAAACCCAAACCAAAAATGGAAATAGGAAACAAACAAAAACATATGGTTTGGCCTTTACTTATTGGGTTTTTTGGTCTGCTTGGCCTTTTCAACATGAATTCACCCCTCAGTCTTAGCAACCATTGAATAGGTTTGGGAGTTACTCCGAAGAATGTATATAAAGCAAAAGATGTTAATTGTTGCAATGTCTCAGAGGGCCAACCCCAAGAAATGGGCAGGATTGAAATTTGAAATGCCTTAACCGAGTGGTGAACTCAATATTATGTGATAAGAACTTGACATATTATATTGGACCGAGAAACATGTTTCTTTAAAAACAACGGAGTCGCCACTAACCTATTTATTCTAAGTGCAATTAGAACATTTACTTAACATACTACCAGTTTGTAGGTTGCCTAAGTCCAAGGAAGCTAGTAGTCAATGGTCTACATTACTAGATTTGGATTTGGGAGTATAATTATGCAAAGGGAAGGTATTAGCACCCCTTCACACTCGTCTAGTGGATGATATTTAAGTAGCCCAAAAATTACATTCAAAATTAATTAATCAATATTTTAATTCTTTTGCATATTTATTTATTTGACCTTTAAATATTGGATAGCCCTACGAAGGACCGAGACTATCCTCACCTTAGGACTCCCAAAAGCATGCTAAGAACACAAATCTTAGTCATCCTTATTATTTATTTAAAATTGTCCTTTATTTTTGCAGTGCTTATTACCTGACCTTTAACTGTCAGGAGGTCTTACATAAGACAATGACCTCGTGCCTTCAAACCCCAAAGACATGTAAAGAAATATTTATCACATGCAGTTAATATCACAATTCAAGCAAAAATACGTACATGGTGTGCACCATAATTCCTTGTAGGGGTAGGGCGCACACACACACACACACACAAGCATGCAAACATATACACGTATAAAGAGAGGGCAAGACATGCATTTATTCGGCAAGTAGGGCACACAAAACACATCATATAAGGGAAACTATTGAAAAATGATCAAAATTGAGTAAAAATGATCCCAAAATTTTTCTATAGAAATTTTCCCAAATTTTAAAGAATTTTTCTGCAAATTTTTAAAATTTTTAGAGAATTTTCTCTATTTTTCTTTATCTTTTGTCCTAAGAGTCAAAAATGGCTCACACAAATTTTCTTCTCTCTCTCTCTCTCTCTCTCTCTCTCTCTCTCTCTCTCTCTCTCTCTCTCTCTCAATCCAAAGGGATGACGTGTGGTAGGGTGACATCAGCATAACGTCCCCCAACATGTGGTTGAAAGTTATTGGTCCGTCGTATTAAACATAGATCGCTAATGTGACAGTAATCTAACCATTTAGAGAAAAACCCCTATCAATGGTTGGGATTGCGCCACATTACATGGTGAAGTCACTTGATCCATGTGGCCACGATTGCACCACACATCACCATCCAAGTTGTGACACATGTATCACTACCTTATTATTATGTGTGTGTATATATACACACATATATATCAATTTCTTTTCTTTTCTTTCTTTTTTAAAAATTTTTGCCTTTTCCTTCTCCCCTTACCAGAACTCTCTATATGCCTATCTTTCTCCTTTCTCCTTTCTCCTCTATGCTCCCTCTTTCTCTCTCTTCTAATTCACTATCTCTCTTAACTCACCATCATTGGCTACCACCATGGCCAACAACCACCCTAATCGCCGCTTTCTCTACCACTTGCCATGGTTAGGTGTGCCTCTCTTTTTCTCTCGTTTTTGCTCTCTCTCATATCTCTTCTCATTTCTTTCTCTCAATCTTTCTTTCCTTTTCTCGTATCTCTCTCGTCTCTCTCTTATCTCTTTCTTCTCATCTATGATTCTGTTCTCTTTTCCTTTCATCTTCTTAAATTTTTATTTATTTTTGCAGATTTAGAGAAATAGATCATGGAAGAGAGGCTTTAACTCTCCATGTTGCCCTCAATGCAATCTCATGCAGGTAAAAACACCTTTTCCCCTATGAAAGATGAATTTTTCCTTGATTTTATATTCTTGTTTGATTTTCTTGGGCTTTTCTTATGGTTTCCCACAAGCCAAATAGGATGGTGGGGTTGGGTTGATTAACTCAATGTTTAACTTAGGTTGGGTTAGGGTTAGGTCTAGGGTTTTAGGCTTAGTTTTAGAAGGCATTGAGTTGGTTTAAGGCTATGTTTTAAGCTAGGCCTAATTGGGCCATGTGGGTTTTGGGTTGTATAGGTTTATGTTAGAGTTGTTTGGCTTTAAGTCAAGCTCAATTGGGCCTGGTCTAGGATTGGGCACTTGGTCTAGGATAGGTTAGGAATGGGCTTTGAGCTATGGGTCTTGGGTAGATGGGCTAGGTCTTAGGATAGTTTAGATGGGTTAGTTGACCCAGGTTAAAGTTGACCTAGGTCTCAAGTAAGTGGGTCAAACCCATGTCATTAGACTTAGGTAGGGTTGACTTGGATCCAAGTCTTTGACCTAGGTCCTTGGGTTAGGTATGGGTTCTCGGATTTGGGTCTTTGACCCAGGTCTAGGTAGTTTGACTCGAGTTTTTGGGTATGATTTTTTTCAGATCAAGGTCAAAACCTTGAGTTTGTTTTATGGATTTTGGGGAATTTGGTAAGGTTTTTTATAGACCAATTTTTGGGCTTAGGGATTTGGGGAGTTCTGTTTAGCAGATTCCGATTTCTAATTGAGTTCTTTGTTTGGAAAGTTTTGGATTTTCAATGGGAGTTATTTAGGGGGGTTTTGAATTCTGATTTAGCTCAAATAAATGTGAAATTAGGGTAGTATATTAATCAATCCACAAAAATCCAAATGCCCTAATTAACTTACTCAAAGATTCATTCAAAGCCAGAGAAGTTGGGAACGTGGATTTATCTTTTAGTATTTCCTTTTTGCTCTTGCTTAATGAAATTCTCTAGCAATCTAGCTTCATGTCTAAGAATTCTGCACCACTCTTATTTGTTTTTACTTTCTTTGGCTTGAATTAATCTTCAGCCCCTGTCCTTTGAAATCCCACCCCTTCTATTTCAACTCCCAAGCTTTCTATCTTGAATTTTTTAGCCTTACTCATTGTGTCAATATTCAACCTCTTTGTTAATTTTCTAACATCTCCCAATTTTCAACTTTGCAACCTTTATTTCCTTCTTTAAATTTCTCTAGTCTTTCCACTCTTTTCAAATTTTTTAGCCCCATTTTGTCTCAATCCCCTCTTGGCCTATTTATAAGCAAGCTAGTTATAAAGACCAGCTCATAGGAAATGGGAGAAGGTGGCAAGCTATGGGAACCATCCACCTTGAAAAACAATGCACGAGGAAAGAGAAGGCAAGCATGCCTTGTTTGCCTTGGGAAACAGCCGTAAGAGGTTGCTGTGGTTGGGCTCAATTGCTGCCTTCCGCCCAAATTGGGTTGACTTTTTAAAAACCAGGCCTATGATTGGCCCTTCAATTTCTTAAAATTAAGCACAATGCTTACCATTTTCAAGACAATGGGCTCAATATGGGCCCACATTATCTTTTAATTACAAAATTGGCCCAAAATGGGCCCTATTGGCTTAACATGTGAACTAACATTGAAATTTTCTTGTACATGCAGGTGATCAAGAAGGCCTAATAACAAATAAATACCAATTCTCTTTTTTTTTTTTTTTTTTTTTTTGCATTTTTCTTGGAAATTGTACTTATAAAATACTCATGTGTAAAATGAAAGACATTTTATACAAAAGAAAAAAAGCCTTGATTAATGAAAATCATTTCAGTGCAATGAGGTCGGGAGATAAAAAGAAAAGAGAGATCCGATTAGTTGAAGACCTTAGATGGCATCTAAAACCAATGACTGAAAAGAACTAAAATAAAGAAAACCCCCTAAGTTTGGATATATAATGGTTAGACAAAATGAGATGTCTACATTCACAATATATTCTCTTCTTCTTGCTGCATGTAGTATACCCTTTTCTCTTTGTGGTGTGATTTTAAATTTAAAACCCACACTCCAGAACTTATTTATCATTTTTTTCCTCAATATCTCTATTTTTATAATATATTATATGTGCATCAAAGATTAAATTTATATATATGGAATCACATAATGTTGAAGTATGTGACTCAAATTAAGTGGAACACATATACAGAGAAAGCAAGCTAAGGAAAACAAGGAAGCTAGTCTGAAGAAAAATTGTCGATGATTTTACTAGGTACATCGACGGTTAAATCGACGGTTTCTTCTAGAAGCAAATTAGGAAGAAAACCATCAACGGTTTGATGTAGGTACATCGATGGTTTCTTCTGGTGAGGGAAAACTGTTGACGATTTTCTTCGACATTGTTTTTGAAATTTAAACTGGGAAGATCAATAGGTTGGGGATGCGGGGGCAAATCCTCCATGGATTGATACAAGGGTATTTGGGGAATTTTCTAATCCCTCTATGTGTCTAAGGTTAGCATAAATACAATGATGTAACTCTACTTTTGATAAACAGTGAATTTTAGCCGTTTCTTGCTCCCGTGGACGTAGGCATTCTTCCAAACCACGTTAAATCCTTGTGTGTATTTTATTGCTTTCATTATCTATGTGTGTTTTTGTATTATTCATCTTAATTGATGCACTGTACGATCACTTTTCTGCAACAACAACTCATATTAGAGCCCAAGTCACAATGGTTGAGATTTCTTCTGCGAAGTTCGACATGGTCAAGTTCAACAAAATTGAAAATTTCATATTATGGCAAAGGGTAAAGGATTTGTTAGTGCAGCAGGGCATGGTGAAGGCATTATACAGAAAGTAGCCAGGAGACATAGACAACATGAGTTGGAAGGAACTGGAAGCGAAGGTTGTGACAACTATAAGACTTTGTCTAGCTGATGACGTGATGTATCACGTCTTGGATGAGGAATCACTGGTGGTAGTTTGGCCGAAACTAGAAAGTTGGTATCTATCCAAGTCTTTGACGAACAATCTTTATCTTAAGCAGAAATTGTATGTTCTTAAGATGTCAGAGGGTTCGAATGCAAACCAACACATCAACGTGTTCAACCAAATCATTAGTGATTTGAAGCGAGTTGATGTGAAGTTTGAAGATGAAGACAAGGCATTGATGTTACTAAATTTCCTACCTACTTCTCCTATGTATGAAAATTTGGTTACAACTCTGATGTGAGGAAAAGAAAATCTCAAATTAGAGGATATCACAAGTGCTCTTTTAGGTTTTTATCATAGGAAGAAAGCTAGCAATGAGAATTTATAAGATGAAGGGCTTGTGGTGAGGGGTAATAAGGATCCTGGGAGAAGCAAGTTCCAGAGTTGACCAAGTCACAATAAATCTTGATCCAGTTCTAGGAAGAGGAAGGACATAAAGTGTTTTAAGTGCGGGAAACAGGGGCATATAAAAAAAAATTGTCCAAAGAGAAAGAAGGGGAATATAGAGAATAACAAGGGTCCATCAAAATCGGAAAGTGTTGTGGATGAAGCCAAATCAGAGAGCGGTGATGGGGATATGCTTTTTGTTTCATTTGGTTCAGATTATCTCATAAATTTTTGGATTTTGGATTTGGCATGCTCCTATCACTAGATACCCAATATTAAAGATTGGTTTGACGCCTATAGGTGAGTAAATTTTGATTCTGTATTGATGGATAATGATGCATCATGTAAAATTGTTAGAATAGGGAATATTATAATTAAAATGTTTGATGGTATTGTCAAAACATTGTGTGATGTTAGGCATATACCAGATTTAAAAAAGAATCTTATTTCATTGGACACTTTAGATTGTAATGGGTTTAATTACAATTTTGTAAGTGGAGTAATGAAGGTGAATAAAGGTGTCTTAACCATGATGAAGGGGCAAAAATCAGTAGAAAATATCTATACACTACTAGGTACCACAGTTGTAGGTGGAGCTGCAGCTGCAGAGTCTGTATTAGATAGTACAGTCTTGTGGCATATGCGGTTAGGCCATATAGGTGAGCGGGGATGATGGAGCTTCATAAGAGAAATCTATTAAAGGGTGTCAAAACATGCAAGCTAAATTTCTACAGGCATTGTGTTTTTGGGAAACATAATAAGGTGCAGTTCAAGACAGCCACACACAAGGTGGAGGAAATTCTAGACTATGTTCATACAGATGTTTGGGGGCTAGTAAGGGTAGCATCATAGGGAGGATATACATATTTCATGAGTTTTATCGATGATTACTCATGAAAGGTTTGAGTGGACTTCATGCGGTACAAGTCAAAAACATTTGCCAAGTTTAAGCTGTAGAAAACTAAAGTGGAAAACCAGACAGGGAGGAAGATCAAATGCCTTAGGTTCGACAATGGTATTAAGTACACAGATTCAAAGTTCATGGAGTTGTGCAAGCAACATGGCATTAAGAGACACTTCACAGTACGCAAAACACCACAACAGAATGGTGTGGCGAAAAGGATGAATAGAACAATAGCTGAAAGAGTTCGGTGTCTCAGGTTGAATGCAGGGCTTACAAAGAACTTCTGAGCAGAGGTAGTGAATATGGCATGTTTCTTGATTAATAGTTCACCAAGGGCAGCGCTATATGGGAAAGTAGCAGAGGAGGTGTGAACAGGCAGTGCAGTAGACTACTTTGATTTGAGAGTGTTTGAATGTCCAGCCTAAGTGCATGTTTTTAGTAAGGAGAGATCGAAGCTTGATGAAAAGTATAGATAGTGTATCTTTATGGGGTATCAGAAAGGGGTGAAAGGTTTCAAGCTTTGGGATCTGAAGGCAAACAAGGTGGTGATCAGTGGAGATGTGATTTTTAATGAGAAAACCATGTTGCAGCGCACTTAGGAAGAAGAGAAATAGGTGCCAGAAAATTGCAGCAGCAATGATCATATGGTGCAGGTGGAACTAGAGACTCATGGTAGAGATGACAATGTTTAAAGTGCAGGGAGTCCTAGCTTAGGAGATCAAAGGCATCACATTATAGCTATAGACAGGCCCATATGCACTATTAGACCACCCCCCAGGTATGGTTTTGATAATTTGGGTTCTTATGCACTTATTACTAGTATCAGGGATCCTCCAACTTTTCAAAAGGTGGTGCACATCCAAGAGAAGAGTAGATGGATGGGTGCTATGGTGGAGGAGATGGAGTCTCTACATAAGAACCAGAGATGAGCATTGGTGAAGCTTCTAGAGGATAAGAGAGTGATAGGATGCAAATGGGTGTATAGGAAGAAAGAAGCAGTATGAGAAAAAGGAGAAAAATTCCAGGCTCTTTTGTAACCAAGGGTTACTCACTGAGGAAAGGGGTTGATTTTGATGAGATATTCTCCCCCGTGGTCAGACACACTTCCATTAGGGCAGTGTTGGGTCGGGTAATGCATTTTGATTTGCATTTGGAGCAAATGGATGTAAAGACAATGTTTCTCCATGATGATTTGGAGGAGCTGAGTTACATGGTACAACTAGAAGGGTTCAATCACTCTAGACAAGAACACTTGGTCTGTAAATTGAGGAGATCATTTTACGGGTTGAAGTAGTCTCTGAGGCAGTGGTAAAAGCAATTGACCCCTACATGATCCAGATTGGCTACAAGAGATGTGAGTATGATTGTTGTGTTTATATGAAGAGCCTTGATGATGGTTCGTTTATTTTTCTATTGCTTTAAATATGTGGATGATATGTTGATTTCCGTGAAGAGTACGAGTGAGATCAACAAGTTGAAAACTCTGTTGAGCAAAGAATTTGACATGAAGGATTTGGGTACGACTAAGAAGATTCTTGGGATGAAGATTCGTAGGGACAGAGCTTCCGAGAGATTGTGGTTATCTCAGCGTAGCTGCGTTGAGAGGGTGTTGGAGAGGTTCAGTAAGGACAATGCAAAGTCAGTGAGTACACCTTTAAGAATCATTTAAGATTGTCTACCGCCTAGTGCCCGAAGACAAATGATGAAGTTCAAGTCATGTCAAAGGTTTCATATGTTAGTGCAGTAGGGTGCTTGTTATATGCTCTGGTTTATACAAGACTAGATTTGGTACAAGCTGTTAGTGTGGTGAGCAAGTTTCTTTCAATTTTGAGATTGCAAAATTGAGATGCAGTCAAGTGTATTTTCATATATTTAAGGGGTACTACGGACTATGACATCATGTTTGGCAAACAATAGGGTGATCTTTCAGTTGTGGGATATGTGGATGCAGACTATGCAGGGGACTTAGATGATAGGAGGTCTACCATATGACATGTATTCACTCTTGTGCAGGGGCCTATTTATTGGAGGTCCATGGTTTAGTCTCTAGTTGCACTATCTTTTATTGAGTTAGAGTATATGGCAGTGGTTGAGGCTGCCAAGGAAGCATTATGGCTTATAGATTGGTCAAGGAGCTGGGTATTTAGTAAGGTGGAGTTTAGTTGTATTGTGATAACCAGAGTGCCATTTATTTGGCAAAGAACTAGGTGTATAATGCGAAGACCAAACACATAGATGTGAAATTTCACATGATTAGAGAATTGGTTTCTTTTGGTGAACTATTGCTTGAGAAAGTTCACACTTACAAGAATGCAAGAGACTTGCTGACAAAGCCTGTTACCACGGACAACTTCAAGCACTACTTGGACTTGATTAATGTCTCCAGATGCTAGATGGGAGGTGTCCCAACCTATTGTCCTAGGTGGAGCTTCGGGTTATGTTTACTTATTCTCTTAAGGGATGAATATTCACCAAGGTGGAGATTGTTGAAGTATGTGGCTCATATCGAGTGGAACACAAGTACAGAGGAAGCAAGCTGAGGAAAATGAGGCCGCTGGTCTGAAGAAAAACTATCAATGGTTTTACTAGGTACATTGACGGTTGCATCAACGATTTCTTCTAGAAGCAAATTAGGAAAAAAATCGTTGATGATTGATGTAGGTACATCGAAGGTTTCTTCTAATGAAGGAAAACCATTTATAGTTTTATGAAACCGTCAACGGTTTTGTTCGGCATTATTTTTGAAATTTAAACTGGGAAGATCAATAGCTTAGGGATGCGGGGCATATCCTCCGCAGATTTATACAGGGGTATTTGGAGAATTTTCTAATCCATATGTACGTCTAGGTTAACATAGATACAATGATGTAACCCTGTTTTTGATAGATAGTGAATTCAGTCGTTGCCTGCTCCCGTAGAGGTAGGTATTCTGCCGAACCACGTTAAATCCTTGTGTCTTTTATTGCTTTCATCATCTATGTGTGTTTGTGTATTATTCATCATAATTGTTGTACCGTACGATCACATTTCACAACAACACATAATTATCTTAAAACATTAGAGGGGTGACATGGTGGGTAATCGATTTGGACCCAGCTAACCTGTTAATTAATTAGCTTGGGTTTGAAATGAGCCACTTTTGATTTTTTTTTTTTTATGAAAATACATTTGGGATCACTAATGACGCTATTTTTTTTACTTCATCCAATTATAAACACTAAATTTAATATGTACCACAATGTCCCATTAAGAGATGAATTTTAATTAAGAATGACCTAAATTAATGACACAGAGCCAAACATAAAATTTATTTCATAATAGGAGGGGAATACATATTGAGAGAATAAACTCACCAGTGTCTAGATTCCCAATGATTGTATCTTCACCATATCTTGCCTTTTTCCAGAAATTTCTTGAGGGTCCTAAGTTATTGTCATTATTTAGTCCCATAAAGCTCCAGGACCTAGTTGTATGTAGTTTTCTTGCACTATCTGGGAAAACTGAAACAACTTTTGGATGATCTGTATTTAAATTAAAAATAATCGCATTTAGTGACTTTTGGAAAAATCTAATAACTTTTTTTAAGAAAAGGAAAAAGAAACATATATATATATATATATATATATATATATATATATGAATAATTTTTTACTAGCTATCTTTGTTGCCTCTTCCTCCTCAAGCAGCGCAGCGAAACCATTAATATGTCGCGAGTATGAATAAAAGATGGCATCCTCGGCACGTACCTCACTACTTAGAAATTAAAGCATTTGGAGATGTCAATTCCATAAGCAAACAAATGAGAAGCTATTACGATATGATGTATTTGCATTACCTTCCTAGAAGCGAGCCCAAAAACCTATAATGAGACTCTGTTATTTGATTCTTATCAAACAATGGTGATTCTTTGCGATGTGAATGGCCTCTCATGTACACGACATATCCCTACATAGTACATTTAAAAAGAAACTTAAATTTTAGAATAAGATCAATCTACATGAAAAATTATACCACAATTAAAGAAGTCAATCTATCTTTACTTACTTGTTTAGTTTGAAAGGTAGTCCCAAGAAGGAGTGAGAGAGGAAGTAAGGTTAGGATAATATTTGAAAGCCCTCTCTTTAAAAGAAATCTGTACTCTGCTTGGCCACCTGTTTTGATGAAACAAATATTATAGTGGAGTTGGTTTGCCACAAATGTTATGCTAACAATAAAACAAAGAACAATTTGCATTAAAATTTTTTATATATATACTCATAGAATTGTTTTATTCACGCCCTTTCAATGTGAAGTAGATCTTGGAAAAATAGCTTAAAAACTAGTAAAACTCACTTTTGATAATAAAAATAAAATAATAATAAAATTAAATTAAATAATAAATTATATTAATTAATTTAACAAGTAAAATGAATAATATGATAAAGAAAAAAAACAAAAAAAATATTGAAACAAGATATATAGAGGTAAGTTATTATAATATATATGTGTAATATATAAGTTAAAGTTATATATATATATATATAACTTTAACTTATACAAAAAAAAAAAATTGAAACAAGATACATATATATATATATATATGGGTAAGTTATTATAATATAATGTAATATGTATAAGTTAAAGTTATATATATATATATATATATATATATATATATATATATATAATAGTGTAAGCTTCTCCAGAAGCTTCTGTTTCAATTTCAATACTTCAAATCCAATTTGAATTGGATTTCCTGCGCCCAGTGCTCTCTCGTTTCTCTCAGTCTCACTTACTTCTTGTTGCTCCTCTGTCTCCTCTCTCCCACTCTCCTCAATCTCTTCTTCAATATTCGGTCGATTGAAAATCCGAAAATATCGTTAGATTCTTATCATCGCCACCAACAATTCTACTAGAACAGATTTGTCGTAGGAGCGGTGTAGATATATCTCCTAGGGTAAGGCCAATTTTCACTCTTACCTTAGTTTTTCTTAAATCTTAAGTCCAATTAACGAACAAAATTACCAAGAGATTCGTGAGGAGATTCTCTACAATCTAGCCGGAGCGAGTTTTCGAATTGGAGCTCCAGGGCACCAATCCTAAATCTGGGTAAGTTTAATAATTTAGACTTTTATTAGGCTATTTAGAGTATTCAGAACTTAGGAGAATTTTAGGGAAAGTTACTTGGGGGATTGTGATGAATAATATGGTTAAATTTAAATTTCAGGGTTTTAGGGGTTTTTGAATGTTTAGGGCATAGGTTGGGATTTTATCGAGTTTTTTAGGAATCAGGTAAGGGGATTAAGTTAAATCAGGAATTTTATTTAATTTGAACCGATTAAATTAATATATATATATTTATTTATTTATTTATTTAAGAATTTGAAGGTTATTTTTAAAACCAACCATTCGAAATGTATTTTACAAACTTAGGATATATAGTATGGTATTTGAATAGAAACGAACAGTGCAAAGCTTGATTGTTTATATGGTTATGTTTAAATGTTAAAATCGTGTGGCCGATGATTATTTGGTAGGATTTATTGTTTAATTGGATTTGAGATTGTTTGCGAAATACTGGAACTGTTTGTGATATAGTGGAATTGTTGCAAAAAATACTAGAACTGCTTGTGAATAATGTAGGAATTTGGTATGACGATCGAGGGCCGAGTTTTAATTGACGGCTATACGCCGGATTGTGTTTTGTGGCCGGGGGCCAGGTTTTTGAAATAACAAGAAATATATGTGAATTGATGTTTTAAATGGTATTTTCTATTATCTAAATTGCATGATATGCTTTATGAATCCTAGGGACCAATGTATTGTGAGTACGGTACCATTGCTAGGGATTTGTTATGTGGCCATGTGTGCCCACACCTGTGCTGAGAGGTGTAGGGTGGCCTTTTCTGATTTGCCTACGTGAGGTGAATGTACCCCCCTGGGTGAGGGCAATTGGACTAGCAGTTGGAGCTGCATATACCCACTGAGTATGTTAGTGGAGAGTACAAATAACTATTGTTTGGGTGGATCCCCCAAGTTATTAGTCCAACTTTCGGGCCGCACAACCCATGTCATGGGGGAAGTAAATGGCGTGTTTGTCACAAGGAGTGTCTTATATGCACATCTGTTAATTTATGTGAATATGAATAATTAATAAGATAATTTCGAGGGCTTACTGAGAAAGGTGAGTGCCCTAGTAACAGTAACGGTATTAGAGCAGAGGAAAGCTACTTGTATGGATGGGTAATCTTCCCTGTCCTCGGGTAATTGTGTGTGTGAGTGTAAGATAAGAATATTTTCATAAATGTGTTTATCTACTTAGTGAACTAGTTATTTTTATGTACACTAAATGCATGCTAGCCTCACACTGACTTTAACTTAGTCTTTCCCTTACTGAGTTGTGCCTCACCCCTACTTTACAAATTGTCTTTTCAGGAAATCCTAGAGATCAGGTCTAGCAGGCTAGAGGAGCCGAGCTAGTGTTGTAAATTTTATGTAGGTAGTGTGTAGATAGAGATTTTATTTTTGTTTAGTTTTATGGAATGTAATTATATGAAAATGGATATATTTGTGTATAAAGATAGTTAGAATCTCGGTAATGTAATTTAAGGATTTTGTATTTTATTTCCGCTGTATATATGTGTCTTATATATGATGAACAAGGTATTAGGTACATAGACGATACTAAAGTAGCACTCCAGCCCACGTGGCGAGTTGGGGTGGTTACAGGTGGTATCAGAGCCTAAGTTTGCTAGGTTTTGTAGACTTTGAGGATTGATAATTACTAGAGTATACGTTGACATAAGATAGGGATAAGATTGGGTAGGTTAAAATGGGTTTTGATCTGGTAGCTTGGAGGCAGAAATCTATTGACGGACTTCTGCTATTTTCTGAATTAGTCGCGAGTTTCAGAAAACCATGGTAAATCCATCAATGGTTTTGTTTCTGGGTTGAGGGACTGGAACTCAGAAAATTAGGTTGGAATGTTAGGATGTGTGGGTATGTGTGTGAAGTTAATATTAGGATAGAGATTTTTACCTCAATGGTTTTGTGATAGAATTGGAATATGAATTATTAAATTAGAACCCGTATATTATATCAATTCCATTATTCCATAGTTGCATTAATTATGTTAAATGTGAAATTTCTAAGTCAGGTTATATCCTATTTACATACCTTCAGATAGTGCTATTGTATGATTTGATTCAGGTGCAACCCACTCGTTTGTGTCTCGGGGATTTGTTAAACTATGTGGGTTAGAGGCTCAATTGTTAGAGGCCGAGTTAGGAGTGGGCATATCGACAGGGTCAGTGTTAACATGTAGCAAGGTGATCAGGGATTATCTGGTAGAGATTCAGGGGAGAGTGCTGCCTACTAGTTTGATAGTCCTTGATATGCATGGTTTTGACATTATTCTGGACATGGACTAGCTAGCATCCAGCTGCGCGAGCATTGACTGTCGTAGGAAGAAGGTGGTATTTAGACCTCCTGGGGAGCTGGAGTTTGTATTTGTTAGGTCGTGTGTGCGTTCGGCACCACGGATCCTTTATGCTATTTAGGCGAAGAGGTTACTTTTATGGGGATGCCAGGGTTACCTTGCAATGGTGAAGGAAGCGCCAAAGGAGGAACTCAAGTTGGAAGATATCCTAGTGATAAGGGAGTTCTCTTATAGTTTTCCAGAGGATTTACCGAGGTTGCCTCCTGATCGGAAGGTGGAATTTTTAATTGATCTGATCCTAGGGACAACACCAATCTCCAAAGCCCCATACAGAATGGCTCTAGTTGAATTAAAGGAGTTAAAAGAGCAACTATAGGAGGTTTTAGACAGAGGGTTTATCAGACCGAGTGTATCGCCCTGAGGTACACCGGTGTTGTTTATGAAGAAGAAAGATGAGTCGATAAGGATGTGCATCGAATACCGGGAGATTAATAAAGTAACAGTAAATAACAAGTATCCACTACCCCAAATTGACAACCTTTTTTATCAGCTTCAGGGTACGTAGATTTTCTCTAAAATCGATTTGTGATCTATATCATTAGGTGAAGGTTAGATTAGATGATATATCGAAGACTGCCTTTCAGAAGGTAGACCATTACGAGTTCTTGGTTATGCCGTTCGGGTTAACGAATGCTCCAGTGGTATTTATGGATCTAATGAACATGGTATTTTACGAGTACTTAGACCAGTTGGTTATTGTGTTCATAGATGATATTTTGGTTTACTCGAGAAGCCCTGAGGAGTATGAAGCTCATTTGAGATTGGTACTTCAGGTGCTCAGGGAAAAGAAGTTATTTGCTAAACTTAAGAAACGTGAATTTTGGCTAGAGCAGGTTGCATTTCTGGGTCATATGGTATCCAAGGAAGGGATTTCAGGGGATCCGAGCAAAGTAGAGGCTATAATTGATTGGGCAAGGCCGAAGAACGTGTAGGAAATCAAAAGTTTTCTTGGTCTTGTCAGATACTATAGCCGATTTGTCGAGGGGTTCTCCAGATTATCAGGGTCTTTGACATGGCTCACGAGGAAAAATGTGAAGTTTGACTGGACCAACGAGTGCGAGCAGAGCTTCCAGGGGTTGAAGCAACGTCTAGTCATTGCCCCAATGTTGACCCTTTCATTAGGTGAGGGTGGATTTGTAATCTACAGTGACGCATAGCAGAAGGGGCTTGGTTTTGTTCTAATGCAACAGGGAAAAGTCATTGCGTATGTGTTTCGCTAGTTGAAAGAGTACGAAAAGAACTATCCTACTCACGACTTGGAGCTGGCAGCAGTTGTATTTGCTTTGAAAATTTGGCAACACTACCTTTATGGGGTAAGGTGCGAGATCTTTACTGACCATAAGAGTCTCAAGTATTTTTTCACCTAGAAGGAGTTGAACATGAGACAACATAGATGGCTCGAGTTGATAAAGGATTACGACTGCACCATTAGCTATCACCCAAGAAAGGCGAACGTGGTAGCCGATGCATTGAGTCAGAAATCTGGGGATATATCAACCTCAGCAGTTATGGCTTCACACCAGATCATGATGGACCCGGAGAGGTGTTGGGTGGCCTTGTCCAATTTGCCTACGTGAGGTGAATGTACCCTTTAGGTGAGGGCAATTGGACCAGCAGTAAGAGCTGCATATACCCGCGGAGTATGTTAGTGGAGAGTACAGATGACTATTGTCTGGGTGGATCCCCTAGGACATTAGTCCAACCTTCAGGCCGCACAACCCTTGCCATGGGGAAAGTAAATGGCGTGCAGTTAGAACTCTGGTAATGTAATTTGAGGATTTTGTATTTTATTTTCGCTACATATATTTATTTTATATATGATGAACAAGGTATTAGGTACACAAACAACACTAAAGTAGCACTCCGGCCCACATGGCAGGTCGGGGTTGTTACACAAAGAGAGAGAGAGAGAGAGAGAGAGAGAGAGAGAGGACTGGTGGCCAACCTCCATATCCATCCTTATCATTTCGCTTCACCTTATCTTCCCCCTCTTATATTTTTCCATATTGTTATCTTTCTCTCCTTTTCATTCCTCTATCTCGGTTGGCTCTGAGCTCCCATAGACCATTAACAAAATGAAATATGTCAAAACATTTGGATTCATCAAACCAAAATACACCTTCTAAGTGAACATTTTTTTTTCTTTTATTCTAGACCAATATTGGAGGCCTACACTAGGCATGAATTGCAGAATAAGAGGTAGCTCAACTTCTATTATAAATCCCTTCTTACCCTCCCAATGTTCAAACGTGAAACTTCTAAAATATGTTTTATCTTATTAAACCAAAGTGAGACATTTTAATAATTCATCCAAGATAAAAGTGAAGTTTTTTAAAGGAAACATATATAATTAAAGTTTTTACTAGTTATCTTCATTGCCTTTTTCCTCAAGCAACATAGAAA
Organism: Malania oleifera; assembly: GCF_029873635.1. Lineage (NCBI taxonomy): Eukaryota > Viridiplantae > Streptophyta > Magnoliopsida > Santalales > Ximeniaceae > Malania > Malania oleifera. The sequence goes on along the minus strand of NC_080420.1, from coordinate 25,719,011 downwards.
AACCATTAATATGTTCTGAGTATGAATAAAAGATAGTATCTTTAGCACATAACTTACTATTCATAAATTGAAGCAGCTGAAGACAATGAGATGTCAATTTTAAATGAGAAGCAATTATAACACAAAGTATCTGCATTACCTTCCTAATAACAATCCTAAAAACCTTTAATGAGACTTCGTTATTTGATTCTTATCAAACAATGGTTGTAGACACCCCATTTTTACCCAGACCCAATATTATTATTATATTACTATTATTATTTTCATTTTTAGTTGCATTATTATTATTATTTTTATTAGTATTTTTATTTATTAGTATTATTGTTCTTATTATTATTTATTTATTTTGTTATTATTATTTTTTGTTATCATTTTTTAGTATTTTTTATTATTATTTACATTATTATTTAGATATTATGTTATTATTATGGTATTATTTTATTATTATTACTTTACTATTATTTTGCTTTTCTTGGTTATTATTATTATTATCATTATTTTTATTATCATTAATATTATTTATTTATTATTATTATTAGTATTTTTATCTTTACTATTATTATTATTATTATTATTATTTATTCTCATTATTATTAATATTATTTCTCAATTTTCTTTATTATTATTAGTATCTTTATCTTTATTATTACTATTTATTATTTTTCTTTATTTACTTATTATTATTATTAGTATTTTTGTTTCTCTTATTATTATTATTATTATTATTATTATTATTATTATTATTATTATTATTATTATTATTTATTTATTTATTTTCGTTGCTATTAATATTATTTTTATTATTATTAGAATTTTTATCTTTATTAGTACTATTATTATTATTATTATTATTTATTTCTGTTATTATTATTATTATTATTTTGTTATTATTTTACTTTTTTTTATTACCTTATTATTATTATTATTATTATTATTATTATTATTATTACCATAATATTAGTTATACTCATAATGATATTTCCAAAAGAAAAATACCATAAAAAAAAAAAAAAAATCAAGAAAGGAAAGATATATTAGGGTTTTTTTTTAGAGCCTTTAAAAAGGCTTAGGGGGAGCGCACACAAGGGGGAACCAGCCAAAGAAAAAAAAAAGACAAAAAAAAAACCTCCCAGTCTCTCTCTCTCTCTCGGCTTCTTCTTGTTCTCTCTTCGTCTTCCCAGCCTCCATCCTCACCCTACATCTCTCAGTCACCCACAAAGTTTTTTCTCAGCCGCCCACGAGTCTCCCCGCCGGCATTGCACCCTCACTCTCGCCGTCGTCATCACTGGCGGTGCCACCGCAGCAGCCATCTCTGGCGGGCAGTAGCAGAAACCCGCAGACAACTCCCCCCTCTCCATCTGTCTCTAGCACTCGGCAGGCAACCACTGCCGAGGCACCCGGCCTCCCAGCATGCCTCTCGGCCTCCTCCAGCACCGTCGTTACCATTGCCATCTGCTCCCCGCACACAGCAGCGGCAACTCCGACCAGCATCTCCGGTGAGCCCTTCCCCAGCCACAGCAGCCTCTACTCTCAGCAAGTCTCTCTGCGAAGCTCACGGACTGCACCAGCCTTCTGTTCCTGCACAACCTTCTCCAGTCCCAGACCCGAGCACAGCTACCTCCGGCCGCCACTCCACCGCCTGCATCAGCCCCCCAGTGGCCGAAACCTCCAACAGCAATTCGAGCGCACAGCAACTCCAGCCTCGGCAGACGACCACCAACAACAGCCCCAGGGACGCCGCGACAATGGTAATTATTTGTGATAAATGGCCTCTCATGTACATGACATATGACTATATAGTGTATTGAATAAAAAACTTAAATTTTAGAATAAGATTGATCCACATGAAAATAGCAAGTTAAAGGAGGGAAATAAGAAAATTATATCATGATTAAAGATGCTAATATGCTTTTCTTAATTGTTTAGTTGCAAAGGTAGTCTCAAGAAGGAGAGAGAAAAGAAGAAATATTAGGAAGGAGATTGTTGTTTATGGTGGGGCTCTTATACTTTGGATTTTCATAAACAAAGAAGGAAGAAAAATATAAAGGGGCAGCATAGTAGGGACTTGTCAACTAGTGCCCTGTGCTCGTCAACGAGTAGATCCCAAGAGTAGAAAAATACCAGAGTTCTAGAGATACCGAGTTAGAAAATGGGCTCATCGATGAATGCCTTGTTCTTGTCGATGAGTGGACTTCTTTAGATCATCGATGAATCCCCTGTACTCATCGACAAGTGCGTCTGGGCTGTGAGCAATTTTTTGAATTTTGAATTTGAACGTTGGGGTGTTTGGGTAATTGGAGGGAAACCTCTGAGAGGTTGTTATATATGTCATTCTGGGCATGTATTGTGTGTGTGTGTGTGTGTGTGTGTGTGTGATCATTTTGAGAAGTGTATTGTGTACTTTGAGATTTCTTTAGTGAAAATATTGTGTCATTACTTCCGTGGATGTAAGCTTTGCCGAACCATTTAAATCTTATTGTTGCTTTTGTTGTTTATCATTTTCTGGTTGTGTTTCATTTACTTGTTGTATTTATTCCACTGTGTTTTTGTTTATCCCATCCATATCACAAAAAATTAGTATCAGAGCGAAGTTGTTATGGCATCGGGATCGTCTTCTGCAAGATTTGACATTGTCAAATTTTATGGAACTGGGAACTTGGGTTTATGGTAGAGGAGAGTGAAAGACATTATTTTACAACAAGGAATGGGAAGGACATTACTTGATGTTCAACCGGATGAGATGGATGAGGCAACATGGGGAGATATGCAAGCAAAGGCCGCTTCTACAATACACTTGTGTTTGGTCAATGAAGTACTCTATTCGGTGATGGAGGAGGATTCTGTAGCGGCTATATGGTGAAAGTTAAATGGCCGGTACATGTCCAAATCTCTCAATAATAAACCTTTTTCTTAAGCAACATTTGTATTGGTTTAAGATTGAAGGATCAAACTTAGATCAACATATTAATGCCTTCAATCAAATTATTAGTGATTTGGTAAGAGTTGATGTTAAGTTTGATGAGGATGACAAAGCTTTGATGTTGTTAAACTCTTTGCCCTCAATTCACACCTTTGAAAATCTTGTGACCACTCTTACGTGGGGAAAAGAAACTCTTGATCTTGAAGAGGTAACAAGTGCTTTTGAAGATATGTGATGAAGGAGAAGGACTTGTGGTAAAGGGTAATAACGAGCGAGGCAAAGGAAAATTGAAATATGGATCAAGTTAGAAATCTTGAAATCAATCCAAAAAGAAGAAAGAAATATGGTGTTACAAATGCAGTAAAAAGGGGCATGTGAAACCGGAGTGTCAAGATTGGAAGAAGGGAAATTCTGAGAAACATGAGGGTACTTCAAGATCTGTGAATATTGTTCAACAAGGAGGTTCAACGTGTAGTGATGGTGATGTCCTATCAGTTTCAATAGGGTCGGATAATCTATGGGACTCTTGGATACTTGACTTAACATGTTTTTATCACATGACTCCGAACAAGGAGTGGTTCTGCACTTACAGGTTAGTGAATTCTGGATCAGTTCTTATGGGTAATGATGATTCTTGCAAGATTATTGACATAGGAAATGTAAAGATAAAAATGTTTGATGGTGCTGTAAGAACATTGTGTAATGTAAGACATATACCAGAGTTGAGGAAGAGTTTGATATCACTCGGTACTTTAGATTATAATGACTTTAATTACAAGTCCAAAGGTGGAGTTCTGACGGTATGGAAAGATAATCTGACTGTAATGAAAGGGTAGAAACTAGATGGGAATATCTGTACATTGCAGGGAACTACCGTTATAGGTGGAGCTATAGCCGTACATGCTGAATCAGATGAGACCGTCTTGTAGCATATGCGCCTTGGGCATATGGGGCAGCAGGGCATGAAGAAACTACACAAGAGGAAACTCTTGAAGGGCTTGAAATCATGTCAACTAGAATTTTGCAGGATTTGTGTTCTTGGAAAACAGAACAAGGCAAAGTTCGTATAAGCTATACACAAGACAAAGGGTATTCTTAATTATGTGCATTTAGATATTTAGGGCCCGGTTAGAGTTGCATAAAAGGGTGGATATGTGTATTATGGGAGTTTTATTGATGATTACTCACAGAAGGTCTAGGTTTACTTCATGCATCACAAATCTGATACCTTTGCCAAGTTTAAGATTTGGAAGGCTGAAGTGGAAAACCTGACAAGGAGGAGAATCAAATACTAAATGTCGGATAATGGGACCGAGCACACTGATTCTTGGTTTATGGTGTTTTGTGTGGAGCAGGGCATCAAGAGACACTTTATAGTTTGCCAAACACGTCAGCGAAATGGTGTGGCAGAACGGATGAACCAAACTCATTTTGAAAGGGATTGGTGTCTCAGATTAAATGCAGGGCTATCGAAGAACTTCTAGGCCGAGGCAGTGAGCATGACTTGTTTTCTGATAAAATGATCACCAAGGGCATCACTAGAGGGTAGAGTAGTAGAAAAGGTTTGGACGGGAAATGCAATAGACTACTCTAGATTGAAGGTATTTGGGTGTCCGACCTATGTTCACGTATCTAGTGAGGAGAGGTCTAAACTTGACCCAAAGTCTCATTCTTACATATTTTTGGGATATCCAGAAGGTGTAAAGGGGTACAAGCTATGAGACCCAGTGGCAAACAAGGTGGTGATCAGTAGGGATGTAGTCTTTGATGAGAAGGTTATGGTGAAGCGTACTCAAGAGTGTGATGAACAGAAACATGAGCCAAAATGCTATGGCAGTGATGAACATGTTGTGCACATGGAGTTGGAAGCTTTGGGCAATAGAAATGATCATGGTCCTATAGTTGCAGGGAGCTCTAGCTCAGGAAATTAGTATGTAAACGATATTCTTATATGGAGATCCAGACGCACTATCATACCTCCACCAAGGTATGGATTTGAAGAGTTAGTATCTTATGCTTTCCTTACTAGTTACAACGATCTAACTACATTTCTAGAGGTAGTGCACGACCTGGATAAAGATAGGTGGATGGGTGCGATGATTGAGGAGATAGAATCACTACATAAGAATCAAACTTGAGATTTGGTAGAGCTTCTAGATGGGAAGAGACCGATAGGTTGCAAATGGGTATATAGGAAGAAGGAGACAATTTCAGAAAAGGAAGGAGGGAAATTCAAGGCACGATTGGTGGCTAAAGGATACTCACAGAAGAAGGGGATAAATTATGATGAAAGCTTTTCTCCAATGGTCTGACATACTTCTATCAGGATTGTGTTAGGGTTGGTAGCCCATTATGATATTCATTTGGAACAAATGGATATGAAGAGGCAATTCTTCACGGTGACTTGGAGGAACAAATCTACATGGTACAACCATAGGGATTCATTGAACCAAGAAAAGAAAATTTAGTTTGCAGGTTGAATGGTTTGATTCCTACATGATCAAGATTGGTCTCAAAAGGTGTGAGTATGACAGCTGCGTATATGTGTACAAGCTTGAGGATGATTCTCTTATTTTCTTGTCATTGTATGTCGATGATATATTGATAGTTGCAAAAGATTTAACTGAGGTGAATCAGTTAAAGAACCTATTGCATAAGGAGTTTGACATGAAGGATCCTGGTTCGGCCAAGAAAATACTTGGGATGGAGATTTGCCAAGACAAAACTGCAGGGAGATTATGACTATCTCAGGGCAGTTATGTGTATAAGGTGTTGGAGAGTTTTAGCATGACTGATGCAAGACCGGTGAGTACACTTCTAGCGAATCATTTTAAGTTGTCTACTATAGATTGCCCAAGTACGGATGAGGAAATCTAGGACATGTCAAAGGTCCCCTATGCTAGCGCTGTGAGGAGTTTAATGCATGTTATGGTGTGTACGAGGCCATATTTGGCTCATGCTATAAGTATGGTAAGTAAGTTTCTCTCAAATCCAGGAAGACAGCATTGGGAAGCCGTCAAATGGATACTCAGATACTTACGGGGTACATCGGGATATGACATCATGTTCGGCAAGCAACAAAGTTGTCCTTCAGTTGTGGGGTTTGTAGATGCTTATTATGATGTAGATATGGATGACAAAAGGTCTACAACAGGATATGTATTTACCCTTGTAGGAGGACCAGTATGTTGGAGATCCATGGTACAGTCTCTGGTAGCATTATCTATGATTGCGGTAGAATATATGGCAGTTGCTGAAGCTGCAAAGGAAGCCTTATGGCTTACCAGTTTAGTTAGAGAGCTGGGGTTACAACAAGATGGAGTGGTGCTGCATTGTGATAGTTAGAGTATCATTTACTTGGCGAAGAATTAGATATACCATGCTAGAACCAAGTACATTGATGTGAGGTTCCACAAAGTTCGGGAATTGACTGCTTCAGGTGAGCTTGTGTTGGAGAAAGTTCACACGTTTGAAAATGCAATGGATATTCTAACAAAATCGGTTACTTCTAAAAAGTTCAAGCACTGCTTGGACTTACTCCATGTCTCCAATTGATGAAGGGAGACAAACCCAACCGAGCGATTCAAGTTCAAGGTGGAGCAGTCATACATATTTTTCGGGATTCTTTTAAGGGGTGTATAATCTCCAAGGTGGAGATTGTTGTTCATGGTATGACTCTTATACTTTGGATTTTCATAAACAAAGAAGAAAGAAAAACATAAAGAGGTAGCACAGCAAGGACTCGTCGACGAGTAGATTCTGAGAGTTCTCAGAGTTTTGGAGATACTAAGAGAAGAAAATGGGCTCGTCGACGAATGGCCCGTTCTCGTTGACGAGTGACCTTCTTTGGATCATCGATGAATTCATCGACAAGTGTGCTTGGGCTGTGAGCAATATTTTGAATTTTGAATTTGAACGTTGGGATGGTTGGGTAATTGAAGGGAAACCTCTGAGAGGTTGTTATATATGTCATTCTGGGCTTGTATTATGTGTGTGTGAGTGATCATTTTGAGAAGTGTATTGTGTACTTTGAGATTTCTTTAGTGAAATTCTTGTGTCATTGCTTTCGTGGATGTAGGCTTTGTCGAACCACGTAAATCTTATTGTTTTTCTTGTTGTTTATCATTTTCTGGTTGTGTTTCATTTACTTGTTATATTTATTCCACTGTGTTTCATGTTTATCCCATCCATATCACAACAGAGATAATATTTGAAGTCTTCTCTTTGAAAGAAATTTGTACTGTACTTGGCCCCTATTTTTATATAACAAATATCAGAGTAGGGTGGATTCACTTCTATTTTGCAAAAATGTTGTGCAAAAAATAAACAAAGTAAAATTTGCATTAAACATTTCTATACTAGTCACATGGAGAATTATTTTATTCACACTTTTGGTAAGTTTCGTGCTAGTGCTCCCTTAAATACAAAATAGAGCCATAAATTTTATATTAAAGAAAGAACAAAAGGGAAATATTTACCTATGACATTTAGAAAAAAATACATACCTCTCTATAAGTTTTGTATTAAAAGACATAAATATATCTCCAAAGTTCAAGAAAATACATACACTTGTCTTGCTAAAAATGTTTAATAAATAATTTTTTTGTCATTTTAACTTATAAGTTTAGGTTAACATGTATAAGATAGATGTTATTTATTTAAGTTAGCATTTTGTTTCTTTCATGATGGCAATGGTTGCATTCATACATTAGAAGACTGTTAAATTAGATGAAACTTCTTATATTTTGGCATCTTCTATACTGTATCCCCCCCTTCTTTTGTGCTAATATATTCTTTCTTTACTTCTTCAATAAAAGGTGTCATATTGCAAGAGGGAGGGATATATATATTGAGAGAGAGAGATCATATTGCAAGAGAGAGGAAGAGGGAGGGATATATATATATATATATATATATATATATATATTGAGAGAGAGAGAGAGAGAGAGAGAGAGAGGAGAGAGAGAGAGAGAGAGAGAGAGAGAGGTGGCTTGTGGCATGCCTCCACATCCATCATCGTCATTTCGCAACATTCTAAGTGAAGTTTTTTTTTCTTTTTCTTTTTCTAGACCAATATCGGAGGCCTATTCTAGGCATGGGTTACATAATAGGAGTAACCCATCTCGTATTGTAAATCCCTTCCTACCCTCTCAAGGTTCAAACCTAAAACTTCCAAAATATGTTTTTATCAAATTACAATCACAATTAAAATAACATCATAACAATGCATGTCACAATTATTTCCACGTGTCAAGTTAAAAATAACAAACAATGCATCTTCTTGTTCACGTAATAAAATTTAGGACTAGCATAAGAAGATAATATTATACTTAGAATTAAATGAACCAATTGATAAACACACTATTTCTACATTCATTTAAAAAACCCAAGTCTCAAACTCAAATTCTCATTCCTAAAACACTATATATGAGAACCTCCTCAAATTTATAAACAATCAATTTCTACATTCATTAAAAATATCAAACTTTCTCATTCTTAAAATACTAAACATGAGAGCCCTTGCCCCTACTAAAAAAAAAAGAAAACAAGAAAATTAGTAGGGTGTAAAGATTGTTTCGTGAGAGGAAGAACCCAAATTAGGATTCCTTTTTGTTTCATATATGGGAAGAAAGGAGCATGCATTTTTTGTGGTTGAGATAGTTTGGGGAAATTAAAGTTTTGAATGGGAATGAGAGAAAAACTCGAGCGGAGGAATGCAAGTTTTGAATGTGAAACAACCATTTGGACTTCATAAAATGCGATATGGTGTAATTGTACATCTAAAAATGCGATAGCCTTCTCTTCTATTCGCACCCTTATTTTTCTAAAAACAATCAAGTTTCATCAACTCTAAAAATACTCTAATAATGTTAGATAACCCAAAAATTTTCAAGATCCGAAATCTATACTCTCAACACTACTTAGTATTTTTTTTGTAACATACCTGCTTAGTGTATACAATCAACTAGATATTGCAAAATTAAATTCCACCTTCAGAGACAAAAGGAAAGTAAGAAACTTGTTTGATGTTGAGAAACACTAAATCGGTATCATGCATTGAGAAAGTCACGTCGGTAAAACTCCAAATGCTTGCAAACTTAAAACTGAGTGAAATAAAGAAAATTATTAATAACTCACCATATAATGCAATGCAAGGTAAGCCAAGGCGCACCATGCTTAACAATTCGTCCAAGATAAAAGTCGGGTATTTTAAAGGAATATAGAGAAAACGAAGAGAGATTTAATCAACAAGTTTGAATGGATAATGATTTAGAGTAGAATTATTTATAGGCCTTTCCCTTATTAGTTACTGTGAGAGAATTAAATTTATTGTTTTAAAAGTAAATAGTGCATATTGCACCACCTTTAAAGTTCTCTTTGGTAATGGTGTAATGGACATCAATACTTTTAATAATTTAAAAAAAAAAAAACTAGCCTCCTAAAATTATGGCAGTTAGCAAAGCTTTTAACCCCCAAAAAAAAAAAAAAAAACCCTCCTAAAAGTCATTGTTTTGCACGATTATTGGCAATTGGTTCAAGTTTTATAATGATAATAATAAAAAAAATCTCATTCTTGGGGATGGTACATATTCTCTCTCACCTTCTTCATCCCATGCCATTTAAATTGGTGGGTACTTGGATTCTCCACTTGAGAGTCCACAAAAAATGCATGAGCTAGCAAAAAGGTCCTAATTATCTCTTAAAAATTCAAAAATATCCTAAGTGGTTTATAACATATTTTATTTCATAGTCCTTTGTATCTCCCTTTTCCTCTCCTTCGTTGTCTTTTTGTTATTGTAGTCGTTATTTTTTGATACTGTACTTTTAATAAGTTAGATCATTTTTAGTATTTTACTTTATTTCTTGAAATTTTGTGCAAGCATTTTTTTTTTGAAGCATTGCTTGTTCAATTCGAGAATATTTTAGAAAAAAAAACATAAAGCCATTTAGTTGTGGATGTCATTATTTATTTTTCATTTTTAATTTTTCAAAGATTTAGACAAAATTTAGTATAAAATAGAAGTGAGATTCTTCTAAATCCACGTAGATTAAAATCCATGTTTCTAAATACTACCTTATGTAATTTTTAAAAATTGAAAAATATTCTGAAAAAATTAACAATGTTTTGAACAATTAAACAAACTTTTCGTTCTACCTTTTCAATAAGCTAAATTTAACAAAAAAAAAAAATTTAAAAAAAAACTTAAAAAATTATATGTGGAAACTATTTTTCTACATGGTGTGGCATGAGCTAGCTAAATCAAGTATACAATCCATGGGATATTTATTTCTTCCTTTTACATCAACTAGTGTACAATCTATCTTCTCTTTTAAGGAGTTAATTTTCCTTTAGCAATTAACCCGCCAAAATTTGTGGCAATGAGTAAAAGGAAAATCTAGAATATCCCAAATTTTACTCCTTTCAAATGAATATTCTAAGAATATTATATATAATCATCAACTACAAAGAATTGATTGGCGCTATAATCTTTGACCAATATAAGGGCACTAACTTTGATGCCAACAACCCGTTGATGGATGGTATTGCTTCTCACATTTAATCCGCCAAAATATACGGCAATTAGCTAGAAGGAAAATCTAGAATATCGCAAATTTAACTCTTTTCAAATTCAAATCCCAAAATTATCAATTATGAGAATTGATTGATGTTATGATCTGTGACCAATATAAGGGCAGTAGTTAGGTCTCCATATGATGGCCCATCTTGTTTTGGAATAAACAGATAATTAATTTCTTCTTAGGTTTCCTCATTAGAAATATTTGGAAGGATTCTTTCAATAATGATACTATGTTATATTAATATTTGGACCACTATATTAATATGGGTTCTACATCATTGGACTCATATCAAGCTAGATTTTTCAATTTTGTGAGTCCAAGTGCTAATGTGATATTGTGTAATTGGTAGTTTGCAAGTATTATGGGAATAAACTATCCCTTACAAATTCACACTAGACCTAGGATAAATAGTGGGAGGTAACTTATCACCCACGCCATATCCTTTCTCACCTTTGACAATATTTGAGCTAAATTCATCCAACATGCAAGTCTCAAAATTTAACCCCTCATTTGGGTTGTCGAATGAATCTGAAGTAGAAAAAGAATTGAAGAAGGAATTGAATTACATAAGTATTATTATTGTTGCAATTTTGGTCAATTTAAACATACTATAAAAAAAAAAGGTAGCTCTTTTTTTTTTTTGATGACGTAGAAACTTCAGCAACCAACGAGCCCTTCGGACCTCCTGGTGTGACACCAAACCTACGGTTTTGCGTCCTCTACCCCCAAGTCTCACTGATCAAGGTAAAGTCCGGATGCAGACACGACTTCCGTCCATCAGTTAGAATTTCGGCCAACCCAACCCCCGAGACATATCTCCATTATCATCCACAGTCCCCGCTAGCTCACAGAGCGAACTCTCACCATCCATAGGTACCACTGATTCCGTGAGTGTATTTACTTGAAATTGAACTCCCGATGCTCATTCTTACATGCTAATGCCTTTCCACCGCACCATACTCGTGGGGTTAAAAGATAGCTCATTTTTTATCCCACACCCCTTTGCCCTTTCCAAATTTGAACATAAGACCTTCAATTTGTGAGCCTAAACTTTATTTTATTTTTTTAAGTTTCCATAACTATTATAATCCATAAAGTTTTTCTACATGGTGTGGCATGAGCTAGCTAAATCAAGTATATAATCCATGGGATATTTATTTCTTCCTTTTACATCAACTAGTGTACAATCTATCTTCTCTTTTAAGGCGTTAATTTTCCTTTAGCAATTAACCAGCCAAAATATGTGGCAATTAGCAAAAGGAAAATCTAGAATATCCCAAATTTAACTCCTTTCAAATGAATATTCTAAGAATATTATCAATAATCATCAACCACAAAGAATTGATTGGTGCTACCCTTATAAGGGCACTAACATAGATGCACACAACCCGTTGATGGATGGTATTGCTCCTCACATTTAATCCACCAAAACATATGGCAATCAACTAGAAAGAAAATCTACAATATCACAAATTTAACTCCTTTCAAGTGTAAATCCCAAAATTATCAATTATGAGAATTTATTGATGTTATGATCTTTCACCAATATAAGGGCACTAGCTAGGTGTGCATATTATGGCCCACCTAGTTTTGGAATAAACATATAATTAATTTCTTGCAAGGTTTCCTCATTAGAAATACTTGGAAGGATTCTTCCACTAATATTAATATTTGGATTACTAATATTAATATTTGGATTACTAAAATAATATGGGATCTACAACTATTAGCCTTGGTGTATTCTCAAGAGATGGGTGAATTGGCCATTAAAAAAATTCTTCCTTGGTTCAACTAATCTAGAAACAGTAATATTCAGCCGAGAGTTTGTCTATATACACATAAACCCAAATGCGCAGATAAATGTAAGAAGCAGAAATTAAATCATGCGCAACATTTACACTATAACATACACATGCAGAAATATAAATTATGGAAATATAAACAGTGCACACACGATATGTTATCGGGGTTCGGCCAATACTACCTACGTCCTCGCCTTCACTCACCAACACAAGGATTCCACTAATGCTCACTTAATAGGTGGAGCGGCACTGGTTACAATCTGGTCAATTAACGGGGCTGACCTCAACCTATAACCGCACCATACCAGGATGGGGCACCTAACTTTCTTAACCAGGTCTAAGCCAATCCAAGACTATTCACCAGGGCTAGTCTCCCTCTTCTAGCCCATGCCTGGAATACAAAAAATATAAAAAATTTGACGTAAAAGTAAAGTTCTTCTCAACTAAGTAGACTATGTATCGATTATAACCAGTGACAATCAATCAAATGCACATCAACAATATAGGAATTGTAAGCTCAGTGATGTGTATGTGTGCTATCAACACTCAATATAATTTGTATTCTCAAATAGGCACAAGAGTGTATAAACTAGATTTTCTTTGAAACACAATATAGAATATCTCAATATCAGTTTAGGGTTTCGAAGATGCTAGCAAGATTATTCAAACAAGTTCAAAAAAATTTTCTCAATATAATAAGCACAAGAGATGTTTGAATGCAAGCTTGTAAAAAAATATTTTGCGCACAAAAATATTGGCTAAGAAATCTTGCAATATCAATGTAAAAACCCTCAAGTCATTGAGTTTGTCCCCACACAAGATTTATCAGATTAAATCAGTGGGAAAACTCTTGCTTAACTCTCAATATCAACCACAATCAACAAACAATACAAATGAGAGTATTAAGCAAAGTGGAGTGAAGTACAAGCACTCTAAGCACTCTTAGTACACTTAGTTAATCAATATATTTGTAGTAAGAGAGTGTATGAAAGTATTATGAGCAAAATAGGATTTGAAAATTTGAGAGAGTTTTGGCTTAATCCTTTTTGCTAATCACCCCTAAATAAGACAAATGAATGCAAATATATAAAGAAGGGGCAAATTATGACCGTTGGGGACTCAAAGGGAATTCTTAAATTTGTTTTAAAAGAATTTAAAGAAATAACCCCCTTTTTACCCCTAATTACCTGCGGTAATTAGTTGCCAACCCGAGAGTTTCTGTTGACCGAGCTATAGGTTCGGTCGCCTGAACAGACTAATGAGAAAAAGCACGTTTCTCATATTCGGGAGCTCGAATTTACATTCGGTTGGCTAAACAAGGCGATTTTCCAATCGCTCGAGGTTCGGTCGCTTGTACATATGTTCGGTAGCTCGAACTTGAACTTTCAGTTGCTCGAGGCATATTTGAACGTGGGAGTTCAGGCTATCGAGTTGTTGGGAAATGTCAGAATGGTGGTTCGTTCACCCGAGGACGCTATGGTCATTTTTGTTTTGGTCGCCCGAAGCCTAAGTCAACTTTCTGACTGGTCAAGGGTTCGGTCGCCCGAGGTGTTTTGAACACCAGGGGTTTGCTCGCCTGAATCCTACAATTTTACCCTCTAAGTCCTATTTTACTTCAATTAATTCCCCTAATAATATATGTGATATTGGAGACTATCTTATGTGTATGTGCAAGGATCTAAGGTCTTTTTAAGGTTTTAGGTATATTAACTTAGCCTAAAAAAAACCTGGCATTGGTCGACCTTTCTAAGGTCTCTCGATTTCTAAGTGATGTGTAGGGACCTAAGGTCATTCTAAGGTCATTTGAGCTTACTTACTCCTACATGCATGATGTGCAGTGACTATTACATACCTTTGAATAAATGCTTATTACAGACCTAAATGAATAAAATTTACAACACTTAAAAGCATAGAGGGTCTTCATTTTCCTTCGAGTCTTCGAGTGCCATCATATGATATAGTCAATGTAAACCTGCACATCAATTGAGCAGACATTAAATACTTGAGTATTTATCATAATCAAAACGGGGTATGACCCGTAGGGTCAACAACAACATTGGGACTTATATCAAACTAGATTTTTCAATTTTGTGTCTACAAGTGCTAATGTGATATTTTGTAATTGGTGGTCTCCAAGTATTATGGGAAGGAACTGTCCCTTACAAGCTCACACTAGACCTAGGTTAAATAATGGGAGGTAACTTATCACCCACGCCATATCCTTTCTCACCTGCGGCAATATTTGAGCTAAATTCCTCCAACATGCAAGTCTCAAAATTTAACCCCTCGTTTGGTTTATAGAATGAATTTGAAATAGAAAAAGAATTGAGGAAGGAATAGAATTGTATAAGTATTATTATTGCTGCTATTTTCGTCAAATTAAATAGACTATCCAACAAAAGGTAGCTCATTTTTTTATCCCGCACCCTATCACCTTTTTTGAATTTGAACATAAGACCTTCAATTTGTGAGCCTAAACTTTATTTAAAAAAAAAAAAAAGCGTCCATAACTATTATAATTCACAATTTTTTTTCTACATGGTATGACATGAGCTAGCTAAATCAAGTATACAATCCATGAGATATTTATTTCTTCCTTTTACATCTACGAGTGTACAATCTATCTTCTCTTTTAAGGAGTTGATTTTCCTTTAGCAACTAACCCGCCAAAATATGTGGCAATTAGCAAAAGGTAAATCTAGAATATCCCAAATTTAACTCCTTTCAAATGAATATTCTAAGAATATTTTCAATAATCATCAACTACTAAGAATTGATTGGTGCTACACTTTTTGACCAATATAAAGGCACTAACATAGATGCACACAACCCGTTGATGGATGGTATTGCTTTTCACATTCAATCCGCCAAAACATATGGCAATCATCCAGAAAGAAAATCTACAATATCGCAAATTTAACTCTTTTCAAATGCAAATCCCAAGATTATCAATTATGAAAATTTATTGATGTTATGATCTTTGACCAATATAAGGGCACTAGCTACGTCTCCATATTATTGCCGACCTAGTTTTGGAATAAACATATAATTAATTTCTTGCAAGGTCTCCTCATTAGAAATACTTGGAAGGATTCTTCCACTAATATTAATATTTGGACTACTAAATTAATATGGGATCTACATCATTGGGACTCATGTCAAACTAGATTTTTCAATTTTGTGACTGCAAGTGCTAATGTGATATTTTGCAATTGGTGGTCTCCAAGTATTATGGGAAGGAACTGACCCTAACAAGCTCACACTAGACCTAGGTTAAATAGTGGGAGGTAACTTATCACCCACGCCATATCCTTTCCCACATGTGGCAATATTTGAGTTGAATTCCTCCAACATGCAAGTTTCAAAATTTAACCCCTTGTTTGGTTTGTAAAATGAATTTGAAGTAGAAAAAGAATTGAGGAAGCAGTGCAATTGCATAAGTGTTATTATTGCTGCTATTTTTGGTCAATTTAAACACACTATCCAATGAAAGGTAGCTCATTTTTTTCTTTATCCCACACCCCTTCGCCCTTTCCAAATTTGAAAATAAGACCTTCAATTTGTGAGCATAAACTTTATTTTTTTTTAAAAAATTCATAACTATTATAATTCGCAAAATTTTTCTACACGGTGTGGCATGAGCTAGCTAAATCAAGTATACAATCTGTTGACACCCTAAACCGGGCCAATTTCTAAGGAAACCTGGTGTAATAGAGTTGGCTTTGAATCCTGAATGAAGCCTTTTTTCAAAAAATACCAAGTCCTTGAGTTTCATACTTGAGTCCCAGTATTTTTATTGCAAGTCCTAGGAATTTTAGAAAAAAAGATAGAGTCTTGCTTAGAGTCAATGTCCCTCAATGTCAAAATTAATTATGGATTAACCCCATATAATTTCAAAAAATGAGTCCTTAATCTTAGTCCGAGTTTTCCTAATTTTTAGAAACTGAGTCCTTTATTTTTAATTTAAGTCTTAGAACCTAAAGTGAGTCCAGGTTCTCTAACCTTGAAATCAAAATTAGTTTTCTTTTATTAGGTTTTCAAAATTGGTTCCTCGTAGTAGAAGTCTTCCAAACTTTTGGTGAAGTTCTTTTATTCTTAAAATGTTACTCTCTTATTTTAAAAACCCAACTTTTCGTTTCTTTACTTTAGAGTCTAGAAATTTTTAAGTGAGTCATTCAGAATGTTAAATTGAGTATTTAGATTTTTTTTTTTAAACTAAGCTTTTCGATTTTTGAACTAAGTCTAAAAAATTTTAGGGCAAGTCTTCTAAATTTTGGAAATCGGGTTTTAGGCAAGCCTCACTGTAATGACCGAAGAATGATGGTGTTTAAGTAATAAAGAGAGAGGGAAATGGAAATAGTAACCAAAGGAGGAAGCATGCTTCGTCGGCGACGTTACACTTTGGGCTCGTTGACGAGGGTGCGTCTCATCGACGAGAAGATACCGAGAGAATATTTGGGCGACTCTGAATTTTGTTGACGAGGGGGAGAGTTCATCAACGAGTAGCCTTCTTGACCTCGTCCACGAGGTGACGTGGCTCATCGACGAAACCCATAGTATAAATAGCATAAACCTCAAATTTTTACGTAGGAAATCAGCAAAAATTATCTCTCTCTCTCTCTCCTCTATGGTTTCTCTCTCTTCTCTCTTCGATTCCAGCCTTGTTTCTTGCCGGATCGACGATCTGAGGCCACCATGATGCTCCTGGGGAGGTTCTCTGAGAGTCTGCCGGAGCAGATCGTTGGTGGGGCAGAGTTGAAATTCATCTTTGGTTTCATGTAAGGCTTTTTAATCGAAATTTGGTCTTCTCATAGTTATAAGAAATGTTATTCATGAAAAAATACTGAAGTTTAGTTTTGGGAGTTGTCATTTTTAGGGTGTTGAATGGGGAACCCTGCGAGTACGGGACTAGTGAATTTTAAGGTGTTTCTTTTCAGTAATTAGGTAAGAGAATAAACTAAAGTGATTATTTTCCATGCAAATTATTATTATTTATCAGCAAATTAATTTTTAAGAAAACATGTATTATATATTATGGAGAAAATACATATTTGAAAAAATACTGCTATTATGTTGAAATGTATATATATGTATGAAATATCAGAAATTATAATTTTAGAATATAATGTATGTATTTATACAGAATTGTGTGGCATGAATATTATTTTACATGCAAAGTATTATGATATGGAAATTTTATGAATAAAGCATGTTTTTAGAGATTATGAAATAATGCAGTGCATTATGATTTTAAAATTTATGATAAATGAATTATTTATTCATAATGATATGTATGAAATATTTGGCGTAAGGCCATGATTGATAGCTGGCACAAGGCCGTGTTTTACGTATGATTTCGGTGCAAGGACGTATTTATGAATGTTCGGCGCAAGGCCGTGTTTTACGTATGATTTTGACGCAAGACTGTATTTATGAATGTTCGGCGCGAGGCAGCATATATGAAAGTAACTGGCGCAAGGCCATATGTATGTATGTTATTTCAGAAAATAATATCAATCTATTTATGTTAGACAAGTATATTGCACCACCTTTAAAGTTCTCTTTGTTAATGGTGTAATGGACATCAATACTCTTAATAATTAAAAAAAAAAAAAACTAGCCACCTAAAATTATGGCAGTTAGCAAAGCTTTTAACCCCCCCAAAAAAAAAAAAAACCCTCCTAAAAGTCATTGTTTTGCACGATTATTGGCAATTGGTTCATGTTTTATAATGATAATAATAAAAAAAATCTCATTCTTGGGGATGGTACATATTCTCTCTCAACACCTTCTTCATCCCATGCCATTTAAATTGGTGGGTACTTGGATTCTCCACTTGAGAGTTCACAAAAAATGCATGAGGTAACAAAAAGGTCCTAATTATCTCTTAAAAATTCAAAAATATCCTAAGTGGTTTATAACATATTTTATTTCATAGTCCTTTGTATCTCCCTTTTCCTCTCCTTCATTGTCTTTTTGTTATTGTAGTCGTTATTTTTTGATATTGTACTTTTAATAAGTTAGATCATTTTTAGTAGTTTACTTTATTTCTTGAAATTTTGTGCAAGCATTTTTTTTTTCAATTCGAGAATATTTTAGAAAAAAAAAACATAAAGCCATTTAGTTGTGGATGTCATTATTTATTTTTCATTTTTAATTTTTCAAAGATTTAGACAAAATTTAGTATAAAATAGAAGTGAGATTCTTCTAAATCCACGTAGATTAAAATCCATGTTTCTAAATACTACCTTATGTAATTTTTAAAAATTGAAAAATATTCTGAAAAAATTAACAATGTTTTGAACAATTAAACAAACTTTTCGTTCTACCTTTTCAATAAGCTAATTTAAAAAAAAAAAACTAAAAAAATGAAAAGTGGAAACTATTTTTCTACATGGTGTAACATGAGCTAGCTAAATCAAGTATACAATCCATGAGATATTTATTTCTTCCTTTTACATCAACTAGTGTACAATCTATCTTCTCTTTTAAGGAGTTGATTTTCCTTTAGCAATTAACCCTCCAAAATATGTGGCAATGAGCAAAAGGAAAATCTAGAATATCCCAAATTTTACTCCTTTCAAATGAATATTCTAAGAATATTATCAATAATCATCAACTACAAAGAATTGATTGGCGCTATAATCTTTGACCAATATAAGGGCACTAACTTTGATGCCAACAACCCGTTGATGGATGGTATTGCTTCTCACATTTAATCCGCCAAAACATATGGCAATTAGCCAGAAAGAAAATCTAGAATATCGCAAATTTAACTCCTTTCAAATGCAAATCTTAAAATTATCAATTATGAGAATTGATTGATGTTATGATCTCTTAGCAATATAAGGGCACTAGCTAGGTCCCCATATGATGGCCCACCTTGTTTTGGAATAAACACATAATTAATTTCTTCATAGGTTTCCTCATTAGAAATATTTGGAAGGATTCTTTCAATAATGATATTATGTTATATTAATATTTGGACCATTATGTTAATATGGGATCTACATCATTTGGACTCGTATCAAACTAGATTTTTCAATTTTGTGAGTTCAAGTACTAATGTGATATTTTGTAATTGGTGGTTTGCAAGTCTTATAGGAATAAACTATCCCTTACAAGCTCACACTAGACCTAGGTTAAATAGTGGGAGGTAACTTATCACCCACGCCATATCTTTTCTCACCTCCGGCAATATTTAAGCTAAATTTATCCAACATGCAAGTCTCAAAATTTAACTCCTCATTTGGTTCGTAGAATGAATCTGAAGTAAAAAAAGAATTGAAGAAGGAATGGAATTGCATAAGTATTATTATTGCTGCTGTTTTGGTCAATTTAAACATACTATCCAACAAAAGATAGCTCCTTTTTTTTTTTTTTT
This sequence comes from Malania oleifera, assembly GCF_029873635.1. Taxonomy (NCBI): domain Eukaryota; kingdom Viridiplantae; phylum Streptophyta; class Magnoliopsida; order Santalales; family Ximeniaceae; genus Malania; species Malania oleifera. Next base: position 25,699,324 of record NC_080420.1, on the reverse strand, counting down.
TAATGATGTAGAAACTCCAGCCACCAACGAGCCCTTCAAACGTCCTGGTGTGGCACCAAATCTACAGATTAGCATCCTTTACCCCCAGGTCTTGCTAATTAGGGTAAAGTCCAAATGTAGACACGACTTTCGTGCATCAGTTAGAAATTCGGCTAACCCGACCCTTGGGACACATCTCCATTACAATCCATGGTTCCCGCTAGCTCACAGAGCGAACTCTCACTATCCATAGGTACCGCTGGTTTCATGAGTGTATCTACCTAGAATTGAATTCCCGATGTTCATTCTTACATGCTGATGCCTTTCCACTGCACCATGCCCGTGGGGTTAAAAGGTAGCTCAGTTTTTATCCCACATCCCTTTGCCCTTTCCAAATTTGAACATAAGATTTTCAATTTGTGAGCCTAAACTTTATTTATTTTTTTTAAAGTTTCCATAACTATTATAATCCATAAAGTTTTTCTACATGGTGTGGCATAAGCTAGCTAAATCAAGTATATGATCCATGAGATATTTATTTCTTCCTTTTAGATCAACTAGTGCACAATCTATCTTCTCTTTTAAGGAGTTAATTTTCCTTTAGCAATTAAGCCGCCAAAATATGTGGCAATTAGCAAAAGGAAAATCTAGAATATCCCAAATTTAATTCCTTTCAAATGAATATTCTAAGAATATTATCAATAACCATCAACCCCTAAGAATTGATTGGTGCTACACTTTTTTACCAATATAAGGGCACTAACATAGATGCTGGATGGTATTGCTTCTCACATTTAATCCACCAAAACATATGACAATCAGCCAAAAAGAAAATCTACAATATTGCAAATTTAACTCCTTTCAAATGCAAATCCCAAAATTATCAATTATGAGAATTTATTGATGTTATGATCTTTAACCAATATAAGGGCACTAGCTAGGTCTCCATATTATGGCCCACCTAGTTTTGGAATAAACATATAATTAATTTCTTGCAAGGTTTCCTCATTAGAAATACTTGGAAGGATTCTTCCACTAATATTAATATTTGGACTACTAAATTAATATGGGATCAACAACTGTTAGCTTTGGTGTATTCCCAAGACCGGGGGGGGGGGGGGGGGGGGATGAATTGGGTGTTAAAATTTTTTTCCCTAGGTTCAACTAATCTGGAAATAGTAATACTCAACCTAAGGTCTATCTATATACACATAAACCCAAATGTGCAGATAAATATAAGAAGTAGAAATTAATTCATGCATGAAATTCACACTATAATATACACGTGCAGAAATATAAATTGTGGAGATATAAATAGTGCACACACGATATGTTATCGGGGTTCGCCCAATGCTGCCTACGTGCCCGCCTTTGCTCACCAGCACAAGGATTCCACTAATGCTCACTTAATAGGTGGAGCGACACCGGTTACAACCAGGTCAATTAACGGGGCCGACCTCAACCTACAACCGTACCTTACCAGGATGGTGCACCTAACTTTCCTAACCAGGTCTAAGCCAATCTGAGACTATTCACCAAGGCTAGTCTCCCTCTTTAGGCCCATGCATGGGATACAAAAGATATAAAAAATTTGACATACAAGTAAAGTGCTTCTCAACTAAGTAGACTATGTAGCGATTATAACTAGTGACAATCAATCAAATGCACATCAACAATATAGGAATAGTAAGCTTAGTGATGTGTATGTGTGCTATCAACACTCAGTATAATGTGTATTCTCAAATAGGCACAAGAGTGTACAAACTAGTTTTTCTTTGAACACAATATAGAATATCTCAATATCAGTTTAGGGTTTCAAAGATGCTAGCAAGATTATTCAAACAAGCTCAAAAATGTTTTCTCAATATAATAAGCACAAAAGATGCTTGAATGCAAGCTTGTAAAAAAATATTTTGCACGCAAAAATATTGGCTAAGGAATCTTGCAATATCAATGCAAATCCCTCAAGCCACTGAGTTTGTTCCCACACAAGATTTATTAGATTAAATCAGTGGGAAAACTCTTGCTTAACTCTCAATATCAACAACAATCAACAAATAATACAAATGAGAGTATTAAGCAAAGTGGAATGAAGTACAAGCACTCTAAGTACTCTCACTACACTTAGTTAATCAATATATTTGGAGTAAGAAAGTGTATGGAAGTAGTATGAGAAAAATAGGATTTGAAAATTTGAGAGAATTTTGGCTTAATCCTTTTTGCTAATCACCCCTAAATTAGACAAATTAATGCATATATATAGAGAAGAGGCAAATTATGACTGTTGGGGACTCAAAGGGAATTCTTAATTTTGTTTTAAAAGAGTTTAAAGAATTAACCCCCCTTTTACCCTAATTACTTGCAGTAATTATTTGCCAACCCGAGAGTTTTGGTCGACCGAGCTGTAGGTTCGGTCGCCCAAACAGACTCATGAGAAAAAGCACGTTTCTCATATTCGAGAGCCCAAATTTACATTTGCTTGGCTAAACAAGGAAATTTTCCAATCGCTTGAGGTTCGGTCGCCTGCACATATGTTTGGTAGCCGAACATGAACTTTCGGTTGCCCGAGGCATATTTGAACGTTGGAGTTCGGACTGCCGAGTTGTTGGGAAATGTCATAATGGTGGTTCGGTCGCCCGAGGAAGCTACGGTCATTTTTGGTTCGGTCGCCTGAAGCCTAAGTCAACTTTCTAACTGGTCAAGGGTTCGATCGCTCGAGGTGTTTTGAATACCAGGGGTTCGGTCACCCGAATTCTCACAATTTTACCCTCTAAGTCCCATTTTATTTTAATTAATTCCCCTAATAATATATTTGATATTGGGGACTATCTTATGTGTATGTGCAAGGACCTAAGGTCTTTCTAAGGTTTTAGGCATTTTAACTTAACCTAAAATAAACATGGCATCGGTCAACCTTTCCAAGGTCTTTCGATTTCTAAGTGATGTGTAGGGACCTAGGGTCATTCTAAGGTCATTTAAGCTTACTTACTCTTACATGTATGATATGCAGTGATTATTACAGACCTTTGAATAAATGCTTATTACAGACCCAAATGAATAAAATTTACAACACTTAAAAGCATATAGGGTCTTTATTTTCTTTTGAGTCTTCGAGTGCCTTCATATGATATAGTCAATGTAAACCTGCATATCAACTCGGAAGATATTAATACCTGAATATTTGTCATAATCAAAACAAGTTATGACCCGTAGGGTCAACAACAACATTGGGACTCATATCAAACTAGATCTTTCAATTTTGTGACTGCAAGTGCTAATGTGATATTTTGTAATTGGTGGTCTCCATGTATTATGGGAAGGAACTGTCCCTTACAAGCTCACACTAGACCTAAGTTAAATAGTGGGAGGTAACTTATCACCCACACCATATCCTTTCTCACCTGCGGCAATATTTGAGCTGAATTCCTCCAACATGCAAGTCTCAAGATTTAACCCCTCGCTTGGTTTGTAGAATGAATTTGAAGTAGAAAAAGAATTGAGGAAGGAATAGAATTGTATAAGCATTATTATTGCTGCTATTTTGGTCAATTTAAATAGACTATCCAACAAAAGGTAGCTCATTTGTTTATCCCGCGCCCCTTCACCTTGTCTGAATTTGAGCTTAAGACCTTCAATTTGTGAGCCTAAACTTTATTAAAAGAAAAAACAAAAAAAAAAGCTTCCATAACTATTATAATTCACAATTTTTTTCTACATGGTGTGGCATGAGCTAGCTAAATCAAGTATATAATCCATGAGATATTTATTTCTTCCTTTTATATCAACGAGTGTACAATCTATCTTCTCTTTTAAGGAGTTGGTTTTCCTTTAGCAATTAACCCGCCAAAATATGTGGCAATTAGCAAAAGGAAAATCTAGAATATCCCAAATTTAACTCATTCCAAATGAATATTCTAAGTATACTTTCAATAATCATCAACTACTAAGAATTGATTGGTGCTACACTTTTTGACCAAAATAAGGGCACTAACATAGATGGACACAACCCGTTGATGGATGGAATTGCTTCTCACATTTAATCCGCCAAAACATATGACAATAAGCCAGAAAGAAAATCTACAATATCGCAAATTTAACTCCTTTCAAGTGCAAATCCCAAAATTATCAATTATGAGAATTTATTGATGTTATGATCTTTGACCAATATAAGGGCACTAGCTAGGTCTCCATATTATTTCTGACCTAGTTTTGGAATAAACATATAATTAATTTCTTACAAGGTTTCCTCATTAGAAATACTTGGAAGGATTCTTCCACTAATATTAATATTTGGACTACTAAATTAATATGGGATCTACATCCGGACTCATATCAAACTAGATTTTTCAATTTTGTGACTGCAAGTGCTAATGTGATATTTTGCAATTGGTGGTCTCCAAGTATTATGGGAAGGAACTGACCCTAACAAGTTCACACTAGACCTAGGTTAAATAGTGGGAGGTAACTTATCACCCACGCTATATCCTTTCTCACCTGCGGCAATATTTGAGTTGAATTCCTCCAACAGGCAAGTTTCGAAATTTAACCTGCCGTTTGGTTTGTAGAATGAATTTAAAGTAGAAAAAGAATTGGGGAAGCAATGGAATTGCATAAGTATTATTATTGCTGCTATTTTGGTCAATTAAGCAGACTCTCCAATGAAAGGTAGCTCATTTTTTTATCCCACACCCCTTCGCCCTTTCCGAATTTGAAAATAAGACTTTCACTTTGTGAGCCTAAAATTTATTTAAAAAAAATTCCATAACTATTATAATTCACAAAATTTTTCTACATGGTGTGGCATGAGCTAGCTAAATCAAGTATACAATCTGTAGACACCCTAATTTTTACCGGGCCAATTTCTGAGGGAACCTGGTGTAATAGAGTTGGCTTTGAGTTCTGAATGAAGCTCTTTTTCAAAAAAAATACCAAGTCCTTGAGTTTCGTACTTGAGTCATAGTATTTTTATTGCAAGTCCTAAGAATTGTAGAAAAAAATAAAGTAATGTTTAGAGTCAATGTCCCCCAATGTCAAAATTAATTATGGATTAACCCCCCATAATTTCAAAAAATGAGTCCTTAATCTTAGTCCGAATTTTCCTAATTTTTAGAAACTGAGTCCTTTATTTTTAATTTAAGTCTTTGAACCTAAAGTGAGTCCAAGTTCTCTAACCTTGATTTCAAAATTATTTTTCTTTTATTAGGGTTTCAAAATTGGTTCCTTGTAGTAGAAGTCTTCCAAACTTTTGGTGAAGTTCTTTTAGTCTTAAAATGTTACCCTCTTATTTTAAAAACCCAACTTTTCGTTTCTTTAATTTCGAGTCTAGAAATTTTTAACTGAGTCATTCAGACTGTTAAATTGAGTATTTAGATTTTTTTTTTTAAATTGAGCTTTTCGATTTTTGAACTAAGTCTAACAAATTTTAGAGTAAGTCTTCTAAATTTTGGAAATCGGGTTTTAGGCAAGTCTTAAGGTTTTTTTTTTTTTTTTTAACTAGGTTTTCATTTTGAAACAAAGATTGGTCAACTTTGTAGGTCAAAATTGAATAAAATCAAGTCATCTGTTATTTAAAGGGGGGGACAGGGCACAAGGAAAACAAATATAGGAAGGGATGATGCAAAATACAGAAAATAACAAATTCAAAAGTACAGGGAAGTAAAAATGGTACAAAAAGATATTGTAGTAGAAGAAGGGATGGGGGTTCATGCATTTACACAAAATTATAGAAAGACAGAAAAAGTAAAATAAAAAAACACAAGCCCTCCACCCCTGGTCTGCCAGCTGGATCTCCAAGGTTTCCTGCACACAAAAGGAAAACAACACGTCGGTGAGCAAATGAAAGTCAGGAAATAAAAGAAAATACCTTCACGTGTGCAATATGTTGGAATTTATTCCTTTCCAGTGTAGGGAATAAAGGAAGAATTCTGTTAAGGAGGGAGAAAATTGGTGCCAAACCCATCCGTTAGACTTTCTCACTATAGCAAACACACACAGGAAAAAGAAAAGAAAAGAAAAACATATAGAAACCCTGCAAGAATTGGGAGAGAAAGAAAGTAGAAAGGGAGGGGAGGTTCTGCTAGTTTGAAAAAAAAAAAAAGAGAGAGCTGGGAGAGTTCAAAGAAAAACACTAGAGAGAGAGAGAAAGCCCTGTAAAGAATTCATAGCACAAGAGTAGCATTTCAACTTCAGAATTCTGAGCAACATTCAATAGCAGAGCAGAGAGCTCCCCACATTAGAACTCATGCACAGACAGACCTAGAGAGCCAGAAAAGAAGATCGGAGGATGAAAGTAAGAAGGTAAAAATCCAAAACTCTACTCCTAAAGTTGCTTAATATATGTGATAGCGGAATGTGTGTAAGTGGGAATACAAGTGCTCTCCCCCTCTCTCAGGTTTTGAACTTGAGTGTGGACCCAAACTTGAATCTTAGACCCGCACCCGAATTGAGGTCCGAATCCCCTATCTAACTCCTAATTACGTGACTTGGGTCATGGCACCCAAACCTCCTGACCCGAATTCCATTTGTTTTAGAAAAAAAACTAACCCCTTGTTTTAAAATAAAATAAGCCCATTTAAGGTTTTTAAAATCGCCCAGCCCAATTCCAATTTTCATAACCAGGCCCCTATTTTAAAATGAAAATGGGCCAACCCATTTTAAAAATCACCCAAGCCTTGTTTTAAAATGTGATTGGGCTGGCCAAATTTAGAAAACTAACCCTCAGCCCATTTTCAAAACCTAGAAGCCCACTTTGATTTGCAAAACTCACACCAAGCCCACTATAAATATGACTCAAGCCCATTCCTAATACCTAACCTAAGTCCATAGAAAATAATCCAAAAGACCATTATGAAAAGATCAACTTAAACTCACACGTGTTTTCCAGTACGTGATCCACTCGAGTAATCTGAGCTCTCATGGGTTGACTTGCGCGAGTCAACCCGTTGCTTGCTCACCTTATATGAGATGAGAGTATCTCGTCTCCTCCTCTCTGCCCCAAAACCCTAATAAGAGAAATGCACGCACCAAGCAACATCATCATCACCAACCTCGAATCACAAGCAAGTGAGTGGATTTTCATTTTTTAGCTCACACAAATTCAATCACCACTTGACATTCGAAGCATCACCATAGTAAGAACCAAAAAAAAAAAAAAGTGAAAATTTGACACTTATCTGCTTGATCGTATTTGAGAGCTAAGTGGTTCGTTGCCATTAAGGTATCCTACCTTTCGAGCTTAGGGAGAGCTCGGATCCATTCCGTTTGCCTAGAGGTGTCTTGTTGGGAACATCGACAACAAGAGAAGACTCGACATTTAGGGGGTTTGGTGAAAAAGGGTATCAAAGAGTCTAAACTTAGGGATATCAAATCGTGGGGGAAGAGGGTGAGTTGTGAAGGCGAGTTTGGAGGAGTGTAGAGACAGGGAAGATTAAAGGCGAGTTCTAGAGGGGGCTTTGGGGCTTTGAGTTTGAACTCGCCGGAACAGAGTAGGGATAGTGGGGGAGTTGGTTGCGGCCGCTGGCAAGGAGGAACCCAACCTGAATAGAAGATCTTGAGACAAAGCTTCTAGAAAAAGCCACAAATGGTCAGAGTTGATGGGATCTGGAGGCACTTATGGCGGGGTGGGGGAGAGAGACCTCAGGGGGTGAGTAGAACTTCGATGGCAAGGAGCGAAGGGAAGAAAAGGCGAGTGAGTGGGAGTTACAGAAAAGGTGGAGTGGAGAGAGAAGGAAGAAGAAGAAGAAGATCTTGAGAGAGAAAGGGCAAAGTGAGAGGAAAGTAAAATTTTTAGCTTAAATATCCTAGCCATTAGGGCCGCAGGATTTGAACATGCGGCGCCTTTCCACCTGTCCGATTGAAAAGCCCTACGGTTCTCTCAGAACGCCGGATCTCCACACCACACCAATGGCTAAGATTGTAGCATCAGATGCAATAACAACCATCCACTCACCTTCCCAGCGCACGACACGTGGAACCGGTTACCGCATTAGTAAGACGCGTGTCGCCCCCAGTGTCATCCGATCTTCGCTTATGGATGATCAGGATTACATCACCACACCAATCCCAATCCGCAAGCATACTCGAATGAGGCATCGACATGTGCTCCATCTTGGTCTTGACCAGACGTTAAATAGGTTACCCCCTTTTTGAACCGGTTCTTCTCCAAACCGGTTCGAGTCTTTTGAACCGGTATGGAAACCGTTTGAGTTTTTAAATAAACTATCAATAATTCACAATAAATTCAAACAAATTACAAAAAAATCAAGAAAAATTGGAAAATTCTAAAAATATTTCTAAGATAGTTATCTTTGCTTTTTCCTTCTTAAAATAATTCTTATGTTAAAAATCACAAAAAAAAATAAAAAATAATAAAAAATTTTACAAATATATATATATTAGATTAAAAATTGTTTTTGGAACTTAGGAAAATAACAAAAAATTCAAAAAATTCAGGAGAAAATTATACAAACATGTTTCGACTCGATTTTTTATTTTTGCTTAATTGTCTTTTTGTTATTTTAATAAATAAAATAAAATAAAATAAAGTATATGAAAAAATATAAAAAATTCAAAAAAATAGAGAAAAATTAGTAAAAATATTTTAGAATTTGAAAATCATTTTTGGCATCCTCTTCCATCCAAATTAATTCCAAAACCCTCCGGGATATTATTTTTCATACTTAGAAAATTTTATGAAAAAGTTCAAAGATCCAGGAGTGTTCTTTTCAATCTATCTTCTTGATTTTCTGATCCCGATGATTTAAAAGAGAGGCATGAGCTCCTCAGAGTATGGTTTACCTCAATATGAGGGAATACTTATACAGTATTTTATTTTGTGCATTTATTTACACTTTTTGAAAAGGAGTAATTTCAAAGGCTTAGTAAATATATTTTGGGATAATTCTCAATTAATTAGGTATCGTTCGTAAGAACGGGCGTGTAGGGGGTGCTCACACCTTCCTCTCACATAACTAAACTCCTAGACCTGACTTTGGTAACACAGACCGATTCTACCCTTACCGGGGTAGTAATCAAGTGTTTTAACCACACTTTAGAAGGTTAGTGGCGATTCCATTACACCATATTTTCCATGAAAATATTTTTAAAAATTCACCTTTTCTAGTTCGCATACCCCAGGGCAACATATACTGGAGGTGTTCTCGCCTCGCGCAAGAGCACCTCGCGATAGCTTGGTGACTCCGCTGGGGATGTTGAGAGTTGAGCTAGTAATTAGTAGATTATCCTGAAATTCAAATTTGATAAGCCTTTAAGAGCACTTCCTTTCATTTTTTTTACAAATCGATAATTTAATTGCATGTGTGAATAACTGTGTATATAGGATTAACTGTAAATGTTTTTCTTTCTTTGGTACTTGAACAAGCATGTGATTAGTTCTGAATGCTTTATTTCCATGGTTAAGCATGCAATTAATTGTGAATACCTTGAATAATCATGATGCTTTGTTTCTTTTTTGGTTTTATTAAACATATGTTTAATTGTGAATATTATGTTCAAATAAGCATGTGGATGAATCTGGGGTAGGGGGATCAGGTTAAATTGAACTCACACACTCTCATGGCTCTATACCCAGGCTTCCCCTGCTAGGATTAGAAAGGAATGTAATAGTGTTAGTCCCTGTGTGGTAGAGCTTATGGGAACTCGCGAACCACTCCACTCAGTGTAAGCTTTGTCCGGACCTCTGTGAGGAAGCGTAGAGTTTCAATCTGGGAACCTTTTGTTAATAAGGGTTAGAGCCTAACCACACATAATCATCCGAAATTCTTTGCCTAGTATAAAGCCCCGAAGAATCATGTATATACCTCCCCCGGGGTTGGGATAGAAGTCACATCCTTCTTCACATGTTGTATTCCATGACTATTGTATATATGTCTTGAAATGTTTTGTGTCGTGCATTCTGCATCCATTTAGGTATCCATATTAGTTGACCAAATTTTTTGAAAAAAGCCCATTTCATTCATTTCCCAAGACACCTTGCCAAGGGGAAAATGAATTATTTCCGAGATCATCAACGAAGGAGGTTTTTCTGAAACTTTGGCCGAATGATTATCTAGGTTGCATTGCATACATTCATTCATAGACATGCAAGCATATTTATCTCTGATGGGCTAGTAATCACATTCCAACTTCCTATAAAATCAGGCCGAATCAAAATCCAGGATTCCAACATTGAACCCACCTCTACCCACCCTTACAACACCATAAGTGTGATACCCCATGGATAAAAGACTTTAAAAGATTAGATATTACTACTCATATCAACAAGGTGCACCTTTCTTTTCGGGTGCTTTCCCATAAGAATTCCATGGTTAAGCGTGCTTGGCTTGGAGCAATATTGGGATGGGTGACCTCTTGGAAGGTTTTCTCAGGAAGTGTGTGAGTGAGGACCAAACACACTAAAAAGGACACTTGTTGATTTGTGGGGCCAGTCATTAGTCTGATATGGCCTGCTGCCCCTGTTTTCTGGTCTAGGTAGAGGAGGGGAGACGCAGTGCTCCCTTGCAGACCCAGGTTGGGGTGTTACAGTTTGGTATCAGAGCCTAAGTTTGCTAGGTTCTGTAGACTTTAGAGTGCAGCAGAAGAAATACCAGAGTATAGGAAAAGGATTTAGGGTTTGTTTTGTGTCTGGATACAGGATTTTCGTAGTGGTTTTTGTGTTTTTCCTGGGGTGACGATTTTAAGAAAACCATAGTAAACTATTGTTGGGTCGTGTGTCTAGGTGACAAAACTGGATATTGGTTAAGGTCAGGGAAGATGGTTAATTTTGAGTTGGTATAGGATAGGTCCGTATAGGGAATAAGGTGCTTAAGTGTGTTTCTTGTTTTCAGGATGGACCCAAGAAATAGTGGCATGAATGCTGGGGAGGACAGACCAGAACCTTCCAGCATAGGTGGAGGAGATACAGATGTTGTACTGCGCGTGTCACTCAACAGGTGATGGCTGAGATGGCTAGGAGTTCTGGGGAGCGTGGCTGTTCGATTGAGTAGTTTACGCATATGAAGCCCCCATCCTTTGCTGGAGGTGATGACCCAATTGTAGCTGAAAATTGGGTCCAAGATATAGAGGAAACATTGGCAGTGCTTCCATGTACGGATAAGCAGAAGGTAGCATTTGCCACATTCAAGTTGATAGGGGAGGTGAAGCGCTGGTGGAGAGCAGCGCATCTGATAGAGGAGCAGAGGCCGGTTCCGGTGCCAATGACATGGGACCAATTCAAGGATCTATTCTTCGAGCGGTATTTCCCTACTATCGTTCGGAGTGTGAAGGCAGCAGAATTTCTGCATTTGGTACAGGGGCAGATGATTGTATCTCATTACGCGGCTCGGTTTGTCGAGTTGTCGTGTTTTGCTCCACATTTAGCACCTGATGAAGAGAAAAAGGTGAGGAAGTTTGAAAAGGGACTGAGACTGAATCTGTTTGAGCAGGTGATTGGTTTTAGAGCTCATACATTCACAGAGGTTGTAGATAGAGCTGCGATCATTGAGAGTGGTATTCAGAAGGGTGTAGCAGCTCAGAGTTAGAGAAAGAGGCCTGCGCCTCAGGGTTTTCAGGTTAGCTCTAGTAGAGGTCCATGGAGAGGTGGTCGTGATAGGGGAGACCAGAGGCAGATGGCAAGATCTTGTGAGAACCAGGGTGCGCCGACTTACCCGGTGTGTCAGACATGCGGGAGACATCATTTGGGAGAATGTCGGGTAGGTAAAGGTGTATGTTATCGTTATGGGAGATTCAGTCACATGATGCATGAGTGCCTAGGTCAGCAGGACTAGGTCCCAGCTCCCAGGCCCTATCAAGGAGGACATTAGGAAGCTCGGGGAGGACACCAAGAACCTCGAGGTGGCCAGCAGAGGAATGTGGCCCCAGCATGAGTATACACTTTGATGCCAGGGGATGCAGAGGCTGTTACGGATGCGGTGACAGGTACATTTACTGTTTCATCATATCCAGTTATTGTTCTCTTTGACTCGGGTGCTACTCATTCTTTCATTTCTAAATCTTATGTTAAATTATTTGAGAGTAAGACCCAGTCATTAGATATATCACTGTCGATAGCTACACTATCAGGATCAATGATTAGATGTCAGAGGGTACTTAAAGGCTATCCGATAGAAATTCAAGGGAAAGTACTACCAGCAGATCTTATTGTATTTGATATGTGCGGGTTCGATATAATACTGGGTATGGACTAGTTGGCTGCCAATCACGCTAGCATTGATTGTTTCCAAAAAGAAGCAATTTTCAGACCTCCTAGAGAGCAGGAATTCAGATTCGTTGGTTCACGGGTGCGTGCTCCAACACAGTTGGTGTCCGCCGTGCATGCAGGTAGATTACTCCTGGATGGAGGTCAGGGGTTTATAGCATTTCTGAAAGAAGTATCTGAAAATGAATTAAAGATTGACAACAGCCAAGTGGTATGAGAATTTCTAGATGTTTTTCCAGATGAGCTACCAGGATTGCCTCCTGTGTGTGAGGTAGATTTTCCTATAGATTTACCTCAAAGGACTGCGCCGATCTCTAGGGTCCCGTATCGTATGGCTCTAGCTGAGTTGGGAGAATTGAAAAATCAGTTGTAAGACTTATTGAACAAGGGATTTATACGACCCAGTGTATCGCCATGGGGAGCTCCAGTGTTGTTCGTAAGAAGAAAGACGGGTCCATGAGGATGTGCATTGATTACAGGGAGATAAACAAGGTTACTATCAAGAATAAATATCCTCTACCCCATATAGACGATTTGTTTGATCAGCTCCAAAGTACACCGGTATATTCCAAGATTGACCTCAGATTCGGGTATCATCAAGTGAGAGTAAAAACGGAAGACGTCGCGAAGACAACCTTCAGGACCAGGTATGGGCACTATGAATTTCTCGTTATGCCGTTTGGTCAGATGAATGCCCCAGCCGTGTTCATGGACTTGATGAACAAAGTTTTTCACCAGTATCTAGATCAGTTTGTAGTGGTTTTCATTGATGACATACTGGTGCACTCGAGGAGTTTTAAGGAGCATGAGGTGCATTTGAGGCAGGTACTGCAGACACTCAGAGAGGAGAAGCTTTATGCTAAGTTTAGCAAGTGTGAGTTTTGGCTTGAGAAGGTAGCATTTTTAGGCCACGTGATCTTGGGGGATGGTATTTCGGTGGATCCCAACAAGGTTGACGCGGTGGTAAATTGGGCTAGGCCGAGGAATGTGTAGGAAGTCAGGAGTTTCTTAGGGCTGGCAAGTTATTACCGTCGTTTTGTTAAGGGGTTTTCAGCATTGTCAGGTCCTCTTACGCGGTTGACTAGGAAAAATGCTAGATTTGTGTGGGATGAAAAATGTGAACAAAGTTTCTAGGAATTAAAGCAGCGACTTGTCACTGCACCAATTCTGACGATTCCATCAAGAGGCTATGGTTATGTTGTCTATAGTGATGCATCCTTAAAAGGGCTCAGTTGCGTGCTAATGCAACAAGGTAGGGTGGTAGCGTATGCGTCCAGACAGCTGAAAGAATATGAAAAGAACTACCCTACTCACGATCTGAAATTGGCCGCAGTTGTACACGCACTGAAGATCTGGAGGCATTACCTTTATTGTAAGAGGTGTGAGATATTTTCTAATCATAAGAGCTTAAAATACATCTTTACACAGAAAGAGTTGAATATGCGGCAAAGAAGGTGGTTGGAATTCATTAAGGATTACGACTGCACCATCAGTTACCGCCCAGGTAAAGTAAATGTGGTAGCTGATGCACTGAGCCGTAAGTTAGAAGATACAGCGCAGCTAGCAGCGGTAGTTCAGCATCCGATTCAGATGGACTTAAAAAGACTTGGTGTGGAGTTAGTGGGGGATGATTCTCAGGCGCTTATTGCCAATTTGGTTGTACAACCCACATTGTATGAAAAGATTAAAGCTTCTCAGAGAGATAATCCAGAGTTAGTGGAGGTGATAGCTAGAGTACAGGATGGTCAGGGGGAAGAATTCAGTATTTCTAATGACGGGACTTTGAGATTTCGCACCAAATTGTGTGTGCCTACAGAGGACAGCATCAGAAGGGCGATTTTAGAGGAGGAACACAGATCTCTATACACTATTCATGCTGGTAGTACAAAAATATATAGGGATCTGTGGGATTATTTCTGGTGGAGTGGCATGAAGAGGGAGATAGCTGAATTTGTGCGGCAGTGTTTGACATACTAGCAGGTTAAGGTTGACCACTAGAGGCCGGCTGGTCAGTTGCAGCCACTTTTCATTCCTGAGTGGAAGTGGGACCATGTGTCCATGGATTTTGTTACTAAGCTATCGGTAGCGTTGCATGGTCAAAATGTCATCTGGGTAATAGTTGATAGATTGACGAAGACAACGCATTTTATGCCTATGAAAGTCAGCTACCTTATGAACAGGTTAGTAGAGATATATATACAGGAGATTGTTTGATCCCATGGAGTGTCGGTATCCATGGTCTCAGACCGTGATCCACGTTTTACATCACAGTTCTGGAGGAGTTTATAGGAGGCACTGGGGACCCAGCTAGCATTCAGGACAACTTTCCACCCTCAGATCGATGGTCAGACTGAGAGAACCATCTAGGTATTAGAAGATATGCTTCGTTCCTGTGTGCTAGACTTTGGAGGTAGCTGGATTCAGTTTTTGCCACTAGTTGAATTTGCTTATAATAATAGTTTTCAGACTAGCATCGACATGGCGCCTTACGAGGCATTATATGGTAGGAGATGTAGATCTCCTCTTTTCTGGGATGAAGTAGGCAAAAGGCGAGTTTTGGGTCCAGAAATAATTCAGCAAGCATGTGATATAGTTTGACTTATTCGAGATAGGATTAGTGCAGCGTAGAGTCGGCAGAAAAGTTATCCAGATACTCGCCGCCGGGAATTGGAATTTGAAGTGGGTGACCATGTGTTTCTAAGAATAAATCCACTGAAGGGGATCTTGAGATTTGGGAAGAAGGGTAAGTTGAGCCTTAGGTTTGTTGGCCTATTTGAGATACTTGAGAAGATTTGGTCAGTAGCCTATCGGCTAGCTCTACCGCCATCTCTATTTCGAGTTCATAACATATTTCATGTTTCTATGTTGAGGAAATACGTCCCAGATCCTTCCCATATCATAAGTCATATAGAATTGGAAGTCAGTGAGGCTTTAGCGTATGAGGAAGCTCCAGTACAGATTCTAGATAGGAAAGAACAAGAATTACGCAGCAAAAGGATACCACTAGTGAAAGTTCTATGGAGAAACCACGCAATTGAAGAAGCCTCATGAGAGCTTGAAGATGAAATTAGACAGAAATATCCCCATTTATTTGATGAATTATAGTATTGATGTATATGCTTAGATGGTAATTTTATTTTATTGAGTCCAGTGTAATTGTAATGTAGAGTATAGGGTAGGTGGTATTTTGTTTTGGGAGAAATTTTCTTTTATGGTTGTAATCTCCCAGAACTACCCATGTAACCACAGTATTCCTCCGCCATAAGTGAGGGCAGGTAATAAAATAAGTAAACCCTTTTCTTTTATTGGATGATGGAGAATATGGATAAAGATACAGATAGTAAATTTTGAGGACGAAATTTTAAAAGGAGGGGAGAATGTAGGGACCCGAAAAATAATAGTATTTAAATATAATAAGAGAGAGAGAGAGAGAGAGAGAGAGAGAGATAGAGGGTTTTATCGACGAATACAGGGTTTCGTCGATGAGAAAATACCGAGAGACGGTTTTTGGTTGCTCTGAATTTCGTTGACGAATACAGGGTTTCGTCGACGAGGTGACGTGTCTTATCGACAAATCTGACCCTATAAATAGCTAAAAACCGGATTTTTATTCACTTTTAACTCTCCTCTCTCTCTCCTACGTCTCTTTCTCCCTTCTCTCTTCGATTTTGGTCTCACCGGTCGCCGGATCGAAGATTTGAGGCTACCACGACACTCCTAGTGAAGTTTTCTACGAGTCTGTCGGAGCAGATTGTTGGGAAAAGGAAGTTCGATTTCATCCTAAATTCAGGGTAAGATCTTTTAGCCTATTTTTGGCCTTATGGTAGTTATAAGAAATGATGTAGGCGATGAAATACTGATATTATGTTTTGAAAAATATTATTTTCAGGGTGTTTTGTAGGAGGCCCTGCGGGTGTTAAGGTAGTATACCATAGGGGCTTTCCAATAGTCAGGTAAGGGAAATATGCTATGCTAGGTATTTTTAAAATATTATATAATTTATTAAATGATGAAAATTATGTATTACAATATTGTGTGGTGTGTGAATATGAATATAGTATGGAGATATGTTTTACGATATTTCAATATTCTGATTTTAAGATATGTCAGTACCATAATTTCATGAACCTCAGTACTATGATAATACGAATATCAGTATTATGATCATGCAGTTTCAGTACTATGATTATGCAGATGTCAGTGTTATGATTATACAGTTCTCAGTATTACGTATGAACTACAGTTACAGTTTATGCAGCATCATGGTTATTTCAGTAATTCAAAATCATGGTAAATCATATATATATTATATGATATCAGACCTTGTTGGACTATGCAGTTACAGAACATGGTACTGTTGCTACAGATATTATGTTACTTTATGAGTGCAACTACCTATTTAGATAATACGTGGTAAGGTCGATCACCTAGGCCCTTAAAGAGGTTAGGCTCCCCATCCAGATATGGGTTGAGGTGGGCAGATCGACCGATGGAGTATAGTGATTTATTCTTGGTTGGCCAGACAGGGTAAATCCTGCCTACGGGCCTCACAACCCTGTCATGAGGGGGTTAATCATGACACATAGATATCCACATAGATATTAACAGCATGCAATACACAATATATTGCATCAACCATACAGTTGGCGTTCTATCCTAAACATGCTAGTAGGTACATAGTGATATATACCATTTAAGATATCCAACAAGAGAGCAAAAGACAATCATCAAGGCATAACACGCAAACATCATGCAATGACTGAGAAATAGACAACCACGACATTCCCAAAATTAACACACACCAAAAAATAGGTAACCCAATCATCAGCAGAATCCAAAATAACCAAGGGTTAGAGTGTAGCGTGTAACAAAAGAGAAAAGAAAGAAAAAGAAAAATAATAGTTGTTTTATAAGTGCAGACCAGATGATATATAAAATAAATTGAATCATAACCACAAATCCTTATTTGCAGACTACTCTCCTGAATCTAGATTTCCACCCCATCGACACTACCATCAGCACCATCACCTGCATCGAAGTCGAAGTCCATGGTCACCCGGTCTCTCTCGTCCTACATCTCTTGAATCTGGTCATTTAACTCACTGAAATTTACTGCCATGACCCTCTCCATCTTTGTGAACTGACTAGCAATGGAGTTCGATGTAAAGCCCCGAACCCTTTTAAACCCGGGTCTAGCGTGTTAAACCTAATAAAATCCCTGATAATCCATAATCCATGATGTACGCAGCGGAAAACATAAACATAATCGCTATATAATATAAAAACCATAATCAATAATACCAGAGTTTACTACCCCTATATAACATCCTTAGTATCCATCCAATACCTACATTACCATAAATACATACCTTTCCACACATTCCAGTATTTTTACAATCATTCATTTCTTAACTGATTTAAAACATAAAGACATAAAACATGAATATTTGCATTCCCCAAAAACATCATGAAAATGTTTATACCTTTTTTCTTATATCTCCCAAAAATGCTATAAAACCTCGAGCTCTTTAAACTCGACCTCGAGGAGGTCTTGAAAAAAAAAACATTTATATTCGGGTGAGACACATCTCAGTAAGGGAAGAATCAATATATTAAAACAGTGTGTGGCCAACATGAGATAATAATCAACATAAAATTTAACATTTGAAAATCGTTAACATAATTTCTGAAATCATTTTCTGATCTTATCCAAACACATGCAAAAGATTTAACCCACGAGATTACCTGAGGATAGGGGTGATTACCCGCCCATACAAGTAGCACCCCTCTGCTCTGATACTTAGGCAACCTGAAGGTCACAATTGAAGCATACTAGGGCACTCACCTTACTCAGTAAGCCCTCAAGTGTTGAATTGATCTCGTACTCACACAGTTCAAGAAAAAGGTTTATTGGCGAAGGCTCCCAAGAATAGGGAAATCTACTCGCCTATACAAGTAGGTTCCCTCTGCCCTAGTACGTTATACAGCTACTGCCACATCTGAAGCTACTAGTGCACTCGCCTTTCTCAGCAAACCCTCAGACGAAGAGTACACCCCACCCAAATCATAGCACATTCTACGTACATAAGTATTCTAATATCATAGTACATTATTCTTTCTGTCATTATTCAACCATTCACATCTGTTCATGTTCATAACTTTAACATCTCACTTCATTTCACTTTAAGTGACTCTTTCCCATTTTACATTGTTCACATTTCACACTTCATTTTTATTCCATTCATTTCCATTTTCATTTCATTTCATTTCATACTCAGCATCTTTCAGCTATCATACATTTACCCAGCCTGTTTTACGCAGCATTTTTCAACTATTACACATTTACCCAGCATTTTTCAGCTGTTTTACCTAGCATCTTTCAGCTGTTTTACCCAACATTTTTCAGCTGTTCACCCAGCATTTTTCAGCTATTTATATGGTTACATTAACACACACAAGCAACGTAGTCCATATCATGTTTTATTCACAATGCATTACTTACTTAACATGCATATCATACATTTAACATATATTTGCACAGAATCTCATGCCACACAGTTTAGCAATAAAATTCATACATTGCCTATAAAATACGTCAACCAAAATTTAACGTTTATATACTAAAAATACCTTTCATTCCTTACATAATTACCCTCAAAATATTTTTCCACTTTCATCAATTCATTTTCGCGTATACATATCTAATAAATAGCCATAAACTCGAAAAATATAATTTAAATGGTTGGCAAATTAAACCCATACTGAAACATATATACGTACATATAACACAATTTATTTTTCATTAAATTCATAAAAATTATGATTTAATATATATTTTTTCCCTTACCTAGTTTCTTGAACTACGCCAACAGGGACCCCAAAAAATACCTGCAACGCTCACCCAAACCCTGAATCAAAAATCCTAACTCCATTAAATTAATCCTAAATAAAATATTATTTTAATATTTCCTAGGCCCTTAAATACTAAATAAATAAATATACCCTTAAATATAGTCAAATTACCAAATTTTCCAAATCTCACTCTCGCTTTGGAGTGAGGTTTAGAAAACCCCAATTGAAAAATTACTTACGCCAAAATGACGACAATCACAACTAGGACCCCATAGTAGTGCCTGATCGTTGATTTAACAGCAAATTTAACAAGAAATTGAGAAATTAGGGAAAAACTACCTTAACCTAGGAATGGTGCCTACGTCGCTCCCACGATAAATTTGCTCTAATAAAAATGTCGGTGGTGGAGTTAGGAATCTAACGGCACCTTCCGTTTCCCGATCGGTCGAATATCCATCAAAAAATGAGAGAAGAGAGAGAGGTGGAGACGGAGAGCTGATAAGAGCGCAGAGGCTCTCTCTTTGTTTTTTCAAAGGAAGCCTCACTCTGAGGCTTCCTTATCCTTTTTTTTTTCTTTTTCTTTTTTTTTTCTACTTACTTAACTTAACTTTTATATATATATATATATATATATATATATATATATATATATATATCTTTATTCCATTTTTTTACTATTTATTTATTTATTTCTTTTAATAATATTTAATTAATTAATAATTACTCTTTTTTTTCATACTATTTATTTTTATTTTTTTATTTAATACATTAATTTAATAATGTTTGACTAATTAATTGATTAATAATTTTAATTAATTATTTTTTTTTAAAAAAATTCGGGTTATTACAATCGAGAACTATCTGAACTCGTCATGAAATGCAGTAGATGACGATGCTAGATCTCTAAGATCTGACTAGACTAAAGCCCTAAACTGCCCAAAAGAATTAGAAAGACTGGTGATGGCAGCCATTAGATCCACGTTCGACGGCTGCATGGGCTATGGTGGTAACTCCTACGGGGCCTCCTCCCGTGCTGCTGCACCCTTAAATGACAACCAGACGTTGCCTTCCAGCTCATACCCCATCAGTTTTAGGGTGACAGCAGAAAATATATCAGCAGACCTCCTTCTCTTCAACACAGCCACATTGGTGCGGGTGACTCCTATGGATCGAAATAATTTGTTAAAAATCCCTCTGTATGGCATAATGATCCTGTGGCCGATCGTCTTGGCCATCATCCACCTTATCATCAAGCTGGGTAAATCTAGCTTTTTCCGAGCAAACAAACACCACATAACAAAGCAGTCTAAGAAAGAAACATACACCCTAGATCCTTCCTTAGGCAAGATATTATACGTAATCAGGTGGTGGACAACTTTCGCCTCTAAGGTGAGCTGCCTTTATTGTAGGGGGTGATTTTGACTGGCTACTAGTGATTCAGACATAGTTAGGTTTGCAAAAGTGGCAACCCTAAAATCCTATTTGTGTATCCAAGAAGTTACTGAGTCTGGGCATTCAAAGTCGCCACGATCTGTATCAAGGACATCTGATAAATACTCTACATCAAAGTGAACACCAGTCCTCAATACTCTAGAGAAATATCCATTCTCGCCATTCCCCATATTTGCATAAAACAACCTAACATATGTTGGGTAGTGGCCACTAGGCTGATAAGAAATAAATGTTTTCCACCCCTGATACTCAAACATATTCATAATATTGCCAAAATACTAGTCCATAAATTCTATATCTAGAATCTTACCTAAGATGGCTTCTTTCGGATGAAACTCCCACACATATATGATCTTGGGGCGTTCTGACAAAAAGTAGTCATCCTCAGCATGTGCCATATCGTGGGCTTCAATACTATCATTTTGACAAGCCATGAGTGCTGGATAAGAGAGGTTTGGCACTAGTCTAAGGGTTTTGGACAATGCTTGGAGGAATAGTGAAGGAAGCTCTGAAATTTTCTTGTAAAAATAAGCTCTGAACATGAAGAGGATATTTAAATATCGAGGTTTGGTTAACTAGGAGTAGATTCAGTCGACCAACGATTGAAATTCCTCACCAACTGACAATGTTCGGTTGACCGAAAGGAGTTTGTACTGAAATGGGCAGTCGATCAAGGTGGCGCACTGTTCTCTGTTCGGTTGACCAAGGGTAGACCGACAAGTTCGGTCGACCGAATTGGAGAAGCTCACCATGGGTCAATCGACCGTACGATCAAAAATCAGTGGGCCAGTCGACCGGGAGCTCCAGTTCAGTCAATGCTCAGTCGACTGAGCATAGTTAACTTTTTCGATTTGACTTAGTTTTGACCAAGAACTCTTCCTTAAGTTCGGATTTATAATGTTACATAAATTTTCACATTGACATGATTCTTAAGGATTCTTAGTGAAGCAGTATTATACGGTTAGTATTATATGGTTGAAGCATATACCAAGACTTGACGGTTTAAGCAGAGATCACTTCCTAGTCTTGCAGTCATTACAACCCTTAAACTTAGAGACTAACAAAAGATCAACTAGAACATGATTTCAATTTGAATGCACTTTTCCTTAAGTATTACGGGATTTTCTTTCATGACTAACCAGTCCATTTCTCCTCCCAAGCCTCTGGCACTTCTAAGTAAACTGTTAAACTAAACGTGCCCTTTTCTTATACAAGATAAGCAAACTTTATATATGCATGAAGGATTATGCTTATTTATTTTAGTTTTACTCATAGAGGCATTATTGTGGGTTTGATAAACAGAACATGTACCCTTTTTGAAACATTTATTTCTTTTGAATCTCAAGGGTTTAGTATGATAATTCTTTCCATATTTTACTTTGGGTGAAGCTCTACAATACTCACTTACTTCTTTCCTTAAGCAGATAATTTTCAATATCTTTTTAGTTTTTCTCTTATCAAGAATAGCATGATAATCTTTTAATTCTCTCAATTGTATAGCTATCCTTTTGTTTTGATTTTTCAGAAAAGTTTTATGATATGGCATTCTAACTAGAGACTTATGAATTTTAAATGACTCCTTTTCTAGTTGTCCATTCATTGATATGCTTTCATCATAAAACTCACTGCATGATTCTATATAAGATTTATCTCTATAATTATCATATGAATCCATGCATACAGTATCATTATCAGAAACAATTGATGATTCATCATAAGATATATCACAGTTATTACATAAACCATTGCATGCTATGTCAAAAGTAATATGACAAGGAATACTAGATGATTCATCATACAATATATTGCAACATTTAGTATAAGAATCATCACATGCATTATTGACAGAATTATCATGAAATTCAATAGATGATTCATTATTTGACTTATCATAGCATTCAGCAACATAATCATCTACGGAGGCTGAGATAGGAACATATACCTCACTGTATGTTAATGCAACTACCCTATTATTTACCACTTCCTGAGTGGTGATCTCATTTTCCTGGGACTCTCCATATTTCCTTTCGAATTCATCCTAGATATCCTCTATAGTCCGACATGCCACAAAATCAACAAAAATATCAGAATCTATTGCAAGATATAACATGTCCATGGAATATGAATTTGCATGCATCAAATTAACATTGTTTTCTACAGACATACACATTCCACTTAAAGTCACCTACCAGGTCTTCCAGTTCATTGATTTTATAAAAATGCTCATTCTAATTTTCCACGCGGCATGATCAACACCGCAAAATATAAGAGGACTAAAAGGTGACTGTCCCTCACCGAATGGGGATACACCAATTTGAATCATTGCGATCTTTTTGAAAAAACGTTTAAGTCTAGTGTAATAAGGCTCTGATACCAATTGTTAGAATTGGTGTATTCCCAAAAGAGGGGGGGTGAACTGGAATTTTAAAATTTATCTCTTAGGTTAAACGAGATAATCGTATAAAACAACTTAGGGTCTTTCTATGCAATTCCAAATGCGCCAATAAAAATAATATGCAAAAATTTAAATCATACACATCATTCACACCATAACATACACGTGCGGTAAATATAAAGTGCATGAATATAAACAGACACACGATATGTTATCGAGGTTCGACCAACTATGCCTACATCCCCGCCTCTAGCTCGCAAGCTTGAGGATTCCACTAAAGGCTCACGTAACGGGTAGAGCGGCACCGATTACAACATGGTCAATTACCATAAGGCTGACCTCAACCTTTACAATCAGGTTAATTAGCGGGGCTGACCTCAACCTACACCTTAATAGGATGGTGCACCTAGTGTTCCTAACTGGGTCTAAGTTAATCTAGGACTATTTCAAAGGGCTAGTCTCCCTCTTCAGGCTCGTGCCTGTAAATACAATAGTATGTTCACAATCAATGAAATTGTACAGTGATTATGCTTTCTTGTAAAGCAAATGTGTACCCAGTTACGTGCAATCACATACACCACCAATTAGATATAATAAGTAAGCTCAATGTGGTTTAATATATTAACTCTCAAATATATTTGCAATCAATGTAATTAGTGCGTAAGAGAGCAAACCAGTATGATCTTTGTATTACAAAATGTATTCAATCTAAATGCTCAAACAAGAGATATCAATCAACCCTCATATATTTCAACCAACAAATTTTCTCCATCCTATAAAGCTCAAGTAGTGTATAGATTTGGTTTGCAAAAAGAGATTCAATCTTTGTAATCAGCAAAAGATATAACTAAATGAATATTGCAACAAAGATTTTTATCACATAAACAAATATCTTTTCCAAGGTTTATCAAGATAAATCACACAAGATATTTTGGAAATGTTTTGAAAATATTCTGCAACCAAAATCAAATATGATCTTCTCAAGATGTTGCAATAAAGGAGCAATCTCGGAAGATCTAACAAAGTTTTCTTAGGATAGACTTGTTAACAAAGTCCCCTAAGAATACTAAAGGTTCTGCTCTCAAACAAAATCATATCAGTTAAGCACAACACATAGGAGAGCAAACCTACAGAGTAATCAACTCTCAAATCAAACTTACAAAAGATTTTTGGCATTAAGAGAAGGTAAGTATGAGTGTATGGAGCTTAGAAATGAGTATTATGGATTTTGGCGATTTCATAGAACTTCTCCTAATCAAGATTGCTAATCACCTACTAATTATTCCAAATGAGAGGGTATTTATAGACTTCTCCAGAAATATAACCGCTAAGGACACAAGTGGAATATTTAGAAAAGTTTTAATAATATTTAATTAATTTAACCGCATTTAAAAAAGTTAACAGTGGTAAAAAATTCAGACCAACCCGAGAGCACTGGTCAACCAAGACAAGTTCGACTGACCGAAGTTCTTGGGGTTTGGTCGACCGGGACCAAAATGAACTACATGTTCGGTCGACTGGACTTGTGTGTCCAAAGGCGATTTTCTCTTTTTGCGAGGTTCGGTCGACTGGGACCATTTTGAATTAAGCTGGTTGGTCGACCAGACAATTGAGTTCCCACACGTGGGAACTCGGTCTACCAGGTTGGTGATATATATAATATGCTCGGTCGACTAGGAATTCTATAAAGTTGACTTCAAGGGGGTTTGGTCGACCGAGGTCAAATGAACTGCCAGAGTTCGGTCAATCGGGCTGTGGTTAACTAGTTGACCCGGTCCTTAGTTGGTCGACTGGGGGCAAAATGTACATAAAGTGTCAGTCGACCGAGTGTGCACATTTAGTGCATTTTGGTTCTGTTTCAGCCAGCAAACACCCTATTGAAATGACTAACACATACAAGTGAGTGAGTGAGTATCCTAGGGTCATTTCAAGGTCCTGTTTCAGTTATTTTTGGTTTGAGCTTACTTATTAGATCATGTATGTGATGTGTATGTGATTATTACAAACCATAGAACCTAATTACTATTACAAACCCTTTGCATAAAAATGAAATACAATACAACATAAATTGGGTCTTCAACTTCAATCTCTCTTTGTGCATTATGATCTGTCAATTAGAGTTCCTACATATAACCTTAAACACCCATTAAATATAATAGGTATTTGTCATTATCAAAACCGGGCGTGACCTATAAGGTCAACAAAGATGATGATGATGATAATGAGGACGACTACATACCTTGCAACTGGCGATGGAAAGCGGTGGATTTCGGCGATGAGCCCTCCCACGGGTGATGGGCGGTGGTTTGGGTGGATTTCGAAGATGAAACCTCCCACTGGCGATAGGCGGTGGCTTGGGCTGACTCCGGCGATTAGCAAGGGAGGGGATTCTTTGAGCTAGGAGGATGGAAATTGGGCAAGAGGGTGGGAAAAGGATTTGGGCAATGGGATATCAATGCAAAGAAACGAAGGGTAGTTTTGTTATCTATGTCAAGGTTTTAGTGTTGGTTTTTAAAAATCATCACTAATAATGCATTTTTAGTGAGAGTTTATAATTTCGTCACTAATACCTTAAGTATTAGTGACAAATTTAATTTTCGTCACTAATGGCCCATTATTAGTGACGAATTTTGCTCCGTCACTAATAAATTCGTCACTACAAATACCTTATGGAATTTGAGAATAGACTTACCTGGATATTCCTCATGAAAGAAAAGTGAGAGGCTGGTCAGATTTTCAAAAATTTTAACACCATGATCCAAACACAATTCCAAGGAAAAATACAGATTGTAAAAACTAATAATGCCAAAGAATATTTCAATTTCATTATTGATGATTATCTCTTGAGCCAAGGTATAATACACCAAAGTTCCTGTGTCGACATTCGTCAGCAAAATGGAATTGCCAAAAGAAAAATTTGGCACTTACTAGATGTTGTTCGCTCCCTTATATTCTCTACAGATGTACCAAAACACTTTTGGGGTGAAGTCATTCTCACTGCAGCCTACCTCATAAAGAGGATTCCCTCTCATGTTCTCGAATTCCAAACTCCCTATCAAACTCTACTTTAGTCCTTTCCCCATACTCAACTCATCTCCACTAGTCCCTTCAAAGTATTTGGGTTCTCAGCTTTTGTTCATGTTCATAGTCAACACCGAGGTACTGCTAAACTTGATCCTAGAGCCCTTAGTGCATTTTTCTCGAGTACTCCCCAAACCAAAAGGGTTATAAATGCTATTCACTAGTTACTAAAAGATGTTATCACTCCATGGATGTCACGTTTTTTTAGCAACAACCATATTACCCCAAATCTAAAATTCAGGGGGAGATTACACAAGAATTCCATCTTTGGGATATTGAAGAGTTATCTCACCCTTCTTTTGATTCTAGCCCTTCTCACCTATCAGAAATTTATAAATTTATTCCAACTACTAACTTTGTTTCTCTTTCACATCCCTTCTTAGAATCTCCCGTGAAACATCAGTATCTGGACACTATTCAACCAACAAAAAATGATGAGTTGATATATTCACGGAGGAGAAAAACCCAAAAGGAGATAGAACAACAAGCATTACTTGATCATATCCAAGATTCTGATATGAGCCCTAGATCAAGTTAAAATACACCAGGTAACTCTAATCCCAAGACTTCACATAATGAGTTAACTAATGATGATAGTGTCCTATTGCTGTAAAAAAAGGTGTAAGATCATGCACAAAACACCCAATATACACTTTTGTCTCATATTAGGGATTGTCATCAAATTTTAGATCTTTTGTTTCCAACGTCGACAAAATCCAAGTTTCTAATAACATACAAGAGACTCTCTATACACCTGAATGGAAGTTTGCTGTCTGGGAAGAAATTAGTGCACTAGAAAAGAATGGAACATGGGAGATCACAGAATTACCAACTGGAAAACATCCAGTATGTTGCAAATGGATATTCACTATGAAATACAATGAAGATGGAAGTTGAGTAAGGGTGCGCTTTGATCGTGCAAGGAGAACAGAGAGGAGGGATGAGGGTTCGATCATGGATGGGGCTGGGAGAAGGGGTGATTTGGAATTTTAGTGTAAAGGGGAAATAAGGGTTCTGGGTAAGGGTATAAGTGACGGTTTCCAAAAACCGTCACTAATAGTCCACTATTAGTGATGAAAATAATTGTCACTAATATCCAAAAATTCATCTCTAATGTTTTCCTACAATAGTTTGAGTGAAGATTTTATTTTCGTCACTACTAATGCATTTTTAGTGAGAATTTATAGTTTCGTCACTAATACCTTAACTATTAGTGACAAATTTAATTTTCTTCACTAATGACCCAATATTAGTGATGAATTTTTCTCTGTCACTAATAAATTTATCACAACAAATACCCTTTTTGTAATGAAACATCAACTACAAAGAATTGATTGATGTTATAATCTTTGACCAATATAAGGGCATTAACATAGATGCCAACAATCCGTTGATGGATGGTATTGTTTCTCACATTTAAACCGCCAAAACATTTGGCAATTAGCCAGAAAAAAAATAAAGAATCTAGAATATCGCAAATTTAACTCTTTTCAAATGCAAATCCAAAAATTATCAATTATGAGAATTGATTGATGTTATGAACTTGACCAATATAAAGGCACTAGCTAGGTCTCCATATGATGACCTACCTTGATTTGGAATAGACATATAATTAATTTCATGTTAGGTTTACTCAATAGGAATTTTTCAATTTTTTTATTCCAAGTGTTAATGTTATATTTTGTAATTGGTGGTTTCCAAGTCTTATTGGAAGGAAATGTTCCAAACAAGCTCACACTAGACCTAGGTTAAATAGTGGGAGGTAACTTATCACCCATGTCATATCCTTTCTCACCTCTGACAATATTTGAGCTGAATTCCTCCAACATGCAAGTCTCAAAATTTAACCCCTCGTTTGTTTGCAGAATGAATCTGAAGTAGAAAAAGAAATGAAAAATGAATGGAATTGCATAAGTGTTATTACTGCTACTAGTTTGGTCAATTTAAGCATAGACTATCCAATGAAATATAGCTCATTTTTTATCCCACACCCCTTTGCCCTTTCTGAATTTGAAGATAAGACCTTCAATTTGTGAGCCTAAACTTCATTTATTTTAAAATTTTCCATAACTACTATAATTCATAAATTTTTTCTTCATGGCGTGGTATGAGCTAGCTAAATAAAGTATACAATCCAAGAGATATTTATTTCTTCCTTTTACATCAACTAGTGTGCAATCTATATTCTCTTTAACGGAGTTAATTTTCCTTTAGCAATTAATTCACCAAAACAAATGGCAATTGGCCAAAAAGAAAATCTAGAATATCCCAAATTTAACTCCTTTCAAATGCAAATCCCAAAAGTATCAATTATGGGAATATCCCAAAAGTATCAATTATGGCAAATCCAAATATTAAGGGCACTAGCTAGGTCTCCATATGATGACCTACCTTGTTTTGGAATAAACAGATAATTAATTTCTTGTTAGGTTTCTCATCAGAAATACTTACAAGGATTCTTTCACTTATGATAATATGTTATATTAACATTTGGACCACTATATTAATATGGGATCTACATCATTGGGGCTCATATCAAACTAGATTTTTCAATTTTTTGAGTCCAAGTGTTAATGTGATATTTTGTAATTGGTGGTTTCCAAGTCTAATGGGAAGGAACTGTCTCTTACAAGCTCACCTTTGGCAATATTTGAGATGAATTCCTCTAGCATGCAAATCTCAAAGTTTAACCCCTCATTTGGTTTGTAGAATGAAATTGAAATAGAAAAATAATTGAGGAATGAATGGAATTGCTTTTGAAATTTAATTGCTGCATTTGATTAGTAACAAATAATGATTGTAAGAATCATAGTTTTGATTTCTTTCTAACATATGATATCCTTCTATTGACTTTTTGAGTCCGATCCCTACTTTTGATAATGACAAACCGCAAGTTACTAATGTGTGTGCCTAAGTACTTGAACAAGTTAATCATTCAAAACAAACACATTGTTGACCCTATAGGTCATACCCAATTTTGATAATGACAAATACTCTTTGTATTTAATGGTTGATGAGTTTGTGTGTAGGATCAAATGGAAGTATCATATGGTGCACGCACATGGACTTGAAGAAGATAAAGACCCAGAACATTTATTTGTTGTAATTTAATTGAGTTTTATTCGGGTTAGTAATAGTAAATAGGAAATGGTCTGTAATAATCAATGCATTACATGCATGATAGGGTAGATAAGCTCAAAGACCATAGTTTGTCTTTAGGACCCTAAATATTGCATAAAAATGTCCCTTATAATCTTGAAAATAAGCATCATATAATTAGAGACAATTTAATAAAGGGAAAAAGATCGAAATGCCCAAGGATGGCATGTTCAGTCGACCGAACTCAGTTACACTGAGATCTTCGGCTGACTGAATCCCCACCGGGTCAACATGTTGACCCTTCGGTCGACTGACCAAAAATGTAAAGCAACGTTATGGTCAACCGAACTGACACGTGGGGTTTTCCTAACCGTACGGCTGACCAAACCTAGCCAAGCTTATATAGCTTGGTCGATCGAACATCCCTGGGGTCAAAAGTTGACCCTTCGGTCTACCGACCAGAAAATGAACTCCAATGCTATGGTCAACCGAACATCCTCGGGAGAAGCCTCAACCCCATGGTCGACCGAACCTCTTAGTTCAAAATGATCTAGTCGACTGAACCGCGTGGATTTAGAAAATTGCCTTCAAACCCTCAAAATGGTCGACCATCTTCTCAGTTACATTTTTCCACGGTCGACCGGACTGCGACACTCCATCAATCGAACCTTAAGTACGATCGACTGGTGCTTCCTGGTTGGAGAATTTCACTGAGGTTAAATACGTTGTTATTTTTATTAACCTTACTTAAACTTTTACAAAAATGACTTATATGTCTCGAATGGTTATAATTTTAGGGAAGTCTATATATATACCCTCATTTGCAAAGAATAGAAAAAGATTACCAAAAACAATTAGCAAATTTTATCTGATTTTCAAAAGCTCTATTTCTCACATTCAAGCTTCATTTCTTCATTCTTACTCATCCTCATTACAAACCTTGCTAAGTAAGAGTGTTATTGTGAGTTTCTAGTTAAGCTTATACTCTCGTTAGTTCTAGTTGATTGAGATATATTTTTATCCGAGAGTAAGCTTGAGTTTTTCTAGGAGATTTCATTAATAAGTCTTCCCTAGAAAAACTTCATTGAGCTTGTGAGTTTTGCACATTCATTGGAATACTCAAAGAGTTCATATTGTGTTTTAGTTGCGAAAAATATTTTACAAATCGTTTTTAAATATCTCTTGTGCTTATTTTTGAGAAATACATTTTTGAGATATTTTCTTGAGTGCTAAATATCTTTGTTGCTATGTCTTTTGATTGATATTATCATCTTGACACAATGATCAAATAAATTTTTTAAACCATTTTTTTAATATCTCTTGTGGTTTATTTTGAGAAAAATATTTGTTGAGATATTTGAAGTGTGCTTGTGATCTTTGTTGTTGCATTGTAGTTGAGACTATTATTTTGACACAAAGATCCTATCACTTACACTCTCACATACTGATTGCAATATTTGCATAAATCTTTGAGAGTAGACACTAAGACTACATTGAGCTTATCATATCTTATCATTTGCTAGTGTGTTGATTATATTAGTACATATCTGCTTGTGTGAGAAGCATTTCCGTGTACGCACAATTTTCATACATTTGTTGTATTCCAGGCGTGGGTCTGAAGAGGGAGACTAGCCCTGTTGAATAGTCTCAGATTGGCTTAGACCCGATTAGGAAAGCTAGGTACACCATCCTGGTAAGGTGTAGGTTGAGGTCAGCCCCGTTAATTGACTTGGTTGTAAATGGTGCCGCTCCATCCATTAAGTGAGCTTATAGTGTAATCCTTGTGTGGGTGTGCCAAGGCGAGGATGTAGGCAGTTTGCCGAATCTTGACAATATTTCTGATGTCGTCTCCTTTACTACTTTATTATGCATGCTTGGTTAAATTTCTATTGTAGTTTAAATTCCGCTTTATATTTACATTGATTTATTTTATATGCACTAGATTGACCTTAGACTTGTGTAATACTGCTATTAGTGGATTGACCTAGGTGATGAAATTTTTAAATACCAATTCACGCCCCCCCCCCCCCTCTTGGGATTGCACAAAAGCTAACACACATGAAAGTGAAGTGGATTCCAAAAAGACCTTAAAGAGCACATACTCCTGACATATTTCATGAAGTGAGCAAAAGATCAAGAAGAAGACATTTTATTGTATTGCATTTAGTTTATAATTTGTTCATTTGTAATAATGGTCTGTAATATTTGCATATCATGCATGATGGGGTGTATAAGCTCAAAGAAGTCATAGTATGACCATAGGGACCAACACCCTTAAGCTTAAAAGACATATGCTTGATTACATAGGGTTGTTAAAGCATAGAGACAAAAATCGGACTTAAAAGCAAAAATTTAGTGGTCTCAGTTGACCGAACCCTTGGCTATAGTGCCCTGACCCTCTAGGTGGGCTCAAAGTGCTACTAAACATACATAACATACATTTCTTGGATACCATACATATACAACCTGCCCAAATAAGGGGAACGGTTGTTCATACTGATCTGTATAAACATAATTAGTGAAAAAACATACATCCTTTAAAACTTTACTAGAGTTTCTAACTCTTTCCCAACATACATACATACGTACTACATCCATACTCTACTATTACAACCCCCAAAAAGGAACATAGCTACTATCTATGACTCGTCGACTCTGACAAAAAAAACAATGATAAAAAACCAGCCCAGTGGTACACTAAACTTGATCCCTCGGAGAAAACCTAAAACATGAATTGTATGATAGGGTGAGACACCTCTCAGTAAGATGGATTATATTATCATCAGTGTGTGGTTAACATGAGATTTCTTGTAAACATATATCTGATAACATTTAAACACATTTAACTGGCATTTTAAAACTGTACTAAACTGTATCTCTGAAAATATAGACTACCTACTCAATATAGTCCTTCTTGTAGTAAATATGCCCATATATGCCTAGAAGATACATCATGTACTGTTGACTTGGCATCGTCACGCTAAACGTAACATACGACATGCTTCCCCCTATAACGGGTTGTGTGGCCCGGAGGCTGGACCTAGCATATAGCCGGCCGACTATAGCGAAGTCAAACATAAAGTAGTAATATGGTGCCAACCCTATGCCCGAAGGCATGGTCACCTGGAATTACTGCATTAGATAGAGCCCCAAAATTTCTGCATCGAGGAGTACTTTACCCAAGCCACTAGTCGCCTTTCCCATCTCCACACTCTAACTAAGACGTGTGGTTGCACCCCTACAATATATATATATATAGCTATGGTACCATGCCCATAACATAACATCATATCAACAGGGCTTTACAATCATATATATGGAAATTTACATCATATAAAACGTAAAACATCATTCATTTTCAAAAACTACATAAAACAATAGTTGTTCATAGTTTTGTAAAAATATCTGTTGTATACTATCTCGGTAAAAATCGGCATATCATATTCGTGATAAACTATCTCGGTAAAAATTAGCATATCATATATGTCATAAACTGTCTTGGTAAAAATCAGTATATCATAAACTCGGCATCTAGTCGTCATATTACATATTGGTATATAGCTGTTGTGTCATATCAGTATTACACAAAACTTGATCATTTATGACAATTAAAATTGTACTTATGCCACACAATTTTTCATCAGCTAATTCATAAATACACAACTACTTGATAAAATAAATATTGTACTGAAAATAAGCGTATGAGTATCTCCAAGTTGTTATTTTACTAAAAATATAGATATATAACTAAATAGAGGAAAAACGGAGATAATCAACCCTACCGCCTTGGGTTCGTTGTAAAATACCTCTATGGTTTCAAATCCCCAATTCCCAACTGGTGAAAATGTTCAGAAAGTCGAGTACTTTAAAAATATCATATTTGAATTTAATCAATTGGTTTTGAAAATAAAGTCGGTTAACCGAACCCTAGGCTCGGAAACCTTAGAAAATCCGTAATTTTACACATATAAACATTTCCAACATTTTAAACCAATAAAATCCGTAAGATTAGCTAACATAATATAATCCCTTAACCTGATCCCAAAAAATGACCTGAAACTTTTCAAAAATGAAACCTTAACTTTTGGTGACGAATGGTGATAAAATCGAAGAGAGAGTGAGGTGCGAGTTAGATATATATATATATATATATATAGAGAGAGAGAGAGAGAGAGAGAGAGAGAAAGAGAGAGAGGGAACTGATTTTTTTACTCACTAAACAACGAAAAATGCTATTTATAAGTCGTTGACCCGGTCACATTCGTCGTTGAAATGGCACCTTCATTGACGAATTACAGAAGAACGTTCATCGATGAAAGAAGACCTTCGTTGACAAACTCCAAATCTGAAATTTCAGTTGTTCGGGATTTCTTCGTCGACGATGCCTTAAATTTCATCGACGAACAACAGAAGGGCCTTTGTCGACGAAAATAGGGGATTCGTCAATGAAGCCTACTAAAATTTTGATTTTAAACCTTCATTTTCTTCTTCTCTTATTTATTTCTTTATTTTTCAAGTTCAGGTTTCTACAATCTCCCCTCCTTATAAAAATTTTGTCCTCAAAATTTTCTATTGGTTGCTATCACATCATCTAAACTATCACAACTCTAACTCTAGGAAGAGCCGGTGGCTACCCAGATAGCAGCCCCGTCCCAAACTTATTACTTGCGCTCACTTATGGAGGAGGAATACCGTGCTTACATACAATGTCTTGGGAGATTACAATATCCATACAAAACTCTCCTGAAGACCAAACATACTCTAAACCATAAACAAACTTACTCTAACTATGATACATACACACCACTTACCTACTGTTCTGTTTACCTGTCTAGCTCTGAGTGTCTCTGAATAGTTGTGGGTACTTCTAACGTATCTCTGACTCTAATTCCAATGAAACATCCTCCAGTGCATGATTACGCCACAGTAGCCTTTACTAACGAAATCCTCTTCGTACATAGCTCTTGCTCCCTACGATCTATGATCTGAACTGGTATCTCCTCGTATTCTAACGTTTCCCCCGAGCTCCAAAGACTTGTAACTTATCACATTCAAAGGATTTGGAACATCTCCTAAGCATAGATATGTGGAACATGTTGTGAATCCTAGACAGTACTGGAGGTAACACTATCCTGTATGCCACCGAACCGGCTCTCTCCAGAATCTCGAATGGTCTAACGTACCTAGGGCTCAGCTTGCCCTTCCTGCCAAACCTCATTACCCCTTTCATTGGAGCAATCCTAAAAAATATAGCATCACCTACCTTAAACTCTAACTCTCGCTGGCATATATCTGCGTAGCTTTTCTGCTGACTTTGAGCCATTTTAATCCGTTCTTTGATGAGTTTAACCTTCTTTGAGGTCTATTGGACGAACTCTGGCCTCAAAATCTGTCACTCACCAACCTCATCCTAGTACAACGGTGATCAGCATCTCCAACCATGTAGTGCCTCTTACGGTGCTATCCCGATACTAGCCTGATAACTATTATTAGAAGCGAACTCAACCAACAGCAGATATTTGATCCAACTGCCCCTAAAATCCAGTACACACGTCCTCAACATATCCTCTAGAATCTGGATGGTCCTCTTTGACTGACCATCGGTCTGTGGGTGAAACGCAGTACTGAACGTGAGTTGAGATCTCAATGTTTCTTGTAGACTCTTCCAAAATCTAGAAGTAAACTGTCGATCCCTATCTAAAACAATAGAGACCAGTACTCCGTGCAATTTGACAATCTATTGAACATAAAGCTCTACTAGCCTATCCATGGAATAATTGACTTTAACCAGAATGAAATGGACTATCTTCGTTAATCTGTCAACCACAACCCAAATGGCATTCTACTTGTGAAGTGCTGATGGCAATCCCATGACAAAATCCATGGAAATGTGCTTCCACTTCCACTTAGTAATGAGAAGTGGTTGCAACGTTCCCGCTAGCCTCTGGTGCTCGACCTTCACTTGCTGACATGTCAGGCACTGCTCTATAAAACGAGCAATCTCTCTTTTCATGTTAGACCACCAGAAAGACTCCCACAGATCCCTGTACATCTTCGTACCTCCTGGATGTACTGTATAGAGCAAATGATTTGCCTCCTTTAGAATGACTCACTTGATCTTGGCGTCATTCAATACGCATATCCTGGTATGGAATCTCAATAACCCATCGTTGGAAATATTGAAATCTGGCTTTAAACCATCTTGAACCCCTTCCATAACTACCAGCTCTGTGTCTTCTGTCTAAGCTATTTTGATCCTTTCCCATAAGGTCGGTTGCACAACCAAGCTAATAACGAATGCCTGATGATTTCCTTCCACTAACTCCATGCCTAACCTTTCCAGGTCCATACTGATCCGGTGCTGAACAGCCACTGCTGAGACTAACGTATGCACTGACTTTCGACTCAGAGTATCCGCTACCACATTAGCTTTTCTAGGGTGGTAACTAATGGTACAACCATTGTAACACCCTGAACCCCTAAACTCGGGTCCGGTGCGTTATACCTGATATTATCCAGTTAAATCATAAATCATTAACATACATACACAGCGGAAAACATAAACGAAATCTCCATACAACATAGACCATAATACCAATATTCCATAATACCGTAATATACCAAAGCTTACTATATCCTAACTAGAAATCCATAAAAACCAACCATCATAATCTCCATATAT
Source organism: Malania oleifera (assembly GCF_029873635.1). Classification (NCBI taxonomy): domain Eukaryota; kingdom Viridiplantae; phylum Streptophyta; class Magnoliopsida; order Santalales; family Ximeniaceae; genus Malania; species Malania oleifera. Next base: position 25,663,570 of record NC_080420.1, on the reverse strand, counting down.
TCATACATCTCCAAAGCATTTAGTATGTTCACAACCATTCCGTTCTCAATAAACCTAAAAATGTAATAACATAAAACATAAACATTTCCATTCCAAAAATATTATCAACCTATACCCTATTTCTATAGTCCTCAAAAACGCTAATAATACCCACGAGATTGCTTAAGGATAGGGGTGATTACCCGCCCGCACAAGTAGCACCCCTCCGCTCTGATACATAGGTAACCCTAAGGTCACAAGTAAAGCATACCAAGGCACTTACCTTACTCAGTAAGACTTCAAGTGTTAGATTAATCTCGTACTCATGCATTCAACAATAGTTTACCGGCAAAGGCCCTAAGGATAGGGAAATCTACCCGCCCATACAAATAGGTTCCCTCTACCCTAGTACATTATGCAGCTATTACCACATCTTAAGCTACTAGTGCACTCACCTTTCTCAGCAAGCCCTCAAGCGAAGAGTTCGCCTTGCCCAATCGTAACATGTTCTACGTACATACATACTTCTAATATCGTAATACATCATTCTTTTTTGTCATTATACATTCATGCACATTCATTCCTGTTCATAACTTAACTTTGCATTTCGTTTCACTTTAAGTGACTCTTACCCATTCGTATCGTTCACGTTTCACATTTCATTTCATTGCATTGTTATTCCTTTGTCATTTCATTACATAACATTTTCATTTCATTCCTTCATACTATAGCTGGTCTTTATCCATCATCAGTTAGTCTACGTAGAAACGTGTTAGATCTGCTAACACAATTTCTTTTAGCTGTCATGAGTTAGTGTACACAAAAGTGTGCTAGATCTGCTAACATGGCTGTCTTTCAGCTTTCTTACATTAACATGGTTGCATTTAACATACACAAGCATCATTGTCTATATCATATTTTATTCATAAGCTTTACTTAACCTACATCTCATATGTCCAACATATATTTACACCGAATCTCATGCCACACAATTTTAGCAGTAAAATTCATATACATTTCTTAAAAAATAAGCCAACTCATAATTAACATTTATATACCAAAAATATATTTCATTCCTTACTTACTTCCTTAGAAAAATACCTTTTCACTTTCATTCATTTATTTTCACATATACATAACTATATAAACAATCCTGGGCTCAGAAAACATAAATTTCATGGCTGGCATTTTAAACCCACATATAAACATACATACATAAATAACACACAATCCATTTTAATTCATGAAAAACCTGATTTAATACATAAATTTCCCCCTTACCTGACTTTCAAACTGTGCTAACAGGATCCCCGAACTGATACCCGCAGTGTTCACTTGGATCCTGAATCCAAAAATCCTAACTTAAATACAATAAATTCCAATTAACTTAAATCTTAAGGAAAATACTTATTTACTATTTTCTAGGCTCCAAATAACAATATTCCTTAATAAAATCCTAAAATAAATCACTTACCCTGATTTTGGGATGTTTCCCAAACCTCACAACCCAACGATCAACTCCTATAGCCTTGAAGAGAATGATCCTATGAACCTCCTGGTGGTTCCAAATCGTCAAACCGGGTCAAAATCGGCTCAAAATCGAAGAGAGAAGGTGGGAAAATCGTATTTTAGAGAGAGAAGAAGAAAATTCCTAAGGTCTTGCGTGAAAATGAAGAAAGAGCCTATTTATAGACAGGGCTTCATCGACGAGACACGTCGATTCGTCGATGAGGCACTGTAGAGACTTCGTCAACGAGAAGATACCTTCGTCGATGAAATTCAGAGTTCCAAATATGCTCTCTCGGGATTCCTTCATCGACAAGAAACAGACTTTGTCGATGAGCTTAGAAAGACACTCGTCGACGAATACAACACATTCATCGACGAGGTCTGTCATTTCTTTAAAAAATTCTTCCTTTATCCCTTATTTTCCTTTAATCCACTTTTTTCATTATATTTTCTAATTATTTAAATTCCTGGGTCATGACATTCTCCCCTCCTTAAGAAATTTTGTCCTCAAAATTTTACTATCTAATCATCCTTTTACATGACTTAAACTCATTTACTAAATATCATCATGAGAACTTAACATGCATATAATCACATAAGTCATTTACTCATCATTCATTAAACTAAACTATCTTATACCTACTTCTCTGATGGCATCCTCCCCAGCTCGGAGTGTGTACAATCGAGGCAGACCACCTCTTCCAAGTGGCATCTGCTGCTTTCCCTTGTCCTGATTCTGATCAGCTACCATAGGCAAGGGTTCTTGGCAATTTTTCTTGATATGCCCTGGCTTGCCGCACCTGTAGCAATTCGGAGTGCCATACCAGCATTCGCCCCTATGCCTCTTATCACACTTTGGGCATACGGAGCCCATTGCTTCTTTCCCTTTCTTCCTTGATCCCTGACTGGCCTCGGACTGAAAGCTAGATGGTGCAGGTCTCTTCTTCTGCTCTGAAGGCTCAGTGCTGCCTTGGATACTTTTCTCTAACACTGAGGCCTTGTCAACTATTTCTAAAAAACTATGGACCTGAAACCTGACTACTAGCTCATAGATTCAGCGCCTTAGACCTTTCTCAAATTTCCTGGCATTCCTTGCTTCATTTGGGACCAAAAATGGAGCGAACCGCGACAATTCTACAAATTTAGCCACATACTCCGCAATTGTCATGTCTCCCTGGGTCAGATTGGTGAACTCTCTATCTTCTCCTCTCTGACAGATGAAGGAAAATACCTATCAAAGAAAAGCTCCTTGAACCTCTCCCAGGTAAGAGCTATCTTTACGACCCTCTGATCCTCCAGCAGCTTCGCAGAAAGCCACCAGCACTTCACTTCTCCTATCATTTTGAAAGCGGAATAACGGACCTTTTTCTAATCCGTGCAGTCGAGTACATCCATGATTTCTTCTATCTTCTGTACCCAGTTCTCTGCTGCCACTGGATCAAGTCCTCCTATAAAGGCTGGAGGGTTCATCCTCATAAACTATTTTATGCTACAACCCTGTCCTACAGGTGGACAATTCTGTTCTTTGGGTTCCTTCTTCATTTCTACTTTAACTTGACGAACGATACCCCACAATACCTTAGAGGTATCTATTTCCTCCTCGCTAGAGGTCACTGAATCCTCCCTTTCTTCAGCCTCTATGTTGACTTAACTGGAGTTTTCAATCCTATTTTGATGATAACAAAATGAATGATGCTTTAACATATGATGTTAAGTGATGTGTTTTTGGTAAAAGAACTCTCAAGGTTGATAAGTTGAAGCTCAATGTTAATCTTGTGAAAGCGCCTTAGAATATTGAAGGCAATGAATAACAAATGAAGAAGCTTAAGGGCAAGCAAACCCAAAGTCAAAAGTAAACCTCAAAAGGTTGAAGGAGGCTGAAGGATTTAAGAAGACCATAATTAGAAGAACTGTTGTAAGTACTTCAAAACCAAATGTCATTTAGATATGTGAAGCTCTTATAAAATCAAAAGAAACTAAGAAACACTTTGTTTTAAAGAGCTTAAAACATGTTTTTGAAATTAAAGTAACAAAGGCCTTAACGGAAGGAAAATGTTCAAAATAAAAAGTGAGTTTCTGATAAGCAGTGCACCTGACAGATGACTGTCTATCTATGGACAGATGACTGGCAAGTTAAAGGGTTTAATAAAAGTATTCTGGGTTTAAATTTTAATTATGACAGATGACTGCCATGTCATGGCAGATGACTGCCACGTGGAGCAAATTTTAGATTTCAAAGGGAAGCTTCTTGTTAAAATTTTGAATTTCAAAATTTAATCAACAATTTAATGTTTTTTTAAAGTTTACCTAATTTGATATGGACAACATCTTCCAAAATTTTGAATTTTAAAATTTAATCAACAATTTAATGTTTTTTCAAAGTTTACCTAATTTGATATGGACAACATCTTTCAAAATTTTGAATTTCAAAATTTAGTCAACAATTTTAATGTTTTTTCAAAGTTTACCTAATTTGATGTGAATGTTGATCTTTCAAAATTTTGAAATTCAAAATTTAGTCAACAAATTAAATGTTTTTTCAAAGTTTACCTAATTTGATGTGGAAGTTGATCTTTTAAGTTGCCTATAAATACCTCTTTGGGTAATGAAAAAACACAATACTTGAAAACACAAGAAAAGAGAGAAATCAGACAAAATTTGAAATTCATCTTGTGCTGAAATTCTTCTGAAGTTCTTCTTTACTCACATCTTTTGCTGGGGAGGAATTCTACAATTCTAGTAGATTGAAAATATCAAAGTTCGGTTCCGAGTTGCAATTCCATTTCTCTTTTAAACGAACCATTGAATTTATATTATATTCTTGTAGATTGTGACGATTCCAGGTTTGCTGGATCGTTGGCTAGGCGAGGGATTATCGCTTAGAGAGGTGCTGCTCTAGCCTTCTGAAGGAGTGTATAAAGGTATTGTTCCACCCGGTAAAGGAACAGGTTTAGTGAATCCTTTGGTGGTTTTGCCAAAGGCGAGGACGTAGGCTGTGTTGAAGCCGAACCTCGTAAAATCCTGTCTCACTCTCTCTTTCCCTTACTCTTTATTTTCAGCATATTTATATTGCGTGGATGGTTTAAATTTGAAATCATATACACTACGTTTATTTGGAAATCAAACAAACTTAAAGTTTAATTTTGTTTTGGGTTGCGGAAACCGAAAGAGAGTACGTTGGTTAAACCATACTTTGCGGAAACCATACGGGAGTACGTTACTTGGTTAAAACACCTAAAGAAAATTAACTAAGAGTTTATTTGAATTCTGAATTTTGGGAAGAGTGTGGATGTGTGGTTGTAAATCATATAAAAGAAGCAAATTTATTTTAACAAGCATATCATTCAACTACAAGGCTTGATTCATATTTATAAGGCATACATAAACAAACAACCATCCTAATTTCTTACTACTGTATATCTTAATTTTGGTTTGGTTGTTTGCCTTCAAATTGTGTTTGGTTAGTTTGGATAGTGTGGTTAATTGAAAGGTTGATTGGTGATTTAGTTGTTTAAGTGCTTGTGTTGTTGATTCTATAAAAGAAATCAAGTTATTGTTTGACAAATTAAACAAACAAGTAAAAGAATTAGATAAACAATAAAAGAAGTTAAGTATTCTTAAAAAGAATTAAAAAGAAAGTTTTTAAATTCCCAATTCACCCCCCTCTTGGGAAGCTATCCTAATTTCACTCTATATTCTTATCTCTAGAATCCATCCTGTTGACCTTATTGGTCACGCTCGGTTTTAATTATGACAAATACTCATTGTATCTAATGGGTGTTTGAGGTTTTGTGCAGGAACTAAAATTGTTAAGATCGAGATGGTCACAAAGCAAGTAAAGCTTGAAGACCAATTCTTACTTTCAATTGTAATATATTCAGTTATGTAATTGGTCTGTAATAGTAAAGAGGGATTGGTTTGTAATGAGCTCACACACATCACATGCATGATCTAATAGGTAAGCTCAAACAAACCATAAACTAAAAGTGACCTTAGAATGACCATAGGGTTTACCCTTCGGGCGACCGACACTGGACTTTTTCGGTGTCTTTAATTGAACATAAATAACCTTAAGACACACACCATTACACCTATGAATGTTAGGCACTTGAATAGGGTTTGTATGATTCAAAACAAGACCGAAATGCACACTTTGTGCACTTTCGGTCGACCGACCTTGGCAATTCATTCTGCCTCGGTTGACCAAAATAGGCTTGGGTTAACAATCCTGGTCGACCGAACTAGTGTAGTTCAAATCCCCTGGTCGACCGAAACCTCTTGAGGTCAACAAATTGACCATCTAGTCAACCGAGCCGAAAATGAATACCAACTACCTGGTCGACTGAGGGTCCTCGGGAGAAATCTCAACTGTCTGGTCAACTGAACCTCGGAGAAATGAAAAATCGCCCCTTGGACAAGCACTTTCGGTCGACCGAGTCTCCAGTTCAAAAGTGTCCTAATCGACCGAACCATATGAACTTCGGTCGACCGAAATGGTTCTGGTCAATCGGACCTCTCGGGTTGCCCTGATTTTTACTACGGTTAAACATTTTTAAACAGGGTTAATTAGGCTTAAAATTATCTTAAACAATATTAATAATACCCTACATGTCCTAACGGCTATAATTCTTCCAATGTCTATATATAGCCCATCATTTGCTAAGATTACAAAGAGATTAGCATATTTGATTAGGGAGAATTCTTTGAAAATCCAAAAACCTATAATACTCATTTTTTAGCCTCCTAGACTCATACTTACCTTCTCATACTGATTAAATCCTCTGTAAGTTGATTGAGTGTTAGTCTAGATAGGTTTGCTCTCCCACTCTTTGAGAGCTAAACCTAAGTGTTCTTAGAGGGCTTTTGCTAATAAGCCTATCCTAAGAAGACTTGCTTAAGCTTCTGAGTATGGCACATGTGTTGCAATATCTTAGAAAGCTTGTATTTTTCTTTGGGTTGCAAAATCAGTTTCAAAACACTTCCAAATATCTTGTGGGATTTATTTTGATATAACTTTGAAAAGATATTTGTTTATGTGATAGTGATCTTTTTTGCAATATTCATTCACTTATATACTATTTGTTGAATACAAAGATTACACATCTTTTGCAAACCAAGCATATACATTACTTGATATTTACATGCTTGAGACATTTTGTTGATTGAAATATTTGAAACTTGATATCTTTGTGTGAACTTATTGATTGAATATCTTGAGATACAAAGATTGCCTGTTGACACTCTCACATATGCATTACACTATTAGAAAATATATCTGAGAGTTGAACTATTTAGACCACACTAAGCTTACATATTAAATCATATTGTCGTATATGTAATTGCGCGTATTTGGGTACATATCTGCTTTACACGAAAGCACAATCACTGTACCGATATTATTTGATTGTAAATACTATTGTATTTCCAGGCACGGGCCTGAAAAGGGAGACTAGCCTTGGAATAGTCCCGGATTGGCTTAGACCTAGTTAGGAAAGCTAGGTGCGCCATCCTGTTAAAACTTGTAGGTTAAGGTCAACCCCATTAATTGACCTAGTTAAGGTTGCGGTCAGCCCTGTGCTAATTGACTTGGTTGTAATCGGTGCCGCTCCACCTTTAAGTGAGCTATTAGTGGAATCCTTTGGCTTGCGAGCTAGAGGCGGGGACATAGGCACAATTGGCCGAACCTCGATAACATATCGTGTGTTTGTTCATATTTATGCACTTTATATTTACAGCGCGTGTATGTTATTATGTGAATGATGCGCTTGATTTAAATTTACGTATATTATATTTATCGGCGTATTTGGAACTGCAAAGAAAGACCCTAGGTTACCAAATCATATTGACTTCTGACTTTACCTAGGAGAAAAGTTTAAATTTCCAATTCACCCCCCCCCCTTGGGAATACACCAATTCTAACAATTGGTATCAGAGCCTCGTTGCACTTGACTTAAATGTTTTTGCAAAAAGATAACAATGGCTCACTTTGGTGTATCCCCATTCGGTGAGGGACAGTCACTTTCCAGTCCTCCATTATTTTGTGGTGTTGATTACACCACGTGGAAAGTTAGAATGACCATATTTTTGAAATTTATGGACTGGAGGGTCTGGCTTGTGACTACTAAAGGAAGATGTGCACAAATAAATGAAAATGATTTTAATATGATTAATTCTATTGCCATGGACATGTTATATCTTGCATTAGATTCTGATATTTTTGTTGAGTTTGTGGCATGTTAGACTGCAAACGAAATTTAGGATGAACTAGAAAAGAAATATGGAGTATCCCAGGAGAAGAAGATCGTAACTCCTTTGAATGCTCCGAGCTCAAATGATCAGGAGGAGGTAAATCGTGAGCTAGAAATCAATGAAGAGGTATTAATTCTCACTATAGCTTGTTTGATAGCTTTTGTGATGAATGTTGTGATGTATCAAATGTTGGATCATCTGTTGAATATCATAATAATTCCAATAATGATGTATGTCATGATTCATATATTGAATGTTGCAATATATTATGGAATGAATCATCTCTTGCATTTTGTGACAAATTTGTTGATGATGCATGCAATAATATATGTGAAATTGATTAAATCTTTTGTTGAATCATGTACATCAAATCTTGGAAGCATGAAATCTTATGAAAAACAGAAAAGGAAAATCCTTAATGATCATAAGATTACAGTTAGGATGTCTAAGTAGAAAATCTTTCTAAAAAACAAAAGTAAAAAGTTGGATGCACAATTAGAAAATCTAAAAGACTACAACGCCATCTTAGAAAAGAGAAAGATTAAGAAGATCTTAAAAATTATCTGCTCAAAAGAAGAAATGGATGATTATTCTAGAGCAACACTCAAAGTTTTAAATGAGAAGAATAATCATAATAAATCCTTAGAGATTAAAGAGAAAAATCTTTTCAAAAAGGATTTAGGACTATCACATAATTCCCACTATCATGTCTCTACAAGCAATCATAAGAATTGTAAGCATATCCTTTTGCACATTTACAAAACCTGCTTGCATTATAAAAGAAAGAGGCACAACCAATTTATTCTCTCATCCAGAAGTGCCAGAGGGTTAGAAAAAGAAATGATGTGGGTAATCATGAAAGCAATCCCCGTAGGACCTAAGGAAAAATGGATTTAAATTGAAATTATCTTCTAGTTAATCTTTCCTTAGTGTTTAGATTTAAGGGTTGTGATGACTTTAGGAACGGGAAGTGGTGCGTGCTTAAAATTCCAAATCTTAGTATATGCATTCATTATACACTATATTGAATACTAAGATCATTAGAAATTCAAGCAAATATGCAAATGAAAGCAAGATATCCAATATGAACTTAATTCATCTATATCAAACTGATTGGATAAGATATGAAAACATTGGTTGTAGTTTGCTTGAATGAAAACCCACTTCAAAATGGACAAAGCTTTCTTGCTTGGTAAATAATTCCAAATGCTTAATTCACACTTGAATGTCCAATTCTTAAATTGAGCATATATTGTCCATTGCACAAGTTTGTAGTTTAGGGAATCCATCTCACACTATATATCATATAATCCTAAACCCATCCTTGAACTTTATATCCTTGAAAAACTAGCAGTCATCACTCTAGGTGTAAGCACTAGTGGCTACAAATTCCTAATCCGATAAGTGCTTGTTAAAGGATATCGTTCCTAATCAAAATTATGGGCATTAACTAGGAAAGTATTCCATTTTAGTTTAAATTGTAAACCCTTTAATTTTGATTTATCCAATCCATAGGAAGTCCTCACCAAACCACGATCATACTCCGTGAGGTTTCACCCATTCCTTGGTTTGTATCCTTGCTTCTCTATGTCATCATTTCTGAAGGATACTCTCCAAACATCGAAGAGCATAGTTTAAGAAAAGCCACATACTACTTAGTGCTCTGTGCCGAAATAGTTTGGACTTAAGGGAAAGTAATCTACATTCAACAAGTCAAGTCTTGGTACGTACCTCAATTGTGTAATATCTCTTCACCAAGAATCCTTAAGAATCATGTTTATGTTGCAATATATCAAATTTGTACCTACGGGAGAGCTTTGGATCAAAATGGGGCAAAATCAGGAAAATTTACTATGCTTGGTCGACCGAGCATTGAATGAGTAAAAGCTCCCGGTCGACTGAAACTTCATTGACTTTGACCTTCCGATCGACCGAACCTCAGTGAACATATTCCCCACGGTCGACCGAACCTTTCGGTTTTCCCTTGGTCAACCGAACATGGATACAATACTCCCTCTTGGTTGACCGACCATCTTAGTTCAAATTCCCTTCGATCAACCGAACTATGTCGGTGCATGGAGAACTTCAATCGTTGGTTGATCGTATCTGCTTTTGGTCGACCGAGCTACGATATATATATATATATATATATATATATATATACTTTCTGCGCGTTTAAAGCTCATTTGCGCGAAAATCTTGAGAGATCCTTCACCCCTTCCTACCATTACCAAGCAAACCTTGATTCCAAGCCTCACATCCTTCATCCTACAAATCATGGCACACATTGAAGCCCACGACATAGCACACGCTGAGGATGAGCAGTTCCTTTCAGAACGGTGAAAGGTCAGATACATATGGGAGTTTCGTCCCAAGGAGGCGATATTGGGTAAGATCCTAGACTTGGACTTTATGAATCAGTATTTTGGCAACATAATGGACATGTTTGAATATCAAGGCTGGGAAACATTTATTTCCTATCAGCCTGGGGGTCATTACCCTACATACGTTAGGATGTTTTATGCAAATTTGGGTAATGATGAAAATGGGTACTTCTCCCGAGTATTGAGGACCGATGTACGTTTCGACACACAATACCTTTCAAATGTCCTTGATATTGACCATGGAGACTAATCCCGTACTCACGCATTCAATAATAGTTTACTGGCAAAGGCCCTAAGGATAGGGAAATCTACCCGCCCATACAAATAGGTTCCCTCTGCCTTAATATTATGCAGCTACTACGTCATCCGAAGCTACTAGTGTACTCGCCTTTCTCAGCAAGCCCTCAAGCAAAGAGTTCGCCTTGCCCAATTGTAACATGTTCTACGTACATACATACTTCTAATATTGTAATACATCATTCTTTTCTGTCATTATACATTCATGCACATTCATTCCAGTTCATAACTTAACTTTGCATTTCGTTTCACTTTAAGTGACTCTTACCCATTCGTATCGTTCACATTTCACATTTCATTTCATTGCATTGTCATTCCTTTGTCATTTCGTTGCATAACATTTTCATTTCATTCCTTCGTACTATAGCTGGTCTTTAGCCATCATCAGTTAGTCTACGTAGAAACGTGTTAGATCTACTAACACAACTCCTTTTAGCTGTCATCAGTTAGTCTACACAGAAGTGTGCTAAATCTGCTAACATAGCTGTCTTTTAGCTGTCCTACATTTACATGGTTGCATTTAACATGCACAAGCATCATTGTCCATATCATATTTTATTCATAAGCTTTACTTAACCCAAATCTCATATATCTAACATATGTTTGCACAGAATCTCATTCCACACAATTTTAGCAGTAAAATTCATATACATTTCTTACAAAATAAGCCAACTCATAATTAACATTTATATACCAAAAATACATTTCATTCCTTACTTCCTTAGAAAAATACTTTTTCACTTTCATTCATTTATTTTCACATATACATAACTATATAAACAATCCTAAGCTCAAAAAACATAAATTTCATGGCTGGCATTTTAAACCCACATATAAACATATATACATAAATAACACACAATCTATTTTAATTCATGAAAAACCTGATTTAATATATAAATTTCCCCCTTACCTGACTTTCAAACTGCGCTGACAGGATCCCCGAACTGATACCCACAGCGTTCACTTGGATCTTGAATCCAAAAATCCTAACTTAAATACAATAAATTCTAATTAACTTAAATCTTAAGGAAAATAATTATTTACTATTTCCTCGGCTCCAAATAACAATATGCCTTAAGAAAATCTCAAAATAAATCACTTACCCTGATTTTGGGATGTTACCCAAACCTCACAACCCAACGATGAGCTCCTATAGCCTTGAAGAGAATGATCCTATAAACCTCCTGGTGGTTCCAGATCGTCAAACCAGGTCAAAATCGGCCCAAAATCGAAGAGAGAAGGTGGGAAAACCATATTTTAGAGAGAGAAGAAGAAAATTCCCGAGGTCTTAAGCTAAAAATGAACAAAGAGCCTATTTATAGACAGGGCTTCGTCAACGAGACACGTCGAATCGTCGACGAGGCGCTATAGAGACTTCGTCGACTAGAAGATACCTTCGTCAAAGAAATTCAGAGTTCCAAATATGCTCTCTCGGGATTCCTTCGTTGACGAGAAACAGACTTCGTCGACGAGCTTAGAAGGACACTTGTCGATGAATACAGGACATTCGTCGATGATGTTTGTCATTTCCTTAAAAATTCTTCCTTTATCTCTTATTTTCCTTTAATCCACTTTATTCATTATATTTTCTAATTATTTAAATTCCTGGGTCATTACAATCGTAGTCCTTTATCAGCTCAAGCCACCTCCACTGTTCTATGCTATTTATATTCTTTAACGGATAGATTATATATTGTGATTTGTTAATTGCTACCTGATTTGATGCTAGTCTAGAATGCCTCATACATGGCGGATGCAGTTGATGTGTATTGCATGCTAGTAGTGGATATAGGTTCTCGTGTGCCTTGAACTAAATTATAAATGGCTTATTTGAACCTATTAGGTACAAGTTTTATAGGAAAATGTCCAATTTACAGACGGCATGCTGCCGAAATTTTGTTAAAATTTTCCCAAAAAAAAAAACCATGTAGAAAGATAATTATGATAAAATGAACGTTAAAATATTTTTGAAAGGATGAGTGAAAGTTAGGAATCATAAGAAAGGAGGCAATGTAGGCTTAGTCCATTTAAAGAAGCATTCATTTTTATGTTTTTGGTCCAGTAAACCTAAAGCATTCATTGCCAAGCTTAAATCATTGAAAATCTTAAAAACACTTGGTAAAGGATTTGAAAATTAGAAAAAGGCATAAGTTGAATATATACATAACTCAGAGGGAGCATGATCTTCATAATTCTTTAAATTAAATGCTCTCATCATCTCATAACATTCATGTCCATATGCCTAGATGAATAACAATACTACACGGAACTCAATACTATCCACTGTTCTCTACTATTTATATTCTTTAATGGATAGATCATATATTGTGATTTGTTGATTGCTACCTGATTGCATGCTAATCTAGAACACCTCCTACATGGCAGATGCAGTTGATGTGTATTGCATGCTGGTAGTGGATATAGGTTCTCGTGTGGCTTGAACTAAATAATAAATAGCTTATTTGAACCTATGAGGTACAAGTTTTATAGGGAAATGTCCAATTTACAAACGGCATGCTGCTAAAATTTCGTTAAAATTTCCTAAAAACCAATCCATGTACAAAGATAATTATGATAAAATGAATGTTAAAATATTTTTGAAAGGATGAGTGAAAGTTAAACTAAAAGTCATTTCATTAAACCCTAAATTTGCATTTTCTAACATACATGGCAAATCAGTTGCTTTTAACTATGGATAAGCATTATCATTTGTCCACCACCAAGGATATTCTATTTTGAAAACGAGTTAAAGTAATTACGTGCGTGGTTTGATGCATGCAACTGTATATATTCATACGTATGACATTCACATTCATTTCAGTTATTCGTTTAGGATTGAAAATTATTATACGGTGCACTCTCTATATTTTTTCCCCAATTATACTGAGCGCCAACTTTCCATTTGTATACTAATTTTTTTTTTATGATTCTTAATTTGTAGGGTTCACGGCTATCATAACATTAGCACGATGCCATGCATGCATGCACTACTGTCGTCGAATACAACTTTTGATTATTTCTTTGTAATTTTTATTGTTATTTGAACAAATGGAATTTTTGTATTTTAATTTGAATTTGTACTTGTATTTGTGTTTGAATTTTGAATATTTGAAATTTTTTTGTTATCTGAATAGATGTTTTTTCTTTATTTTAATTGAATTTGTATTTGAATTCGAAATTTTGAATGATTTATGAATTTTATAGTAATTATGGTTTCAGGTTATGTATGCGAAAATGTAATTACATATTTTTACAGGAATTGATGATTAAAAAAAATTAGTATTAAATATTTTTTAAAATTTTTAATTATTAGTGAAAGATTCAAATTCGTCACTAATAGTAGGGTATTAGTGACGAATTACAAATTCGTCACTAATAATAAAGTATTAGTGAAGGATTCAAATTCGTCACTAATAGTGGAGTATTAGTGACGATTTTTAGATTCGTCTCTAATAATATGCTATTAGTGAAGGATTCAAATCATTCACTAATACTGTACTATTAGTGACAAATCACAAATTCATCACTAATACCCTACTATTAGTAATGAATTTGAATCCTTCACTAATAGCCTACTATTAGTGACGAATCTAAAAACCGTCACTAATACTCCACTATTAGTGACGAATTTAAGCAGAGCCGATGTAGAATTTATAGTGATGATATTAGGGTTTTAGTGACGGTTGTAATTCATTACTAATAATGTATTATTAGTGACGAATATAAAATTTGTCACTAGCAGTTAGTAGTACTTGCAAATATAGCCACTAATTTAAAACCGTCACTAATACTTATAAATTCGTCACTAATAGTATTAGTGACGAATTTATAAGTGTTAGTGATGGATTGGATCCTTAACTAATACCCTAATTTTTTGTAGTGCTTGGAGGACATGTTACGGGCTTGTGTGTTAGATTTTGGTGGTAGTTGGATTCAGTTTCTACCGTTAGTAGAATTTGCCTATAACAATAGCTTCCAAGCTAGTATTGGTATGACACCGTTCGAGGTATTGTATGGTCGGAGGTGTCGGTCTCCTCTGTATTGGGATGAGGTCAATGAATGGCAAATATTGGGTCTCAAACTTGTACAACGGGCTTTTGAGAAGGTCCGATTGACCCGGGATAGAATTAAATTCGCTCAGGGTCGGCAGAAGAGTTACGCGGATGTTCTTCGTCGTGAATTGGAATTTGAGGTAGGGGGTAAGATATTCTTGAGAATCGCTCTGATGAAAGGGGTGATGAGGTTCAGGAAGAAGGAAAAACTAAGCCGCAGTATATCGAACCATTCGAGGTACTTAAACGAGTGGGTCTGGTAGCCTGTAGGATTGCACTACCCCCAACTCTCTCTCGGATCCACGATGTGTTCCACATATCCATGTTGAGAAGGTACATTCCGGATCCATCACATGTGATTAGTTACAAATCCTTAGAGATTGGGGATGCTTTGGCATATAAGGTGATACCCGTACAGATTCTAGACCAAAAAGTTTAGAAGTTGCATACCAAGGAGATAGCGTTAGTTAAAGTGCTATGACGGAATCACGCGGTTGAGGAAGATTCTTGGAAATTGGAGACGGAAATATGCCAGAAATATCCACATCTATTCTGAGGAGTAATGTTTGCAGGTGCGGTTTAGGTAAGTGTGTGATGTATTGTTGTTTATATTGTTAATGTGTGGTTAGTCTTCGAGAGGGTTTTGTGATGAATGTGAACACCTAAGACCCTATGTATGTAACCACGATATTCCTCCGCCATAAGTGAGGGTATGTTATATATTTGGGATGGGGCAGCTATGTGGGTGGCCGCCGACTCTTTCTAGAGTCGGGTATACGTTTTGGTATGTGGATGAGTTATCTAGTGAGAGATTATAAATATCGAGGATGAAATTTTTGTTAGGAGGGGAGGTTGTAAGAACCCAACCCAAGAATTTTGAATTAAATAAATAAGAAAAGAGGAAGGAATTTTAAAAGGGAAAATCAGTAAGGCTCATCGACAAGGCTCCTTTTCTCGTAGACGAAGTCCCTTCTCCAGCTCGGTGATGAAATTCAGAGGTTCATCAATGAGTGGACGCCAAGAAATTTTGGGAATTCTGAAATCTCAGCCTTGTTGATGAAGCCAACTCTGTCATTGATGAACTCCCTTCTTATGCTCGTCAACGAGGATGCCGTCTCGTCGACGAGTCTGGCCGAGTCAAAGGGGTTATAAAAATCTATTCATTTCTTCATTTCTAAGTAAACTAAGATTCTCTCTTTCTCTCTCTCTAGAATTCAAAGGGGACTCTCTCACTCTCTAGGGTTTTGGGCTGTCTGTTACCCAAATCAACGATCCGACGTTACCACGTGGATTCGGAGGGGAATCTCTACGTTTATAGCAGATCGACATTTCGTTTTGAGGATTTTTGGGTTTTATCCCAAAATTGATGTAAGAGTTCGATTTTGTTTCTGATTCAGTAAATCTATAGGAGTTGTGAATATATTGAAGTATTATTCTTCAATTTTTAGGTTTTGGGGATCTCGTATCGTCGTTTTGGATCGATTAGTTTCGTGTTTCAATTTTTTGGAAAAGGTAAGGGGTTTCTATTTATATCAGTTGTTTTTGTGATCTGCATTGGTAAAACTGTTGTTTACGATTTTATGGATGTTTTGGTTACTTATTTGGAAAAATCTATTAGGTGAAATTACGAGATTTTCGGTTTATAGTTTTTGGAAAAATTGGGGGTTTGGGGTATCATCTCCATTTTTGTTGGAAAACTTTATGTTGGTATAAACTGAGATATAGAGATGACCATACCTTTGATTATTTTAAATTGTATTTCTAGAATACTGATATGTGATTGTGTGTTTACCCAAATAAGTGCGGAATGAGATAATGAATTTGTGGAAAAGCGTGTCGGTTAACTACTATAGGTTGTATGTATTTGAAATGATATATAGGAACGTGAGTTCCAAAATGTTCTAGGTTTTGTGAAAATGCCAAGTCGGGATAATACCGATGGGGATAAATCAAAGCAGGACGGATTAAAATGTCGTAGGTTGAAATATTGAGCCGAGTCAAAATAAGACCGTAAGCTTTGATGTCCGGCTATTGCCGAAGAGTGCGCAATACCACTAGATTGGCCAATTTTTACTAAAGGGTGTGAGAACACCGAATCTGCACCATTTCAACACTATGGGGGCTTATGGTATGCCAGGTTATCAGGGGCACCGGCTTTTGCCGAAGGGTGTGAAATACCACCAGACAGTCTGAATTTTACCAAAGGGTGTGAAATACCACCAGACAGTCCAACTTAGGCCGAAGATTGTGATGATACCAGATCGTATTGCTTTGTATCGTATGTATACTGGAACTGTATTTGTGAAAATACTAGTATTGCGAAACGTATGTTTGCTGTTGAAATAACCCTCATGTATCCATACATTGATATAACTTGTTTCTCCCTTACTGAGAGGTGTCTCATACAAATATTTTTCAGGTCGTTTAAGTAGCCAACACTAGCGTCCTAATGTTTCAAGAGCGAGGTGGTTGGTTAGCGGTATAGAAGTACTTGTGCAAGTACTAATCCTTGGTCGAGTTGTCATTTTGGGTTATGTACACACCCGCGATATGTATGCATTTTGGGGAACTAGATCCTATTTTGTATAGACTCTGGTATGGTTTTATAAATGTATTAGGTTGAATTTTACGCTACAAATATACTATGTATGTGATGATGGATAGGGTATACGTGAACCCTACAAGGCCGGACCCTTATATTGTGTAGTATCGTGGATGTTGTATGATACAAGGATAGGTTAGGTTACTAAATCACACCTTAGGGCCCATTTCCTGGTTCGAGGCATGACAATTCAAGGAATATAAAATGAGAGTGTAAGCTTATACCAATAGTATGGATGATCTCAAGATACTCTTACCAAAGTAATTTTTAAAAAGGAATATGTAAGAGTGGGAATTTTTAAACTTGAATGGAAGAGAGAATAAAATAAGCTTAAGAAATTTCATAGGATTTTATTGCTAATCAAAGTGTTAATTTCTTGCTAATTTCTCCAAATGAAAGGGTATATATATAGCCTTTTAGAAAAATATAATTGTTGGACATAAAAGGCATTTTGGGATTTGTTTAATTATGTTTAATAAAAATTAACCTTGTTTAACTGCAAGAAAAAATTAACCAACCCAAGAGGTTCGGTCGACCAAGGACAGGGTTTGGTCGACCACTTTAATAAGTTCGGTCGACCAAGGCAAAGTTCAACTATAGGTTTGGTCGACCAAGACAAAGGTCTGGTCAGCTACTCATCTAGGTTTAATCGACCAAGGCTAACATGAACTACATATTTGGTTGACCAAGTAGTTGGGGAGTTAGACACTTTATGGTTCGATCGACCTAGGATAGTGTGTTCAAAATAGAATGGTACCCAAAGAGAAGTCAACATGTTGACTTCTGACCGGTTCAGTCGACGGAGGCATTTATGCTACCAATGTAGAAACCCAAACCCGAAAAATAAAGAAATAAATAAGAAAAGAAAAAAAAAAAAGGAAGGTTTAAAGAATAATTTTAGTAAGCTTTGTTGACGAATCCCCTGTTTTCGTCGACGAAGGCCCTTTTGTTGTTCATCGACGAAGTTCAAGGCATCTTCGATGAAGAAATCTCGAACGACTAAAATTTCAGGTTTGGAGTTTGTCGATGAAGGTCTTCTTTCATCGACGAACGTTCTTCTGTAATTTGTCGATGAAGGTGCCATTCATCAACGAATGTGATCGGGTCAATGACTCATAAATAGGATTTTTGGTTGCTTAGTGATTAAGAAATTAAAAAAAAAATTTTTCTCTCTCTCTCTCTAACCCGCGCCCCACTCTCTCTCTCTTTTATTCTCTCGCCGTTTGTTGCCAAAAGTTAGGGTTTCATTTTTTGGGAGTTCTGGGTCGTTCTTTGGGAATTAGGTAAGGGGATTATATTTTGTCAGCTAATCTTACAGATTTTATCGATTCAAAATGTTGGAAATGTTTATATGTGCAAAATTAAGGCTTTTCTAGGGTTTCCGAGCCTAGGGTTCGGTTAATCGACTTTATTTTCAAAACCAACCGATTAAATTCAAATATGATATTTTTAGATTAAAGTACTTGACTTTTTGAACGTTTTCACCGATTTGGAATTTGGGATTTGAAACCATAGTGGTATTTTACTACAAACCAAAGGCAGTAAGGTTGATTATCATCATTTTTTTCTCTATTTAGTTTTATATCTATATTTTTAGTAAAATAACAACTTGGAGATACTTACACCCCTATTTTCAATACAATATTTATTTTCTCAAGTAGTTGTGTATTTATGAATTAGCTAATGAAAAATTGTGTGGCATGAGTACTGTTTTTAATTGGCATAAATGATCAAGTTTTGTGTAATACTGATATGATACGACGGCTATATGCTGATATGTAATATGACGACTAGATGTCGAGTTTATGATATACCGGTTTTTACCAAGACAGTTTATGACAAATATGATATGCTGATTTTTACCGAGACAGTTTATGATAGATATGATATGCCGGTTTTTATCGAGATAGTATACAACAGATATTTTTACAGAACTATGAATAGCTATTGTTTTATGTAGTTTCATGGAAAATGAAATATGTTTTCAATTTTATACGATGTAAATTGCCATATATGACTATAGAACCCTGTTGATATGATGTTATGTTATGAGCACGGTACTGTAGCTATATATATTTATATTGTAGGGGTGCAACCACACGTCTTAGATAGAGTGTGGATATGGGAAAGGCGACTGGTGGCCTGGGTAAAGTACTCCCCGACGCAGAAATTTTGGGGCTCCATCTGATGCAGTAATTCCAAGTGAACCTGCCTTCAGGCATAGGGTAGGCACCATCGTACTACTTTATAATTGACTTAGCTATAGTCGGCCGGTTATATGCTAGGTCCAACCTCTGGACCGCACAACTCATCATGGGGGGAAGCATGTCATCTGTTATGTTTGGTGTGATGACGCTAAGTCAGCAGTACAAGTTGTATCTTCTAGGCATATATGGGCATATTTACTATAAAAAGGACTATATTAAGCCAGTAGTATGTATTTTCAGAGATGCAGTTTAGTACAGTTTTAAAATGCCAATTAAATGTGTTTAAATTTTATCAGATATATGTTTACAAGAAATTTCATGTTAGCCAAACACTGATGATAATATAATCCATCTTACTAAAAGGTATCTCACCTATCATACAATTCATGTTTCAAGTCCTTCGAGGGATCGAGTTTAGCATACCACTGAGCTGGTTTTTTATCGTTGTCTGTTTTGTTAGAGCTGGTGAGTCATAGACAGTAGCTATGTTCCTTTTGGGGGGTTGTAATAGTAGAGTATAGATGTAGTATGTATGTATGTATGTATGTATGTATGTATGTTGGGAAATAGTTAGAAACTCTGGTAAAGTTTTAGAGGATGTAAGTTTTTCCACTCTGTATATTTATACAGATTAGTATGGAACAATCATTCCCCTTATTTGGGTGGGTTGTATATGTATGGTATCATAGAAATGTATGTTTTATGTATGTTTAGTAGCACTCCAGGCTCACCTAAAGGTTTGGGGCACTATAGTTGGTATTAGAGCCCTATGTTGCTAGGTTTTGCTGACTAAGTCAGATGGTCTTACCAGAGAATAGGAGTCAAAGTAGGAAAAGGATAGGAATGGGTATGATAGGACTTCTGAGTTTGGCTTCGTAAGCCTGGAGATAGAAATCCATTGGCGGGCTTCTGTGTTTTTTTGGATCAGTCAACGGGTTCAGAAAATCACGGAAATCCATTTACAGTTTTGTTTCTAAGTGGAGAAACGGAACTTGAGCTAGAATGGGAGTAATAAGTTGGTAGAGTATGTCATCATTAGGGACGTTAAGTTATTAAAGTAAGTCTTATGATATTGTAGTTGTAGTAGATATGTAAGATACCAAGATTCTAAACAACTTTCTCGATTATCTCTTTACGATGGAGTCTAGGGATAACATAGCTAACGTCGGAGGAAGTAGCAGTGAGGAAGCTAGCCATGAGGCTGGTAGTGACACTATGGTGGTACTTCAGGACTTCGGCCAACAGTTTATGGTGGAGGTTATGCGGAATCCTAGGGGGCAGGACCATCCCACGGTTGAGCTAGGAGGTTCTATTAAACACTTCACTCAACTAAAAACCCCTATCTTGGTAGGGAGTACTGACCCGATCTATGCTGAGATATGGATTCGAGAGAGATAGAGAGAGGATCATGGTTGTTCTGCGTTGTACGGATGAGCAGAATGTGCTTTACACGACGTTTAAGTTGACCAGAGAAGTAGAGAGGTGGTGGGAATCAGTAAGGATGCTGGAGGAGCAGAGACCGGTACCAGTGGCGATGACGTGGAGCTATTTCAGAGAAGTGTTCTTTGAGCGGTAATTTTTGGCCTCTATCAGGAACATAAAGATGGAGGAGTTCATAAGCCTAACTCAGGGGCAGCTAATAGTTCAGCAATACGCCGTTCGATTCATTGAGCTGTGCCGCTTTGCTTCTTTTATGGTACTAGATGAGGTGAGGAAAGTTTGGAAGTTTAAGAGGGGTCTGAAGATGGAAATCCTGAAGTAGGTGGTGATATTGCAGATATAGGACTTTGCTACTCTAGTGGATAAAGCCATTATGGCAGAGGAGAGCCTGCAGGGAGATATAGAGGTCCAAAACCTAAAGAAGAGACTGACGCCTTCCAGTTCTTACTCAGGTGCAAGGCAGGGTCCTTGGAAGAAATATGGTGGTGGCGGAGGCCAGTGGTAAGAGACAGGTGGTGGTACATCTCAGGGTACCGCATCTTCCTCTGCTTGTCGTACTTGTGGCAAGCAGCATGCAGGGAGTGCATGATGGTTTCAAGTATTTGCTACCGGTGTGGTAAGCCAGAGCATCTGGTGCGAGCTTGTGGCATGCCAGGGAGTAACGCACCCCCGCAACAGCTATATCAGGGAGGCTATTAAGCACCACGAGCCGGATATCAGGGGGGTATGACTCAGGTGAGGGTGTATTCCTTAACTCCTGGTGACGCTGAGAACGAAGGAGTTGTGGTGACAGGTAATATTTATAAGCTTTCGAATAAAACTATTGTACAATTTGATTCAGGAGTGACGTATTCCCTCATTTCCTGGGGATTTTTCAAATTATGTGGGTTAGAGGTACAACAATTAGATGATGAAATGGCTGTGGCTACACCATCAGGGTCAGTAGTTGTATGTAGTAAGGTGATTCAAGATTTCCAGTAGAGATTCAGGGGAGTGTACTGCCGGTTAATTTAATTGTGTTTGATATGCATGACTTCCATATCATTTTGGGAATGGACTGGCTAGCGGCTAGTTATGCAAGTATCGATTGTCGTAGGAAGGAGGTAGTATTTAGGCCTCTCGGGGAGAAGGAATTCAAGTATGTGGGGTCGTGTGTGCGCTCTGCACCACGGATCCTTACATCCATTCAGGAGAGGAGGTTACTTCTGGAGGGGTACCCAGCGTACCTTGCGTTTTTGAAAGAAATACCGAGGGAGGATCTTAGATTGGAGGACATTCCCGTAGTAAGTGAGTTCTCAAATGTGTTCCAGAGGACTTACCGAGATTGCCTCCTAACCGCGAGGTAGAGCTCGCTATTAAGTTGACCCTAGGGATGCCACCAATATCGAAAGCTCTGTATCAAATTTCTCCAGCAGAACTGAGGGAGTTGAAGGAGCAGCTACAGGACTTACTTTATAAGGGCTACATCCGACCGAGTGTATCACCCTAGGGAGCATCGATGTTGTTTGTGAAGAAAAAGGATGGGTCAATGAGGATGTGCATTGACTATAAAGAGATTAACAAAGCGACAGTGAAGAATAAATACCCGCTACCTAGGATTTATGATCTGTTTGATCAGTTACAGGGCATACATGTCTTCTCCAAGATCGATCTGTGATCTGGGTATCATCAGTTGAAGGTGAAATCGGAAAACATACCAAAAACTGCATTTCATACTAGGTATGACAACTATGAATTTCTGCATATGCCTTTTGGATTGACCAATGCTCCTACAACATTTATGGACTTGATGAACAGGGTGTTCCACGAGTATTTAGATCAATTCATGGTCGTTTTCATCGACAACATCCTAGTCTTAAGGAGCATGCAGCTCAGTTGAGGTTGGTACTTCAAGTGCTTAGGGAGAAGAAGCTATTTGCGAAGTTTAAGAAATGCGAGTTCTGGTTAGAGAAAGTGGCATTTCTGGGGCATATTGTGTCTAGAGAAGGGGTATAGGTGGACCCGAGCAAGACAGAAGCAGTAGTGGACTAGGCAAAACCGAAGAACGTGCAGGAGGTTAGGTCTTGCAGGATATTACCGCAGATTCATAGCAAGGTTTTCTAGGCTATTAGGTCTACTGACATGGCTCACGAGGAAGAACATGAAGTTCGAGTGGACCGATGAGTGCGAGCAGAGTTTTCAGGAACTGAAGCAGTGGTTGGTTACTGCTCCAGTGTTAACCAATCCATCAGGAGATGGTGGATTTGTTATCTACAGTGATGCCTCTAAAAAGGGACTCCAGTGTGTCTTAATGCAGTAGGAAAAGGTGATTGCCTACGCTTTTCATCAACTCAAGGAGTACAAGAAGAACTACCCGATGCACGATATGGAGTTGGCAGCGGTGGTCTATGCATTAAAGATCTGGAGACACTACCTATACAGTGAAAGGTGCAAGATTTTTTCTAATCATAAAAGTCTTAATTACTTTTTCACCCAGAAGGAGTTGAATATGAGGTAGTAGTATTGAGTTCAGTATAGCATTGTTATTCATCTAGGCATATGGACATGAATGTTATGAGATGATGAGAGCATTTAATTTAAAGAATTATGAAGATGATGCTCCCTCTGAGTTATGTATATATTCAACTTATGGTGAATATATTTTTTGAAGAAATTTTCTTATTTTTTGAAGAAATTTTCTTAAGTAGACGGCTCTTATTTAACTTCTTCATAAATTAAATGAAATTTATAATTATTAAAAAGGAAATTTAATTTAGCAATAAAATTATTTAATTAATATACTTAGAAAACATTAAAGAAAAGACATTCTCTCTCTCTCAGATTATTCTTTCACTATGCATAGACTTTATTTCATTCATGTTACTATCTATCTTTGTTACTAGATGATTTAAGGTCTAACATGTTGTTTGACCAACCATTTGTTTAGATTTTTTATTGTCATGTAATTTAAGGTCTAAAAAATTTCAGTTTGCATGCAAATACAATGGATGAAAGCATTTTCATTTCTACAGACACATGGAAAAACTAGGGAGTGAAAAACAGAATGTCCCAAATAACAAATACACAAGTTAAAGGCAAAACTCAATAAAATTTTTAGACCTACATCTAGAGCCTCCAGTGTTCTAAAACAAGCCAAAACAAAATAAACCAAGGTCATCGGCAATTAACCAGGTTCAAAAGTGGCATTAATTTGATTATAACACTAAAAGGAAGTCTAAGACAAGAACTTCACAAGGGATGCCTGGAAAGATCAGAGATATAGTAATCAAAGGCACAAGGCAGACTAGGATTCAAAGGACACCTAAAGCCTACGTACAAGGCAAGGTGAAGGCATGTGCCTCACGAAAGTGAGGTGCACATCTATTAAAATTGTCTGTAAAATACCATGTATAATAGATTCTTGATTGTGAACATATTAGCATTATAATTTAAGTTTTGAATATCAAAATCTTCAATACTAGAACATAATAATGAATACCATAATAATGAATACCATAACACAAGTTTTCAATAATATGTGATGTTTTTGCCATAAGTTCCACAAAACAGAAGTAGAAGTAAGCAGCAGAAAACAAAATTAAGGAAAAAAAACAAATAAAAAAATAGCAAAAGCTGCAGCAGTACTGCAGCTCTGATATGCCAAAAATTCCTAATAATAGAAGTTGAAATGCCAAGAAAAAGAAATATGCCCATGAAAAGAACAGCTCAGTTTCCAAATAAAACAGCAGAAAATAAAAAAAAAAAAAAAAAAGGAAAAAAAAAATGCATCAAAGAGGGGGCCAGAGTAGTTCAGAAGAAGAAGACTGCAGAAAAGCAAAGCAGAAAATTACAGGCAAAAGGGGTAAAATTCCCCTAAAAAAGGACAGCAGAAGAAAAAAAGGGGGGGGGGGGGGTTGTAGTTCTAACTAAAAGCAGCACAGCAAGCAAAATGAAGAAGTCTGAGAGCAGATGGAGCAAATATGTAAGGAAAACAAATTATAATATAAACGTGTGAAGCATGCCTCCCTACACCTCTCAAAGGTTGTCTCACCTCAACCCCTATGATGGGCAAGCCTCATCGCCTCATTGTCACCTACATGCGCCTTTGACTACTAAGATTAGAGCTCTATTAAAATTTTCAATAAACTAAAATCTCAAAAGCCATTTATTTGCAATAACTGTTCCTTGGAAGCCTCACTGATTATATTTTAACATATCTTAAAAATCACAATTGACATGATTGTCCCTATTTAGGCTGTTATATTTTTTGGACTGATTTTTTAAAGTTATTTTTATCACTTACATTCACTTCCTTTGAATTAGTGACATTTTAGTTCTTCCACATGAACCTCCAGTCCCCTAAAAGCAAGACAAGTCTCCCTGTTGTCTCAAATCATCATTGTATATAGAATTTATCAATTGAATAACAAGACTAAGAATAAACACAATTTAGAATCCAACTGTAATTAGTATGGTGAAATCCACCTCAATATTATTATTCTCTTGAAGCACTAAGATGATGAATCTAAAAGGCCGCATTTAAGCTTATTCTAGTCAAGAATGTTGCAACCAACCAACCCTAATTTGTAGTTTTAGTGGCCTTGCATCCATGCAGTTGAACCAAGCATTCCCAAACATCAAGGGGTTGCTCCATGATCACCTCCATAATTAGCAGGTTTTATGTGATGCGACCCAACAAAATCACCCATAAACACCATTCACCAACAAATCTGAATCGGAGGTTAAGAAAAAAAAAAAAACAAACAACAAAACATTAAAAAAATGCTAGAATATTCGAAGGTGTGGCTATTGCTAACAATTTGCTTTGGAGTGGAGGGGTGTATCTTGCACCGCTGTGGGTGTCAGCAAATAGATTTTTTTGTCATGTTTCTCTGGAAGACCTGCAACGAGATTAGTTGGCCTTGCCACATGTTGGTTCTCAGCTTATGCTGTGATCTTTGTAACTAGCTTCTATTAATGTAAAGGGAGGATTTCTTATTCTCCTTTTTTTTTTTTTCTCTCTTTTCTTTTCTCCTTTTCTTTTTCTGTTGTACATTCTTATCTCTTCTAATACAATTCTTTGCTTATCAAAAAAACACAACACTATGGAGTAGGACTAGCAATTACTTTTGTTTCATGTTTATAGTCACTTGTTCTTTTTTTACTTTTAATAGACATTTTAAATATTACATCTTGGCCAACCATTACTTAATGCAGAAATACCCTACGGAGATTTAGGGCCTTTCACCTAAGGGAGACACAATCCCTACTTGCTTAAATTTGACAATTTCACAGCCACAACAACTAGTGTTATCTATTTCACACTATAACAATTTGACATATGCATACACAAGGTTTGACATAGTAAGTAAAGCTATCATCCTTACAAGATGAATATTTATCATATGAAAATTTCCCAACTAAACAAGATATACAACTATGATAACAATAAAAGAAAAACATGTATGCATTATGCAACCATATCAAGTAATTAGAGATAACAAGCTTAAACCTTCCTAATTAGGATTCAACCTTATGCAAGTTTCTACCATTGTTTCCTTTAGATACCCAAAATCCCTAGGTGAACAAATGAAAATTACGAACGCCTACTTGATTTTTCAGCTTCTTCTAACTCAATTTAAGTCTCTCTCTAAATTTCTTGTATTTTCTCTTGATTGTCACTAAATTTTCCTGATTTTCTAGAGAGTTCTCTCTCTCTCTCTCTCCTCTCTCTCTCTCTCTCTCTCTAGAACTCAATTTTTCACCAAGAGGTTGTGGTATTCTTTTCTGTATTCAAGCTACTCTGTAGGATTGGAAAGGTAAAGACAACAACTAGACACTGGCAAGACCATAGCAGTTGGTGGCAATAGGGGTCTTGCAATGTTAACATTTGTGTGCTAGGTGTCTATTGCTAGTTTTTTAGAGTTGCCAGGTCATTTAGTTGAATCTAGGTTTAGGGAGGTGGTGAAAATTGCACATCTCACATATTCAAGATTATTAATGATCTTCTCTTTGCATGTTTTCAAGTACTGAGCATCCTTTATGTAAAACATCTTCAAGCACATTATTCATGCAAAATCTCTTTAGGTGAAGTTAGCCTATACTATGTTGCATATCTCACATATTTGAGATTATTATGTATACACCAACAGTAGTTACATGAAGATGGGAGGTAGATACATTGAGCATATAAGAGAGGCAAAAGATGGAAACCCAATTTAATATAATTGCAACTTATTGAAGTACAAATAATAATCTCATTATTATTAGGTCTCTATCTGACAACCATTCATTTAATTGAAATTTGTTTAAATCCACTCAAATCCAAATTCAAGATCCGAAATCTATACTCCCAAACGCAATATTAGTTTTCCAATGGGTCGGGATAAATAATTTACATGATGAGATGAGCTGTCTTGCACATGTACGTTGTTTGTGTGGAAAATAGTTAATTGGTATATACTCCTTAAAAAAAAGTTCCACTCGGAAAAAATATTCCAAAAGATCATACAAAAGGGTTGTGCATGAAGTTGTTACTTAGATTATGTGATGTTGATGTGATAGATTAAGTTAGGGTTTCTTGGGAATAATTAAATTGACAACACAATCAATAAAGTTCCAGTATCTCCCAAAAATTCACAATTCAGCATATAAATACAATTAAACAACCAACAAAGCTACCAACATGCAATTCAAATTACATTTTACATACCTTCTAATGAGAGGAGCCACCCGCAACATCTGGTCGAGATTGGCGCATCATTTGCTCGAACTGCGCTTGCCTATTCATCATGACTTCCAACTGGGCTTGAAAGGTGGACACCGTGTCTTTAAATTGCTGGTTCTCCACTACAACGGTGGACATTGTCTGTTTCAATTCCTAGTTCTCCACTACAATGGTGGACAGCGTGTCTTTCAATTGCTGGTTCTCCACTACAACAGTGGACATCGTCTGTTTCAATTCCTAGTTCTCCACTACAACGGTGGACACCGTGTCTTTCAATTCCTAGTTCTCCATTTCCACCATCTGCATCCGTCAAACCATCTTCTTCGCACGAGACTCGGTGTCTCGACGCCCTTGTTCAATGTCTGCACGAGCCACTGCACCCATAGATGATGATGCTACTGGGGCGATGTATCCACTTACAAGACCTTTCACCCAGCCCCCCGCTCATTCCCCAAGAACTTGAGCAGTTATCTAGAAATCCATCATTTATTGACTCCCCTATGAAACAAGTGCATCCCTCAACTCGACCATCCGTACCTAACTTTAGTCATGAAAATGATAAAAAGGAAGAAGTAAGAATACAACTTCAATGTTTTGTATAAAGTAATAAACTAAATATTTTCTTTGACTTACATGTTTGCCCTGTGCACCCTCGCACCACTCCCCCGATCGTCGTTGGTGTGTTCTCTGATAAAGATCCGGCATCGGCTCATTTGCACCAATCTTGGGATCATGCTACATTATCATATAAGACATCATTAATATTAAATCATGTAATGGTCAGATAGTTTTATATATAATAATTACCCGTCGATGATTTACAAATAACTTCGACCCATCGCAATACGTCGTAGGAAGTTTGTTGTGGTTCGCAACATTTGTTTCACACATCACCTGATAATGTGGGTCATGGAAATGGCGACACACCACCTCCCAAACCTCTTGAGATATCTTATCATATGGGCGTGCTTCTACTTGATCTCCCATTTCCTGAAAATGCTCACACATTTTTGAGTGATAGCTCTTAAATTTACTGCACAGTTGGACATCCACCGCCCTTTTCACATAGTTAGCCTCGAGGATGTCCATATCGAACTCCTCCTACATAGGTAATACAATTTGAATATTAGACAGTTGTTAATTGGCTAGTATATTAAAAGTAAAAAAACAAAACAAAAAAAAGGTTTGGGATTATTTACCAAAATGCGCATGTAAAGAACCATGTGCTACTCTTGAGTCACCTGCGGCCAGCTGGAGGCCATAACTAGAGCATACTGTCGGCATATAATGCCGAGCTCCCAGGTCTACGAGGTGCACCAATCGTTAAGCGAGGTGGTGTATCCTGGAGGAATGTCGATCTGAATCCGCTGCTTAGTCCTCTCCAGGTGCTTCTTCAGTGACTTGTTCTTCACTGCACCACGACCTGACCTCACCATGGATGTAGATGCTGAAAATAAAGTTAAATTAAGAAAAACATTATAATTATACACGTTGTTAATTTAGGTGTAATCCCAAGAGGAGGGTGAATTGGGTCTTTTAAATTCTTTCAACCTATTTACCACTTAATCCCTATTTGTATATTTAACAAATCAATTTCAGAGATTTTTGACAGAATTAAAATTATTTTATCAATGAGTTCTTTTTACCCAATTAATTGTGTGTAACATTAATCAACATACACATGCAATACGACTAAATAAATGTAGTGCGGAAAGTAAAGAGTTAAGGGAAGAGAGAAGACAAACGCAATTTTTACGAGGTTAAGCCAACTTCGCCTACGTCCTCGCCTTGAGCAACTCACTTAAGGATTTCACTATAATCCCTGCTCCTTAAATTGGGACGGAACTTCCCTTACAATCCGTTGCTTACAAGAGGTACAGCTCCCTCCTACTCCGCTACTTACAAGAGATACAACTCTCTCCTCACACTCGGTTCACAAGCCGAACTGTGAATACAATGAAATCGGTAAAACACTCAAATTTGCTTCCAACAAAAGCTAGTGAGTACAATTCAAATTCCTAATACATAATCATATGATGAAACATGAAGCTCAGAATGTATGAAACGATACAATCGTTTATGAATGATTTGCTTCAACACACAAATCCCTTTTTATCAAATCTCCCAAAAATATTTATATAACTCAATACTTTGGAGAACTTAGGTTAAATCTTTGAATACAATAACAGCTTTAAATATTGCAAAGATTTGAAACACACTTTGTCAAAAACAATATTTCTCTCAAGATTTCAATCTCAATGTGATCTTGGTAGTATATGACTTAATGTATATATATAAGTATCTATATGATGAGAATGCCAAAGATCAACAAACTTAATATATGATTTTCAAAAATGATCCTTCAATATATATATATATATATATATATATATATATATATATATATATATATATATATATATACAGCTATGCACTTCTAAGGATATCTAACCAAATAGTTTAGAATTATTCAAAACATCAAGTCTTTAACTAAGAACACACTTGAATGTTACTCTTTGATCAATTGCCTAATAAAAACTTTCTCAAGTATTGAACTTGTCAAAAAAAATCTTTATATGAATGTGAAAACTCAATATCAAACTTTTCTAAAGATATTCAAAAATAGATGTTGATATGAGAATCTCTTGATAAAACTAAACGACTTAACCAAACCTCAATACTAAGTTGAAATCAAGACGTATTAGTGAGATCCCTTTCGGTTCTCTGAGTGGATTTTCCCAAGGAGAATGAATATAAAATGGATTGCAGGCAATCGTGTAGCAATCAGCTCAAGTTTCTCACTTTTCTTTCAAAAAAATGTTCTCTTCTCTACTCTTTTTTCTTAGCTCTCTCACTAGGGTTTAGATATTTAGTATATATAGTTATCTTTCCCTTAGAATAAATCTTGACCATTGGATCAAAATATAGCTCGCATGTTCGCACATTAAAAAATTAGTTTTTTTAAGTTTTCCCGCAGGTTCAGGCGACTGAAGTGGAGTTCAAGCTCCTGAAGTGACAACTTCAGGGGATCGAAGTCACAAGTTTAGGCGACCGAAGTGCCTTGGCCAGATTCTGTTTTTCACCCCAATTCTTCAGGTGACCGAGCTTAATCTTCAAGCTCCTAAAGAAATTCTTCAAGGGACTAAGGTTGAGTTCAGGCTACCAAAGTTCCCATTTTCTAAATTTTTCTTCTCTAATACAGCCTCACTGGCACTCATCTCCCCATCTGCAACTTCTGTAATAGCGTACAAACTTCGGGGAGGAATCTTTTGGGCCACATGCCATTCACCCTTCAATTTTGTGTCTTTAAAATAAAACACTTGTTATGCCTGTGTCGCTAGCACAAAAGGGTCATTTTGATACCATGTCTTACTAAAATTGATGCTAGTAAAGTAGGCATTCATGTTTATCCCAGTCTTTTTATTGCCAATGTCCCACCAGGTACACTTGAATAGGTGGACGAGTCTGTTGGCTCCATAGCTAAGCTCTTTAATGTCATCCAACACACCAAAGTAGTCAATTTCTTCATCTCCTTCTGTGCCTAACACCGCAACCCCATAATTTTGGATTTTTCTATACAGTTCGAGGGACTTTGTATGAAATCGTAACCTGTTGACAATGCAACCACTGTAGCGGTTAACTCGTTGATCGGGGCCACATGCCAATGCACACAAATCTTTACTTGTCGTTGGTTCCTTATATACATGACTTTCATCTATTAAATAAACAGGATTTTAGAAGATCAAATTGTCAATAGTGAAAACATACATTGCTTCATACTCAAATAGTATTTGTTACTTACACAACTCCCAAACCAATTGATAAGTTCCTTCTTATGTCTTTCGTCAACATTCCTTTCATTTTGGGCCAGAAGTTCAGCTTTATGTTCGCTATATGCAACAGTAGTACATGTTAATGTCAACTAAGTATATAAGTATGCATATGTAAATACAATGCAAAGTAAGGAGTTTGGAACCACGTACTCGATATATGGAACGGTTTCATCACAATTTTTTAGGACATAAAAATGAGCCTTTTGTAGATCGTCCATATCAATGAAATCGTAAACTCGTGCATCGAAAGGCCGAACATTTTCTCGAAATATAGAGCTCCTCGGTTCTTCATCTTTGGCATTAATAGCATGAACGTCTACATTTCGCTCCTCACGAGTGAACCTTGTGTCAATATCATGTAGATACATTAAGAAAAATGCAAGACATTCACCGTCAATGTATGCCTCAATGATTGAACCTTCCGACCGTGTCTTATTGCGCACATACCCCTTCAAAGTGGACAAGACCCTGTGCATTTTACATAGCATTATAGACTTGTAGACACAAAAAAAAAAAAAAACAAACAAAGAAATCATGTGATCATTATACAAGGACTTTATAATTTACCTCTCAATAAGATACATCCAACGATATTGAACCGGTCCTCCAATTATGGCCTCCCTTTGTAAATGGATGGTTAGGTGGACCATCACATCGAAGAATGCTGGCAGAAATATTTTCTCCAGCTTGCATAGTATGATCACAATGTCATCCTCTAACTGTTCAAGTACGTTTACGCTTAATTTTTCAGAGCACAATTGTCGAAAAAAATCCCCAGCTCAATTAGCACCAAGCAAACATCTTCATTCAAGTGTCCATGAAGGAAAACGGGTAGAACTTGTTGTAGAAGGACGTGGCAGTCATGACTTTTCATTCCTAACATCTTCCCTTCCTTCATGTTTATGCATCGAGCTATGTTCAATGCATATCCATTAGGGAACTTCACTGATTTCAACCATTCGAAGAATTTATTCTTCTCATCCTTCAAAAATGTGTAACAAGCTGATAGCGTTAGAATTTTGTCTCCATCACGAAACAGGTGCAACTCAGGCCGTATTCCCATTTCTTCCATATCTCGGTGAGCATTTGCAGTGTATTTTGTCTTCCCATTTATATCCAACAATGTACCAATGACATTCTCACAAATGTTCTTTTCAATGTGCATGACATCCAAGTTGTGGCGTAGTGGAACATCTTTCTAGTATGGCAACTCCAAGAAGATGCTTCTCTTTGTCCAATTCAACTCCCACTCAGCGCGTTTTCTTTTTCTACTAGTTGGTGGTTTCCCAAATTTCACATCTCCGATCAACCTTAGCTAGTTTAATATCTCTTCCCTACTTAGTTGCTTTGGATGTGACCTTCGTTCAGGTTTTCCATTAAAGCTTCTAACGACACAAGTCCTACAAGGATGTCCAGTTCGTAGAAAGCAACGATGACACATAAAGCATAACTTGCGGCCATGCTTCAAGGATAAGGACCTAACATCCTTATTACATATTGGGCATACTAAGTAACCTTTTATGCTCCAACCTAACAGGTTTCCACATCGAATGTCTCCACTCCTTTTTCCCATAGTTCTTTCAACTCATCAATTAACAGACGCAAGTAAACATCAATATCATTACCAGGTGCCCTCGGTATGGGAATAAGCAGAGACATATAAATGAAAGGTTCTTTCATACATCGCCATGGTGGCATATTGTATGGCATCATCATAACTAGCCACATGCTATACGGGTTGTTCATGTTACCGAAAGGATTGAACTCATCTGAAGCAAGGCCAAGTCTGATGTTGCGAGGATCACAACCACGGATGCATTTTATCAAAATCGGCCCAAGCTTCAGAGTCTGCTAGATGGCTAAGGGTGTTTCCATCTTGAAGACGTTTCTCTTGATGTCATCTTATATTTGTAGTAGTTTTTTTGCACATATACAATCGTTGCAGTCGCAGGATTAATGGACAATATCGCAAAACTTTTTTGGGGATCTTTTTACCCTTCTTTTGATTAGTTGTATACCTCGGTTCACCACATTCTAGGCACTCGTTCACATTTTCATGTTCACCATAAAAGAGTGCACAATCATACCTACACGTATGTATTAGAGTGTAACCGAGACCCAATTCACACATGTATGTCTCCACCTCATAAAAAGACTTCGAAAGCTGAAATTAGGATAGCTTCCCAAGAGGGGGGTATATTGGGAATTTAAAAACTTTCTTTTTAATTCCTTTTAAGAGTACTTAACTTCTTTTATTGTTTAACCAATTCTTTTACTCATTTGTTTAATTTTTCAAACACACAATAACTTGGTTTCTTTTATACAATTAACAACACAAGCACTTAAACAACTAAATCACCAATCAACCACACTATCCAAACTAATCAAACACAATTTGAAAGCAAACAACCAAACCAAAATTAAGATATACAGTAGTAAGAAATTAGGATGGTTGTTTGTTTATGTATGCCTTATAAATATAATCAAACCCTGTAGTTGAATGATATGCTTGTTAAAATAAATTTGCTTCTTTTATATGATTTACAACCACACATCCACACTCTTCCCAAAATTCAGAATTCAAGTAAACTCTTAGTTAATTTTCTCTAGGTGTTTTAACCAAGTAATGTACTCTCGTATGGTTTCCGCAAAGTATGGTTTAACCAACATACCCCCTTTCGGTTTCCGCAACCCAAATCATAATTAAACTTTAAGTTTGTTTGATTTCCAAATATACGTGGTGTATATGATTTCAAATTTAAACCATCCACGCAATATAAATATACTGAAAATAAAGAGTAAGGGAAAAAGACAGTGAGACACAGGATTTTATGAGGTTCAGCTTCAACACAGCCTACGTCCTCGCCTTTGGCAAAACCACCAAAGGATTCACTAAACCTATTCCTTTACCGGGCGGAACAATACCTTTACACACTCCTTCAAAAGGCTAGAGCAGCACCTCTCTAAGCGATAATCCCTCGCCTAGCCAACGATCCAGTAAAGCTGGAATCATCACAATCTACAAGAATATAATATAAGTTCTGCGTACAAAAAATACTCTCAAATATTGGAGCAGGTTGTACAAATTGAGATGTAAATTGTACTTCAAAAAACCAAAACAAAATAGAATATATATAAAGCTCTAAAGTTTTTAGAAGTCACCAATGGTTTGTTTAAAAGAGAAATGGAATTGCAAACCAGGACCAAGCTTTGATATTTTCAATCTACCAAAAATGTAGAATTCCTCTCTAGTAAAAGATGTGAGCAAAGAAGAACTTCAGGAGAATTTTAGCACAAGATGAATTTCAAATTTTGTCTGATTTCTCTCTTTTCTTGTGTTTTCTCTATCATGTTTTTTCATTACCCAAAGAGGTATTTATAGGCAATTTAAAAGATCAATGTCCACATCAAATTAAGTAAACTTTGAAAAAACATTAAATTGTTGACTAAATTTTGGAATTCAAAATTTTAAAAGATCAACATCCATATAAAATTAGGTAAACTTTGAAAAAACATTAAATTGTTGACTAAATTTTGAAATTCAAAATTTTAAAAGATCAACATCCACATCAAATTAGGTAAACTTTGAAAAAAAACATTAAATTGTTGATTAAATTTTAAAATTCAAAATTTTGAAAGATCAACATCCACATCAAATTAGGTAAACTTTGAAAAAACATTAAATTGTTGATTAAATTTTGAAAGATCATAATCCATATCAAATTCTGTAAACTTTGAAAAAACATTAAAATTGTTGACTAAATTTTGAAATTCAAAATTTAGTCAACAATTTTAATGTTTTATTCAAAGTTTTAAAAGAAGCTTCCCGTTGAGATCTGAATTCTGCTCCGCGTGACAGTCGTCTATCATAGTTAAAATTTAAACCCAGAATATTGGCAATCGTCTGCCAGAACGCAGTCGTCTGTCATAGATAAAATTTTAAACTTGGAACACTTTGATTAAACCTTTTAACTCACCAATCATCTATCCATAGACAGACAATCGTCTGTCAGGTGCATGGCTTAGCAGAAATTTTCTTTTTATTTTGAAAACTTTCCTTCCTTTAAGATCTTTGTTACTTTGATTTCAAAAACATGTTTTAAACTCTTTAAAACAAAGTGTTTCTTAGTTTCTTTTGTTTTTATAAGAGCTTCACATATCTAAATGACATTTGGTTTTGAAATACTTACAACAGTTCTTCTAATTATGGTCTTCTTAAATCCTTCAGCCTCCTTCAGCCTTTTGAGGTTCACTTTTCACTTTGGGTTTGCTTGCCCTTAAACTTCTTCATTTGTCGTTCATTACCTTCAATATTCTGAGGAGCTTTCACTAGATTAACATTGAGCTTCAACCTATCAACCTTGAGAGTTATTTTACCTAAAACACATCACTTAACATCATATGTTAAAGCATCCTTCATTTTGTTATCTTCAAAACAGGATTGAAAAGCTCAGTTAGTTCAACAAAAGTGTTTCACCATCAAGCAATGCCGCCTTAATGAAGCTTAAATGCATGTTGAATGCGCTTTGAGATAACCTATGCATTGTCCTTGCATGAAGCAACTTTATCAGAAACTCTAATTTTGAGAACTTTTTATAGTTTAAATATAGGGGCAACTGTGCATCCCTCATAAGATTAGCAAATGGTTTACCAAGTTGATTCAACGTACTAGGATCGCAAGGTACGGTACCTGCTAAAGTAGATTCATCACCAGTACGTGACACACTGACATCGCCCATGTCCACTGCAATCCCCCTTTGCAAGTCACCTAACATTTCAATTACCCCTTCCGAACATGTATAACTACCTACTATATTTGCCCTTTCATCTTCATCGTTATCATCATCATTATGAACTACGTAATCTTCACCATGGAACACCCATGTTGTGTACCTTTTTCTCCATTCCAAAGTCTAATAAATGTGAATGGATCAAATCAATGTGTTTGAATGTTATGTTTTTGAATTTCTTGCAAGGACACCTTATTCTACTGGCTTTGTCTGTACGAGGATGTGCAAACTCTATGAAAAAATGTACCCCTTTCACGTATTCTGGCAAAAACCTACCCCGAGCGTTTATCCAACTCTTATCCATGTTCATTAATTACCCTATAACATGTTCAAGTAAATGGTTTTCGTTATATTCTCATAATGTTTATAACGCATGCATTGTGAATCCTATAATCAACCATCATACTCTAAAGGGTACAGATCCTATCCCATTTAGGAATGTTGCATTTACATAGCGATCAATCTCTCAAATTCCTTCATTGTAGTCATTATAAATTTCGGCAGCATCTCCCCATGGCTCTCCAATTACACGAGATGGGGGAAGTAAACATGTTGCTAGTTTTCCATCACTAACAAATTGTCACGACTCGCCACTATGCACCTAGAGAACACAAGTAGAGACGTGCTCGAAATATATCATGACAATTGACAAAGCGTGAGCGATGACAACAATGTAAATACAACTTTCTGAACTGTCCACATTGGACAATCTAAGAATGGTTGAAATACAAACATTACTAATCGTAAGTGAAAAAAATAATTAACATGTTCAAGTGATTATTAGTCAACATAGTATGACTAATAATCAATTGAATTATAACAATTGATTTGTCTCACATGTACGATTAGGAATGAATGTATAGTAACCATTCTTGGACGGGTCTAAGCTTCAATGAATACATGAAATGGTAATAATTAATTTGGCATTTTACTTCATATGGCATTTAGTTCTTGACCTTTCACTATACACTTAAGATTGTTGTTCTTAGCCAAGTGCTTTAAATTTTCAATTATAAGCCTAAGATCGCCTCTTTTCTTACGAATTTCAACACGTGAGAGGCGCGAGTTAGAATGACTTTAAGTTTTAACTAATCGTGCATACATTTCTTTGTACATAGTTTTATTAAATTTCGGCAGCATGCCATCTGTAAATTGGACATTTCCCAAAAAATTCCTGCACTAAAACTTGATAGATTTAAGCAAACAAATCACAATAATACGAATCATGCAGATACTAGTCAGTTTGAGCATGCGAGAACTTAAATCCACTATCGGCATGTAATTCACAATGTACTGCATCAGTCATGCAGTTGGCGTTCAACACAAGCATATATTTCAGTAGTTCAATTTACAATCAGACGTTGCTTATAAAATACTGAAAGCACCCTCCTTCTCACATTCTTTGAGCATTCACAACCAACCAGGCAACCACAAATATGTAAAAATGAAATTCCAAAGTAATCTTGAAATACAATTTGAAATATCAACATCGAAAATCATCATTCAAATTTAGAAATAATAGCAAAGCTTAGCCACTAACAAATGTGCAACCAAAACAAACATTTTCTTTAACTTGTCATTTCACATATGTGCCAACTTAATATTTCCACTGTATGAAGAATATGGATGTTGGCAAACAACCACAAACAATACTTTGTACTATGAAAAAGCTTCTAATTTATGGGAAAATGACTTCTACTTGCACAACTAATATCAAAATATGACAAAACACAATATATTGATTATTTGCGCATTTACCTAATAAACTTCATTTTTCCCTTGCCAGCAAATCATTCAATAAATTTGGTGTGCTTTTGTCTACTAAGATACAGAGATCAGACAAGTACACCTAACTGAATGCAAAATGCTCACATACCTGAATTTTCAATGGTATATGGATTACTAAGTAAATTTTAGAAACATTTTTATATGGAGTCTTTGTTGGAGTGAAATAGTGGAAATAAGCATTAATGAATAGGAGCATATTACTAAAATTATATTTGTAGCATATGGTTTTTGTCAACAATTTTGGCTTGGTGTGTTTAAGATTGAACCATAATATTAATGCAGCAGGAGGACATATTCAACATGTATTATCAATGGGAAGTTGAATCTTGTTTTTATGCCCCATCTCTTTTTTGTTTGTACATCTTTCTCAACTTTGGTGATGGAAAATATATCAAGCTAAGGTATTGTCAATGTACATGAATCTAGGTTGGCAATTGGATAATCAGGAAAAGGATCCATGCCCGAGTGGAGTGGAGCATGTGCAGCCTTCGAGGTGCACTGAAGAATTCAGGCTGAGAAAGTTGAAGAATGATAAATTGAAAGCTGAGGCTAAGGCAAAAGGTGAAACTATCAGCACAAAGAGGCAGCCAGAGGGCCCCAAACCTGGTTTCATGGTGGAAGTTGCAACCCTCGAAACTGTTACTCCAATCCCGCATGATGTCGTCAATGATCTCAAGGTGTTCTCTTCTATTTTATGTCATCTGCAAACATTGGCAGTGTGGACTGGTATATGAATGTTTATTTCAACCCGTGATTTGCCCTTTTCAATTTCATCAAACCAGTAGTTTATTTGTTTGACAATTGTGTGGAGATACAATCTACTCTCGTTTTTGAACAGTTATGATTTCTCCGCCAGTATTGGGTATTGTTCTCTCCTATAAGCTTATTAGGGATGTTATTGGAACTTTGTCAAGTGAAAATTAAAGTTCTAGTGGCTGTTTGAGAACCTAAAATTAAAAACTAGTGTTCTTTTCCCCTCGACTTGGTCTATTGGCGTTGAGAGTTCCATGTGGTTTTGTCCTAATCCAGCTCATTTTAGAAAGCCTGTTTGATTCTCCTGGATTGACAAGCAGAGCTCCTTAGCAAGAGAATTATTTTTGCCGACTTTTTGTTTCCCCTCTATGGTATAGCAATTTTTTTGGTGATATGGTTCGTCTGGAATTCTGTTAGAGGACTCTTGTAATATGGCCCAAATAAAAAAATGTGGTCATATGTGCCAACTTAATATTTCCACTGTATGAAGAATATGGATGTTGGCAAACAACCACAAACAATACTTTGTAATATGAAAAGGCTTCTAATTTATGGGAAAATGACTTCTACTTGCACAACTAACATCAAAATATGACAAAACACAATTAATGAGTAATGCATATCCTCATAGATATCTCAAAATATAGTTATCATATAAACTTAAAAGAACATAATACATGACCATATACAAAATCATGATCCAAGAATTGTTCAGCTCCATAAACAGCACAGAATCATTTGATTATATATTGCAAGAAAAAAAAAAAAAAATATATATATATATATATATTTAAATCCAGTGACAAAATTCAGCAATAATTCCGGGAATCATATTCATGGAAAAGATAATAATAGTCAAAATGAGAAGGGAAAGAAAATCATTTAAGAGTGTGGAGAGCTTTGAATGCATTTCATTCTGTAGGAATATTGCTGGCGTGCTAAGACATCCCAAATATTTACAATGTTTGCAATTTTCTTTAAAATGATTAATGAAATGAACACATCTAAAAACA
Organism: Malania oleifera; assembly: GCF_029873635.1. NCBI lineage: Eukaryota > Viridiplantae > Streptophyta > Magnoliopsida > Santalales > Ximeniaceae > Malania > Malania oleifera. The sequence goes on along the minus strand of NC_080420.1, from coordinate 25,623,965 downwards.
TATGATTGCTTTCAAAAAGCATATAACAGTTACAATGATAAAGCAGCCTAGTGCAAGAAGCTCTTACAAAAGGGGTGACTAGGGAGTGCCAAACAAAGACACGCCTTGCCCCAAGCAGAGAGGCTGTATCTACAAATTGAAAAGATGACTCTCACATAAAACTGGATCAAAGTTGGCAAACTTACTTTCATAGCATAAGTTCAGTATTAATTTACACTATGATGAATGCAGTACAAAACCAACCAAGAGAGTCATTAACAAACAAGTTATTAACACAGTGGCTGTAACACCACAAAATACAAACTTATGCAAAGGGGGAAAGGAGACACCACTTCTTTTGTGCATTTAAGCATACTGCATTGAGTTAACTTTGCTTTCATTTCTTTTCTATCGCTAAAATAATTGAAGTTTTGAAACTAGAAGTTACTTCACACAAATGTTCACATTATCACATATTCTAGCATGGAGGTTTGCTACACTACTGAGCTCATTTGACGATGAGAATTGAGATATCTTACAGCCTAATAAGATCCAACAGATTAGTCACAGCAGTTGGAAAAGGCCCCACAATTGATAGAGCATAGATTTCCCTGCCAAAAATAAGCAAATAACCAATGTAAATACATGCTACACTAAACCTCAGTTGTCAACAATCATTTCTAAATTTGAAATCGAAAAATTAGCCCCTAAAATACTGACAAATGACATAAACACATCAAAAAAGTAACAAAATACACAACTAGCATCTGAAAAAAAAAAAGACAAATCATAGAAGGGTCTTTCAGAATCCATGACTAACAGATTTACAAATGAACTTCAAACAACAAATTAGGAGAAGAAAAACTGCAAGGCTTACAATTCTGTCATGACTCTATAATCTCCGAGAGTGGAGCAAGTGACTCTAGACCCACCTTTCCAAATCTCGGGAAATTCTGAACAAATCAGAATTGATAAGAAAATGGAAAGGAAAATTCCTATTTATCATCTCGATTAGCGTAAATATAAGTATATAACATATTTGCGCATGCAATGTGCCTAGGAAAATGACTATTCGTAACTTAATTACCCAGTTGAATTCCATGTGAGAAGGATTACTGGAAGAGGAAGAGATGCAGGGGAAGTGAACATATACTGCCAACAGTATCATATTAAACATATATTGCCAATAGTATTATATATTGCCATATGATATATAAGAACAACCTTATTAATGAACACAGGCACTTTTCCTATAATTAATTTAAAAAGTATTGGCAGCGTAAATCAATAATACTTGGAACTTCTAAAAAAATAATTAATTTACCTTCTGACATACATGCTTAGATGCTTGTTTTTAACTATCTAGATATGATAAAAAAAATATAAAAATTTTGAAATTATAGATTTAGAATTTTTAAAAATAAACAGACTTTGAATCTCATCATCATATATATATATATATATATATATATATATATATATATATAACAAACAACCTAATTTGAAATTAAAAATAGCTTCCCAAGAGGGGGTGAATTGGATTTTTAAAAAATTTCTTTTAATTCCTTTTTAAAATTCTTAAACTTATTTTATTTCTTTTAACCAATTTGTGACTTGTTTGTTTAATTTGTTAAACATTCAAGAACTTAGTTTCTTTATTTAATCGACTTGTTTGTTTAATTTGTTAAACATTCAAGAACTTAGTTTCTTTATTTAATCCTTAACCATACAAATCTTTATTTAATCCTTAACCATACAAACATCCAATCATTTAACAAAACCAATCAACTATAATTAGAAAGCAAACAACCAAGCCAATACACAGCACTTATGTAATATAAAAACTCAAGATGGTTGTTTGTTTATACTAGCCAAATTTGAACCAAGCCTTGTATAAATGAATTTGCTTCTTCAATATGATGTGCAATATAAAATCCAATCACTCTTTCCAAATATTTAGAATTCAGATAAACTCTTAGTCAATTTTTCTTTGGGATATTTAACCAAGTAACGTACTCCTGTATGATTTCCGCAAGATATGATTTAACCAACGTACTCCCTTTTGGTTTCCGCAACCCAAATCAAAATTAAATTTTAAGTTTACTTGATTTCCAAATAGGCGTAGTATATTTGATTTTCAATTTAAACCATCCACACAATTTAAATATGTACTGAAAATAAAGAGTAAAGAAAGAAAGAGTGAGACGGAGATTTTTACGAGTTTTGGCTTATACCCAGCCTACGTTCTCGCCTTTGGCAAACCACCAAAGGATTACTAAACTTGTTCCTTTAATGGGCGGAACAAACCTTTACAACACTCCTTGGGTAAGGTTAGAGCCCGCCTTCTCCAAACGATATCCCCTCGTCCGGTCACTCCTTAACTAGGCTAGAGCCCGCCTCTTTAAGCAATCTCCCCCTGCTTAGCCAACGATCCAAACAACCCTTGGAATCGTCAATCTACAAGATACAAATCAAATAGATGCGTACAAAGAACTTGCTCCTCAAAGAGCTGGTTAGTACAACAATTACAGCACAACTAATATACTTCAAAGTAAATCACAATATGGAATATAACTTGAAGTTCAAGGAAGTATATCACCGATTAATTCTTTCAATGATTGAAGGATATAGAATTTGTAGCACAATTGCGGTGGAAGAAGATCAACTAAAACTCAGTTGAATTCGTGCACAATATATAAGCTTGAGAGCAAGAGAGAGCCTTGAGAATTTGAGAGCAATTTGAGAGACTTTGAATTTTTTTTAGAATTTGAATGCTTGGTTGTATTGATTTAATGATCTTTGAGGCTTATTTATAGACTTTAAAAGGTGTATAACTTGATCCCCAAGTGGCTTGAAATATTCCCCACGTTTCCATAATTTTTGAGCCACAAACAACCCCATTTAAAAATTTGACCGTTATGACATAATTCAAAACAGCCGCGTGACAGATGACTGTCCATTTTGGGCAATTGTCTATCCAGTTAAACCAAAGGGGCAGTAGGGTGTCAGTCGTCTGTCCAAACACGCACAGATGTCTCATTTTGCTCTGACAGTTGTCTGTCATGCTGTCAGCTTCGAGCACCCTTAAGTTTTGTGGTCATAACTTTTTCTGTATAACTACACCTTTGATGATCTTGGTGTCAAATGAAAGCTAAGAGAAAATCATAAAACTTTTGTGTTGAACACATTTTAAAATAAGAACTTTTTGATGGATAAAAATGTGCATCAATGCAGATGTAGAAAAATTGACAACATTTGAGAAATCCTCTTTTTGGTGCTTTTCATTCCAAAACTGATTCTATCCTTTTTGAAACAATTTTTGACCTTATAAAAATATTTTCCAAGTATGTTCAAAGGTATCTAGGTCCAATAAATTTACCTAAGAGTTTCATGCATCCATATTGAAATTCTTTAAAGTACTTACATGAAATTTCCTAGACTTTTTCAATTCTTGAATTCCTTGAGGCCTTTATACTTGTTTCATCTTTCTTTGAGCTTTCCATGTTGATCACTTGGGCTTTCATTCTTTGAAGCTGTTTCTTTAATATCAATGCTCTCATGATCTTTTGGCTTTAAACTTTAAATCCATGCTTTAAGCTTGATATAATCATCCTTATCTGAGGTACAAGCTCTCATAAACTCTTTAACCTTGCATTCTTCATTTAGTCCTGAAAAATACATCACTTAACATAACATGTTAAGATCCACTTGTTTGTTAGCATCAAAATAAGATGTTAAGTCTTATAAGGCCAACAATCTCCCCCTTTTTGATGATGACAAACAAGAAGCAAAAATTGGAGTGAGCCTTAAAAGGACTCCCCCTTTCAATAAGCGATGACTTAACAATATTTGCAAGATCAATATCAATTTCAAAAACTCTTTTATAATCATGCTCATCACTTCATTTTACAATTATGCTCATCACTTTTTTCAAGTTCAAGTTTATCAACAATATTAAGTACTTCTCTCCTTTTAATATATATTATGTTCATGCTCAATTTTTGCTTAAAACTTCTCCCCCTTTTGACATCCATCAAAAAGAAAAAAAAATGATTAAGTTCAAGTAAAATCACGTTTTAAGCATATCATTAAACATGCATATCAAACATATGTACACACTCAATTTATTTTTCAATATAGCATGTGTAGTGTGTTTTAATAGTCATATCTTTACTAACAACTTTTTCTTCGTTGACATTATTCAAGATATCAATAGTTGATTTTATGATACCATTTTAAAATTGAATTCATGATATCTATTTAAAAATCATGATACCAATTGAAAATTTAATTCATGATACCAATTTAAATTTCTCTGAATTGATTAATAGGGAAACAATCACAATATAAGCAATATGTCATAACACTCCCCCTGAATTTAACACATTCAATTTTGTTATCAATTTTGCTTTCATCATCCCATGTTTCAAAACATTGATTCACATCATGTATTAAATATCAATATTATACGAAAATCATTAATGTCATACTATGCTTATAGATATAATCATACTTGTCATGCTTAAAAGACAAATTTAACTTTTAGATTGTGATACCAAGTGAGCTTTGTAAAATTGTGATACCAATTAAAATTTTCAAAATTTGATACCAAAAATATTCATGGATACCAAAGACTTTATAGATACCAAATTCATTATCACATTATACACAGCTCATGGATACCAATATAACCATTATATCTCTTATAGCTCATGGATATCAATATAACTAGTAGTAAGTCTATACACGTAATTTATCAATAGCATGCATGATCAAGATTTAATCTCATATCAAAATTCATGTTGTTGCTTAATAATCTCATGCTCAAATTTTCAGCATAGTGAGCCATAAAATATCAATATAAGTCAAGTCAAGTTAAGTCATGCATATGAAGCATATAGCATATCATATAAACATGTAAGCATGTAGCATATAGCATATCATATAGGCATGTAAGCATGGAACATATAGCATTTCATTCTCAAATATCTTTTAAAAAAAAATTATACAGTCGCCTGTCAACAGAGGGCAGTCGTCTGTCACTAAACAACCAAGTTTTTTAAAAATGAACAGAAGTGTGATAGTCGTTTGTCCATGAACAAACCAGTTTTTCAATATACACAGAACGTTGACAGTCGTCTGGCAGAACACCCACAGACGGCTCACTTAACACTGGCAGTCGTCTGTCAGAGTTTTGACAGTCGTTTGTTAGGCTTCTGTTCTTCAGTTAAGCTATACAAAATTTGCTAGTCGTCTATCAGCAGGATTTTCCTCATTTCAACATGCTTTTGAATTCTCTCATCTTTGCTCATTTAGACTTAAAACCTTAATTTGATATTTTCTTAATATTTAAGTTAAGCTTTGTAAAAATCACCCTATGATTTTGGCCAACAATGTCATTTTGAATTTGTTATAATAAGCTCTTAACTCATTTGTTAAGTTTTTCTATTTCAACTAGTTTGTTTGTTGATCATGAATTAAGCTACTTTCTCAATTTTTAAAAGGAATGACTTAATACATGGAGTTTTTCATTTATGAACTATTCTTTCATCTTGGTATCCATACTTTCTTGAGTCCGGTTGGTTTGATAAAGGATATTTCTTTAACTCTCCATATTTGTTTAGTTTTTACTCTTTTTCTCTTAAATGGATATTCAAACTTTATATGCCCCTTTTTCTTACATTGATAGCATATTGTATTAGTGTAGGCATTACTAGATGTGGTAGCATTATCTTTGGAGGCTTTTGAGAAATAACCTATGTAAAGATTCTTTTTCTTTTTATTTTCAATTCTATTAAATCCAATGCCTTCTTTGTTTACAGACATCCTTTGGGAGCCTACCAATTTATTAAAGTTTGTTTTTCCTTTAGTAAAGTTATAAATGATCTTTTTTTTATCTTTAATCTGATTTTTGAGATCATTTAACTCTATCTCTTTATTGTAATCAACCTTCTTTTGAGATTTCTCTAACTCTAAAGATAATTTTCTTATTTTATCCTCTAATTTAGAAATATATATATCTTTCTCATATATCGTAGAGGATAGGGATCTAAGGTCTTCTATCATTTTTTCATTCTTGCATTCTAGTTCTTTAATTTTCAAGTCGTTTTCTTTTTCAGCAAGAATTTTAGCTTCTAATTCTTTCATTGCAGCATCATACTTATTTTTAATTTTCTTGATCCTTGAATCCTTTTCCCTTTCAGCATTGTTAAGGGATTCTAACTCTTTCATTAATCCTTCATTCTTATTTTTCAGTGAAGCATTTTGTTTATTTACTTTGATGAGTGTCTTATGTACTTTGAATAGATCATTTTGTAGTTCTTCATAAGATGGCATACCCTCATCATTGGATTCACTAGATGAATTACTACAAGAATTATCTAAGGGTTTGGATGAGGAGCTTTCCTCTTTGTCCCAAGCCATAAAGCAAGTATAAGCAACCTCTTGGTCACTTGATTCAATTTTAGAACTACTTGTACTCATCATGTCCCAAGTAGTGGCTTTCATGGCCTTTTTCTTTTTCTTCTTAGATTCTTTCTTTAGTAGTGGACATTCCAGTTTTATATGTCTAGCTTTGTTGCAATTGTAACACGTAGGAGTTTTATTCTTCGATATCTTGCTAACTTCTTCTTCTGATTCATCAGATTCAGATTTTTGATTTCTTCTCTTGAATTTGTTTCTCCTTTTTAGTATCTTTACTAGATTTTTAGATATGAAGGCTTCTTCATCTTCATTTATTTTACTACTTGAGTTTTCTTTTAAGGCTTTAAAGGCTATTGATTTTTGGGCTTTGGTTTTTCCATTCTTTTCATTCATTGCCATTTCATATGTAAGGAGAGAACCTATAAGCTCATCTAAGGAAGTGGTTTTCATATTTCTTCCTTCAATTATGGCAGTGGCTTTTGGTTCCCATTTTGGTGGCAGCCCTCTAAGAATTTTCCTAATCATCTCATAAGTAGTGTAGGGTTTTCCTAGTGCATTTAGGGAATTTATTATGTGAGTGAACCTAGTAAACATATTAGTTATGGATTCATCCGGGTTCATCTTAAAGACTTCATATTCACTTGTGAGCATATCGATCCTATTATCCCTAACATCTATAGTGCCTTCATATGTTACTTCTAGCTTGTCACATATTTCCTTAACTGATTTGCAAGTCATTACTCTATTAAATTCATTGGCATCTAAAGCACAATATAGAGCACTCATAGCACTAGAATTTACTTGTAGCATCTTATAGTCTAATTCTTTCATATCAATTTTCTCCTTAGGGACTTGTTTTCCATCAACTATCTTAGTGGGAATTTGGTCACTTTCTATGACAACCTCTCATGTTTTCCAATTCATAGTTTGGAGATATATTTGCATTCTTTTTTTTCCAGAAAGTATAGTTCAAACCACAAAAGAATGGTGGCCTAATTGAAGATTGCCCCTCTCCAAAGGGAGCTACGCCTAAGTTAGCCATTTAGATCTTTTTATAGCTTCTAGTTAAGAGTTGCTACCCCTCTCTGATACCAATTGAAATTAGGAATGGCTTCCCAAGAGTGGGAGTGAATTGGACTTTTAAAAAATTTCTTTTAATTCCTTTTTAGAATTCTTAAACTTATTTTATTTCTTTTAACCAATTTGTGACTTATTTGATTAATTTGTTAAGCACTCAAGAACTTAATTTCTTTATTTAATCCTTAACCATACAAACATCCAATCATTCAACCAAACCAACCAACTATAATTAGAAAGCAAACAACCAAGCCAATAGTGACAAATTTAAAAATTTGTCACTAGTACTCTGAACTAAAAAATTTTTACTTTTTTTAAATAATAGTAATGACGGTTATTTAATCATCATTAATGTTTATCTTTTAGAGATGGATTTAATTCATCACTAATACCACAGAAATTGTCGCTAATATTTTTTCGGAATAATTTTTGCGCGAAAAATATTTTCACATGATATTTTCCAATTTTTTGTGACGAATTACTAGTGAGAAAATTAAATCCATCACTAATAGTGTCGTATTAGCAACGGTTACTAAAACCGACACTAATACCGTTCTATTAGTAACGAATTTGAATCCTTCACTAATAATTTCGTCACTAAAAATCAGTTTTTTTGTAGTGAAGATCTATATCGTCCTCTCTGACTATATGTTAGTCTAGGGGTGGAACGTTGTACTAAAAGTAAGTTTCATTCCCAGTGCCTCCTATAAGCTCTTCCAGAATCAAGAAGTAAATCTCGGGTCTCGATCTGAAACAATGGACACCGGTACCCCGTGCATTCTGACTATCTCCTGCATATATAGATCTACTAGCCTACTCAAGGAGTAGCTAACCTTCATCGGTACAAAGTGAGCAGATTTAGTCAACTTTCCCACGATCACTCAGATTGCATTCTGCCCATGAACTACTAGTGGTAACCTGGTGACGAAGCCCATGGAGATATACTCCTATTTCCACTCTGAGATGCTCAATGGCTGCAACGGCCCTACTGGCTTCTGATGTTCAGCCTTTACTTGCTGACACATCAAATATTGCTCCACAAATCGACCAATCTCCCTTTTCACGCCATTTCACCAGAAAGATTTGTGCAGATCCCGATACAACTTGGTGCTACCTAGATGTATCGTATACAAAGAACGATGCGCCTTCTCCAAAATCGTCCTCCTTATCCCCTCACGTTTGGAACACACAGTCTATTTCCAAACCTCAATACACCTCCCTCAAACATGTTAAAATCTGCAGCCAGCCTCTGGTGTACCTTCTCCACAACCTTGACTAACTCTTCATCATTAGCCTACGCGGCTTTAATCATCTCTAATAATGTCGACTGGATCATCAAGCTAGCAATGAAAGCCTGATAATTTCCACCCACCAATCCCATGCCAAGGCTCTCCAAATTTCGTCTGATATGATGTTAAGCTATCACTGTCGATCCTGTTGCATACTCTGAATTGCGACTCAATGCATCAACTACCATGTTAGCTTTCCCCAGATGATAGCTAATGGTGCAATTGTAGTCTTTGATCAGTTCCAGCCACCTCCTCTACCTCATGTTTAACTCCTTCTGCGTGAAAAAGTATTTAAGATTCTTGTGGTCCGTGAAGATCTCACACTATTCACCATATAAGTAGTGTCTCCAGATCTTCAACGCTTATACTACTGCCGCCAACTCCAGATCATGCGTGGGGTAATTTTTCTCGTACTCCTTGAGTTGTCGAGAAGCATAAGCAATTACTTTCCCTTGTTGCATTAGCACACATCCCAAACCCTACAACAATGCGTCATTGTAAATCACAAAACTACCATCCTCAGATGGGATGGTTAAAACCAGAGCAGTGACCAATCGGTGTTTCAACTCCTGGAAACTCTCCTCGTACTCGTTGGTCTAATTAAATCTCACAATCTTCCTCATCAATCGTGTCAAAGAGCCAGATAAACTAGAGAATCCCTTCATGAACCGCCTGTAGTACCCAGCCAGTCCTAGGAAACTCTAAATTTCTTGCACGCTCTTCGATTTCACCCAATTAACCACTCCTTCTATCTTACCTGAATCAACTAAGATACCACCTCCTGACATGACGTGGCCAAGAAATGCGACCTGCTTCCAGAACTCACATTTCTCCAACTTGGCATATAGTTTCTTTTCCCGAAGTACCTGAAGTACCAACCTTAAATGGTTTTCGTGCCCTTCTGGACTCCTAGAATATACCAGAATATTGTCGATGAATACCACTACGAGCTAATCTAGGTATTCATAGAAAACCCTATTCATTAGGTCTATAAATAGCACCGGAGCATTAGTCAACACAAATGGCATGACCAAAAATTCATAGGGACCATATCTGGTTCGAAAAGTAGTCTTCGCAACATCTTTAATCCTAACTCGTACCTAATGATACCTTGACCTTAGATCAATCTTTGAGAAGACCTGCATTCCCTGGAGATGGTCAAACAGATCATCTATACGAGGCAACGGGTATCAGTTCTTCACTGTTACCTTATTTATCTCATGGTAATCAATGCACATTTTCATTGACCTATCCTTCTTCTTCACGAACAATAATGGAGCTCCTTAGGGCGAAACACTAGGTCTGATAAAGCCCATCCAGTAGTTCCTACAACTGCTCCTTCATCTCTTTAAGTTCAAGTGAAGTCATCCAGTATAGAGCTTTAGAAATCGTTGCCTTGCCCGAAAGCAATTCAATAGCAAACTTCACCTCACGATTAGGAGGTAAACTGGGTAAGTCTTCCGGGAATACATCTGAAAACTCATTAATCACTCGGATATCTTCAAGTTTCAAATCATCCCAAGGTGGTTCCTTCACTCAAGCTAGGTACCCCTAACAACAGTCCAAGAGCAACCTTCTCACTTGATAGCCAACAAAATCAGTGGTGTTGAACGCACACACGATCCTACGAACTCATATTCCTACTCCCTAGGAGGTCTGAACACCACAACTTTCCTACGACAGTTAGTCACCACAAAACTGGAAGATAACCAATCCATCCCCAATATAACATCAAACCCATACATGTCGTACACTTCCAGATTCACCAGTAGTGACCTTCCCTGAATTACCACTGGACAGTTCTCTAACATCTTCCTACAGATCAACACACTCCCAAATGATGTAGCCATAGACAACCCCTCATCCATCACTTGGGTTTTAGCCCCCACATAGTTTCACAAAATTCGTAGATATAAAGGAGTGGGTTGCTCCTGAATCGAATAAAACAACAGCTTTATTTAAAAGCAGTAACATGGTACCTGTCACCACGTTGCCAGTGTGTTTTACATCTGCTAAAGTAACTGAGTACACTCTCACCTGAGCTGTGTTTCCCCGAGGCACTTGATTCTATCCCCGGTTCTGACTCAGTGCTATCGTACCAGTAGTCGGTGTAGGATAATACGAGATACATGGCCTGGTTTGCCACAGTGGTAATAGTTACCCATGAATGGTTAGCACTCCCAATCATGCCACTTACGACACTTGGCATAATGCACACGAGATGGATCCCCCTGTGGACCCTATTGTTCCGTATTCTGGCAATTTCCTAAACCATAGTTCCTCTTCTTCCACTGTCCCTGTTTGGAACCAGTCTGAGAACCAGAAGATACCTGCCTCTTCTTCTGATCCTATTCCACCTTATCCTCCCGGAAACCAGCCTCAACTACAACAACTTTCTCCACTAGAACTGGAAACTTCTGAATATTCAGCATTCCTACCAGCCAACAAATGTCCTTCCTTAGACCTTTCTCAAACCTCCAAGCCTTTTTGTACTCGTTTGAGATCATACACGGTGCAAAGTGAGACAGCTCGATGTATCTAGTTGCGTAACTCTACACTGTGAGAGTCCCCTATGTCAGACTCGAGAACTCGTCTACCTTTGCGTCATGGAAGGAAGCCGAAAAGTATCTCTCAAAGAACACCTCCCTAAAACGGCCCCATGTCATCCCTGATGAATTAGTCCTTTGCTCCTTAAACAGACTCCCAGCTATCCACCACCTCTCAGCTTCTCCTACCAGCTAAAACATAGCATAGGGAACCTTCTTCTTGTTGGTGCAGTGCAGAACTTTCAGTATTTTTTCTGTCTTCTACACCCAGTTCTCCGCTACAATCGTGTCAGATCCTCCAGTAAACGTTGGAGGATGCATACGGGTGAACTTCTCAATGGTACAACCCGCAGTTGTAGGTGGACGCTCCCATCTCCTAACACTTCACCCAATCTCTTGCATAATATGCCTGGTCAAATTCTGAGGCACGGAACATGACCCTTCACTCACCATCCCCTCCGAGCTACTATCCCAGTTGCTATCTTTGGGCTCCAAACTGAAAATAGTATAGGAATAGATTAGCATTCCTATATCATAACACATTTAACACAATCACTTAAAGAATAATCATGCTAAACTCTAGACTCTCAGGCCTTGGTCTAGCCTACCACACAAACACGAAACCATCAATGGTTTGTCGTGATTTTACTGAAATCGTCATTCCACGAAAAACACAAAACACCGCCAATGAATCCCTGTCTACCTACAAGACAACCCTCAACCTACTTTACCCATTCCCTACATCTTATACTCTAGTATGTTCACAAAATCACGCCTAACCAAGTCTACAAGACCTAACAACTTGGTTAGCTCTGATACCAAGCTGTCACGCCTCGAACCCGAAAATGGGCCCCAGGGTGTGAGTTAGTAACCTAACTTATTCCTGTATCATACAACAACTATGATACTACACATATAAAGGATTGACCCCGTAGGGTTCACATATACCCTATCCATCATCACATACACAGTATATATGCAGTGGGAAATTCAACCTAATTTATTTATAAAACCATACTAGAGTTTATACAAAACAGGATCTAGTTCCCCAAAATACATACATACCCTAAGTGTCTACATAACCCAAAATGAAGACCCGGCAAAGGATAAGTACTTACACAAGTACTTCTATACTGCTAACTAACCACCTCACTTCTGAAACACTAGGAAGCTAGTGTCGGCTACTCGAAGGACCGAAAAAATATTTGTATGGTGAGACACTCTTAGTAAGGAAGAAACAGGTTATATCAGTATGTGGATACATGAGTGTTATTTCAATAGTAAACATACGTTTCACAATACCAGTATTTTCACAAATATAGTTCCAGTATACATACGATCCAAATCAATATGATCTGGTGTCGTCACACCCTTTGGCCTAAGTTGAACTGTCTGGTGGTATTTCACACTCTTCAGCAAAAGTTGGACTGTTTGCTGGTATTTCATGCCCTTCGGCAAAAGTCGGTGCCCTCGATAACCTGGCATAGCATAAGCCCCCTCAGTGTTGAACCGGTGTAGATCTAGTATTCTCACACCCTTCGGTAAAAACTGGTCGATCTAGTAGTATTGCGCACTCTTTGGCAAAATCCGAACATCAAAGCCTACAGTATTATTCTGACTCAGTTCAATATCTCAGCCTATGGCATTTTAATCTAACCCACTTTGATATATCCCCATCAGTATTATCCCGACTCGGCATTTTCACAAAACCTGGAACATTTTGCAACCCACGTTCCTATATATTATTTCAAATACATACAGCCTACGATAGTTAATCGACATGCTTTTCCAAAAAATACATCACTTAAATTCATTATCTCATTCCACACTTATTTGGGTAAACACACAATCACATATCAGGTATTCCAAAAATACAATTTAAAACAATCAAAGATACAGTCATCTTTATATCACAGTTTATACCAATATAAAGTTTTCCAACAAAAACGGAGATGATACCCGAAATCCCCAATTTTCCCAAAAATTGTAAATCGAAAATCCTGTAATTTCACCTGATAGCTTTTTCCAAATAAATAACCAAAACATCCATAAAATTGTAAACTACAATTTTACTGATTCAGATTACAAAAACAACTGATATAAATAGAAACCCCTTACCTTTCCCTGAAAACTGAAACACGAAACTAATCAATCCAAAACGACGACATGAGATCCCCTAAACCTAAAAATCGGAGAACAATACTTCAATATATTCATAACTACTATAGATCTACAGAATCAAAAACGAAATCGGACTCTTACCTCGATTTTGGGATAAAACCCGAAAATCCTTGAAATGAAATTCCAATCCACTATAAACGTAGAGATTCCCCTCCAAATCCACGTGGTAACGTCGGATCGTTGATTCGAGTAATAGAAGGCCCGAAACCCTAGAGAGAGAAAGAGTCCCCTTTGAATTGTAGAGCGAGAGAGAGAGAGAGAGAGAGAGAGAGAGAGAGAGAGAGAGAATCTTAATTTACTTAGCAATGAAGAAATGAATAGATATTTATAACCCCTTTGACCCGGCCAGACTCGTCGAAGAGACGGTGTCCTTGTCGACTAGTATAAGAAGGGAGTTTGTTGATAACAGAGTTGGCCTCGCCGACGAGCCTGAGATTTCAAAATTCCTAAAATCTCTTGGCATGCACTCATCGACGAACCTCTGAATTTCGTCGCCGAGCTGGAGAAGGGACTTCGTCAATGAGAAAAGGAGCCTCGTTGACAAGCCTTGACGATTTTCCCTTTTTAAATTCCTTCCCCTTTTCTTATTTATTTAATTCAAAATTCTAGGGTCGGGTTCTTTAATGATTGATATTGATTTTCATTAAGAGTAAGCTTGAGTTTTTCCCTTATGATTTTATTCATAAGTCTTCTTGGGAAAACTCTCTGGGGCTTGTGCATCTTTGCATAATTATTTCAAAAACTCAAGAGCTTGTATTGTGAATTGAAAAATAATTTTTATACAAGCTAGAGACTCAAATATCTCTTATACTTAATACTTGAAAAAAAAAATTTTTGAGATATTTTATTGTGTTCTTTAAATATTTGAAACCATATTTATGATTGATATATATATATTGTTTCAAAGAATCTCTCATTACACACTCTCACATATTACTTGCTATATTAACATCATCTTGAGAGTTGTTATATTATACTTCATTGAGCTTATAACTCCTATCATAATGAAGTGCAATTAATTGTATTGTGCGTATTGGTACATATCTACTTATTAGAGAAGCACGTATATTGTACACAAAAATTTATATTTCATTATCAGTTGTATTCCAGGTATGACCTCAGGGGGTGTTGATCTAGCCCCTAATGATCAATTGTATGGTTGGGGTCAGCCCTGTGAATGTGACCTGGGGTATACCTCACCTAGTAAGGAGAGGTGATGTTGTAAACAGTGTCGCTTCACCCGGTAAGCGAGCATTAGTGGAATCCTCTTACTTGTGAGCTTGAGGCGAGGACGTAGGCAATATTGGCTAAACCCCGATATCATATCGTGTATTCCCTTATTTTCTTCTCTTCAATTTCCATACATGTATGCTATTATTTATTATCTTGATTATTTTACATACATGGTTTGAATAGTTAGGAAATACTAAGATTAGTTTATTTGTTTAAATATTTTCTCAGTAGTTTTTCTGTGATATTAAGAAAACCTTAGACAGACCTGAGGTTGTGTATTACTACTGTGGCTTAGCTATACCTAGGAAGAATTTTTAAATTTCCAATTCACCCCCCTCTTGGGATTACATCAAAGTCAACAATTGGTATCAGAGCCTCGTGGCATTGACTTAAACGTTTTTACTAAAGATAGGGATGGCTCACATTGGTGTATCCCCATTTGGAGAGGGACGATCACCTTCCCATCTTCCATTATTTTGTGGTGTAAACTACACCCAGTGAAAAATTAGAATGAGCGTTTTCATAAAATCTATGAATTGGAGGGCCTGGCAAGTGATTAATAAAGGAATTTGTATGCTAGCCAACAAAAATGACATAAATTTATTGCTTGCGAATTCTTATGTCATGGATTTATTATACTATGCTTTAGAGACTAATATTTTTCATGAGATTATGACATGTAAAAGTGCAAAAGATATATGGGAAGAACTTGAAAATAAATATGGAGAGTCCTAGGAGAAGGAGACCACCACTTCGATAGTGTCCAGCTCAAATGATCTGGAAGTGGTAAATCATGGGGTTAGTGCACTCACAAAACAGGAGGTATATGATTCTCACTCTAACCCAATTTATGATTCATGTGTTGAATGCTGGTTGCTTCATGTGGTGAATCATATATTGAATATTGTGATAATCCAGTTATTGATACACTTGATGATTTTCATATAGAATATGGGAAAATTTTATGCATTGAATCATCTGTTGAAAATTATGATTATTCTACTGATGTTGCATGCAATGATTCTGACAATATATATTGTGACATATCCTGTAGTGAATCACGTGCATATAACATTGAACGCATGACATCATATGAGAAATCGCATAAGGAATTCATTAGTGCTCATAAGTTCATTGTTCGGATGCATAAAAAGAAAACATTTTTGAAAAATAAAAATGAAAAGGTGGAAAAATACTTAAATGAATTGAAAGAATATCAAGCCACCCTAGAAAGGAGAAAAATTTTTGAAAATCATTTGCTTAGAAAGAAAAGTTAAAAATTATTCTAAAATATTTTTCAAATCCACAAGTGAGGAAGATAACCTGAACAAACCCTTCAGACTTAAAAAGAAAATTCTTTTCAAAAAGGATTCAGGTTGTTCACTTAAAACCAATTGTCTAGCCCCATCGAGCAAAAATAGGACAAATAAGCATTACCCTTCACAAAAATCCAAAATTTGCTTATGTCAAAAAATGAAATGGCACATTTAGTTTGTTTGTCCATCTAGAAATTCCAAAGGGAGATGGCGTGGGTGGTTATGAAAGCAAACCCCGTAGGACTTGAGGAAGAGTGGAATCAAATAAGAATTAAATATTCGTTTTAAATTCTTTCTTAGTTCCTAGTTTTAGGGGGTAGTAATGACCAAAAGGCTAGGAAGTGGTCTATGCCTAAAATATCAAATCTTGGTACATGCATACACTATATAATAGTGTTTTACTAAGAACCATTAG
Source organism: Malania oleifera (assembly GCF_029873635.1). Classification (NCBI taxonomy): domain Eukaryota; kingdom Viridiplantae; phylum Streptophyta; class Magnoliopsida; order Santalales; family Ximeniaceae; genus Malania; species Malania oleifera. Next base: position 25,607,506 of record NC_080420.1, on the reverse strand, counting down.
AGAATCACGCCAATGTAGAAATACATGTAGTATATCCAATCTGAACTTAATGCATATATATATATATCATAATGATTGATGAAAATGTGAAAACATTGGCTATAGCTTACTAAATTAAAATCCACTTCCAAATGGACAAAAGCTTCCTTGCTTAGTATAAAATTCTTAGTGCTTAATCCATGCTTGAATGTACAAATCTTAAGTTAAGCATATTTCTGTCCATTACATAAGCATGAGCTTTAGGGAATCTATATTGCTATATATCATTTATACCCTAGATACTCATCAATCAAAATTCACTCATCACTCTAGCCATAAGCACTAATGATCATAAATTGCTAATATATTAAGTGCTTATTCAAAGACATCCTTCCAAAATCAAAATTAGAGACATCGATTAAGGGATTCAAGTTCAATCAAAATTATCCCTTGTGTTAATGCCTTCCTCCCCCATAGGAGATCTTTACCAAACCACGATCATATCAAGTAAAGATCCATTGTTTCCTTGGTGTGTATCCTTGCTCAAAATTGAAGTTACATCTAAAGGATACCTTCTATTTTCCAAAATCATTGGTCAAAATATTCACATACTCCTTATTGCTCTTTACCCAATCTGTTTGGACATACACGCTAGCATGAATATGTCTTGAATATTGTCTACTCAGGAATACTCTTCTGAACTCGTCAGTAAATTAACCTTCAAGAGTATTCATCATAACTCACTTCATAAGCTCTCAAACGTTAACATCAAATTATTTAGAGCTTCATCTCATTAGAACAAGTTGAATGGTTTAAGTGGTTGCATTAGGTGTTAACCTAGATGAAAGAATAAGAATTCAAGTAAACCTATACACATGCAATTAAAACTCAAAGCCATTTTGAACTTGTGTCTTTCACGCGTATTGAGATTCATAAGAAAAGAGGCAGACATTGGCTTATCACCTTAACGAATATTCATTGTGACTTTTTGATCCGATGATCCTAAGGCATTCATCGCCAAGCTTAAACCATAAAAAATCTCTAAAAAAAAAATTCTTGGCTAATGGAATTAGAAAATTATGAAAATGCATAAAATGGATTAGCGCATAACTTAGGGGGGAGCATTACACTTTCATGTCTACACAAATTAAATGCTCTCATTATCTCATAACATTCATGCTCATATGCCTTAATGAATAACAATACTGCACTGAACTTAAAACTATCCTCAGTTGTTTACTATATATATTCATTGATGGATGATTTATTTTTTTATGAATTGTTAATTGCTACCTGATTGCATGCTTTGTCTAGAATGTCTCCTACATGGCGAATGCAGTGATGTGAATTGCATGCTGATAGTGGTTGTTAGTTTTTTGCATGCTTTATATTATCTATCTATTGAGGACAACTAACTATTAGGTACAAGTTTTATGGGAAAATGTCCGATTTACAGACGGTATGTTGCCAAAATTTTGACAGAAATTTTTCCAAAATGAAACCTTGTGCTATAGATGATTATGATAAAATAAAAGTTAAAATATTTTTGAAAGGATGAGTGAAATTCAATTGAATAATTAAATTTCATTCTCACATAATCATCAAATGTTTAGAGGAGCTGAGCTCCATCCCTATAGAAAGAGCATAAATATCTCACATGCATCTCCTTCGCTTTTTGAATATTGAGGCTTTTCAGAAAACCCTGAACATTATATCCTACGCTTAAAGCTTTATGATTAGATATGGAGTGTTCTTAGGTCATGAACTCTGTAGTATGCCTTAATATACATTCTCTGATGCATATATGGTTTGTAGGGACAACTATCTGATCAGGTGATAATTATAGTTGACAAATATTCAACATAGTTGGTTTAAAAAGTGCAAAAATAATTGCTTATACTGCTTGGCATGCTTAATAAGACTAATCTTGATTAGTATAAGCAGCCCATTTCATCTAAGCCATGATTCAAATCGATAGGAAGAGCATCTAAAATGAAAATTCCATCTTGCTATGCTCACCACCCTTTTAAAGCTTAGATCTATATTGAAATTTAATGTGGCATGTGCTTACATATAATATTGTTATTGAATACCTTAAGTGAAAATTTTAATACTTGCCACATATTCTTTGATTTGACCATATGATCCATGTTTTAATTTTTCTTTATATATTTTCTTTAGATCCATATGGTTGTGATTCTGGTTATATTATGAAATTGTGCGTAAATGTTAGACCAGAATGATGTTGCTTGCTTAAACTTAATATGAAAGTTTCTTTTTCAGCAAGCACACCCCTAACATTCATTGATAATCATAAGGGGATATACATTTATAATTTTATTTAGCAGGAAATGTTTCTACATCAGATATATTTTGTTTCTTGCTTGTGAACTTAAATGTTTCATGACATATGTTGTTAAATCTATTGTACAAATTTTTTATGTCATGAAAATTATATTATTTCCTTTATTGCAAAACTGGTTCGGTAATTAAATATAAAAATGCATGCTAACTAGTTAGGCCGAATTTTATGCTCAAACCTACATTTGTCTTCATATGTCATACATTTTAAACTCAAATCTTTTATGGGTCTCATGATGTGTTTTGAACTACAAAGGTTTTTGGATATTTCTAATATAACCATGTTTAACATGTGTTCTTAATCTTTTAACGACCAGTTTTAATTGTTGTTGTGCGCTTATTTGTAGAATTTGTTTTAATACAACAATTTCTTTTATATGCCCAAATGCTTTGATATTTTTATGCCCAAATTTTATATCAAAAAGAGGGAGAATTTTACTATGCCTAAATGTTTAAAAGGGGGAAAGTTTTAAAGAAAGGGGGAGTTCTCTTAGCTAAGGAGTTCCTTATACTCAAAACTTTTACACTTAGCCTACCCCTTTTTCTGATGCCAAAAAGGGGAGAGGGAGAGCAAAATGGTAAAATTCTGAGCGAGCTATATTGCATATTACAAGTTTGTGCTGTATTGTCAAAACTAAATGCATTTATTTGAAATGTCTTCTTTTGCGAATATGTTTGATCTACATTACTTATTTTTGAGTTATGCATATTCTTAGGGGAGGGGGTCTTTTTAGGCTAAATCTCATTTTTCTCTTGTGCGTTTGTCACCATCAAAAAGGGGGAGATTGTTGACATTTTTAGTCCAATCCTTAGTTTTGATAATGAAAAATCGCAAGTTACTAATGTGTGTGCCTAAGTACTTAAACATGTTAATCATTTAGAATACACACATGAAAGTGAAGTGGATGCCAGAAAGACCTTAAACAGCACATACTTCTGACATACTTCATGATGTGATGATCAAAAGATAAAAAAGAAGACATTTTATTGTATTGCATTTAGTTTATAATTTGTTCGTATGTAATAATGATCTGTAATATTTGCATATCATGCATGATAGGGTGTATAAGCTCAAAGAAGTCATAGTATGACCATAGGGACCAATACCCTTAAGCTTAAAAGACATATGCTTGATCACATAGGATTGTTAAAGTATAGAGAACATATGCTTGATCACATAGGATTGTTAAAGTATAGAGACCAAAACAAGACTTAAAAGCACAAATTTAGTGGTCTCGATCGACCAAACCCTTGGCAGTATAAATGCCTCGGTTGACCGAATCGGTCAGAAGTCAACATGTTGACTTCTCTAGGTCGACTGTTCGGTTTTGATCACACCGTCCTAAGTCAATCAAACCATAAAGTGTCTAACTCCCCAACTACTTGGTTGACCAAATATGTAGTTCATGTAACGACCTGCCTATTTTACCATATTTATTTTTTCCACGTAATAATAATATTAACAATTCTAACATCCTATTAAACCGTCATAATCATGATCAACCTCGACCCATGGGTACCAGGGATATATTTGTCATACAACTTTCATACCTAAGCATCAGAAACATAAAATTACATACATGTCATACAACACCAGAAACCATACCAAAGTTCTACTGAATTTGTCATATACATACAATCATCCACAAAAGACCAAAAAGAATCCTAGGGTCTTAATCCAAAAAAAAAAACCCATCTGACCCTAGCTCAACCACTTACCCTACTGATAGGGTAGCGCGATCCACTTCTACTGTTGTGGGGCTCTATCCACCTTCCTACCTAGATTTTCTGAAATGTTTGTAATGCTAGGGTGAGACACCTCTCAGTAAGGAGATACACTAATATCAATATGTGGCAACATGAGTATTTTTCATGATATACATGTAATTAGTACATAATAAAACCTAAGGTGTAGTCCCAAAAGGGGGGTGAATTGGGTTATTTAAAAAATTCTTTAAAGTTTTTTTAGGAGTTCTTAATTATTTACAATCTTTTAAAGACTTCTTAAAATTCTTGTTGATTAGGCAGTCTACACAAATACTTACTTCAACTATTCAATTTGCAACCACAACAACCAATTTAATAACCATTCAAGCTAAACAAACAACATACAAGTAATTAATATTAGTTTTGCAATATTTAGTAATCCTGTTTATGAATGTGCAAGTCCTATAGTTGGCTTTTGAACTGGAGATTAAAATAACATCCAAAAACTTTTTTAAGATCAGAATTTAAATAAATCTTCAGCTAATAGGTTTTGAGTTGTTAACCAATCAACGTACTCCCTTACGGTTTCCGTAATGATTAACCAACATACTCCCTTTTGGTTTCTGCAAGCCCAAAAAGAAATTAGGCTTTGGTTTATTTAATTTCCAATATGTGTTGTTTTTATAATTGAAAGAATTGCAACATTTACGCAGTTTATATTTTTACTGAAATTTAAAAAGAGTAATGGAAAGAGAGTGACACCGCTGTTTTTATGAGGTTCGACTTACCCCAGCCGACGTCCTCCCCTTAGGTCAATCACCTAAGGATTTCACTATAGCTTGTTTCTTCCGGGTTGAACAAAAACCTTTACAATAACCAACCTCTTTTTCAGGAAAAGAAACCTCTCCGAGCAACAACCAATGCTTGGTCCAACGATTCAACAGTACCTTGAACCGTCAAAGATCAAGTAGAAAGGAATAGATATCTATGTACAAAAACACTCTCAAACACAGAGCAACTTGTACAAGTTAAATCTTAAATCGTACTTCAAAATTAAAACTAAATAGAAAATGTGAAGCTCAAGGTTTATAAGTCACCAAATGTTCTTTCTTATTGATATAAGAATTTTATATGCAACTCAGAATCAAAGCCCCTTTTTAATCCAGCAATTTCGTAGAGTTTTCCCCCCCAACAAAGGTGTGATCAAGAATGAGCTTTAGGAGAGTTTTAGCAAAGAAATCATGTATTGCTTGAATTTATTCTTCATTTAGCAGGGAAGGTTTTTCTAGACCTTTTTAAGGAAAAGTTTCCTCATTTAACATGAAATACTTAGGTAACTTTTCAAAAAATATTAAATTATAGAATTAATTTTGAAAATCTTCCATTTAGGTAACTTTTCAAAAAATATTAAATTATAAAATTAATTTTGAAAAATTTTCTCACAAGCTTGAAATTCAAAAATTCTCCGCAGAGTCAATCGACTGACTCACTTAACTAGGTCACTAACTCATTCGACTAGGTCACTTTTTGCACTAGTCAGTCGGCTGGGTAGTCTTCTCTTTTCAAATATTTTCTATTTCTGATTTCTTTAAAATCTAGTTTGAAATTGGAATAACTTCCCAAGAGGGGGATGAATTGGGGTTTAAAATTTTATTCCCCTTAGTCTTAGTTCTTTTGAGTTGTAACAACAATCAAAACTTAAACACAATCACAATCAACACAATAAGATCAATCACTCGATTTTTGAAACAATAGCCCTATAAAAATATGAAAATTTGATGAACTTGCTATAAGCCCTGTATCACAATTATTCTTCTTCCTAATGTTCAACTTTTAAATAAACTTTCAGATTAATAGGTCAAGGATGATCAACTAACATAGTCCCTTTCGGTTTTCGCAATCAATGTTGATCAATCCAAAACAAATTACCTTCTGGTCTATTTAACAACCAAACATTCAGAATTGAATTTTAAAGCAACCACACAAATTATATCTTTTTGCTTAAAAATAAAGAGTAGAGTAGAGAAAAAAGAACACAAGGATTTTTACGAGGTTAGGCTTCAACATAACCTATGTCCTCGCCCTTGGCAAAACCACCAAAGGATTCACTATTACCATTCCTTTACCAGGCGGAACAAGAGCAATTACAAACACTCCTTGGCTAAGGCAAGACCCTACCTTCTCCAAACAAAATCCCCTTGTTTGGTCAACGATTCAACAATCGAACCGTTAATTAACCTATTGCAAAGATATAAAACAAGACGTATAAGAACTTGCTCCTCAAAGAGCTAATTCGTACAAATTGAAACACTATGTACTTCATTAAATTCAGAACATGAATTTCAAAATGAAGCTCCTAAAAACTTATCACCGTAGGTATCTTTTAATGGATGAAAGAATCAACAACTTGATTTACAAATTCAGTGAGAAACTCAGCAAAGCTTTTAGAGAATTTCGTGAGTGATGAGAGCAATAGTACACTTTTAGAATTTCAGTAGGTTTTAAGAGAGAATGAGAACTGAATTGATTTCTTGGTATCTAAAACAATTATCCTTGAGGGTATTTATAGAGGTAGAAAACCTCCTTACTTGTTCCCCAAGAATACTTAGAGTTGTTTCCAAGTTTTAAAATTATTTAAGCTTCTAATAATTTGAATTTCAAAAATTATATTCGTTTGAAATTTGAAAAATGCCGCGAGCCAAACAACTGTGAAGTCTTGGCAGTCGTTTGTCCATATAGTATAACTATAAAAATCATAGGCAAAGAGGTGGCAATCGTCTGTCACCAAAATAATGTAGTTTTAATACAACTCAGTAGGGTGGCAGTCGTCTGTCTATATGGTGACAGTCGTCTGTCCATGAACAAATCAATTTTTTCAATATACACAAAGGGTTGATAGTCGTCTAGCAGAACACTCACAAACTTCTCACTTGGCACTGGCAATCATCTGTCAAAACCTTGACAGTCGTCTGTCAGGCTTCTATCTTCAGTTAAACTACTCTAAATTGGCCAGTCGCCTATCTATAGACAGACAGTCGTCTTTCAACTGAAATTTTTCATTTCAAATATATTTTTAAGTTCTCTCTTCTTTGCTCAATTAATCTTGGAATATAAACTTGTTTGACTTTGAAAAACTTGTTCCAAGTTTTATATTAAGGTCTCTAAGTCTCTTTGCCTAATGAGCTTCAAAATGAAAAATTCATATTTGAATAAACTTAGAAGTACTTACAAAGACTTTGACCTAAGCTGTTTTGACATTTTCTTAGCTTTGACTCCTTTCAATGCTGCTCTTCAATCTCTTAGACTTCTTATTAAGCTTTCATTTATAGATCTTTGGTATTCTCATGAACCTCTCCTTGTTCCTTGATCCTTGTAAGCTTTCATGTCAAGGTATATGTATTTTGATAAAATCATCTTTACTTGTAATCACATCACTTGAAAATATGTTAAATTACTTTTACTTTGTTATCATTAAAACCAAGAGTTTGTGAGCCTAACTAGGCCAACAATTTCCCCCCTTTTTGATGATTGCAAAGAATGAGCAAAGATATAAAAATTAAACTTAATGCTCCCCATGTCAATAAGCATAGGTTTAAAAATGATCTCATTAAGACACATTAAGGCATAAGTTCAGAAAATAAGTTCTCGAATCAAGGCTATATATTTCCCTTCATAGAACTCGTAGTACATCAGACTAGAATTACAAACACATGTTCAAATTGTTCAAATTTCAGAACTAGAAATACATAAGCACATACATAAAAATAGAGACATACGTTCATAGACTCTGCTTTTCTCACACACCATACTCCCCCTTTTGACGTCAATAAAAAGGAAAAATACACTCAAAAACTAAGTATGTGGAGCATACAAAAACAACATCAAAAGTCTATGTCTCAGAATCAATGTCACTATCTGCAGAAATGCCTTTGCCTTTGGATTGCTTCTTCTTCTTCCTGATCAGTGTCATTTTTAGTGACATGATGCTCTATTTTAGCAATGCGATTATCTAACAAGGTGTATTTGTCATCAATGTTTGAGTTCTTATCCTAAAGAGAAGCAAAATTTTCCCGAATTTCAGAACTAAAACTGGTATAATTCTGATAAAACGGAAAAAACCAAGGTGGCATATCAGCTTCTTTAGGAGCTAGATTTCTTTCGTCTTGTGCTGGTCTTGCTGGCCTATTGACCCTAAACATCCATCCCTCGGTATACTTTTTGTAACCCATTCGTTTCAGTGTAGTAGTTAAGAAGACATGGTAATGGGTTCGCTTCACTATTTTTCAAGATGGGAGAGGACTTGAAAATGAGCAAAGATCAAGGAAAGAATGCCGCCATACAGAAGCCCAAATCTAGGAGATTCGAGCTTCATAACCATCCATTTCAGTATAATGCTGGCTAAGTCTAATTTCTTCCCTTTTAGTAAGCACCATATTATGAAACAATCGAAGAACAACACATGATCAAAGGATCCAAACCTCAGAATTATATTGTATGCAATGATCTTATGCAGGATTTGTGCTTGAAGATTGAGCTATTTACATGGTGGAGGATGTCCAAAATAAACAGGTGCATCATTCATCATAAGAGGCAGAAATTTTTGTGGTGAAAAACCTTGTTCCATAGTCCATTGTTTTTCAACTGAAGTACACTCAAAATTTCCATGCTTGATGCAAAGAATTTTCCGTAAAGAGTGTGGGGTAAGAGTTATCTTCTAGCCATAAATTTCAGTAGCAATTCCAACTTCTTTCTTTACCAAGTTTGAATAAAATATCTTAATCTGATCTGGGTAATACCCCTTAACTTGGTGAAGAATGAACTTATCCCATCCTATATTTTTGAACATTTCAAGAATTTCGGGAAAATTTTCTTCAAAGAAAGTGACATCTAATACCTTGCAAAACATTGGATCGATTTCCGAAATGTGATTTTGATATAATGCTTTCGCATGCGAAGAAACCAGCCATTTCTCCATGTCGTCATTGTTTATAGCCCTTGAAGAAGACGAGGAAGCTTTGTCCTTTTTCCCCACTATTTTGGTATGAACCATTTTGATGAAGCTAAATTTTAGGAAACACTAGGTGTGAATGGATTAGGGTTATGATGGATGGTTGTTGGGAGGAGTTTAGGAGAGAAGGAACTTTGAAGAGAATGAAGACGAGTTGATTTAGAGATGGGTAGATGAATGGACAGACATCAGGGGGGTTTTAAAATAGTGTTTTTATGTGAAATAAACATGACCCACCGCGAGAAAGTTGTCTGTCACTAAGTTGACAGTCATCTGTCCACTGTCTTTTACACAAACAGTAGCCTGCCAGTCGCCTGCCAGCTCTCTTGCAATCATCTACTCTGACCAACTACTCTTCTTCTCTTTTTGTTAACATCTCTCATATGTAACATGCCTAATTCCCGTTGGATAAATGCAAATTGATCCTCATCTAATGGTTTAGTAAATATATCAGCTAATTGATCATGAGTATTAACAAATTCAAGTACTATTTCTTTCTTGTCTACATTATCTTTTAAGAAATGATGACGTATATCAATATGTTTAGTTCATGAATGTGATACTATTATCACACTTTATAGGGATTGTTTGGAATTGAATTTTGAAGTCCCTTAATTATTGTTTCATGTATAAAGTTTGAGCACAATAGCTCCCAGCTGCTATGTATTCAGCTTCAACTGTAGATAATGCTACGGAATTTTGTTTCTTTGAGAACCAAGAAACTAGTGAGTGTCCTAAGAAGTGACAAGTTCCACTAGTGCTTTTTCTACCTATTGTGTATCCTGCATAATCTGCATCTGAATAACTTATCATTTCGAAATCAGTTCCTTTTGGATACCATAATCCTAAGTCTAGTGTGCCTAGCAAATATCTAAGGATTTGTTTTCACTGCTATTTGATGTGATTCCTTAGGAGCCGATTGGAACCTAGCACACATACACACACTGAACATGATATCTACTTGTTGTTAAGTAAAGTAAGCTTCCTATCATGCCTCGGTAATGCTTGGTATCTACTTGTTTCCCTTTTTCATCCTTGTCAATACTAGTTAAGATGCTCATGGGAGTTCCTATAGGTTTACTTTCTTCCATGTCAAACTTCTTTAACATGTCTTTAATATACTTAGTTTGATTTATGAAAGTTCCATTTTTATCTTGTTTGATTTGTAATCCTAGAAAATAATTTAGATCTCCCATCATGCTCATTGCAAACTCTCTTTGCATAGTTATAGCAAATTCATTACACAAGTCTTTATGAGTTGCTCCAAATATAATATCATCAACAGAAATTTGTACCATGAGCATATCATTATCTTTGGTTTTTACAAATAAAGTGCTATCTATCTTTCCTCAAGAAAAATTGTTTTGGAGTAGGAATTTGCTTAGTCTATCGTATCAAGCTCTAAGAGCTTGTTTCAATCCATATAAGGCTTTAGTTAGTTTGAACACATAATTTGGATTTTTAGAGTCTTCAAAACCTGGAGGTTGTTTGACTAAACTTCTTTATTAATATAGCCATTTAGGAATGCACTTTTTACATTCATTTGGTATAATTTGAAGTCTTTATTAGCTGCGTAGGCAAGAAGCATCCTTATTGCTTCCATCCTTGCTACAGGAGCAAAGGTTTCTTCATAATCAATGCCTTATTCTTGATTAGCTTTATTTCTTACAACTACCCCAGTTTCATCCTTTTTATTTCTAAACACCCATTTAGTTCCTATGATTGACTTATCTTTGGGTTTAGGTATAAGTTCTCATACTTCACTTCTTTCAAATTGATTTAGTTCCTCCTACATAGCTATAATCCAAGAATCATCTTTTAAGGCTTCTTTTATATTCTTGGGTTCGTCTTGAGACAAGAAAACATAATGGTTACAAATATTTTTTAATGAGGCTCTAGTGGTTATTTCTTTTGATGGTTCTCCAAGAATTTGGCCTTTTGGGTGACTTTTAGCATATCTCCATTGTCGCAACGTCCCGGCGCCCGTGTGCCCCGAGCGGCGAAATTAAAAATCAATTTTAATTTTCAAAGAAAAATATTGGAATGTCGGAGTCGCCACTAACCTTTAGTGTGGTTAGAACACATGGTTACTATCCCGTTAGGGGTAGAATGGGTCTATGTTACCAGAGTTAGGCTCGGAGTTCAGTTACACGAGGGGAAGGTACAAGCACCCCCTACGCGCCCGTTCTTACGAACGGTACCTAATTAATTTGAAATTATCCCTAAGTTAATCTAATAAGTCTTTAAATTTCTCCTTTTTATGAATTTATAAATACACATAAATAAATAAATGTAATACAATATATATACATATATTCCCTCAGAGCTTAAAGTACGTGACGCCCGAAGGCTCATACCCCCGCAATAAAATCATAGGGATAAAAAAAATCAATAAAATATTTAAGAAAAATACTCCCAAATTTTGAAATTGTATAAAAAATTTTATAGAAAGATACTAATATGGGAGGTTTTAATATATGGTAATAGAGTAATAAGCAACTTACACTTACTAAAATATCATGAATGTCAAAATAAGTAATTAGATACCATATTACTATATATATATATTCATATACTAAGGATACTATAATAAATCACATGTAAACATAATAGAAATACTATAATACTATCACTATATATATCAAAATACTAAAAATACCATATATGCTTAGATCCTAAAAATTCTAAAAATACCATAAACAATATGAATTAATCAAAATCCTAAGATATATACGCAATTAATATAGCAATAGAGAAAAACCCAAGGTATACGGTAGTAATGCAACAATACTAATAATCCAAAAGATACCATATTAACCAAATCTTAATAATAGTTCAAAACATACAATATTAACATGAGATAACCGAAGCCCTAATATATTATAATAATAATACACTACTTGTAACAATAATACTACTATAATAATAACACAACCAATATGTATATATGTATATATATCAAAGCACATAATTACCAATGATAAATGCTACTAGAATAATAAGGTGTATACATCATAATATTAATAACAATATAAGCCCTATACAACTTTAATCTGATCATAAACAATAATATCCAATAATAGGGAAGTAATCAAACCCTAAAAAAGAAATCAATGTGTAACAATATGGAAACAATAAATACACATATAGAAATAGTCAAACTATGGAAATCAATACGTGATAAAATGGAAACCCTAAAAATCCAAATAAGGAAACCCTAAAAATGAATATGAAATTTAATACATACCCTAAATACAACAAAAGTATAAACTTGAAGATTAAAACAAATTTTAATTGTAACACTTCTACAACAATAATAATGTTCATTAAATAATATGTACAACCAAAATACAAACAAGAATATCAACTAACAAACGTTAAGAACCCTATAACAATATTATAAATACTTTAATGTGTAAAAGAAGAGTTTAAATATGAAACTAAATATATATTACACTAAGTAAAACATTATGAGAAAAAAAACTCAAAATATTAAATATACCTGCATAAAAAAATACAAATATTATGTATCAATATAAACCAAAATCAGCAACAGAAGAAAGAAAAAAAAAAAAATCGCATATCTGTGTGTGTGTGTTTGTGTGGTGCATCTGAAGCAGAGGATGTACAGAGGGCAGCAGGTTGGCAGCAGGGTGTTCAGGTCCTGGAGTTGTTGCAAACAATGGGAGAGTTGCCAGAGCGTGGCTGTGCTGGTCAGAGTGGTGGTCGGCTGCTTGTAGACAACAACTGTGGAGCAGAGAAGCTCTGGTGGTGCTGTGCTGGGCTTGAGGCAACAGAGAGGGGGTACTCGGGTGGTTGTGTTCGGCTACTGCTGGAACTCGAGAGGCTATGTTGTGGTGTCGTGTCTCACCGTGGTTGCTCACGGATGTGGCCGCTGGTTGCTTTGGTGGTGGCTTGGCAACCAGACTGAGATGGCTCGGTGGTGGCTGCTATGTTGCAAGAGGGGATCGGGTGCTACTGGCTTGTGTGTGGCTAGCTGGAAGATGGAGCGAGAGGTGTCTCGTGGTTGTTGTGGATGCTGGCCATGATGGAGAGATGGGAGAATGAAGGAGACGACTGAGGGTAAGGACGTGAGGGGGCTGCCGAGGCTGTGCAGAGAGGGTGATGGGAGAATGAGGGAGACGGCTGGGGACCTATAGGTTTTCTTTTTTTTCTTTGGTCTCTAGCCTGTGCCCGCTGCGCTGCTGTGCGCTGCCTCCCTTTTATATAAAAAAAAAATTTTGAAAACCCTAAGAAACTTTCCTTTCTTGATTTTATTTTTTTCTTTTTCTCTTTTTTTTTATGCTTTTATTCTTATGGTAATAATGAAAAAGGAAATAATATTAATAATAATAATCATAATAATATAAATATCAATAAGGTAATAATAATAATAATACTACTAAATAGTAAATAGTAATAAATAATTATAGTAAAAATAAAAATAATAAAGATAAAATAATAATAATAATGATAATAATAAATAAATAATAGTGATAATAATAAATTACTTATAATAATATAGGAAAATAAATAATAATAATAATAATATTAATAATATTAATAATAATAATAATAATAAATAATAATAAACAAATAACAATAATAATAATAATAATAAAGTATCAATTTTGAATAAAATAATAATAATAATAATAATAAGGTAATAATAATAATTATAGTAAATTAATAATAACAATAATAATAAATAAATAATTAATTATAAGAAAGTAATAATAAAAATACTAATAATAATAATAAAATAATAATAAAAAGGGAACCCTTTGTTCTATTTGGTTAGGGCAAAAATAGGGTGTCTACAGCTGCCCCTCTTTGTAGGCTTAGTTGCTTCAATGTAACGGTAGGAACTCTCCTACGTTTTTTGTAGTAACAAGTCTGCAAAGATAAAAGACACCTATTTTAACTAGGCCACGCAACTGTCTGGGCTTTTCAATCAGGTGTTGTTTGCTTTTGCCAATCAGGGATAATTTGCACTGAATATAAGAATCCAAACACCAAAGTATGTGAGAATGACTTGCACTGGGTTTGAGAACCAGAGCGCAAAGTACAATGATACTAACTTGCACTGGGTTCGAGAACCCGAGCGCCAAAGTATATGAGAATGACTTGCACTAGGTTTGAGAACCCGAGCGCCAAAGTACATGAGAATGACTTGCACTAGGTTTGAGAACCCGAGCGCCAAAGTACGTGAGACTAACTTGCACTGGGTTTGAGAACCTGAGCGCCAAAGTATATGAGAATGACTTGCACTGGGTTTGAGAACCCGAGCGCCAAAGTACATGAGAATGACTTGCACTGGGTTTGAGAACCCGAGCGCCAAAGTACATGAGAATGACTTGCACTGGGTTTGAGAACCCGAGCGCCAAAGTACGTGAGACTAACTTGCACTGGGTTTGAGAACCTAAGCGCCAAAGTATATGAGAATGACTTGCACTGGGTTTGAGAACCCGAGCGCCAAAGTACATGAGACTAACTTGCACTAGGTTTGAGAACCCGAGCGCCAAAGTATATGAGAATGACTTGCACTGGGTTTGAGAACCTGAGCGCCAAAGTACATGAGACTAACTTGCACTAGGTTTAAGAACCCGAGCACCAAAGTATATGAGAATGACTTGCACTGGGTTTGAGAACCCGAGCGCCAAAGTACATGAGACTAACTTGCACTAGGTTTGAGAACCCGAGCGCCAAAGTATATGAGAATGACTTGCACTGGGTTTGAGAACCCGAGCGCCAAAGTACATGAGACTAACTTGCACTAGGTTTAAGAACCCGAGCACCAAAGTATATGAGAATGACTTGCACTGGGTTTGAGAACCCGAGCGCCAAAGTACAATAATGGCTTGCTTCGAATGTAAGAATCCGAGCCGTAGGGATACGATGATCCAGCCATGGGACACAATGATGGCTTGCTTCGAATGTAAGAATCCGAGCCGTAGAGACACGATGATCCAGCCATGGGACACAATGATGGCTTGCTTCGAATGTAAGAATCCGAGCCGTAGGGACACCATGATCCAGCCATGGGACACAATGATGGCTTGCTTCGAATGTAAGAATCCGAGCCGTAGGGACACGATGATCCAGCCATGGGACACAATGATGGCTTGCTTCGAATGTAAGAATCCGAGCCGTAGGGACACGATGATCCAGCCATAGGACACAATGATGGCTTGCTTCGAATGTAAGAATCCGAGCCGTAGGGACACGATGATCCAGCCATGGGACAAAATGATGGCTTGCTTCGAATTTAAGAATTCGAGCCATAGGGACACGATGATCCAGCCATGGGACACAATGATGGCTTGCTTCGAATGTAAGAATCTGAGCCGTAGTGGATACAATGATCTGAGCCACCTCAACCAGTAACAAGGTGTGAAAGCAAAGCTTGGAAAGTTGTTACTCTATTTGGAAAATGCACTTGGGGTAAAGGCCGAATGTCAATGAATGAATCCCCTTGTCTTTGGGATCTATTGCCCTAGTTCAAAATAAATCAATGTGTGTCAACTTGCCCCAGTTTTCCAAGTAAATCAATGTGCGCTTGGGGTCAGTTACCCCAGCTCATAATTAAACACAACAGGAATCTCTCCATCAAGGATGTCAAATAATCATTCAAAAGCTCAAGAAAAGCGTGAAGGGTGTTCTATTGCTGCTTGTGATGCTAGAATGCAATGATATGTTGCTATATGTATGCATGTTGCTAACTTATAATGCAGTGATATGTGGCTATTAATATGCATGGTACCAACTTGTGATCATATGTATGCATTTTTTTTTTATGTTTTTATTTTTTTGGGTAATGTACGAAATGCACAATGGTGATGCATGAGATGTATTGGTATTACATAGAATGTAGGTAATGCATGCAATGCATGGCGATGCATAAAATGTATGGTAATGCGTGAAATGCAGGACAATGCATAAGATGCATAGTAATACATGAAATGCATGACAATGCATGAGATGTGTGGTAATGTGTGAAATATATGGTAATGCATGAAATGCATGGCGATGCATAAGATGTATGGTAATGCATGAAATGCATAGCAATGTATAAGATGTATGGTAATGCATAAGATGTATGGCAATGCGTGAAATGCAAGGCAATGCATAAAATGTATGGTAATACGTGAAATGCATGTCAATGCATAAGATGTATGGTAATACATGAAATGTACGTAATGCATGCAATGGATGATAATGCATGAAATGTAGATAATGCATGAAATGCATGACAATGCATGAGATGAATGGTAATGCATGGAATGCATGGCAATATATGAAATCTAGGTAATGCATGAAATGTATGACAATGCATGAAATTTGGGGTAATGCATGACAATGCATAAATCTTTTCTCCCAATGCACTCATGATCAATGTCCTCATCTTTGGTCTCCATATGAAACTCGCCATATTTGAATGGATCTGTAACTGATCTTGGCTTAATCTTCTTTATTCATCCAGTCATGAAAGTGATTGACTCAGTTCAAAAATCACAAAATCTGCCCCAGTTGAATGGACCTACAGCTGATCTTGACTCTGATTTCCTATTCCAATTCGATAAGAAAGTGCTTGAATGGGACCTACTGAGACTCAACTCAGAATTTGCCCCAGTTAAATTCATCTGCCACCGATCTTGACTCTATTATTGGATTCCTTTTGAACTTGACATAACATTTGCCCCAGTTTGACTGCTCTTTCTCCACAAGGATCTTCTTTATAGAAATTTCTGGTGATTCTGAAACTCTTTGACTATCCATCCTCTTTTAATGCTCTAAAGAATAAGAAGGGTTCCTTTTTTTTTTTTTTTTGTGATTTTAAGGAACGAGACATGATTATGCAACTATGACATCAACTTGCTAAATCAAAAGGCCATCCACACAAAATAAATGTTTTACCATGTTTCAATGCTATCATAGGGAAAAATTCATACCAGTATTCAAAAGTCATGTAACGTTAATTTCCCAACCTAGATGACTGTCCTTCTCGTCAACTGCCCTAGTTTCATCAACCCATGCTTTGATCTCAAGATGGTCCTTAAGACTCGGGACGAAACGTAGGCTTAGGGATGTAGGATTTCAGAATAAAAGGAAAACTAAAGCTGCCTACGTACCTTTTCAGGATCAGGTCATTACGTAGTTCAGACTCAACATTGAGTCTGACAAATCATTTAAGACAATAATGTATACCAATCTAGTCAGGACTTTCATTTGGACCGTAATGTAGGCTAAGGATATGGGTTAAAGAAGAAAGGAGTTACATAAGGCTCAAAATCATCAATTTCATCAAGGGTAATTTGGTCAAAGATCACATATGTAGTAAGTCCCTTATTCTCTTTCTTCTTCCTCCTATTTTTCTTTTTCTTTTCTTTCCCTTTTAATCTTCTTTTCCTTCTTTTACTGCAACTTTCACTTTTCTTTTTATAAAGGAATCTTGTCTTCATTTTCATTTGAACTTCAATTGGGACCAATCTTTTAAAAACTGCCCCAGTGTGGGGTGTGATCCTTCAACAGGTTAATCAAGGAATGAATTTTTCAGGCTCAAAAGGGTTGTCAAGGGATTTTTTCTTTTAGTTTCTTTTGGATAGCAGAAAAATGGTCTGCCATCATTTTGGTAATGACTATTGTCTCAAATGATTTGCCAAACGCTAAGGGACCCAAACCCAGGTTGGATTTTTGGTGATCTGACTTTTAAAAGAAAGTTGGTTTAACATTCAGACTCAATTTGGTTAACAAATGGTATATCATTGTTTAGGTTCTTTTAGGAATAACTGGTCGGCCAAAGAGGGCCATCCATCATTTGATCAAAATATGAGTGATTAATTAATAGGAAATTATTAAAACAGCATAACCGCTTCGTTGAATTCCTTGGAAAGTAAGATACTTCTTCATAACGTCTGAATTCAATGATTGTTTCATCCTTTAACATATCTTTCTAACTCATGAACACTGGCAATATTACTTTCCCTATTCCGGCATGAAACATAAGTAAACAAAATTTGGCAACTGGACTCATGATGCAAGGAAGATAACTAAATGCATAACTCATTTTATTGGATATAGAAAATCTTCCGAGACACAGGCGTCCACGGATCACAAAATGCAAATAACAATGGGGAAAACAAAAGAACATCAACTGAAAAGGATTAGATAGTCAAAAAGCTCAGTACTCCAACACTTTACCCTCTACGGATAACAACTGAAGCCATTGATTTGGGAACCTCTCTGATATGTTAACCACTTCCTTCCTCATGTTTGGGCAAAGGATTCCCTTGGACTCCTGGTTGCTTGTCATCAAAAGCTAACCATCCTGCATCTCTTAACGATTGCACCTTATACTTGAAAGCCCAACAACAGTCAATAGTATGGCCGGGAGAGTTAGCATGGTACTCACAACGAACCCCAGGATCATACCACTGTGGAAGAGGGTTTGCAACGGGCATCCCAAGGATTGCAGATACCATCCCCCTTTCCTGCAGCTGAGGAAATAATTCGGCATATGTCATAGGAATGGGGTCCACCCTTCAGAAGTTTCTGGTCACAAACCTGTCTTGTGTTTGCTGATTCGGTGGACCAGAGTGAACAATCTGGGGCCTTATGCCTGCATGCGCCGTTTGATTTACCATGGGCTCAAAACCAAAGTTTCTCTTGGGCCATTGGTTCCCACCTCTGGTGTACTGATTCTTCCAAATATACTCAAGTGTTTTAATATATCTAAGTTATGAATCCTTTAACTGAAAACACACATGAATCAAACCATTCAATCAATAACAAAACCTTAATCAAGCAATGATCTTGTTAAAAAATAGGTATATGTATATGCACATTCAAGATCAACCTTTTAATACTTAATCAAAAATAAATTTTTCAATAATAAGCTCTATGAACAATATATATATATACTCTTGAATCAAAAACCAATCAACAAAAAAGCTAAACAACTTTCTCAAGTAATGATCTTTTCAAAAACAAGTTTTATACGTATGTGCACACTCAAGATCAAACTTTTCTAATGATAATCAAGAACAAGTAATGAGATGAGAAGTTCTTGAAAAATAATAACTTGAATGATCAAACCTCAGTACTAGAATGAAAAAACAATTGAATGAATAAAGGCCCTTTGATTTCCAGAGTAGATTTTCCCAAAGAGGTTGAATGAAGAATGAAGTGCAAGCAATCGTATAGCAATCAGCACAAGTTCCTCTATGTTCTTGCAATAAGATATGTTCTTCTCTTGTTGTGTGTCTTAACTTAGTTCTAGGGTTTAGATATTCAGTATATATAGTGTCTTACCCTTAGGATTGATCTCAACTTTTGGATCAAAGAAATAGCTCGCGAGTTCGTTTAATAAAAATTCAAATTTTAAGTTTTTCTCAGGTTAAGGCGCCTGAGGGTGAATGCCTAGGCGACTGAAGTCCCCTGACCTTTGAAAAATTAACTTGGGATGTAGGGTCAAGCGCCTAAAGATAGGTTCAGGCTCCTGAAGTGGTTCAGGGGCCTGAGGTTCCAAGGTCAGGCGATCGAGATACCTCGGCCATCTTGCTGTGTTTTCCAATTAATTCTTCAGGCTACCAAACTTAATCTTCAGGCTCCTGAAGAAATTCTTCAGGCTACTAAGGGTGAGTTCATATAGTGATCCTTAAAAAAATAATAAAAAAAAAATTAAAAAATTATTATTATAAAAAAAATTAAATAATATAATATAATAATAATAAAATATTATAATAAATATTATAATAAAATATAATATATATATATATTACCTTCCTGAAGCGAGAGGCTTCAAGAAGTATCCTCCTGAAAGGAAGCTGCGCAAGATGTCTCCTCCGCCTCCTCTCTCCCACTCTCCTCCATCTCATCTCCATTATTCAGCCGATCAAAAATCTAAAAATACCATTGGACTCTGCTCGCCGCCACCAACATTTTTACTGGAGCGGATCTGTCATGGGAGCAGCGTAGGTATATCTCCTGGGGTAAGGCCAAATCTCAAACTTACCTCAATTTCTCTTAAATTATAGGCCCCATTAATGAACAGAAATTTCCAAGAGACTCATGGGGAGATTCTCTACAATCTAGTAGGAGCAAGTTTTCGAATTTGAGCACCGGGGTACTAACCCTAAATCGGGGGTAAGTTTAATAATTTAGGCTTTTATTAGGCTATTTAAGGTATTCAGAACTTAGGGAAATTTTAGGGAAAGTTGTTCTAGGGATTGTGACGAATAATATAGTGAATTTTGAATTTCAGGGCTCGGAGATTTTTGAACGCCTGGGGCGTAGGCTGGGGTATTAGCGGGTTTTTTTTCAAGAATCAGGTAAGGGGATTAAGTTAAGTCAGGAATTTTATTTAATTTGAACCGATTAAATTAATATATTTATTTATTTATTTATTTATTTGGGAATTTAAATGCTATTTGGAAACCATCCGTTCGAAATGGGTTTTACAAACGTATGATATACGATATGATATTTTTGAATAAAATGAATGGTGGAAAGTTTGTTTATTTATATGGATATGTTAGAATGCGAAAAATTTTGTGGCAGATGATTTAATTTGTATGGATTATTGTATATCTAGATTTGGGATTTTGAAATACTGGAATTTTTGTGAAAAATACTGGAAATGCTTGTGAAAATACTGGAACTGTATATGAAACGTAGGGGTTTGAACTAACGGCCAGTGGCCGGGTATTGTTTGATTGGCCAAGGGCTAGGATTATTATTTGACTGCCGAGGACCAAGTTTTATTTGATGGCTATATGCCGAATTGTATTTTTGGTCGAGGCTTGGGTTTTTGGAATAATAAGAAATATATGTGCCCTGGGGACCATTGTAATGTGAGCACGATATCGTTGCTAGAGATTTTTTATGTGGCCGTGTCCGCCCACACCTGTGTTGAGAGGTGCAGGGTGGCCTTGTCCGATTTGCCTACGTGAGGAGAATGCACCCTTGGGCGAGGGCAATCGAACCAGTAGTTGGAGCTGCGTGTACCCGCGGAGTATGTTAGCGGAGAGTATAGATGACTATTGTTTGAGTGGATCCCCCCGGACATTAGTCCAACCTTTGAGCCATAGAACCCGTGCCATGGGGATGTAAATGGCGTGTTTGTCACAGTGAGTGTCTTATATGCATATCTATTAATTTATGTAAATACGGTTAATTAATAACATAATTTTGAGGGCTTACTGAGAAAGGTGAATGCCCTTGTAGCAATAATGGTACTAGAGCATAAGGAAGCAACTTGTATGGACGGGTAATCTTCCCTATCCTCGGCTAATTGTGTGTGTGTGTAAAATTAGAATGTTTTCATAAATGTGTTTATCTTCTTAGTAAACTGGTTATTTTCTGTACACTAAATGCATGTTGGCCACACAATGACATTAACTTTGTCTTTCCTTTACTGAGCTGTGCCTCACCCCTACTTTACAAATTATCATTTCAGGAAATCCTAGAGATCAGGTCTAGCGGGCTAGAGGAGCCGGACAAGAGGTGTAAATTCATGCAGGTATTGTGTAGACAGAGATTTTATTTTTGTTTAGTTTTATGGGATGTAGTTATGTGAAAATGGATACTTTTGTGTATAAAGATAGTCAGAACTCTGGTAATATAATTTAAGGATTTTATATTTTATTTTCGTTGCATATGTGTGTTTAATATTTGATGAATAAGGTATTAGGTACACTGAAGTCACTAAAGTAGCACTCCAAACCCACGTGGCAGGTCGGGGTTGTTACAGGTGGTATCAGAGCCAAGGTTTGCTAGGTCCTGCTGACTTTGAGGATTGATAATTACTAGAGTATAGGTTGAGATAAGATAGGGATAGGAGTGGGTAGGTTAAGATGGGTTTTGGTCTAGAAGCTTGGAGGCAGAAATCTATTGACAGACTACCATGGTTTTCTAAAACTCGCGACACTTCTATGATTTTCTGAATCAGTCGCGAGTTTCAAAAAACCATGGTAAATCCATTAATGGTTTCGTTTCTAGGTTAAGGGACTCGAACTCAGAAAATTTAGGTTGAAATGTTAGGATGAGTGGGTATGTGGGTGAAGTTAATGTTAGGATGGAGATTTTTATCTCAATGATTTGGTGATGGAATTGGAATATGAAATATTAAATTAGAACCTATATATTATATCAATTCCATTATTCCATATTTGCAATAATTATGTTGAAGGTAAAATTTCTAAGTCGGGTTATATCCTATTTACATACTGCCAAATAGTGCCATTGTATTATTTGATTTAGGTGCAACCCACTCATTTGTGTCTCGTGGATTTATTAAACTATGTGGGTTAGAAGCTCGACTATTAGAAACTGAGTTAGTAGTGGCCACACCGACAGGGTCAGTGTTAATACGTAGTAAGGTGATTAGGGATTAGCCAGTAGAGATTCAGGAGAGAGTGTTGCCTACTAGTTTGATAGTCCTTGATATATATGGTTTTGACATTATTCTGGGAAAGGACTGGCTAGCATCCAGCTACGCGAGCATTGACTGTCACAAGAGGAGGTGCCATTCAGACTTCGTGAGGAGCTGGAGTTTGTATTTTTTGGGTCGTGTGTGTGTTCGGCACCATGGATCCTTTCGGCTATCCAGGCAAAGAGATTACTTTTGGGGGGATGCCAGGGTTACCTTGCAGTGGTGAAGGAAGCACCAAAGGAGGAACTCAAGTTGGAAGATATCCCAGTGATAAGGGAGTTCCCTGATGTTTTTCTAGAGGATTTACCAGGGTTGCCTCCTGATCGAGAGGTGGAATTTGTAATTGATCTGATCCCACGGACAACACCAATCTCCAAAGCCCCATACAGAATAACTTTAGCTAAATTTAAGGAGTTAAAAGAGCAACTACAAGAGCTTCTAAACAGGGGGTTTATCAGACCGAGTGTATCGCCCTGGGGTGCACTAGTGTTGTTTGTGAAGAAGAAGGACGGGTCGATGAGGATGTGCATTGACCATCGAGAGATTAATAAGGTAATAGTGAAGAACAAGTATCCATTACCCTGAATTGACGACCTTTTTTATTAGCTTTAGGGTACGCAGATTTTCTCTGAAATCGATTTGCTATTTGGATTTCATCAGGTGAAGGTTAGATCAGATGACGTATCGAAGATTGCTTTTCAAACTCGGTAAGGCCATTACGAGTTCTTGGTTATGTCGTTCGAGTTTACGAATGCTCCAGCAATATTTATGGATTTGATGAACATGGTATTCCATGAGTACTTACACTAGTTTGTTTTTGTGTTCATAGATGATATTTTGGTTTACTCGAGGAGCCTTGAGGAGCATGAAGCTCATTTGAGACTAGTACTTCGGGTGCTTAGGGAAAAGAAGTTATTTGCTAAACTTAAGAAATGTGAATTCTGGCTAGAGCAAGTTGCTTTTCTAGGTCATGTGGTATCCAAGGAAGGGATTTTAGTGGATCCGAGCAAAGTAGAGGCTGTAGTTGACTGGGCAAGGCCGAAGAACGTGCAGGAAGTCAGAAGTTTTCTAGGTCTTACCGAATACTACCGCCAATTTGTCAAGGGGTTCTTCATATTATCAAGGTCTTTGACATGACTCACAAGGAAGAATGTGAAGTTTGACTGGACCGACGAATGTGAACAGAGTTTCCAGGAATTGAAGCAGCGTCTAGTCACTACCCCAGTGTTGGCCCTTCCATCAGGTGAGGGTGGATTTGTAATTTACAATGATGCATCACAAAAGGGACTTGGTTGTGTTCTAATGCAGCAAGGTAAAGTCATTGCATATGCATCTTGTCAATTGAAAAAGTACGAAAAAAACTATCCTACGCACGACTTGAAGCTGGTAGCAGTTGTGTTTGCATTGAAGATCTGGCGACATTACCTTTTTGGTGTAAGGTGCGAGATCTTTACTGACCATAAGAGTCTCAAGTACTTCTTCACCTAGAAGGAGTTGAATATAAGGCAGCGCAGATGGCTTAAGTTAATAAAAGATTACGACTGCACCATTAGCTATCACCCAAGAAAGGCGAACATGGTAGCCGATGCATTGAGCCGAAAATCTAGGGGTACGTCAGCCTCATCAGTCATGGCTTCTCATCATATCGTGATGGATCTAGAGAGGTTGGGTGCAGAATTGGTATAAAGGAATCATCAGGCGTTCATTTCTAGTCTGGTGGTTCAACCGACTTTATGGGAAAGAATCAGAACAGTTCAGTTAAAAGATGCAGAGTTGGTGGTGTCACAACCCTCTTATTTTCACATTTTTTTTATATATAATAATATCAACATCACACATCTCACATTCCAGCTCAGCAGGTCACAATCCACCTGGACCCGTGGGTACCAAGGATACATCAGAACATACAGTAGAAGCCTACGTAGCAGAAAGTATAAATTCATATACATCTCATCATAATGTGCAATACAACATACCAAAGTACTACAATCACTATCTCTCCGTATATACATTCCAAAAATGGAATCTAGGGACAATTCCCACAAAAACCCAACTGTCCCTACCAAAAACTTACCCTTCCAAAAAGGGCTGATAATCCACACTATGTCAGCGGGGCTTTTCCCGTTCTCCTATCTAGGGCTCCTAAAAAGTTTATGAAATTTAGGGGTGAGACACCTCTTAGTAAGGGAAATAAACTAATACTAGCGTGTGGTAACATGAGTATTTTGTGTTCAACGTATATCATATATAACACATTCAGTACTGTTTATCAAATCTGGGAAAAACATATGTACATCAAAATATGGTAGAACATACTGCATTTCATAAACATATCTCATCTCATATCATAATAATAACATAAAACGACTCTGGTAGGTTAGCTGGCTGTTGTCATGTATCACCCCCACATGACTGGGTTGTGTGGCCCGAAGGCGAGACCTAATAATGGTTGGTTGACCACTGTCAAGTCAATAGTCTAGTCTGTAGGTCCGATGGGTCTATCCGTACTGGTCCGTACACCAGGGGCGATAACAGCACACTTCTTGAAAATAACCACATCGACCATCCAATCTCACACCACTCCGTACAGTGACGTTAACACAAATATCATGATCACGAAGACCATGGACACTTAGCAACGGTACCGTGCAAGTGCTAGCCTAGATCAAGCCAACTAGGTTCCGATATCATATAATATATACTAAAATTGTGATACATAGATATCTAATATCATTTATTTTCACATCAATCATATCATTTCACATATATACGTGTATCATGAAAATCATCGGCCCGTACGCCGGTATTACACATTTTATCATAGCATGGTCCGTTCACCGGCAAATCACATAGCACAGCCCGTACGCTGGCAAATCACATAGCTCAGCCCGTAGGCTGGCAAATCACATAGCACAGCCCGTACGCTGGTAAATCTCATCCACATAGCACTGCTCGTACGCCAGCAAACATATCCACATAGCACGGCCCGTATGCCGGCAAATCACACACACACACACACACACACACACACATATATATATATATATATATATATATGTCGGCCCGTACGCCGGTTTTCCATCATAAAAATCCATACCATCCACATTCCCAGAAAATAGTATTTCCCAACATTTTACTCATGCCACACAACAGATTTTCCACATAATCAACATACGATCATTTTCACAAAATTTTGCAAATATAAAACATATATATAAACATATACATTTTCCATAAATCAAATGATAAATATATATATATATATATATATATATATATAAGCATTTTTTTCAAAAACAGAAACTAGCTTAGTTTATCCCCTTACTTGATTCCTGAACAGCCCTTAAGAAATTCTTCCCTACACCTGCAGGGTTTCCGACTCAATACCCTGAAAATGAAATTCATCAGAACTAAAGTTTAGTATTTTCGTATGTACAATATTTTTTATAACTATCACTAAGTCAAACTAGGCTTAAAATCCTTACCTCAACTCAGGGATGATTCCCAACGTTCCCAATCAACACCCCTGGAAACAAAAACTTTCAGTATTAAACTTTAATATTTTAATGCGTACAACACTTCTCTCAACTGTCACAAATCCAAAAATTGAGTATAAAGTCTTACCTTAGATTTGGGATAGTTTCCTCCTTGCTTTCACCAATGATCCGCTCCAGTAGATTCGAAGAGAACTCCGCCAGGAGCGTTGTGGTGACTTCGGATCGTCGATCCAGCGTAAAAATAGCCCAAAAACGAAGAGAGAGAGAGAGAGAGAGAGAGAGAGAGAGGGAGAGAACCGAAGAGGAGAGAGAGAGAGAGAGAGAGAGAGAGAGAGTTAGCTTCTTAAAGAAGCTTTAAAAATTTGGATTTTCAAATATATAAAATAGGGGATTTCGTCGACGAGCCCATTCTTCGTCGACGAGTCCTTCACAAATTTTGTTTACGAGACATTGCATTTTTCGACAAAATTCAGGCTGCCTCAGAACCCCTCTCGGTATTTTCTCGCCAACGAAGCCCTGTGTTCGTCAACGAATTCTCTTAAGCCTTCATCAACGAACCCCCTATATTCTTCGACAAAGTCCTACTGATCCCTTTTTCCGTTTTCCTCCCAAAGTTCAATGTCGTCAACGAAGTCGATGGCCTCCTTCTGTTTTTGGTTTCCATTTCCCTTTCTTTATTATTTAAATTTCATTTTAAATATGGGTCGTTACAGGTGGAGATTTTAGAGAAGATACAGGATGAGTAGCACACGGACTTTAATGTTGCTGAGGATGGAGTTCTCAGATTTCACACTCGATTGTGTGTGCCAGATGACACAGAGATAAAGAGGACGATTCTGGGGGGAAGCTCACCGCTCTCTCTATACTATTCACCTAGGTAGCACGAAGATGTATAGAGACTTGCGAGAAACGTTCCGGTGAATACTTAACATGTTAACAGGTGAAGAACACCAGACGCCAGCAGGACCACTTCAACCATTGGACATCCCTACGTGGAAGTGGGAGCATATCTCGATGTACTTTGTATCGAGATTGCCTTTAGCTTTGCATGGGCAGAATGCCATATGGGTATGGGTTGACAGATTGACAAAGACTGCCCATTTCATTCCGGTTAGAACTAGTTATTCCATGGATAAGCTAGCAGAACTCTATGTTCAGGAGATAGTCAGAATACATGGCGTGTTCATGTCCATCATTTTAGATCGAGATCCGCGGTTCACTTCCCGTTTCTGAAAGAGTTTGCAGGGAGCGCTGGGTTCTCAACTCATTTTTAGTACTGCATTTCACCCTCAGACGAATGGATAGTCTGAATGAACAATTCAAATTCTCGAGGATATGCTACGGGTGTGTGTGTTGGATTTTGGGGGCAGTTGAATTCGATATCTGCCATTCGTTGAGTTTGCATACAACAACAATCACTAAGCCAGCATTGGAATGGCACCATATGAGGCTTTGTATGGTCATCGGTGCAGATTTCCATTGTATTGGGATGAAGTAGGTGAGTGGTAGATTTTGGGACCAAAACTTGTTCAGTAGGGCTTTACAAAGGTTGAACTTATAAGAGAAATGATTAAAGCAACCCAGAGTCGGCAAAAGATTTATGCAGATACTCGCCGACGGGAGCTAGAATTTGAAATAGGGGATATGATATTCTTGAGGATTGCTCCGATGAAGGAGGTGATGAGGTATGGAAAGAAGGTCAAGCTGAGCCCTAGATACATTAGGTCGTTTGAGATCCTCGAAAGGATTGGTTCGGTAGCGTACAGGATAGCACTACCCCCGGCACTGTCTAGGATATACAACGTGTTCCACGTGTCCATGTTGAGGAGGTATGTTCCAAATCCCTCACATGTGATCAATTATGAGTTGTTGGAGATTAGGGATACTCTAACGTACGAGGAGGTACCAGTTCAAATTTTGGATCGAAAAATACAGGAACTGTGTACAAAGGATATTCCGTGAGTGAAGGTGTTGTGGCGAAATCATGCAGTTGAGGAGGCTTCTTGGGAATTGGAAATGGAAATATGCCAGAAGTAGCCGCAGCTGTTCAGTGAGGACTAGTGCTAGACAGGTAAGGGTATGGTTGTATAAAGAGGGATTAGAGTAAGTTGTGTGGTTAGTTTTGTATAGTTTTAATTATGAATAGTCTTTGGGAAAATTTGTTATGGTTATTGTAATTTCCCAAAGGCAGCATTGTAACCACGGTATTCATCCGACATAAGTGAGGGTAGTTAATAAACTTGGGATGGAGCCGTTATGTGGGTGGCTACCGACTCTTCTGTAGACAGGGATAGTGAGTTAAGAATGTGACTGGTAATAGTTAACAAATTTCAAGGACGAAATTTTTGTAAAGAATGGAGAATGTAGTGATCCTAAAAAAAATTAAAACAAATTAAAACAAATTTATTATTATAAAAAATTAAATTAAATTAAAATTTTAAATAAAATTAATTAATTGATTAATTAAATTATTATTAATTAAATAATATAATATCATAATAAAATATATATTATATATATATTACCTTCCTGAAGCCTGAAGTAACCTCCTGAAAGGAAGCTACGCAGGACGTCTCCTCCGCCTCCTCTCTCCCACTCTCCTCCATCTCGTCTCCGTTATTCGACTGATCAAAAATCTAAAAATAACATTGGACTCTGCTTGTTGCCACCAACATTTCTACTGAGCGAATCTGTCGTGGGAGCGGCATAGGTATATCTCCTGGGTAAGGTCAAATCTTAAAATTACCTCAATTTCTCTTAAATTATAAGCCCCATTAATGAACGAAAATTGTCAGGAGACTCATGGGGAGATTCTCTACAATCTAGCTGGAGCCAGTTTTCGAATTGCAGCTTTAGGGTACCAATCCTAAATCGGGGGTAAGTTTAATCATTTATGCTTTTATTTGGCTATTTAGGGTATTCAGAACTTAGGGAAATTTTAGAGAAAGTTGTTCTAGAGATTGTGACGAATAAAATTGTGAATTTTGAATTTTAGGGTTCAGAGATTTTTGAATGCCTGGGGTGTAGGTTGGGGTATTAACGGGTTTTTTTTCAGGAATTAGGTAAGGGGATTAAGTTAAGTTAAGTCAAGAATTTTATTTAATTTGAACCGATTAAATTAATATATTTATTAATTTATTTGTTTATTCATTTAGGAATCTAAATGCTATTTTGGAAACCAACCGTTCGAAATGGGTTTTATAAACATAGGATATACGATATGATATTTTTGAATAAAATGAACAGTGGTAAGCTTGTTTATTTATATGAATATGTTAGAATGTGGAAAATTGTGCGGCAAATGATTTAATTTGTATGGATTATTGTATATCTAGATATGGGATTTTGAATTATTGGAATTGTTGTGAAAAATACTGGAAATGCTTGTGAAAATATTAGAACTATTTATGAAATGCAGGGGTTTGAACTAATGGCAGTGGCCAGGTATTGTTTAATTGGCCAAGGGTCAGGATTATTATTTGACTGTCGAGGCCCGAGTTTTATTTGATGGCTATATGCCAAATTGTATTTTTGGCCGAGGCCTGGATTTTTGGAATAATAAGAAATATATATGAAATGATATTTTCTATTATTTAAATTGCATGATATGCTTTAGGAACCCTAAGGACCAGTATAGTGTGAGCACGGTACTGTTGCTAGAGATTTGTTATGTGGCCATGTGCACCCACACCTGTGCTAAGAGGTGTAGGGTGGCCTTATCTGATTTGCCTACGTGAAGAGAATGCACCCTTGAGTGAGGGCAATTAGACCAGTAGTTGGAGCTGCGTGTACCCGCGGAGTATGTTAGCAAAGAGTATAGATGACTACTGTTTGGGTGGATCCCCCATGACATTAGTCCAGCCTTCAGGCCGCACAACCCGTGCCATGGGAATGTAAATGGCGTGTTTGTCACAGCGAGTGTCTTATATGCATATCTGTTAATTTATGTAAATACGGTTAATTAATAAGATAATTTTGAGGGCTTACAAAGAAATGTGAATGCCCTGGTAGCAGTAATGGTACTAGAGCATAAGGAAGCAACTTGTATAGGCAGGTAATCTTCCCTATCCTTAGCTAATTGTGTGTGTGAGTGTAAAATGAGAATGTTTTCATAAATGTGTTTATCTGCTTAGTAAACTGGTTATTTTATGTACACTAAATGCATGTTGGCCACACACTAACTTTAACTTAGTCTTTCTCTTACTGAGTTGTGTCTCATCCCTACTATACAAATTATCATTTCAAGAAATCCTAGAGATCAGGTCTAGCAGGCTAGAGGAGCCAGGCTGAAGGTGTAAATTCATGTAGGTAGTGTGTAGATAGAGATTTTATTTTTGTTTAGTTTTATGGGATGTGGTTATGTGAAAATGGATACTTTTGTGTATAAAGATAGTTAGAACTCTGGTAATGTAATTTGAGGATTTTATATTTTATTTCCACTGTGTTTGTGTGTTTTATATTTGATGAATAAGGTATCAGGTACACTAACATCACTAAAGTAGCACTCCAAGCCCACGTGGCGTGTCGGGGTCGTTACAGTTCAGGCTACTGAAGTCTCCTTTTTCTCAACTTTCATTTTTTTTCTTTTTTTTTTAATTTAAAAATCTATTTTCCTTTCTTTCTTGACTCTTTTATAAAGCATATTTTTCATGATTTTAGAAGTATTTCTAAGTCCATGAAAGTCCCCAAATGATGTTCATGAAATGCATGAAATCTAAAATCATTCTAAGTTATGTTGAGTCTCAAATTAAATCATATGAAAATGTAAGTACATGAGTTCTAAATACCCATTCCCAAGATGTTCTTGAACTTTGCCGCTTGTATCTTGATTCTCATACTCTTTGAGTTCTAGGGATCTTGCCAAGATTTGTTAGCTTTACTTTGTGACTTCCATGACTCGTTATCCTTCCGTGCATGCTTAATATAGGTCATGTTCATAGACTCAATGCACAGATCAAATACTAAGTGATTTGTCATTATCAAAATCGGATTGGACTCGTAGAGTCAACAATCTCCCCCTTTTGATGATGACAAATATACGAGCAAAAAATATAATGTATTACGCATAACAAGTCTCCCCCTCGATTAATGCATCAAATATTCAATGAATGACAATATGCTAATGTTCATACACAAATTCCTGAATCTAAATGAAGTATGAAATATGTTCATGATGAATATATGCTCATGATGTTTCAATCCATGACATCAACAGCAGTTTCTCCCCCTTTGCATATCTCCCTCTTTGCATAATTAGTTTTACCAACAGTCTTTGCTTCCATTCTATTATTTTTGCTTCCAACTTTCTTCTTATAATTAGTTTTACCAACAGTCTTTGCTTCCATTCCATTATTTTTGCTTCCAATTTTCTCTCCCTTTTGGCATCAACAAAAAGTTGTATACTAATAAAACATGAGTAGACGTACCCTTATGTTCTTCTCCCCTTAGAAATCATAAGGTTTTAAACGTGTCCAATTTTTGATTAATGCAATACCAAGTGATTATATCGTAAGTGACGTTGCTCCCCCTAAATTATATCATCTAACATAATTCTAAACAACCTCTCGACTATGCATGAGACCTAATTCACACCTAATTTGGATAAACTTATCCTCCACAAGTGGTTTCGTGAATATATCTGCCCATTGTTCATCCGTGCATACAAACTCTAGTGTTACATCCCCTTTTTGTACATAATCACGAAGGAAGTGATGTCGTATCTCTATATGCTTAGTTCGTGAATGTAATATGAGATTCTTTAAAATATTTATTGCACTCGTATTATCGCATCTTATAGGTATTGTTTCATACTTTAATCCAAAATCCTTCAGTTGTTGCTTTATGTAAAGCATTTGAGCACAACAACTACCTGCCGCTATGTATTCAACCTCAGCTATGGAAAGAACAACTGAATTTTGTTTCTTGGAAAACCAAGAGACCAAGGAATGTCCTAAGAAATGACAAGTACCACTAGTGCTCTTCCTATCCACTTTGCTATCCGCAAAATTAGCATCTGAATAACTAATAATCTCAAAGGATGTGTACTTAGGATACTATAACCCAATGTCCACGGTTCCTATCAGATATCTAAGTATCCATTCAACAGCTAGAAAATGAGATTCTTTTGGTGCAGACTAAAATCTTGTGCACAAGCATACGCTAAACAATATATTAAGTCTATTGGCTGTCAGGTATAACAAGCTACCTATCATTCCACAATATAGCTTGACATCTACTAGTATACCTTATTCATCTTTATATAATTTCAATGAAATGCTCATAGGTGTACCTAGTGTTTTTCCATCTTCCATAATAAACTTGTTGAGTAAGTCTCTAATATACTTTGATTGATTTATGAATATTCCATGATTTGCTTGTTTGATCTGAAGTCCTAGGAAGAAATTTAGTTCACCCATCATGCTCATCTCAAATTCATTTTGCATGGTATTGCCAAATTCATTACACAATTCTTTATTTGTAGCGCCAAATATGATGTCATCTACATATACTTGCACTAGGAGAATATCATCTTTCTTGGACTTTATGAACAGGGTTGTATCTATCTTCCTCTTATAAATCCATTTTCTAATAGAAAACCTCTTAGCCTTTCATACCAAGCTCTAGGAGCTTGCTTTAAACCGTACAAGGCTTTTGTCAGTCTATACACGTGATCTGGATTCTTATGGTTTTCAAAGCCTGGGGGTTGTTCTACATACACTTCTTCATTTATGTAGCCATTTAAAAATGCGATTTTGACGTCTATTTGATATAGCTTGAAATCCTTAAAAGTTGTATATGTTAAAAGCATTCGTATGGCTTCCATCCTAACTACAGATGCAAATTTTTCTTCAAAATCTATACCTTCTTCTTGATTATATCCCTTAGCTACTAATCTAGCCTTATTTCTCACAACTACTCCATGTTCATCTTTCTTATTCTTATATATCCATTTGGTCCCTATGATTGACTTATCATCAAGTCTGGGAACTAATGTCCATACTTTGTTTCTCTCAAATTGATTTAATTCTTCTTGCATGGACAACACCCAAGATTCATCCTCTATAGCTTTACTCACATTCTTAGGTTCTTCTTGAGATAGAAATGCAAAATGACTAATCATGTTCCAAAGAGAGGAGCGAGTGGCTACTCCACGTAATGGTTCACCTATTATTTGATCTATGGGATGATTCTTTATATATTTCTATTCTTTAGGTGGTTCATTAACCTCATTTTCAATTTGATCAATTTCAATGGATGGTTCCTTAAGTTCATTTTTCTTTTATGAATCATTCTCAATTGTAGTTCTTCAAATTCCTTGTTTAATTCAATTTCATCTTCATCAGTTCTTTTGGAGAAGGGATTTGACTCATCGACCACTACATGAATAGATTCTATGACTGTCAATGTTCATTTGTTATATATTCTATAGGCTTTACTATCTACGGCATACCCTAGGAAGATACCTTCTTCTGATTTCACATCAAACTTCCCTAGATGCTCATTGTCTCTAAGCACAAAACACTTACAGCCAAAGACATGAAAATATGATATGTTTGGTCTATGACCATTCCATAATTCGTAAGGAGTCTTATTAAGTGAAGATCTAATCAGAACTCTATTTAGCACATAGCAGGTGGTATTCACTACCTCGACCCAAAAGTATTTAGGTAATTTATGTTCGTTAAGCATAGTTTTTTTCATTTCTTGTATAGACATATTCTTCCTTTCAACTACACTATTCTGTTGCGGTGTTCTAGGAGCTGAAAAATTATGGGCAATTCCTAATGAATTACAATAGTCTTCCATGCCTTGATTTTTAAATTCTCTACCCCTATCACTTCGAATTTTAGTAATTGTATATCCCTTTTCATTTTGGACTTTCTTGCACAGGTTTATAAATTGGTCACATGCTTCATCTTTGTGACTTAAGAATAGTACCCATGTATATCTTGAAAAATCATCAACTATGACAAAGGCGTATGATTTTCCTCCTAAACTATGAATTGGGTTTGGTCCAAATAAGTCTAAGTGTAGTATTTGGAGTGGCCTAGTAGTGGAGATCTCTTTCTTCTTCTTAAAGCTTGTTCTTACTTGTTTTCTTAGTTGGCATGCATCACAGGTTTTATCTTTCATAAATTTAGTCTTAGCAGTCCCTTAACTAATTCTTTCTTAACTAGTTTTGAGATTAAATCCATGTTTGCGTGTCCTAGTCTCCTATGCCAAATCCAGCTAAGTTCATTCATAGCAGAGAAGCATGTCACACTCTGTGAGGTTAAGTTATCAAAGCTTGTGGTGTATACGTTTTCATGATGCTTAGCAATGAACAATATCTTATTATTAGTTTTGTGTTCAACTATGCACTTGTCATGTTCAAAAGACACTTTGTAACCTTTATCACATAGTTGACTTATGCTCAATAAATTGTACTTTAAACCTTCAACTAATAAAACATCATCTATAATGAGTGAGGAATCATTACCGACTTTACCTACACCTGTGATCTTTCCCTTAGCATTATCTCCAAAAGTAACAAACCCTTCTTCCTTGGGTATGATGGATGTGAACTTTGCTTTATCCTCAGTCATGTGACGTGAGCATCCGCTATCCATATACCATCTATCTTTTGAGGATGTTGATCTTAAGCATATCTGCAAGACACAATCAAACAACTAGTTTTGGTATCCAGATTATCTTGGATCCAAGTGAGTTAGTGCTAGATTGACCTTTGACCTTCCACACTTTCTTTATTTTTACATCTTTATTTTTGAAAGGACAGTCGAATTGTATGTGACCCAGCCTTCTACATTTAAAGTATGTAGTATTTCTATATTAATTCTTTGTTGGAACATATGACTTTGATTCTTTTATAAAATAACCCATGTAAAGATGTCTATTCTTTAGATTTTCCTTTCTATTAAAACCTAGCCCTTCCTTTTCTAGGGAATTTCTTTGAGATCCTAGGAGCTTTTCAAAATTATTTTTTCCTTTAGTAAATTTACAAATAATTTCAAATTTATCTTTCAAGTCCTTTTCTAACTCCTCAATTTTCAAATTTTATCTTTTATGAAAGATGCATGGGATTCATTTTGGCATTCAACTAGATTTGAAAATTCTTTGACTTTTCTTCTCAACTCATAAATTTTCTTTGTTTTCTTCTCAAGCATTTTAATAATGTATAGATATACTTGTTTCAGTTCATCGTATGATATCATCTCATTTTCATTTTCAGAATCACTAGAATAATACGAAGATGATGAAAATGATGATTGTACCTCAAGGTCATCATGTGCCATTAGACACAGATTGGCAACCTCGTCGTCACTAGATTCGGATTCTGAACAACTAGTGTTGTGTGTATCCCAGCCAACTTTTAGCACCTTCCTCTTTTTCTTTGAGGCTTTTTACGAGCTTGGGGCACTCAAATTTGATGTGTCAAACTTCTCGGCAATTGTAGCATGTTGGTGGATGCTCCTTCTTTTTCTTCATGCTAGTCTTTCCTCTTTCCGATTTAGAGTTCCGTAATTTTCTATTAAACTTCATGTTCTTCTTCAAGAACTTCCCAAACTTCTTTGTTACCAAGGCCATGTCGTCATCCATTTCGGAATCACTTCCATCACTTGAGTAACTTGATGATGCCTTAAGTGCAGTGACCTTCTTTGCTTTGCTTTGCTCATTTTTTCTCTCATTTATTACCAACTCATAGGTGATGAGCAATCTAATGAGTTTGTCCACCGACATCTCCTTGAGGTTCCTCCCTTCAGCTATTGCCGTAGCTTTCACTTCCCACACTAGAGGTAATCTCCTGAGTATAATCCTGATCAACTCATAAGTAGGGTAAGTTTTTCCAAAAGCATCTAAAGAATTAATGATGTGTGTGAATCTAGTGTATATGGATTGTATGGATCCATCAGTCGTCATTTTAAATGCTTCATATTCACTAGTGAGCATGTCTATCCTACTATCCTTGACTTCCCTAGTGCCTTCATATGTAAGTTCTAATTTTTCCTAAATATCTTTAGATGAATTACATGTTATTACCCTATTAAATTCATGGCAATCTAATGCACAGAAAAGTAAGTTCATGGCAGTGGCATTGATTTGTACTGACTTCCAATCCTCTTCAGTATATTCATTTTCAGTTTTAGGTACATTAATCTTATCAATTACTTTCATGGGAATGTGATTTCCCTTAGTCACTATTTTCCAAACCTTCCAATCTATGTTCAGTAGATATATGCTCATCCTACGTTTCCAATAGGTGTAATTTACACCACTGAAAATGGGTGGTCTAGTGGATGAATGTCCCTTACCGAATGGAGTTACACCAATGTGTGTCATGTGATCGTTTTACAAATTAACTATCAAGTCTATGTAAACCCACTCTAATACCAATTATTGAATCAGGTATAATCCCAAGAGGGGGGTGAATTGGGTATTTAAAAATTATTTGCCACTTATTTACCACTTAAACCCTTCTTATATATTTACCAATGAATTCTTATTACTATATTATTTATGTGCAATGCTAGCCAACCTATACATGCAATATAAAAAATTTAAATGCAGTGCTGAAAGTAACGAGTAAAAGGGAAGAGAGAAGACAAACGCGATTTTTACGAGGTTCAACCGACTTGGCCTACATCCTCGCCTTGAGCAACCACTCAAGGATTTCACTAAATCCCTACTCCTTAAATTGGGAAGAAACTTCCCTTACAATCCGCTGCTTACAAAAGGCACAACTCCCTCCTACTCCGCTGCTTACAAGAGACACAGCTCTCTCCTCACACACCGGTTCACACACTAAACCGTGTATACAATACAATCTGAAAAACAACACTCCAAAAAAAATGCTTCTAACAAAAGCTTGTGAGTACAATTCAAATTCCTAACACATTAACATATGATATAACTTGAAGCTCAGAATGTATGGAAAATGATACAATCGTTTATGTATGATATGCTTCAACACACAAATCCTTCTTTAACCAAAACTCCCAAGTAATGAAATATTTGAAATGCCTTGGAGTATATTAGGGTTCTAGTTCACTTTGTAAGGATGCACAAATATGTCTAATGTGAACTTGTTAAAAGCTTTATCTTGAATGTTTTATCAATCTATATTAAAAAGCTTTTTATCAAATTTTTCATCACAACCCGATCTTTGTAATATGTAAATTTATACGATATGTAATTCAAAGATCAAAATACTGAGTATAAGGTTTTCAAAACACAATATCCCTCAATAAGATAAATATTTATGAATTCCTGGGTTATATACTCAAGTGTTTTAATATATCTAAGTTATGAATCCTTTAACTGAAAACACACCTCAATCAAACCATTCAATTAATAACAAAACCTTAATCAAGCAATGATCTTGTTAAAAAATAGGTATATGTATATGCACATTCAAGATCAACCTTTTAATACTTAATCAAAAATAAATTTTTCAATAATAAGCTCTATGAACAATATATATATATATATATATATATATATATATATATATATATATATATATATACTCTTGAATCAAAAAGCTAAACAACTTTCTCAAGTAATGATCTTTTCAAAAACAATTTTTATACGTATGTGCACACTCAAGATCAAATTTTTCTAATGATAATCAAGAACAAGTAATGAGATGAGAAGTTTTTGAAAAATAATAACTTGAATGATCAAACCTCAGTACTAGAATGAAAATCAATTGAATGAATGAAGGACCTTTGATTTCCAAAGTAGATTTGCTTAAAGAAGATGAATGAAAAATGAAGTGCAGGCAATCATATAGCAATCAGCACAAGTTTCTCTATGTTCTGCAATAAGATATGTTCTTCTCTTGTTGTGTGTCTTAACTTCGTTCTAGGGTTTAGATATTCAGTATATATAGTGTCTTACCCTTAGGATTGACCTCAATCGTTGGATAAAAGAAATAGCTCAAGAGTTCGTTTAATAAAAATTCAAATTTTAAGTTTCCCGTAGGTTCGAGCGCCTAAGGGTGAATGCCCAAGCGACCGAAGTCCCTTGACCCTTTGAAAAATTAACTTGGGATGCAGGGTCAGGCACCTAAAGATAGGGTCAGGCTCCTGAAGTGGTTCAGGCGCCTGAGGTTCCAAGGTCAGGCGACCGAGGTGCCTCTGCCAACTTGCTGTGTTTTCCCATTAATTCTTTAGGCTACCGAACTTAATCTTCAGGCTCCTAAAAAAATTCTTCAAGCTACTGAAGTCCCCTTTTTCTCAACTTTCCTTTCTTTTTTTTTTTTAATTTAAAAATCTATTTTCCTTTCTTTCTTGGCTCTTTTATAAAGCATATTTTCCATGATTTTAGAAGTATTTCTAAGTCCATGAAAGTCCCCAAATGATGTTCATGAAATGCATGAAACCTAAAATCATTCTAAGTTATATTGAGCCTCAAATTAAATCATATGAAAATATAAGTACATGAGTTCTAAATACCCATTCCCAAGATGTTCTTGAACTTTGCCGCTTGCATCTTGATTCTCGTACTCTTTGAGTTCCATGGATCCTGCCAAGATTTGTTAGCTTTACTTTGTGACTTCCATGACTCATTATCCTTCTGTGCATGCTTAATATAGGTCTTGTTCACAAACTCAATGCACAAATCAAATACCAAGTGATTTGTCATTATCAAAATTGGATTGGACTCGTAAAGTCAACATAGACTATTTTCGTTTAACATAGTTCTTGCCATTTCTTGTAAGGTTCTATTTTTTCTTTCTACAACTCCATTTTGTTGTGGAGTTCTAGGTGCTAAAAAATTATGATTTATTCCATGTTTATTACAGAATTTTTTAACTTTTTTGTTTTTAAACTCCCTACCTTAATCACTTCTAAAGTTTGTTACATTATAGCCCTTTTCATTTTGTAATTTCTTACATAAAGTGATTAGCATGTCACGGGCTTCATCTTTGTTTACTAAAAATAATACCCAAGTGAATCTTGAATAATCATCCACTATTACAAAAGCATATTGTTTACCTCCAAGGCTTAAGGTTCTAGTTAGACCAAATAAGTCTAGGTGCAATTGTTCTTGGAGTCTTTTAATAGATATGTATTTTTTTTCTTTTTGAAACTTGTTTTAACTTGCTTTCCCTTTTGGCATGCATCACACATCTTGTCTTTTATGAATTTAGTATTTGGTAATCCTTTTACAAGATTTTTCTTAGATAATTTGGATAAAAGGTCCATGCTAGCATGTCCTAATTTCCTATGCCATAGCCAACTTATTTCATTCATTGCTGCCAAATAAGTTACGTTTTGATTCACTAGATTCTCAAAGCTTATACAATAAACATTGTTTATCCTATGAGCTATAAACAAGGTTTCATTTTTCTTAGGATTTTGGATAACACATTTTTCTTTTTTAAAAGTTATTTCAAACCCTTTGTTGCTTAATTGGCTTATGCTTAAAAGGTTGTGTTTTAATCCTTCTGCCAATAACACATTATCAATGGTAAGAGAAGGTTCTTTACCTATTTTCCCGATGCTAATAACTTTACCTTTGGCATTGTCGCCGAAGGTGACGTATCCCCCATCCTTGTGTTTCAAAGTAGTGAACTTGGTCCTATCACCGGTCATGTGCCTTGAACATCCGCTGTTCAAGTACCATTTATCCGTTGATGGTGAAGTCGTAAAGCATACCTACAATGAGGGATTCATTGTGGTAGTCTTTGGAACCCAAATATTTTTAACTTTATTTGTGTTGTTTTTTGTTCCATTATTGACTTTCCATTCTACTTGAACTTTAACATACTTTCTTTTTAGAGGGCAGTTGAACATTACATGACCTTCAACCTTGCACATGTAGCAAGTGGTGTGTTCATGTTTGTTGTTTGAAGAAGTACTAGCATAGTGCTTGGCTTCTTTGACAAAGTATCCCATGTATAATCTTTTACTCCTTTTGTTTGTTTTCCCATTATAACCTATCCCTTCTTTATTTCCATGTAGTCTTTATTGTCCAATCATTTTTTTCAAAATTTTCTTTTCCTTTGGTGAAGTTATATATAATTTTCTCCTTGTCATCTACTGATTTTTTAAGTTCACTTATCTCTAAATTCTTTTTATTCAAATCATCTACATGAGTTTTTCCTAGCACTTGGGTTATTTCATTTACTTCCTCTTCTAACTTTTTAATACAAGAGTCCTTTTCCTCTTCAATAGCTTTGAAGGATTCAAGTTGCTTAATTATATCTTTATTTTGATATTTCAGAGTTATATTTCTCTTAGAAATTTTTATGAATCTCTTATGTAAAGAAAACAACTCAGCTTGCAATTCCTTATAGGAAGGCATGCTGTCACATGACTCATTACACGACTCATTGTAAGATTCTGTAGAGGAATAGTAGGAGTTTACGTCTTCATCATTAGCCATGAAACATATGTTTGCCATCTCTTGTCTGCTTAATTCATTTTCCATCTCGCTGGAGCTTGAATCATCCCACGTAGCTTTCATAGCTTCCTTCTTTTTCTTCTTGTCTTTCTTGAGCAACGGGCAGTCCAGCTTGATATGCCCTAGCTTCTTGCAGTGATAGCATATAGGAGGTTCATTCTTACCTTTATTTTCTTTTCTACTTATCTCTCATTTTTTAGATTTCTTTTTGTTAAATTTTCTAGGAAACCTCTTATTTTTCCTATAGAACTTGCCTAGTCTCTTAGTGATGAATGCTAATTCATCTTGATCTAAGTCACTTGATTCACTTTCCTCTTCACTCGATCTATTACTTGAGGCTTTTAATGCAATGGATCTTTTATGTTTGGGTTCAGGATTCCTTTCCTTTAGAGCCATCTCATATGTGAGTAGTGAACCAATGACATCTAGAGAGGTGTTCTTGAGGTTTCTACCTTCTGTGATAGTTGTAGCCTTTGGTTCCCATATAGAGGGAAGGTCTCTTAGAATTTTTCTAATCATTTCGTAGGTAGTATAAGTTTTTGCTAAGGCACTTAAGGAATTGATTATGTGGGTAAATCTGGTGTACATGCTTGATAATGTTTCATATGAATTCATCTTGAATGCTTCATATTTGCTTGTCAACATATCTATCCTACTGTCCCTAATATCTATAATTATTTCATATGTCACTTCTAATTTGTCCCATATTTCTTTAGCCTCTAAGGCACAGTATAAAGCATTTATAGCGCTTGAATTTATTTGAAGCATTTTATAATCTGAATCGGCCATATCCTTTTTCTCTTTTGGAATCTGTTTTCCATCTGCTATTTTAGTGGGAACAAGGTCTTCATCCATAACTACTTCCCATGCTTTCCAATCCATGTGTTGGAGAAAGATTTGCATTCTCTTTTTCCAAAATGTATAATTAGGTCCACAAAAGATTAGTGGATGGGTTGAGGATTGGCCTTCACCGAATGGTGCTACTCCTATATTTGTCATTTGATCTTTTTATAGTTTCTTGTTAGGAATTACTATAACTAGGCTCTGATACCAATTGAAATTGGAATAGCTTCCCAAGAGGGGGGGTGAATTGAGTTTTAAAATTTTATTCCCCTTAGTCTTAGTTCTTTTGAGTTGTAACAACAATCAAAACTTAAACAAAATCACAATCAACACAATAAGATCAATCACTCAATCTTTGTAATAATAGCCCTGTAAAAATATGAAAATTTGTTGAACTTGTTATAAGCCCTATATCACAATTATTCTTTTTCCTAATGTTCAACTTTTAAATAAACTTTCAGATTAATAGGTCAAGGATGATCAACCAACTTAGCCCCTTTCGGTTTCCGCAATTAATTCTGATCAATCTAAAACAAATTACCTTCCAGTTTATTTAACAACCAAATATTCAGAATTGAATTTTAAAGAAACCACAAAGATTATATCTTTTGTTGAAAAATAAAGAATAGAGTAGAGAAAGAAGAACACGGGAATTTTTACGAGGTTCGGCTTCAACAAAGCCTACGTCCTCGCCCTTGGCAAAATCACCAAAGGATTCACTATTACCGTTCCTTTACCAGGCAGAACAAGACTAGTTACAAACACTCCTTGGGTAAGGCTAGAGCCCGCCTTCTCCAAACAATATCCCCTTGTTTGGTCAACGATTCAGCACTCGAACCGTCAATTAACCTATTAAAAAAATATAAAACAAGGCGTACAAGAACTTACTCCTCAAAGAGCTGATTAGCACAAATTGAAATACTATGTACTTCAGTAAATTCAGAACATGAATTTTAGAATGAAGCTCCTAGAAACTTATCATCATAGGTATCTTTCAATAGATGAAAGAATCAACAACTTGATGCACAAATTCAGTGAGAAACTCAGCAAAGCTTTCAGAGAATTTCGTGAGTGATGAGAGCAATAGCACACTTTTAGAATTTCAGTAGGCTTTGAAAGAGAATGAGAGGTGAATTGATTTCTTGGTGTCTAAAACAATGATCCTTGAGGGTATTTAAAAAGGTAGAAAACCTCCTTACTTGTTCCCCAAGAATACTTAGAGTTGTTTCCAAGTTTTAAAATTATTTAAGCTTCTAATAATTTGAATTTCAAAAATTATATCTGTTGGAAATTTGAAAAATGCCGACCAGACGACTGTGAAGTCCTGGCAGTCATTTGTCCATATAATATAACTATAAAAATCATAGGCAGAGAGGTGACAGTCATCTGTCCCTTGATTGGCAGTCATCTGTCACCAAAATAATATAGTTTTAATACAACTCAGTAGGGTGGCAGTCGTCTATCCATATGGTGACAGTCGTCTGTCCATGAACAAATCAAATTTTTCAATATACACAGAGGGTTGTCAGTCGTCTGGCAGAACACTCACAGACTTCTCACTTGGCACTGGCAGTCGTCTGTCAAAACCTTGACAGTCGTCTGTCGGGCTTCTATCTTCAGTTAAACTACTCTAAATTGGCCAGTTGTCTGTCTATAGACAGACAGTCATCTTTCAACTGAAATTTTTCATTTCAAATATATTTTTAAGTTCTCTCTTCTTTGCTCAATTAATCTTTGAATATAAGCTTGTTTGACTTTGAAAAACTTGTTCCAAGTTTTATATTAAGGTCTCTAAGTCTCTTTGCCTAATGAGCTTCAAAATGAAAAATTCATATTTGAATAAACTTAGAAGTACTTACAAAGACTTTGACCTAAGCTGTTTTGACATTTTCTTGGCTTTGAGTCTTTTCAATGCTGCTCCTCGATCTCTTAGACTTCTTATTGAGCTTTCATTTATAGATCTTTGGTATTCTCATGAACCTCTCCTTGTTCCTTGATCCTTGTAAGGTTTCATGTCAAGGTATATGTATTTTAAGCAAATCATCTTTACCTGTAATCATATCACTTGAAAATATATTAAATACCTTTTACTTTGTTATCATCAAAACCAAAAGTTTATGAGCCTAACTAGGCTAACATAGTTTACTTGAAAAACTTAATTATAATTTTTCAAAAACATTTTTAAGAGTTTTTTTTTTTTTAAAGTGCTAGTCTCTAAGTTTTTGTATCTTAAGGAGCTTCACATATCTAAATAATGATGACTTGAAGTACTTACAAATATCCTTCTAAGCATGATCTCCTTAATCACTAAGTCTTGCAGCCTCTAAAGGTTCAGTCTTTACTTTAAGGTTTGTTTGGCCTTTAAGCTCTTCATGTATGTTTTATTTCTTCAATATTTTGAGAAGCTTTCATTTGATTGACTTTGATCTCTAGTTTATTTTCATGATTATTCGTGAGTGTCCTTTTATTTAGACCTGAATTAAACAACTCAACAACGTATGTTAAAACATCCTTCATTTTGTTATCATCAAAATAAGATTGAAAAGTCCAGTTAGACTAACACATAATTCATAACTGGTATAAACAGTTGTATTATATCTGAATAAAACATGATTTATCATAACATATCTTAACATACTAAATTTCTATACTTGGAAAATCATCTTGTATAATCATATCATACTTGAATTATTACCCAGGATAGTTAGATAGTTAGCTATTGTCATGTCTTACTCCCCCCATATGATAAAGTTGTGCGGCCCGAAGGTGGGGCCTAGCAATGGCTGGCTGACCATGCTAAGTCAAACATAGGTGTGTAAGTACGATGGGCCTGTTCCACTTGTTCCAAACTACCAAGGGAACTACGAAACTCCCATAAAGCCACATCGACTGTCATCTCCCATACTCTACATAAGATGTGTGGTAGCACTAACATAAACATAAACGTGAACATATAGCTACGGTACCGTGCTTCGTGAAACTAAACTAAACTATCCGGGTTCTAATAACATATAATACATTTCATGATATTGAACATAACAGTTTCATACTTCTGAGTAAAACATGACATGATAATTTTTTCTTGAAACTTGACATAACATGCATAATTACGTCATTTACACCGTCATATCATAACGTAAAAATCATGACATCGGCGCCGACATAACATGAGATACATGAAATTCTTGCACTATTTAACATAATATTCTTAAAACCATAATTCTTGTACTGTTTTTATGGTTTTCCTGAAAACTGTTATAACATGCTTATCTTGAAAAAATCATAATATTTCAATATAACATAATTTTCATGGAAATATTATACTCATGCCACACAAATGTAAGTAGCCTTATAAACTCATAATTTGTTTTGAAAATCATATTTTCTTATAAAATGTATTAAAATCGTTTCTCTATTCAACAGCAGTATTCCCAAACATAGTTCTATAACATACATATTTTCCTGAAAATAAATATTGTATAATAATAAATAATTTCGTGAAAAATGTTGACTTAATTTATCCTCTTACCTGACTTACTAGGAAGCCCACAATT
Organism: Malania oleifera; assembly: GCF_029873635.1. Lineage (NCBI taxonomy): Eukaryota > Viridiplantae > Streptophyta > Magnoliopsida > Santalales > Ximeniaceae > Malania > Malania oleifera. The sequence goes on along the minus strand of NC_080420.1, from coordinate 25,562,716 downwards.
TAAACCAAACCTACACCCGTGTGTTCCCTAGCTCAACACCTTGAAATTACATTTTTCACAATGAAACTTCATTATTATTTTATCTAAAGCATTTTCCTCGGTCCAAAAATCCCAAATACCTTATAAAGCATAAAATAACCAACTTGCCCAAATTTTGGGATGGTGCCAGTTGGCCTAACCAGCAAACTAGTCCAGCAGACTTGTAGAGAATCTTCCCAGGAGTACCGTGTGGCTTCCGATCGTTGAACCGACAAGAATCGAAGCCGAAAATCCACAGAGAGAGAGAGAGGGTTTCATGCAAAATTTTCACGCTGAAATCTCGAGATTAGTGTATTTATAAAATGCGGATTCGTTGACGAGACACATCACCTCGTCGACGAGTCCGTGAAGGGAGTTCATCAACGAACTCGTAACCTTCGTCGACGAAATTTAGGTTCTACTAAACCTCTCACGGTAAGTTCTCATCGACGAGACACGAGTCCATGTCGATGATCCCAAGAAGGCTATTCGTCGACGAACACTCTGCACTCATTAACAAGATCCTGCTGAGTCCCCCTTGGAATTCCTTTTTTTTTCCTTTCTTTTATTTACTTAATTTCTATAATTCTTTGGGTCTCTATAGTTCAAGTTAGCCTTGGTCGACCGAACTTAGATGAGTAGCCGACCAGACCTTTGTCTTGGTCGACCGAACCCACGAAGGGTTTAGAATCGCCCTGAGACAGTCAACCAAACCTGTAGTTAAAATTTGTCTTGGTCGACTGAACACTGTCCTTGGTCGACCAAACCTCTCAGGTTGGTCAAATTTTTATCGTAGTTAAATAGGGTTAATTTTTATTAAACATAATTAAATAATTCCCAAAATGTCTTTTGTGTCCTCAACGGTTATATTTTTCTAAAAGGCTATATGTACCCTTTCATTTGGAGAAATTAGCAAGAAATTAACACTTTGATTAGCAATAAAATCTTCTGAAATTTCTTGAGCTATTTTTATTCTTTCTTCCATTCAAGCTTAAAAATTCCCACTCTTACATATTCCTCTTGCAAAAATTACTTTGGTAAGAGTATCTTGAGATCATCCATACTATTGGTATAAGCTTACACTCTCATTTCATATTCCTTGATTGATATTGATTTTCATTGAGAGTAAGCTTGAGTTTTTCCCTTGTGATTTTATTCATAAGTTTTTTCAGAAAAACTCTCTAGGGCTTGTGCATCTTTGCATAATTATTGCAAAAATTCAAGAGCTTGTATTGTGAATTGAAAAATAATTTTTATACAAGCTAGAGACTCAAATATCTCTTATACTTAATACTTGAAAAAAATTTTTTTTTTTTTTTTAGATATTTGATTGTGTTCTTTAAATCTTTGAAACCATATTTGTGATTGATATATATATATATTTATTGTTTCAAAGAATCTCTCAGTCCACACTCTCACATATTACTTGCTATATTGACATGATCTCGAGAGTTGTTAATTTTCCTTAAAATAATAATAATTAGTATTTTTGCCTTTATTGTTGTTATTATTACTCCTGTTGTTATTATTATTTTATAATAATAAATATTATGTTTATTGTTATTATTGTTTTTTTATTATTATAATAATTATCTTTAAAATAATAATGATTATCATTATTGCCTTTATGGTTTATATTGTTCTTGTAGTTAGTACTATTTTTATAGTAATAAAATTATAAGTTACAATTAGTTATTATTAGTTGTTATATTTTTATTATTTTTGTAATAGTTATCTTTAAAATAATAATAATTATTATTATTATCTTTCTATTATTATCACCATTGTTCTTGTTGTTAATATTATATTTATAGCAATAAATATTGCTGTTATTGAAATTATTATTTGTTGTTGCTATTTTTGTTCATTGTTATTGTAATTATTATTTGCTATTATTATTTTTGTAATAATAATATTTATTTGTTATTATTTTTGTTGTATTATTATTTTTTCTTGCTTCTATAATAATTATTATCCTTAAAATGATAATAATAATTATTATTATTATTTTTCAAGTATTGCTATTGTTCTTCTTGTTATTATTATTTTATAATATTAAACATTGTTATTATTATTATTAGTTGTTAAAACATTATTTCTTATTCTTGTTATAATATTTTTATTATAAAATAAGTTTGGTTACATGGAATGAAGATGAATTCTAGTCCATTTGGACTGAATTCATGATTTCACCATTTGCACGAATCCTATTTTGGTGAGAATTTGATTTTTTTTTTTTTTTTTTTTTGTTCTATCTTTGGCTGGAGAGTAATAGTCTGGATGTTCCATGAGGGACTTTAGATTTTTAAGATGCAGCTCGAGGTACTTGAAGATTGATTAAACAACCATGAAACATTAGGGCGTGCTACATCTTAATAAGTAAAATTTGAAACTTCAATTTTGGAGGTCTTATATGACTTTGGGTAAAATTTGAAACTTCAATTTTAGAGGTCTTATATGACTTTGGGAGAGGTGAAAAGGGAATTTCAATTTTAAATAAGGGTGGTGAAACGGATCGAAACCTTATGGATATTTTACAATCTGTTTGTTTAAATCGGCTTTAGATTTTACGCAAATTATAAACAAAATAACTCAAACTCTGACTTATTTATAAAATAGATTAGGCGGATTTGGGTTGGGGTACTCAAATAGTCCGTTTATCTTCTTAACCTTGTCCAGTAACTCTTACGGCCTGACTCATCTCCCTCGCAGCCTTACAGCGACTCGGCGAGAAGCGGCGCTAGGGGTGATAAAACGAATCCAAATCCGATAGATGTTCTGAGACCTATCTGTTTAAACCGGGTTTGAATTTTCCACAAGCTTTGTGTTTATAAACGAATGAATTAAACTGGACTCATTTATTAAATAGGTTACACGTATTTGGTCGGGTACCATAGAATAACGCGTTTATCTTCTTAACGTAACCCAGTAACCCTTACGGCCTTACTCATCTCCCTCGCGGCCTCACAGCGACTCGGCAGAAGCAGAACTGCAAAAGCCTCACTAGCTCCCTGCTACGATCTCCCTCACGGCCTCACAGCGAGAAGCGGCGCTGTGGCAGTCATGGTACGTGCTACTGCTACAAAAGTCGATTTGATCTCTGCTACGGTCTTCAAGGTTTGATCTCTGCATTTCCCACTCCAGCGGCGCGTCTCAAAAGTCAATTTGATCTCTCTCCTGTCTTTAAGGCTTGATCTCTCGCTCTCTCTCAGTAGGTTGAAGTTCGATCTGTAACTTAGAGCCAGCGATGATTTGTTGTGCTCTGTCTTGTTCTTCTTGAAAACATTTCAATTCGGCTATTCCGCTCCCTCCACGCTCCAGATCTGCAGATCATCCGCATTGAAGTATGGGGCAAGAAGGAAACTGGAGCAAGGGGTGTGTGAGGAGGACGCAACTGCAGTGTGAGAGAATTGACAATGGCGGTGGAGATGAAGACGAACCAAACGGGTTTTTGAAGCATGAGATGATGAAAGTGCCGGACTTCGCCGAGCGGTCGCCTGTTGCTAAAGATGAATGCGAGAATGAATGCCTCAAGAATTCTTCACGTGGGCTATAAAGTGATCTCAATTTCTTTTAAGTGTGATCCATCACCTAATTTGTCTACTGATTTGAGCTCACATAAAAAAAGCCTAATTAAATTTACAGATACTCTATTTTTTTTTTTAAATTATGTTATTTTATATGAAATGTTTAAAAAAAATTAAAATAAATAAATTATATTTTTTAAATGGGTGAGTTTGTGTTTACATAGTAGTCATGCGTCAATAAACAGGTCAATCCGAACCCAAATCCATTTATGACTTGCTCGAACCTCACCTATTAACTCATTTTGCCACCCCTAATTTTAGAGCTCTTAAGTTATAACTTTGGGAGAGGTGAAAAGAGTTTATGATGGAAATGAGCTTGGCTCCCTTTGTGTTGTTTGCCTTACATATCATGAAACAAGCACATGTCTCATGAATATTGATTATCATTGACTAGTGAACTTTGGGAGAGGTGAAAAGGGTTATATGATGGAGATAAGCTTAGCTCCCTTGGTGTTGTTTACCTTACAGATCACGAAACAAGCACATGCCTCATGAATATTTATTTTCTCTGACTAGTGAGGCTCAGATTTCCATGAAATAGTATGTTGTCATTTTGAACAAGCAATCTATTAATCAATTTTTTATTTTATTTTATTTTTGCTATAATTTAGGATAGAGCTTGAGTTGCTTCAAGATACTATGTGTAAATAATTTCTTGTGAAATTTCACTAAATTCTAAATGGAGCATATGTCTTTTGAGGATCATGCATAATCTTTGGCTGATTGTGGGGTGTTACAAATCCAATAATGGTCCATTTTGATTTAGAATGAGCATTTAAATTTAATTTTTTACAAGATTTTAAGATGGAGCTTGAGCTACTAGGAGATTGATTAATCAATCAACGAACACACGTATCTGCATTCAATAGTTTATTTGCTAAATTTTTATAATAAAGCATATATATCCCAAAGAATGATTTATATGTTATTTTTTACCAATTAGCAATATGTTGTATTATGTAGCTTATATATTGAGCGAAAGACATGTACAAAGAGAAAACATGAAGAAATAGTAATACTGACTTGCAGGAGGAAACCATCGACGATTTCCCTATAACCGATGATGGTTTGGTCCAAGTGCAGTGAAACAGTCGACGATTCTGAATCTGTTACTTCAACTATTTGCTCTCGATATTAAATTGTCAATGGTATCTCTGTAGATCGTCGATGGTTTGGCTTGGTTACTCAACATTTGTTTCCAAATTTTGAATTAGGAGTTGGACAAGTTGGGTTTTGAAGGAAAAGCCTCTAGAAACTTATATATACATGGTATATGTTGTAACTCTGTAATGTTCAAGTCTTTTGGATACAAGATAATGAAAATTACATTGTCGATTTCTCCCATGGATGTAGGCACTAGAGAACCGTATAATTCTTTTAACCCTCGCACAGTTGGTTTAGCCCCTACCAGTGGTTTTTTATCCTAGTGCATTTGGTTTAGTTCTACCAGCGATCTTTATCCTTTTAATCCTAGTGCAATTGGTTCAGTCCCTACTGGTGATCCCATTTTTAATCTTGTAGTTGGTTTAGTCCTTACTGATGGTTCAATCATATCTTATATAAAGATGATATGTAGTCCTCCAACCACTATATTGTCTTATGTAGAGATAATTAGTAATCCTCTAGTCAGTACTTCTACTTTTAACATAAAGATGGCTTATAGTCCTCTAGTCCCTGCATTCCTTCATACAGAGATGGTTAGTATTCCTCTTTCCACTACACCTTATTTCCTATGCAGAGATGGCTAAGCCTCTAGTCACTACATACCCTTGTGTAGATATGGTGAGTGATCCTCTCACCATTACATTCTTTTTGCTTTTTTAACTCCTTCATATTGTGGGCAAAGATAGTGAGTGATCCTCCCACCTCTACAACCTTTAGTCCCTGTCGATGGTTTTCTTACCTCACCATCTACTCTTGACCAAAATGGTTATCCATGTCTTTATATGATTCCTATAATAGAATATAACAAAGCATACTTCCTAAATCTCTGAGTACCAAATATACAAAGAGGAACAATAATTGTCACCTCATTTTGTCTGAGCTATGACAAAAAGAAAAAATGTTAACTAATTTTTCAAAATAAAAAGAAACTTTAAATTTAAAAACTAATATAAAGAAGAAAAAATTAATTAATAGAAGCAAAAATTTTAAAATAAAAATAGAGAAAAAAAAAATCAAGCACATGAACTCACATGCTCGTGCATGGCTATCTATGCACAGGCATGTTTCCTTGTTTTTAAGCCAAAACAGCATTGTTTTGTTTAAGCCAATTGAAAATAAAGGGGGTGAAGGCAAAATGACATTATTTTGCATTCCCCTTTGTCATCTTCTTCGTGGCATCTCTAGACACGTGCATTGCTAACACTAGCGGGTCTTCCACCATTATATTTGGTGAGCTAGCTTGCCTAGCCCTCTCTAATCCCCCTCTACCTTGCCAAAAGCCCCAAAAGAACCTGCCTATCTCTCCTCCCCTTTCCTAATCCCCAAATCCACATTTTTTGCTCAAACCACCAATTGGTCGAGATTTAGTCTTACTGGCCATTGTTGCCCACTCATCCTCGTTGCCACTAGTCAAAGACCACTTGTCTGGCCCTTACCCACTCAAACCTAAACATATTTAAGCCTAAAGAACACAAAAGAGATCCAAAAGCCTCACCCACAACCAAGATCTCTTCATATTCTTCTTTGTTCCAATGAACCAGCTCCGACCATTCAAATCGTTGGGTCCTCTCTCCCTCTTCTTATTTTCTTATCTAGTTCATTGTTGTTGCAACTTTTAGAATCATATCTCTCTCTCTCTCTCTCTCTCTCTCTCTCTCTCTCTCTCTCTCTCTCTCTCTCTCTCTCTCTCTCTCTCTCTCTCTCTCTCTCTCTCTCTCTCTCTCTCTATAACATAGATGAACAGTGATTTGTAGTGTAATCTGTGAACACAATGGCATGTTAGCGTACGTGAAAATGCATTCAAATGTATAGGCTTGGGGATAAACATGCATGTTAATATGTATACATGCGTAGTTGCTTGCATTGATTGGAAATAATGCACATAGAAGTTTCATAGTATGCTAAGCAATGTGCATGTGTGTGCATGTTAAGCACATGGATGCATGTATGGTAATGTAAAGAGTAAATAATGTATGCATATGAGGTAATGTATGTAACAACCTGTTTAATAAACTGATTTTTTTTTTTTTCTACTATGATAATCTACATGTTCTGATACCATACTGGGATAAACCCAACCATGAACCTGAGCAGCGAGAAGCATAAATCACATAGACATAACCATATGAAAAATATATACAAAATACAAAAACCAATACCACACAATACCAGAGTACTACATGGTTCCCAAAATATACTCATATCACTGTTTACCCAAAATACCCTCAACCAGGCTAGGATATACAAAAACACTCCTAAAATAAACTCACTCTCTGACATGGCACCACTGAAACCCCTCTATCTGTGAGCCTGATCTGCTCGCCTACCTGGATCACCTGAAAAATGATTCAACACAGGGATGAGTCAACACTCAGTAAAATGAAATATGCTATTACTAGTGTGTGGCAAATGAGCTACTATATCATGAAATTTGTTATCAAATAAACATGTATAACTGAGTATATAAATAAAGTACAAGTGATAAAGTACACCCCCCTTTCCATGTTGCTTAACATAACAGTATCATAGGTTACTAATCAAAATACTTCTATTATACATTGGTATATTCCCTATTTCTATAAATTTGTACATACGTAATAGTAACTGAAAATGTTCCCTGTGGATATTTGTGTATCATGACTTACCCCCTCATGACAAGGTTGTGCGGCCCGTAGGCAGGATTTACCTTGGCTGGCCAACCAGGAATAAATCACTATACTCCATCGGTTGATCTGCCCACCTCAACCCATATTTGGATGGGGAGCCTATCCTCTTCAAAGGCCTAGGTGATCGACCTTACCACGTATTATCTAAATAGGTGGTTGCACTCATAAAGTAACATAATATCTATAGCAACGGTACTGTGTTTTGTAGCTACATAGTCCAACAGAGTCTGATATCATATAATATGTTTATATATATATATATATATATCTGATTTACCATGATTCTGAAATAACTGTAATAACAGTGATGTTACATAAACTGTACTGTAATTCATACGTCGTACTGCTGAGAATTGTATAATCATAACACTGAAACTGCATAATCATAACACTAAAATTTGTATAATCATGGTACTAGAATTCGTATAATTATGGTACTAAAATCCATAAAATCATGGTAGTAAAATATCGTAAAATCAGAACACTGAAATATCATACAACATATCTTCGTACTATATTCATATTCACAAGCCACACGATACTTTAATACATAATTTTCATCATTTACTAAACTGTATAATATATTAAAAATACCTAACATAGCATATTTCCCTTACCTGATTACTGGAAAGCCCCTATGGGATACTAGCCTAACACCCACAGGGCCTCCTACAAAACACCCTGAAAATAATATTTGCCAAAACATAATATCAGTATTTCATCACCTACATCATTTCTTATAACTACCATAAGGCCAAAAATGAGCTAAAAGGTCTTACCCTGAATTTGGGATGAAATCCAACTTCGTTTTCCCAACGATCCGCTGTGACAGCCTTGTAGAGAACTTCGACGGGAGCATTGTGGTAGCCTCAAATCTTCGATCCGGTGACTGATGGAGCCAACATCGAAGAGAGAAGGAAGAGAGTGACGTAGAGAGAGAGAGAGAGGAGCGCAGAGAGTGAATAAAAATCAGATTTTTAACTATTTATAGGGTTAGATTCGTCGATGAGACACGTCGCCTCGTCGACGAGTCCTTCTTTAAATTCGTCGACGAGACCCTGTATTCGTCAACGAAATTTAGAGCAGCCCAAAATCGTCTCTCGGTATTTTCTCATCGACGAAACCCTGTATTCGTCGACGAATTTCCTCATCCACTCGTTGACGAAGCCCTGAATTTGTCAACGAGTCCTGGCAATTCCTTGAATTATTATATTCTCCTAAAATGAGATGTCGTCGAAGTCTACGACCTCCTTCTATTTCTGTTTCTATTTCTCTCTCTCTTATTATATTTAAATACTATTATTTTTCGGGTCACTACATTCTCCCCTCCTTATAAAATTTCATCCTCGAAATTTACTATTTGCATCTTTAGCTATACTCTCCATCATCTAGTAAAAGAAAAGGGTCTACTTATTTTATTACCAGCTCTCACTTATGGCGGAGGAAATCCGTGGTTACATGGGTAGTTCTGGGAGATTACAACCATAAAAGAAAATTTTCCCCAAAACCAAAATACTACCTAACCTATACTCTACATTACAATTACACTGGACTTAACAAAATAAAATTACTACAACTTTAATTATACATCATTGCTATGATCCACTAAACAAGTGGGGATATTTCTGTCTAATCTCGCTTTCAAGCTCCCACGAAGCTTCTTCTATAGTGTGATTTCTCCACTGAACTTTCACTAGTGGTATCCTTTTGCTGCATAATTCTTGTTCATTCCTATCCAAAATCTGTACTGGAGCTTCTTCATACGCTAAAGTCTTACTGACTTCCAATTTTGCATGGCTGATGATATAGGAAGGATCTAGGACGTATTTCTTTAACATAGAAACATGAAATATGTTATGAACTCAAAATAAAGATGGTGGTAGAGCCAGCCGATAAGCTACTGATCCAATCTTCTTAAGTATCTCAAAAGGGCCAATAAACTTAGGGCTCAACTTACCCTTCTTCCCAAATCTCAAGATCCCCTTCAGTGGAGTTATTCTCAAAAAAACATTATCACCTACTCTAAATTCCAATTCCTGGCGGCGAGTATCTACATAACTTTTCTGCCGACTCTGTGCTGCACTAATTCTATCTCGAATAAGTCAGACTTTATCACATGCTTACTGAATTATCTCTGGACCCAAAACTCACTTTTCGCCTACTTCATCCCAGAAAAGAGGAGATTGACATCTCCTACCATACAATGCCTCATAGGGTGTCATGCCGATGCTAGACTGATAACTGTTATTATAAGCAAATTCAACTAGTGGCAAAAACTGAATCCAACTACCTCCAAAGTCTAACACATAGGCATGAAGCATATCTTCCAATACCTAGATGGTTCTCTCAGTCTGACCATCGGTCTGAGGGTGGAAAGTTGTGCTGAATGCTAGCTAAGTCCCTAGTGCCTCCTACAAACTCCTCTGAAACCATGATGTAAAACGTGGATCACTTTCCGAGACTATGGATACCGGCACTCCATGTGATCGAACAATTTCCTGTATGTAAATCTCTGCTAACCTGTTCATAGAGTAGCTAATCTTAATAGGTAGGAAGTGCGCTGTCTTTTTTAACCTATCAACTACTACCCAGATGGCATTCTGACCATGCGATGCTGGCAGCAGCCCAGTAACAAAATCCATAGATACATGGTCCCACTTTCACTCGAGAATGAAAAGTGATTGCAACTGGCCAGCCGGCCTCTGGTACTCAACCTTAACCTGCTGGCACGTTAAACACTGCTGCACAAACTCTGCAATCTCCCTCTTCATGCCACTCCACCAGAAATAATCTCGTAGATCCCTATACATTTTCGTACTGCTAGGATGAACAGTGTATAGAGATCTATGTGCCTCCTCTAGAATCGTTCTCCTGATGCTGTCATCTGCAAGCACACACAATCTAGTGTGAAATCTCAGAACCCCATCATTAGAAAATATTAAACTCCTCCCCCTGACCATCCTGAACTCTGGCTATCACCTCCACTAACTCTAGATCATCTCTCTGAGCAGCTTTAATTTTTTCATACAATGTGGGTTGTACAACCAAACTGGAAATAAGCACCTGAGAATCATCCTCCACTAACTCCACACCGAGTCTTTCTAAGTCCATCTGAATCGGATGCCGAATTACTGTTGCTAGCTGTGCTGTGTCTCCTGATTTACAGCTAAGTGCATCAACTACCACATTTACTTTACCTGGGTGGTAATTGATGGTGTAGTCGTAATCCTTGATAAGCTTCAACCACCTCCTCTGTCGCAATATTCAATTCTTTCTGTGTAAAGATATATTTTAGACTCTTATGATCAGAAAATATCTCACACCTCTCACCATAAAGGTAATGCCTCTAGATCTTTAGTGCATGTACAACCGCAGCCAATTCTAGATCGTGAGTAGGGTAGTTCTTTTAATATTCTTTCAACTTTCTGGACGCATACGCCACCACCCTACCCTGCTGCATCAGCACACAACCGAGCCTTTTCAAGGACGCGTCATTGTAGATAACATAACCATCACCTCCCGATGGAATCGTCAGAACTGGTGTAGTGATGAGCCACTGCTTTAATTCCTGGAAGCTCTATTCGCATTCTTCATCCCACTCAAATCTGGCATTTTTCCTAGTCAACCGCGTGAGAGGACCTAACAAGGCTGAAAACCCATCAACAAAATGACTGTAATAACCTGCCAGTCCTAAGAAGCTCCTAACTTCCTGCACATTTCTTGGCCTAGACCAGTTTACCACCACATCAATCTTGCTGGGATCCACCGAAATACCATCCCCCGAGATCACATGGCCTAAAAATGCCACCTTCTCAAGCCAAAAGTCACACTTTCTAAACTTAGCATAAAGCTTCTCCTCCCTGAGAGTCTGCAACACCTACCACAAATGCACCTCATGCTCCTCAAAAATCGTCGAGTACACCAGTATATCATCAATAAAAACTACTACAAACTGATCTAGATACTAGTGAAAAACTCTATTCATCAAGTCCATGAACATGGTCGGGGCACTCGTCAGACCAAATGGCATAACGAGGAACTCATAGTGCCCATATCTGGTCCTGAAGGCTGTCTTCGCAACATCCTCTGCTTTCACTCTTACTTGATGATACCCGAATCTGAGGTCAATCTTGGAATATACCTGTGTACCCTGGAGCTAATTAAACAAATCGTCTATACGGGGTAGAGGATATTTATTCTTGATAGTAACTTTATTTATCTCCCTGTAATCAATGCACATCCTCATGAACCCGCCTTTCTTCTTTAGGAACAACACTAGAGCTCCCCATGGCAATACACTAGGTCGTATAAACCCCTTGTTCAACAAATCCTGCAACTACTCCTTTAATTCTCCCAATTCAGCTGGAGCCATATGATACGGGACCTTAGAGATCGGCGTAGTCCTTGGAGGTAAATCTATAGGAAAATCTACCTCGCACACAGGAGGCAACCTTGGTAGCTCCTCTAGAAAAACATCTAGAAATTCTCGTACTACTGGAGTGCTATCAATCTTCGATTCATTTTCAGATACTTCTTTCACAAATGCTATAAACGCCTGACCTCCATCTAGGAGTAATCTATTCAACTGCACGGCGGGCACCAGCTGTGTTGGAGGACGTGTCTGTGAACCAACGAATTTGAATTCCTGCTCTCCAGGAGGTCTGAAAATTACTTCTTTCTAGAAACAATCAATGCTAGCGTAGTTAGCAGCCAACCAGTCTATACCCAGTATTATATTGAACCCACACATATCAAACACAATAAGATCTGCTGGTAGCACTTTCTCCTGAATTCCTATCGAATAACCTCTAAGTATCCTCTGACATCTGATCACTGATCCTGATGGTGTAGCTACCGACAGTGCTATATCTAATGACTAGGTCTCACTCTCAAATAATTTAACATAAGATGTAGAAATGAAAGAATGAGTAGCACTCGAGTCAAAGAGAACAATAACTAGATATGATGAAACAGTAAATGTACCTGTCACTACATCCGTAGCAGCCTCTGCATCTCCTGGCATCAAAGCGTATACTCGTGTTAGGGCCACATTCCTATGCTGGCCACCCTGAGGCGCTTGGTATCCTCGCCAAGCTGCCTGATGTCCTCCCTGATAGGGCCTGGGAGCTGGGACCTGGTCCTGCTGACCTGGGCACTCACACATCACGTGATCGAGTCTCCCACAACGATAACATACACCTTTGCCTACTCGGCACTCTCCCAAATGATGTCTCTCATATGTCTAACACACCAGGTATGTTGGTACACCCTGGTTCCCATGAGGTCCTGCCATCTACCTCTGGTCTCACCTATCACGATCTCCTCTCCATGGACCCGTACTGGAACCAGCCTGAAAACCCTGAGGCACAGGCCTCTTCCTCTGACTCTGAGCTGCTACATCCCTCTGAATACCACTCTCAATGATTGCAACTCTATCTACAACCTCTTTGAATGTCGGAGCCCTGAAACCAATCACCTGCTCAAATAGATTCTGCCTCAGTCCCTCTTCAAACTTTCTAACCTTTTTCTCTTCATTAAGTGCTAGATGTGGAGCAAAATGCGACAACTCGACTAACCGAGCCGCGTACTAAAATACAGTCATCAGCCCCTGTACCAAATGCAGAAATTCTACTGCCTTCGCACTCTAAACGATAGCTGGGAAATACCACTCGAAGAACAGCTCCTTGAATCGGTCCCACGTCACTGGAACTGGAACCGGCTTCTGCTCCTTTATCAGTCGCGCTGCTCTCCACCAACGCTTCACCTCCCCCATCAGCTTAAATGTGGCAAATGCTACCTTCTGCTTATCCATACATGGAAGCACTGTCAATGTCTCCTTGATATCCTGGACCTAATTCTTAGCTACAATCGGGTCATCACCTCCAACAAAGGATGGGGGCTTCATATGCGTAAACTGCTCAATCGAACAGTCATGCTCCCCAGAGCTCCTGGCCATCTTAGCCATCACCTGTTGAGTGACACTGCACAGTACAACATCTGTATCTCCTCCACCTATGCCGGAAGGTCCTAACCTGTCCTCCTCAGCATTCATGCCACTACTTCCTGGGTCCATCTTGAAAACAAGAAACACACTTAAGCACTTTATCTCCTATATGGACCTATCATGTATTAACTTAAAATTAACTACCTTCCCTGACCTTAACTCAATATCTAATTCTGTCACCTAGACACACAACCCGACAATAGTTTACTATGGTTTTCCTGAAATCGTCACCCTAGGAAAAGCACAGAAACCACTACAGAAATCCTGTACCCAGACACAGAACAAACCCCAATCCTTTTCCTATACTCTGGTATTACTTCTGCTGCACTCTAAAGTCTACAGAACCTAGCAAACCTAGGCTTTGATACCAAACTGTAACGACCTGCTTAATAAACTAATATTTTTCTTTTATACTATGATAATCTATATGCTCTAATACCAAACTGTAACGACCTGCTTAATAAATTGATTTTTTTTTTTTTTATACTATGATAATCTACATGCTCTGATACCATACTGGGATAAACCCAACCACGAACCTAAGCAGCGAGAAGCATAAATCACATAGACATAACCATATGAAAAATATATACAAAATACAAAAACCAATACCACACAATACCAGAGTACTACATGGTTCCCAAAATATACTCATATCACTGTTTACCCAAAATACCCTCAACCAGGCTAGGATATACAAAAACACTCCTAAAATATACTCACTCTCTGACATGGCACCACTGAAACCCCTCTATCTGTGAGCCTGATCTGCTCGCCTACCTGGATCACCTGAAAAATGATTCAACACAGGGATGAGTCAACACTCAGTAAAACGAAATATGCTATTACTAGTGTGTGGCAAATGAGCTACTATATCATGAAATTTGTTATCAAATAAACATGTATAACTGAGTATATAAATAAAGTACAAGTGATAAAGTACACCCCCCTTTCCATGTTGCTTAACATAACAGTATCGTAGGTTACTAATCAAAATACTTCTATTATACATTGGTATATTCCCTATTTCTATAAATTTGTACATACGTAATAGTAACTGAAAATGTTCCCTGTGGATATCTGTGTATCATGACTTACCCCCTCATGACAAGGTTGTGCGGCCCGTAGGCAGGATTTACCTTGGCTGGCCAACCAGGAATAAATCACTATACTCCATCGGTTGATCTGCCCACCTCAACCCATATTTGGATGGGGAGCCTATCCTCTTCAAAGGCCTAGGTGATCGACCTTACCACGTATTATCTAAATAGGTGGTTGCACTCATAAAGTAACATAATATCTATAGCAACGGTACTGTGTTTTGTAGCTACATAGTCCAACAGAGTCTGATATCATATAATATGTTTATATATATATATATATATATATATATCTGATTTACCATGATTCTGAAATAACTGTAATAACAGTGATGCTACATAAACTGTACTGTAATTCATACGTCGTACTGCTGAGAATTGTATAATCATAACACTGAAACTGCATAATCATAACACTAAAATTTGTATAATCATGGTACTAGAATTCGTATAATTATGATACTAAAATCCATAAAATCATGGTAGTAAAATATCGTAAAATCATAACACTGAAATATCATACAACATATCTTCGTACTATATTCATATTCACAAGCCACACGATACTTTAATACATAATTTTCATCATTTACTAAACTATATAATATATTAAAAATACCTAACATAGCATATTTTCCTTACCTGACTACTGAAAAGCCCCTGTGGGATACTAGCCTAACACCCACAGGGCCTCCTACAAAACACCCTGAAAACAATATTTGCCAGAACATAATATCAGTATTTCATCACCTACATCATTTCTTATAACTATCATAAGGCTAAAAATGGGCTAAAAGGTCTTACCCTGAATTTGAGATGAAATCCAACTTCATTTCCCAACGATCCGCTTCAGCAGACTTGTAGAGAACTTCACCGGGAGCGTCGTGGTAGCCTCAAATCTTCGATTCGGCGATTGATGGGGCCAAAATCGAAGAGAGAAGGGAGAGAGTGATGTAGAGAGAGAGAGAGAGAGAGAGAGAGAGAGAGAGAGGAGCGCAGAGAGTGAATAAAAATCGTATTTTTAGCTATTTATAGGGTCAGATTCGTCAGCGAGACACATTGCCTTGTCGACGAGTCCTTCTTTAAATTCGTCGATGTGACCCTGTATTCGTCGACAAAATTCAAAGCAGCCTAAAACCGTCTCTTGGTATTTTCTCATCGACGAAGCCCTGTATTTGTCGACTAATTTCCTCATCCACTCGTTGACGAAGCCCTGTATTCGTCGACGAGTCTTAGCAATTCCTTGAATTATTATATTCTCCTAAAATGCGATGTTGTCGAAGTCTACGACCTCCTTCTGTTTCTATTTCTATTTCTCTCTCTCTCTTATTATATTTAATACTATTATTTTTTGGGTCACTACAATGTATGCACGAATATATGTAATAATGACATGGTGCACTTATATATCCATGAAATGCATAAGTTGTATGCATGGCAAGAAATTGCATGGTCAAAAGAGAGTATAGCAACATATATATGGATGTGAGTAGTGGCAATGTGTGTGTGTGTGTGGATGCATAAACGGGTACATTTATATGCACAAATGTATGAATGTGTGAATATACATGTTGAAAATAGAATTGGGTTCCCAAGAGGGGGTGAATTGGGTTAATTAAAAATTTATATTCTTTTTTAAAAAAAATTTGTATTTTAATTACAACAAAAAACTTAATTAAGTAAACTAAATAACAATCACAACCCAAACACTCAACAAAGTACTTGAAAGATAAACAATCCAATCAAACAACAAAATTGAAATCAATTGATCAAACACTTGATGCTTTTGGTAACAGCCCTATGGTTATATGCAAGCCCTATTTTGATTGTTTGTAATGCACTCTCTTAACCAAGATTTCCACAAATTTATCAACATACTCCCTTGTGCGTTTCCGCAAAAGATTAATTAACACGTACTTTCTAGAGTTTAGAGTCTTCTCTGAATTCTTACTTAAGCCCTGCAATCTGCAATTTTCATTCACAATATATAGTGCAGAAAATAAAAGTGTAGGGTAGAGAGAAGACACCAAGATTTTATGAGGTTCGGCTTATCCTCAGCCTACGTCCTTGCCTTTGGCAAACCACCAAAGGATTTACTATATCAGTTCCTTTACCAGGCGAAACAACACCATTTACAAAATGCTCCTTTGATTAGGTTAGAGTCCACCTCTCCAAATGATATACCCTCGTTTGGTCCAACGATTCAGCACTCGAACCATCAATCAAGTAACAGTAGGTATATTCCATTAAGTTTGGGAATATTCCATTATAGTTGACCAGATTTGACTAGGTTTAACCAAATCTTTGACCGGGTTTTTCGGAGTCATTTTGGGTCCATTTTTCAAACTACTTGAACCATTTCTAAGGTTTTCGATGGTTTTGGCTCCAGTCGTGTTGTCCATTTGAGCTAATTTCATCTTTAGATCAACGAGTTGAGATGTCAAACGAAAAGAGTTCGAAGATCGAGATGTTTAACCGCAATAATTTTGGTTTCTGGAAGATGTTGATTGAAGATTACTTGTTTGGGAAGGAATTGCACTTACCATTGAAGGGTAAGCCAGCATTTATGAATGAGGACAAGTACGAGTTGCTTGACCGAAAAGCTCTCGGAGCTATCAAAATGACGTTGTCAAAATCTATGGCATTTAATATCAAGCATATATCATCCACCAAGTCTCTAATGGATGTGCTTTCTAATGTGTACGAGCAGCCGTCAGCCGCTAATAAGGTACATCTTATGAAAAGGTTATTTACTATAACCATGTTTGCAAGTGAAAGTTTTAGTAGACATTTGAATAGTTTCAACAAGTCTTCAGACCAACTTGCTTTAGTTGGGATTACATTTGATAGTGAGATTCGTGCCTTACTGATTCTCAATCAGTTGCCCGAAAGTTGGAATGATGTTCTTACTGCAATCAATAGCTCCGCAGAGAAATCAAAGCTAGTATACGATGAGGTTATCAACATGATTTTGACAGAAGAAATTAGAATGCAGTTAAATCATGGTTTCACTTCAAGTTCAGCCTTGAACATGGAAATTTAAGGTAGAGGAAATAGGCATGGACGATCAAACAACCGCGGAAGATCTAGGCCCAAGTGGTCTAAATCCAGAAATCCCAGAGGTTCTCAGGACACAGTTTTCCAGGTCACAAAAAATATTGAGTGCTGGAATTATGGAAAAACTAGTCATTACAAGAACCGGTGCAAAGGTCCGAAGAAAGAATATGAGACGAAAGCAAAGACAGAAGCAAATGTTGCATCAGAAAATGATGATATGTTGATATGTTCTTTGGAGAGCAAAAGGGAGTCTTGGGTGTTAGAATCTGGAGCTTCATTCCATGCCACTTGTAGTAGAGATTGCCTAGAGGAGTATACACCAAGTGATTTCGATAAACTATACCTTGGCAATGATCAACCTTGCAACATAGCTGGCAAAGGGATAGTGAAGATCAAGATGAACGGGTTAGTATAGAAGCTAAGAGATGTTAGATATATTCCAAACCTAAGAAAGAACTTAATCTCAGTTGGTCAATTGACAGATAAAAGATATAACACAACTTTCATTGGTGATGAATGGAAGATTTTAAAGGGTGCATTAACGATTGCACGAGGTAAGAAAAGTGGTACTTTTTATGTAACTCCTAATGCATGCATGTCTATTACATTTGCTACTAGGAAATGATGATAGCAACATTTGGCATCAACGACTCGGACACCTGAATGAGAAGGGACTCAGGGTGATGCGCTCAACTCTTTTTATGTCTTTTCTTTCATCTTCAAGTTTAATAACCAAGAGTTATAATATTTTCAATGATTCTAGCTTGGCTTTGAGTTCTTGGGCTTAACGGACCCAAAAGTCACAATGATTATTTCTTTGAGAGTTCTAAGCCTATATTTGCTTTTTTTCTTATGATTTACAATACGTGAGAGGCCTAAGTTCAAATGGCTTTGAATGTTAAGGTTCGTGCATAGGTTTCTTTGAATTTTGTTCCATCATCTAGATTGAAACCTATATTAACCATTTTAGCCATTTAATTTAATTCGCAAAGTTGAAGCTCTAAAGGATTTGATTTAATGTTTGAGAGCTTATAAAAGAAAGAAGAATAAATGCTCTTAAGGATAAAATCTTTATTAAGTTTGGGAGAGTATTTTTGAAAAGCATGACATTATTTAATATAGGCAAGCTAAGGATTATGTCCTGACCATTTTGGAAAGAGCATTATAAAGTATATGAATTTTGACTGTAGCTCTTTGGTGATTGAAAAGTATCCATTGAGTATGATCACTATTTTAAGTAAGGATACGAACCATGGAGTAGGATGAAAACTTTACCGAATGTGATTGTGGTTGGTAAAGATTCCCTGTGCAGGATACGGTATACCAAAAGTAGAAGATTTTTATATTTTAAGCACAAAGGGGAATATTTTGATTAATTAGTGAAACTAGAATCCCTTTGTGGTTGCCTCTAATTTTGATTATGGAAGGATGTCTTTATGTAAGCACTAGTTAGAGTAGGGACTAATGATCATTAGTGCTTGAGCCTAGAGTGTTGACTAACCTAAGGTTAAGGCTTTTATATTCAAAAATGAGTTTAGGTTTAACTGATATATATTGAGATGGATTCCCAAAAACTCAAACATGTGCAATGGACAAGATATGCTTAGCTTAAGATTTGTATATTCAAGCATGAATTAAGCATTAAAAATTTGACACCAAGCAGGGATGCTTTTGTCCATTTGGAAGCGGATTTTAATTAAGTTGTAGCCAATGATTTCATATTTTAACCAATGAATATATGCATTAAGTTCAGATTGGTTATATACTTGGATTTGTAGATTGGCTTGATTTTTCAAAATACTTAGTATGTAAAATTTTAAATAGTGGACATATACTAAGATTTTACATTTTTTGCCCGAACCATTTCCTAAGCCTTTAGTCAACACTCCCCCCTATGGCTAATCCTAAACGCTAAGGAAGAATTATGTGATCATGTAATTCCTATTTGAGTAAATTCTTCCTTGAATTTCAAGGGGTTTGTTTTCTCAACAACCCATACCATTTTTCTATCTTTTATTCTTGATGGGTTAGGAGTCGGTGATTTTTTGACTTTCTATACTCGTTTGGGTTTTACACCTTTTCTTTTAAACGGGCAATCAAATTTTACGTGCCCCTTCTTTTTACATAAGACACATGTGGTGCGAATGTATAAACTGGAAGAGGTACTAGCATAGTGTTTCAATTCTTTTACAAAGTACCCCATGTATAGTTTCTTCCTTTTCCTATTTTTAATTCCATTAAAACATATACCTTCTTTATCTAAGGTCATCTTTTGTGAACTTAAGAGTTTGTCAAAATTTTCTTTATCTCTAGTGAATGTATGGATGATCTTACACTGGTCTTCTATTTTCTTTTCTAGATCTTGAATTTTCAAGTTCTCTAGACCTTTGCAAACATTCTGAAGTTTCATAAATTCTTTAGACATTTGGTTTGCTTTACTCTCAAGTTCTGCAATAAGAAGATTTTTATTATTATCATTTGAAGTTTGAGATCTTAATGCATTCAAATCTTTTTCTAATTTTTCATTTTTGTTTACTAATTGTTTGATTTTAAAATCATTTTTCCCTTTCAACAAGAACTTTTGATTCACATTCTTTCTCACAAGCCTCATACTTATTTTTCAAAGTAGTATATCTTTTATTAGCTTTAACAAGTGACTAATGAATTCTAATATATTCAATTTGCAGTTCTTCATAAGTAGGCATGCTCTCACTATCACTGCTATGACATGATTTAGAATCAGATGCATCATTCAAATCATCACATGAATCATTGTCAGGATTATCTAATGACACAGAAGGAGATGTGTTTACCTCATCATCAGCGTAATGACCTCAAAATTCATACCATTTTATATATATATATATATACATTTCTGAATTCACATCCATCCCTAAGCAGCGGAAATATATATCATACAACCATTCACATGTTTACTATATAATACCAGTATCTAGGATATACAGACTATAGTCGTACAAAAATGCCCTTCTATCATCCTTTACTAAAAAATATACCCAATTCTGTCAAAAACTCACCCTAAACCAGGGCGACCAAACACTCTCTCTATCCGCGAGCTTGTTCTGCTCGCCTATCTGACTCACTTGAAAAATGTTAGAGTAATGGGGTGAGTCGACACTCAGTAAGTGGAAATATATTATTACTAGTGTGTGGCAATTAAGTTAAGAATACTTAAAAATAGCAACTGAATTGTAATGCAATAAATAATCTGTAAAACATATTTTTCTTTCTCAATTTAAAATGTACTATATCGTCTATATTTTATACTTTTCATACTGATAATATCATACTATACTCATCATATACTATAAAACTGTATATGTGTATATATATATATATATATATATATATATATATATATATATATATAACTGTACTTATTCCCTGGGACTCTGTACATCATGATTTAACCCCTCATAACAAGGTTGTGCGGCCCATAGGCGGGACTCTATATGGTCAGCCCTCCAGATAAGTCAATATACTCTACACTACCTTAGCCGGGCCAAACTGCATCCTCTCCTAGGCACGGGATTGGCTACTACCTCGTCTAACCGGCCCCCTCTACCCAGTGTACTAGGGAGCTACATCCTCTCCGAACTCGGTTAGACGACACCCACGTACTATTTGAGATATGTGGTTGCACTCTATCTATATATAGCAACGGTACTGTGCTCTGTAATTTACATCTGTACTGTATCTGTCTGTAATCTTTCCACAGGGATCTGATACTATATACATATATACATATATACTCATTTACTGTTTTCGCCATGTTTCCAAAATTACCATCATGCTATCTTTCTATAATGTAAATACTATAGACTCTGTATTCTGTATCTATAGCATCTTTATGCTACCTCTATATTTATATATCTTTCTGTATCACTGTCTATATTCTCTGTTTGTATACTTTGTATGTTATGGTAATAGGAAACATGGCATACTAAACTCTATATTTTCTGTTCTGTATAAAGCTGTGATATAAATATTGTTCTGAATAATACTGTATATATGTATATGTATATATATATCTCTGTTTCATGAAACTATTCGTATAAAAGCTGTGAATGCATGTACAATTCTCTGTGAATATATATATAGCTGCATATTTTGTGTAACTCCATGCACTGAGAAAAACTATGTAAACTGTATATGCTGTCTACTTTCATGCATTCAGTATAGTATAGTGTGATACATATATATATATATATATATATATATATATATATATATATTATAAAAGCTATATAAATTGCATTGTCACATAAAAGTCTACTTAGACCACACAAGTATTTAAACTCATAATCTGTGAATACTGTATAATAAACTGGTATAAACATGTGTCAACGAAATCTCTAATAGCATTATAAAAACTCCTAACATAGCATATTTCCCTTACCATAACTTTGAAAAGCCCCTATATAATGCTGGTTCTGTACCCGCAGGATTCCTAGATCAACATCCTGAAAACACAATCCCCCAGAACAAAACATCAATATTTCTTAGCTTACATCATTTCCTATAACTGCCAGGTAGTCAAAAACTGAATAAAAGACCTTACCCTGGTTTTGGAATAAAATCCAACAGGTAGTCTATCCTGCGACTGGTGGGGCCGAAATCGAAGAAAGAAGAGAGAGGATTCATAGAAAGAGAGAGAGGGGCACTGGTAAATGGATAAAAATCCCGATTTTCAAATATTTATACTGCCAGATTCGTCGATGAGACACGTCACCTCGTCGATAAGCCTTTCATAAATTCGTCAACGAGTCCCTGTATTCATCGACGAAATTCAGGCTGCTCCATAATCCCTCTCAATATTTTCTCGTCGACGATACCCTGTATTCATCAATGAATTTCCTTATATACTTGTCGACAAGGCCCTATGTCGACGAGTTTCTTTATGCACTCGTCGACAAAGCCCTGTATTCGTCGATGATTTCTAACAATTCCTTGATATTATTATTCTCTCCAAAATGCGATGTCATCGACGAACGCTGCCTCTTTCTGTTCCTGTTTCCATTTTCCTCTTTCTTCAATATTTGAATATGAATATTTTCTGGGTCGTTACAGTCAGTTAGAGTTATGAAGCACGGTTTACGTCCTTCAAGATCCATAGAGCTTGAATCACAAGGAGTGATCGCCTTTTCTTGTGTAGTTGCTCCATATCTCATTTCAAGTTCGTCCCATATCTCCTTAGCACTATTACATGTCATAACCTCACAAAGAACATTAGAATCTAAAGCATGCAACAAGGTGTTCATGGCATCAAAATTTACCTGCACTAAGTTCCTATCATGATCATTCAATTTATACTTAGATTTAGGAACACTAGTACAACCAATGGATTTCGCAGGCACACTATCACCCTCATCAATGACTTTCCAGAATTTCCAAATTCAAAGCTTTCACATACACAATCATTATAAATTTACATACAGCATAGTTATCACCACAAAATACTGGTGGATGTGTGACCAATCTTCCCTCATATGAAGGGGATGCACTAACACGAGTCATCATGATATTTTACTAAATGACGTCTAAGTCTAAGTTACGAGGCTCTGATACCAATTGTTAGCTTTGGTGCAACCCCAAGAGGGGGGTGAATTAGGGATTTAAACATTATCACCTATGTCAATTAGTTTAACACTAGTATTACACAACCTAAGGTCGGTCTATGCAATCATTAAATAAGCATTCATGTGCTGTAAAGTAAAGTGCAGAAAAAGTAAATGATACACGCGATATGTTATCGAGGTTCGGCCAAAGTGCCCACGTCCTCGCCTTGGCTAACAAGCACAAGAATTACTACTATAGGCTCACTTAATAGGTGGAGCGGCACCTAAACAACTAGGTCAATTAGCACAGGGCTAACCTCAACCTTTACAATCAGGTCAATTAACACAAGGCTTACCTCAACCTACACAATCCTTCTGGACTAAATTACCGCCCCCTCAGGTCATGCCTAGAATACAATCAATGATATGAAATTTACGTACACGGAAATGTGCTTCTCAACTAAGCAGGCATGTACTACAATATGCGCAATATAATTAATACACTACCAAAATATAGGATATGATAAGCTCAATGTAGTCTAAGTGTCTACTCTCAAATATTTATGCAAATATTGCAATTGGTGTGTGAGAGTGTAAATGATATGATCTTTGGAGCAAATAATGATTTTAATCACAATGCACAAACAAAGATCACAAGCATACTTCAAATATCTTAACAAATATTTTTCTCAAAATAAACCACAAGAGATATTAAAAAATGGTTTGTAAAATATTTATTTGATCTTTGTAATAAAATGATAATCTCAATCAAAAGGTAAAAAAACAAAGATCTTTTAGCACTCAATCAAATATCTCAAAATAAATTTCTCAAAGATAAGCACAAGAGATATTTTTGAAAATGATGTATAAAATATTTTAGCAATCAAAATACAAGATGAACTCTTGAGTATTGCAATGAAAAATGCAAAACTCATAAGTTCTAAGAAGTTTTCCTACGGAAGGCTTATTTACAAAACCCCCTAGAAAAACTAGAAGCTTACTCTCAAAGAAAAATTAAACTCAATCAAACCGAGCAAGTGAGAGTTTAAGCTTGGTGAGATGAACACGAGAACTTTTACTAAGTGGTATTTGCAATATGGATGAGTAAGAGTGTGAGTATAAAGCTTAAATATGAAATATAGACTTTTTGATATTCAAAGAATATTTGCTAATTTGCTAATCTCATGCTAATTTTTACAAATGAAGGGGTATATATAGAATTCCCCAAAAATATAATCGTTTAGGACATGTAGGGTATTATTATAAAATTTTTAATATAATTTACCCCAATTAACCCCACTTAAATATTTTAAACACGACAAAAATGATGGGGCAACCCGAGAGCACTGGTCAACCGAGGTAAGTTCGGTTGACCGAGTTGTGCTGAGTTTGGTCAATTGGGCATAAATTCAACTACAAGTTCGATTGACCAGACACGGAGGTTCTAGGGCGATTTTCCTAATTAGAGCGGTTTGGTCAACCGAGAACCTTTTGAATTAACAAGTTTCGTTGACCAGACCTTTGAGTTCCACACGTGGGAACTCGGTCGACCAGGTGATTGGCATGCATTTTAGGCACAGTCGACCAAATGGTCAATATGTTGACTCCTAAGGAGTTCGGTCGACCGAGTATAAATGAACTAGGTAAATTCGGTTGACTGGGTTGTGGTCAATCTATTAACCCGGTTCCGGTTCGGTCAACCGAGAGGATTTTGTACTAACAAGTATGGTCGACCGAATGTGCCTATTTAGTGCATTTCGATTTTGTTCAATTATACAATCACCTTATCCATATGACCATACATATATGTGCATATGTGAGTGTCCTAGGGTCATTCTAAATCTTTTTTAAGACACCGAAAAAATCCATTGTCGGTCGACCAAAAGGTGTTCCCTAAGGTCCATCTATGGTCTAAAGCTTATCCTTCCTACCATGCAGGTAAGACATTAATTATTATAGACCATTTTCCAATCTTACTATTACAGACCCAAATAAATGATTAAATTACAATACAACATGAAAGAATTTTCAACGTCTTCAGGTCTTCACTTCATGTGCCATGTGCGTGCACCATATGATACTTCTGATTGGTCCTGCACACAAACTCATCAACCATTAAATACAACACGTATTTGTCATTATCAAAATCAAGTGTGACCTATAATGTCAACACAATGGTAGAAAATGAAGCTGGATTGAAAATCAAGAAGCTGAGAACCGATAACGGTGGTGAGTATGATGACACTGAGTTCAAGAAATTCTACTATGAGCACGGTATCAAAATGGAAAGAACTGTGCTAGGTATGCCTCAACACAACGGTGTAGCCGAGCGGATAAACCAGAACGTTGACAGAAAAAGCCAGAAGCATGCATATGTAATCAGGCTCACCAAAGATGTTTTGGGCATAAGCAGTCAACACAACAGCTTACTTGATTAACAGGAGTCCATCAGTACCATTGGACTATAGTCTACCAGAAGAAGTATGGAGCGGTAAAGAGGTAAGATTTTCATATTTGAGAGTTTTTGGTTGTATTGCATATGTACATATCAATGATCATGTCAGGAATATGCTTGATATGAAATCTCGAAAATGCACCTTCGTTGGTTATAGTGAAGATGAATATGGGTATCCCATTTTGGATGATGAAAACAAAAAGGTGATCAGAAGTAGAGATATGATTTTTGATGAAAAGATAGACACAAAACAGAACCTACATAATTTGAAATAACCTTTGTAGATGTGGATGATGTCCTAGAAGGTGTAAGGACATGTCAACGAAACATCGAGAATCCTCAGCAGAACATCGATCCTTAGGCAAAGGAACCTGTGGAGTAAATTGTTGCACCACCCCCTCCTACTCCAGCACCAGAGCTTAGGAGATCTTCTCAGCAACATGTACCAAATATGAGCTATGGGAATAATTTACTACTTACAGATGGAGGAGAACCTGAATGCTATGTTGAAGCATGTCGAGCAGTAGATTTGAACAAGTGGGAGCTTGCAATGAAAGATGAGATCAAGTCTCTTACCTCCAACAAAACATGGAAACTAGCTAAGTTGCCCAAAGGTAAGAAGACTTTTCACAACAAATGGGTGTACAAGATCAAAGAAAAGCATGATGGATCTAATGGCCTAACAAGGCTTACAATTCCTATTTTGATGATAACAAATCATGATATGTTTAATATGGTTTGTTTCAAGTGAAATTTTTTCAGGAACAAGGCAAAGCTTAGAGAGAATTCAAAGCTCAAAGGATGATAAAGCTTATAATGAAACTACTATCAAAAAGATCAAGAAAGAAAGATGATCAGAAGCTCAAAGATGATAGAAGAACAAAGAATCAATTGAAGATCAAAAGAATATAGTTTTAAGAATGGTTCAATGTAAGTATTTCAAGTAAACTTCAAATATAAACTAAATTGAAACTCTTATAAAACAAAAGAAACTTAGAAATGTGATGTTAGATAAACCCTAAAGAATGTTTTAAAATCAAAATGAATAAGGGTTCAAAAGAAGAAATTTTTTTTCTAAAAATTGATAGGCCAGGCGACTGCCTCCTTGTGGCAGGAAATTGCCTAAACAAGAAAAGTTTTTTAAAAGAGACAGTAGGATGCCAGGCGACTAAATGAGTACAGCCAGGCGCCTGGGTGGTCAAGCCAGGCGACTGTCTGGGTTCTGGCAGGCGACTGCCAGTATTCTGAGTTTTAAATTTCTTCTATGGCAGGCGATTGCCAAGTCGTGGCAAGCGACTACCACACTAATAGTTTTTAAAAATATCCAACAAGAAGATTTTTTAAATGGATTTCTTAGGCACTACTCTTTTGGAAAAACTTGGGGATTACTCCAAGTAAACTTGGGGGGCATAGAATTACTTTTAAACATCTATAAATAGCCCCAAACTTCAAAGATTTTTACACCAAAAAATTTTCCAACAATCAAAATTCCCTAACTCAAACTCTCTTGTGTTCATCCTACTTCAACTACTGAGTTACTGCTGATACAAATTCCGAAGTAGAGCCTTCAAAGTCTGAATCTTTCACTACTTGGAAGATATTTGGTGATCTAAATTTAGTTTGAGCTTCAATCTTTTTATATTTGATTTACTTTGAAGTATACTTGTCCTGAATCTTGTACTAATCTACTTTGCTGTGAGAGTGTCTTTTGTACACAAACTTTTCTCTATCTTCTTTCTTGTTTATAGACGATTCAAGGTTGTAGAATCATTGGACCGAACAAAGGAATATCGTTTGGAGAGGCGGGCTCTAGTCTAAAGGAAGGAGTGGTTGTAATCGGTATTGTTCCACCCGTCAACGGAACGGAACTAGTGAATCCTTTGGTGGTTTTCCAAAGGCAAGGACATAGGTTGGGTATAAGTCGAATCTCGTAAAACCTTGTGTCTCTCTCTTCTTACTTACTCTTTATTTTTTAACAAAACTTACAACTTGCGTGTATGCTTTAAATAATTAAATTCTGAGTGTATGGTTGTTAAATAGACCGGAAGATAATTCGTTTTGGCTTGATTAGCATTGATTGCGGAAATCAAAAGGGATTACGTTGGTTGATCATCCTAAACTTATTAACCTGAAAGTTTGTTTAATAAGTAAACACAAAGAAGAAGTGTGCTTGTGAAATAACACAAGGCTTTTATAAATTAAGTGTGCTTTACACTTTGATATAAGGCTATTGATATAAAGATTAAGATATTGATTATTTTGTTGATTGGTTGTAGTTGACTTGTTTTTGTAATTGCTTGTTGTGATTGTCGATATAAAACAAAGTATTAAAAAGAAAATAATTTTAAAAACCCAATTCACCCCCCTCTTGGGAAGCTATGCTAATTTCAATTGGTATCAGAGCCAAGTTATAGCAAATTTGTAACAAGAAGCTATAAAAAGATCTAAATGGCAAACATAAGAGTAGCTCCTTTTGGAGAGGGCCAATCCTCAACTCGTCCACCAATCTTTTGTGGACATAACTACACCTTTTGGAAAAAGAGAATGCGAATCTATCTCTAACACATGGATTGAAAAGCGTGGGAAGTAGTTATGGATGGAGACCTTATTCCCACTAAAATAATAGATGGAAAAAAGATTCCAAAAAAGAAAAAGGATATGATCAATTCAGATTATAAAATGCTTCAAATAAATTCGAGTGCTATAAATTCTTTGTATTGTGCTTTAGACACTAACGAATTTAATAGGGTCATGGCTTGCAAGACGGCTAAAGAAATATGGGATAAATTAGAAGTTACATATGAAGGTTCTATTGATGTTAGGGACAATAGGATAGACATGTTAACAAGCGAGTATGAAGCATTCAAGATGAATCCAGATGAAACCATATCAAGTATGTATACAAGATTCACCCACATAATCAATTCCTTAAGTGTCTTAGGAAAAACTTATACCACCTACGAAATGATTAGAAAAATTTGAGAGGCCTTCTCTCCATATGGGAACCAAAGGCTACAACAATTACCGAAGGCACAAACCTTAAGACCACTTCCTTAAGATGAACTCATAGGTTCACTCCTTACCTATGAAATGGCTTTAAAAGAAAGAAATCATGAATCAAAGCATAAGAAATCTATTGCACTAAAAGCATATAGCCACAGCACAACTGAAGAGGAAAGTGAAATAAGTGACTTAGATCAAGATGAATTAGTATTCATCATTAAGAGATTAGGTAAGTTTTATAGAAGGAATAAAAGATTTCCTAGAAAGTTCAATAAAAGGAAAGCTGAAAAAGGAGAATCAAGTAGAAAAGAAAATAAAAGTAAAAATAAACCTCCAATATGCTATCACTGTAAGAAACCAGGGCATATCAAACCAGACTGCCCATTGCTCAAGAAAAACAAGAAGAACAAGAAGGAAGCTATGAAGGCCACTTGGGATGACTCAAGCTCCAGCGAAACGGAAAACGAATCAAGTGGACAAGAGATGGCAAACATATGCTTCATGACGAATGATGAAGAGGTAAATTCCTACTACTCTTCAATAGAATCTTGTAATGAATCTTGTGATGAGTCATGTGATAGTATGCCCTCATACAAGGAATTACAAGCTGAATTGTTTTCCTTACATAAAAGATTCATAAAAATTTCCAAAATAAATATAACCTTGAAGGATCAAAATAAAGAACTATTGAAGCAACTTGAATCATTCAAAACCATTGAAAAAGAAAAAAGACTCTTGTATTGAGAAGTTATAGGAGAAAGTAAATAAAGTAACTCAAGAATTAGGCAAAACTCATAAAGAAAACTTAAATAAAAAGGATTTAGAAGAAAATGAACTTAAGAAATTAGTAGAGGATAAGGAGAAAATTATATATAACTTTACAAAGGTAAAAATAATTTTGAAAAGATGATTGGACAATAAAGGCTACATGGAAATAAAGAAGGAATAGGTTATAATGGTAAAACAAATAAAAAGAATAAGAAATTATACATGGGATACTTCGTCAAGGAAGCTGAGCACTATGTTAGCACTTCCTCAAACAACAAACATGAACACACTACTTGCTATATGTGCAAGACTAAAGGTCACGTAATGTTTGATTGCCCACTAAAAAGAAAGTACGTTAAAGTATAAGGAGAATGGATAGTTAATAATGAAACTAACAACAAAACAAAGAAAGTTAAAAGAATTTGGGTTCCAAAAACTAACACAATGAATCCTCCATTGTAGGTATGTTTTAGGATAACATCGTCAACGGATAAGTGGTATTTGGACAGCAGGTGTTCAAGACACATGACCAGCGATAAGACCAAGTTTACCTCTCTAAGACAAAAGGATGGAGGATATGTCACCGTCGGCGATAATGTCAAAGGTAAGATTATTGGTATCGGGAGAATAGGTAAAGAACCTTCTATTACCATTGATAATGTGTTATTAGTAGAAGGATTAAAACACAACCTCTTAAGCATTAGCCAATTGAGTGACAAAGGGTTTGAAATAACATTTAAGAAAGAAAAACGTGTTATCCAAAATCCTAAGGAAAATAAAACCTTGTTTATAGCTCATAGGATAAATAATGTTTATTGTATAAACCTTGAGAATCTAGTGAATCAAAACGTAACTTGTTTGTTAGCAATAAATGAAATAAGTTGGCTATGACATAGGAAATTAGGACATGCTAGCATGGACCTATTATCCAAATTATCAAAGAAAAATCTTGTAAAAGGATTACCAAATACCAAATTCATAAAAGACAAGATGTATGATGCATGCCAAAAGGGAAAGCAAGTTAAAACAAGCTTTAAAAAGAAAAAAAAATATATCTACTAAAAGACACCTAGAATTATTACACCTAGAATTATTTGGTCCAACTAGAGCCTTAAGTCTAGGAGGAAAACAATATGCTTTTGTAATAGTGGATGATTATTCAAGATTCACTTAGGTATTATTCCTACCAAACAAAGATGAATTTGTGACATGTTAATCACCTTATGTAAGAAATAACAAAATGAAAAGGGTTATAATGTAACAAGTTTTAGAAGTGATCAATGTAGGGAGTTTAGAAACAAAGAGGTTGATAAATTCTGTAATGAATATGGAATAAATCATTATTTCTCAGCACCTAGAACTTCATAACAAAATGGAGTTGTAGAAAGAAAAAATAGAACCCTACAAGAAATTGCAAAAACAATGGTAAACGAAAATAACCTACCTAAATACTTTTGGGTTGAAGCTGTAAATACAGCATGTTATATTGTAAATAGGGTGTCTATAAGATCAAGTATAGACAAAACACCATATGAACTATGGAAAGATAGAAAATCTAATATCTCCTACTTTTATGTATTTGGATGCAAATGTTTTATCCTTAACACTAAAGATGCTTTAGGAAAGTTTGATGCAAAATCTGATGAAGGTATCTTCTTAGGCTACTCTACAAATAGCAAAGTCTTTAGGGTTTATAATAGAAGAACTCTTACTATCATTGAATCAATACACATAACATTTGATGAATCAAACAATTATGACAATAAAATTAAGATTGATGAAAAAGAAGATGTTCCACAAAAAGAAGAAGATCTTGAAATAAAAGGAGAAAATAATAATGAAACTTCAAATGAAAACATTGTAGAAAATCCAAAACTACCTAAAGAATGGAGATATGCTAAAAGTCACCCAAAAGAACAAATTCTTGGTGACACATCAAAAGGAATAACCACTCGAGCCTCATTAAAAAATATTTGCAACCATTATGCCTTTTTATCTCAAGATAAACCCAAGAATATTGAAGAAGCCTTAAAAGATGATTCTTGGATTATAGCTATGCAAGAGGAACTAAATCAATATGAAAGAAGTCAAGTGTGGGGACTTATACCTAAACCCAAAGACAAACAATCATAGGAACTAAATGGATGTTTAGAAATAAAAAGGATGAAAATGGGATAGTTATAAGAAATAAAGCTAGGCTAGTAGCACAAGGTTATAATCAAGAAAAAGGTATTGATTACGATGAAACTTTTGCTCCCGTAGTAAGAATGGAAGCAATTAAGATGCTCTTAGCTTATGCAGCCCATAAGGATTTTAAATTATACCAAATGGACGTAAAGAGGGCATTCTTAAATGGATATATAAATGAAGAAGTATATGTCAAACAACCTCCAGGTTTTGAAAATTCAAAAAATTCAAATTTTGTATTTAAGTTAACAAAAGTTTTATATGGATTGAAACAAGCTCCTAGAGCTTGGTATGAAAGACTAAGCAAATTCTTAATTCAAAACAATTTTTCAAGAGGAAAGATAGATAGCACTTTATTTATAAAAACCAAAAATAAAGACATACTTATAGTACAAATTTATGTTGATGATATTATTGGAGCAACTCATGAGGATTTGTGTAATGAATTTGCTAAGTCCATTCAAAAAGAATTTGAAATGAGCATGATGGAAGAGTTAAAGTACTTCCTAGGGTTACAAATCAAACAAGCAAAAAATGGAACTTTCATAAATCAAACTAAGTATATCAAAGATATGTTAAAGAAGTTTGATATGAAAAAAAGTAAACCTATAGGAACTCCCATGAGCACCTCAACTAGTCTTGACAAGGATGAAAAAGGAAAACAAGTAGATATAACAGTTAAACGAATCCTTAGATATCTACTAGGCACACTTGAACTAGGCTTATGGTATCCAAAGGGAACTAAATTTGAAATGATAAGCTATTCAAATGCAGACTTTGCTGGATGAAAAATAGATTGAAAAAACACTAGTGGAACTTGTCATTTTCTAGGACACTCTTTAGTCTTCTGGTCTTCAAAGAAACAAAACCCTGTGGCATTATCCACAGCAGAAGCAAAATACATAGCAGTTGGGGGTTGCTGTACCCAAACATTGTAAATGAAACAACAACTAAAAGATTTTAGAATTCAATATCAAACTATTTCAATAAAATGTGACAACACAAGTGCCATAAATATTTCAAAAAATCCAGTATCTCACTCAAGAACAAAACATATTGATATAAGACATCACTTCTTGAGAGATCATGTGCAAAATGAAGACATAATGCTAGAATTTGTAAATACAAACGACCAATTAGTAGACATATTCACAAAACAACTCTTTGAAGAGTGGTTCATATTCATTAGACGAGAATTAGGAATGATGCATATACGAGAAGCCACTTAAACAAGTTTTCTACTAGGCAGGCGACTGCCATGCTACTGACTTTGTATTTTCTTGTTTGATAGGCGCCTGCCTTCTCCTAGTAGGTGACTTCCTCGCGACGGGTAGGGTTTAAAACCCTATTATATGTCTTTTTAACTTCCCTCAAGCGCCTGGCACTTCTTCTCTCTCTTCAAAATTCCTCATTCCTACTCTTTTCCAAACCAATTCCTCTTCCAAATCAGCCTGAAGCCTTGAATCAAACCTAACCTCTACATCATTTCGCATAAAAACCTAGAATTTATCAGTTTCCCTCTTCAAAACAAATATGTCACAGATGAAATCGGTTGGTAATAAGGGTTCCTCCTCCTCCACAAGGATCAACAATGATGAAGTAGAGAAGTGGTTAGTAACTCCTCACGCCAAAACACTCTATAGGAATCAAATCGCTTCAGTCGAACCAATCCTAGGTAAAATACTTGATGTTACATTCTTTATTTCTGATTTTCCTGAAATCATGGAACTTTTTAAGGAAATTGGGTGGGAACGGTTTATCACGTATCAAGCAAAAGGGTACTATTTAAACATGGTTCGGATTTTCTATGCTAACATGGAGAAATTTGAAAATGGAATAAAAAAAAATCTTCTAGGACAAAATATTCATCTTACTCCCATGTCTTTGGGAAAAATTCTTTGAGTCAAGCCAGGAGATTTTGAGGTTCAAATTGCTGAGAAACAATGGATAATGACCTAAGGATCTACTTCAGAGGAATTTTTACCTCTAGTTATAACTGATACACCTATCTCCCTTGGGCATCCACCCCTTTACAAACAGCTCAATCTCCAAGCTTTAATCCTGCAAAAACTTATTACATATAATATCCTACCACGTTTCGGTTCTCATGATCATATTTCTTTCTTAGATTGTTTTGTCATGTGGTGTATTCTCAAAGGAAAAAAGCTGAATCTTCCAAGTTTACTTCTCAAATGGATTAATATGAAAGTTGATGCCCCTTGTGTCATTCTACCATATACTGGGGTCTTAAATATGGTATTTGCACATTTCAATGTTCTCACACCATCATTCAACTTCACTAGCAAAATCCATTACGATATCTTTTTTGATACTATTCTTAAGCATATCAGATATAAGCAAACTTCTTGAGGATGGTTTCACAAGGGACATTGTCACATCTCATCTGCACCACCTCCTCAACCTTCCATGCTAGCCCCTTCAGTACAGCTTGACCCAGAAACTCCCTCTTGGTTTGTTCCATTCTACAATCACTATATGACCTTCAGTGATGGAATGCAATCTGGACTTGATACACTTCGGGAGAAGGTTTCCATTGTGGAAACTCATTGTTCAAGCCTTGTTCAACGTGTTGACAAGATTGAAAAACATTTGACTAGTTCTTCCAAAGGGAAAACTTAGATGGATATCAGCTCTGCTCCATTGAGTAATGATGAATATACTGAAAAATCTGGTGAACAAGAAGAAGAGGAAGATGAAAGTGGGTCTATGGAAGCCTCAGATTGATTTGTTTCATCTATGTGATATTTAACACTTTTGCCTATGTATTAGTATTTCTGAGTACTTCACCGGATAGCATTTTCTTTGTGTTTGTAAGATCTACAAGTACTATGTATTACAACTCTTCACTATGCTTTTTTTGTAACGTTCTCTTTTCCTTTTTGATTGATGTTCAAAGGGGGAGAGTGTTTGAGAGAAGGAAGTGCAAAAAAGAAATATGTTATGGGCTTGTAAGAATATGAATGCTTGTAAGAATATGAATGCATATGTATGGAATGCTTGTATGAATTCATTTTGATTGAAAATGACATGGTTTATATAAATATATTTGGTATATGCTTATGTATAAAAATCTCATACTTGTTGAAAGGGGGAGCCATGAGCATTATTTACTATTATTTTTTTGCTCTAGATTTGTCATCATCAAAAAGGGGGAGATTGTTGGCCTAACAAGGCTTACAATTCTTATTTTGATGATAACAAATCATGATATGTTTAATATGGTTTGTTTCAAGTGAAAGTTTTTTAGGAAAAAGGCAAAGCTTAGAGAGAATTCAAAGCTCAAAAGGATGATAAAGCTTATGATGAAAGTACTATTCAAAAAGATCAAGAAAGAAAAATGATCAAAGGCTCAAAGATGATAGAAGAATAAAGAGTCAATTGAAGATCAAAAGAATATAGTTTTAAGAATGGTTGAATGTAAGTACTTCAAGTAAACTTCAAATAAAAACTGAATTAAAGCTCTTATAAAACAAAAGAAACTTAGAAATGTGATGTTAGATAAACCCTAAAGAATGTTTTTAAAATCAAAGTGAATAAGGGTTCAAAAGAAGAAATTTTTTTCTAAAAACTAATAGGCCAGGTGACTGCCTTCTTGTGGCAGGTGATTGCCTAAATAAGAAAAGTTTTTTTAAAAGAGGCAGTAGGGTGCTAGGCGACTACCTGAGTACATCCAAGTGCCTGGGTGGTTAAGCCAGGTGACTGCCTGGGTTCTGGTAGGCGACTGCTAGTATTTTAAGTTTTATATTTCTTATATGGCAGGTGACTGCCACTCGAACTATTTTTTAAAATATCCAACGGGAAGATTTTTTAAATGGATTTCTTGGGCACTACTCTTTTGAAAAACTTGGGGATTACTCTAAATAAACTTGGGGGGCAAGGAATTGCTTTTAAATATCTATAAATAGCCCCAAACTTCAAAAATTTTTACACCAAGAAATTTTCCAGCGATCAAAATTCCCTAAAAGCTCTCAAACTCTCTTTTGTTCATCCTACTTCAACTACTGAGTTACTACTAATACAAATTCCGAAGTAAAGCCTTCAAAGTCTGAATCTTTCAATACTTGGAAGATATTTGGTGATCAAAATTCAGTTTGAGCTTTAATTTATTTATATTTGATTTACTTTGAAGTATACTTGTGCTGAATCTTGTACTAATCTATTCTGCTGTGAAAGTGTCGTTTGTACACAAACTTTTCTCTATCTTGTTTTTTGTTTATAGACGATTCAAGGTTGTAGAATCGTCGGACCGAACGAGGGAATATCATTTGGAGAGGCGGGCTCTAGTCTAAAGGAAGGAGTGGTTGTAATCGGTATTGTTCCACCCGTCAACGAAACTGAACTAGTGAATCCTTTGGTGGTTTGCCAAAGGTGAGGACATAGGCTGGGTATAAGCCGAACCTCGTAAAACCTTTTGTCTCTCTCTTCTTCCTTACTCTTTATTTTTCAGCAAAACTTACAACTTGCGTGTATGCTTTAAATTGTTAAATTCTGAGTGTATGGTTGTTAAATAGACCGAAATATAATTCATTTTGGCTTGATCAGCATTGATTGCGGAAACGAAAAGGGACTACGTTGGTTGATCATCCTAAACTTATTAACCTGAAAGTTTGTTTAATAGCTAAACACAAAGAAGAAGTGTGATTGTGAAATAACACAGGCCTTTTATAAATTAAGTGTGTTTTACACTTTGATACAGGGCTATTGATATAAATATTAAGATATTGATTATTTTTTTGATTGGTTGTAGTTGACTTGATTTTGTAATTGCTTGTTATGATTATTGATATAAAACAAAGTATTAAAAAGAAAATAATTTTAAAAACCCAATTCTCCCCCCTCTTGGGAAGCTATCCTAATTTTAGGATCCAAAAGGTATAAAGCCCGATTAGTAGTGAAAGGTTTTGAACAAAAGGAAGGAATTGACTACACTAATATTTTTACACCAGTTGTGAAGCTGATAACCATCAGATCTGTCTTGAGTATTGTTGCCTCAGAGGGTTTACATCTTGAGCAGTTGGATGTGAAGACGACATTTCTTCACGGTGATCTTGATGAGAAAATTTATATGCAACAGCTAGAAAATTTCTCAATTAAAGGTAAAGAGAATCTTGTGTGCAGATTGAACAAAAACTTGTATGGTCTCGAACAAGCTCCTAGGTAGTGGTACAAGAAATTTGACCGCTTTATGCAGAGAAACAATTTTCAGAAGTGCAATACCGACCATTGTTGCTACTTCAAGAGGTATCGTACTAGCTATATTATCCTATTGTTATATGTTGATGATATGCTAGTCGCAGGATCAGATATAGAAGAGATCAGAAAATTGAAGCAGCAATTGTCAAAAGAGTTTGACATGAAAGACTTGGGTCCTGCAAAGCAAATTCTTAGGATGCGGATCTCTAGAGATAAGCAACAAGGTACGTTGCGGTTATCTCAGTCAAAGTACATCAGTCGTGTTTTACAAAGGTTTAACATGAGCAGCGCCAAGGCAGTAAATACACTATTGGCAAGTCACTTCCATCTCTTTAAGGATCAGTCTCCCCATACAAATGAAGAAAAAGATTTCATGGCTAAGGTACCATATGCCTCAGCCATTGGAAGTCTCATGTATGCTATGGTTGGTACCAGACCAGATATTGGTCAAGCAGTGGGAGCTGTCAGCAGGTATATGTCAAATCCAGGGAAGACTCATTAGGAGGCAGTGAAGTGGATTTTGAGATATCTACGTGACACTATTGATAAGTGCCTATGTTTTAGCAAAAGCGATTTGAAAATTCAAGGGTATGTAGATGCTGATTTTACAAGTAAAATTGATCCTCGCAGAAGCACCACCGGGTATATATTCACTGTTGGCACAACAATTGTTAGTTGGATGTCATAGATACAGAAGATTGTTGTTTTATCCACTATAGAAGCTGAGTATGTAGCAATGACAGAAGCCAGTAAAGAGATGATTTGGCTTCAGGGTTTGTTAACAGAGCTTGGATTAAAATAGGAGAGGAATGTTTTGTACAATGACAGTCAGAGTGCGATACATCTAGTAAAGAACTCTGTATTTCATTCTAAAACTAAACATACTGGACTGCATTATCACTTCCTCAAATCTCAGATAGAGGACAGCGTGTTGATACTTGAAAAAATCCAAGGTAGCAGGAATCCGACAGATATGTTAACAAAGGTGGTGACTACAAAGAAGTTGAAATTGTGTTCAATTTCAATTGAACTTCATGCCTGAAGACATATTTTGAGGACATCATTTATTTATATACTAATACTAGTTAAGGAGGCGTCTTCGTCTCCAAGTGGGAGATTATTGTGTAGCTAGAGACGCAAGCTGGAGACATGTCCGTAGCTATAATCTGTAGCTATTAATTGAAGATGACTATAATTCCTCAATTCCATTTATTGTAATTTACTCCAGCTGTCTATAAAAAGAGAAGAGCTATTGAGATATGATGTACAGAGATTAAGGAGAGAGTGTGAAGAAGAGAGAAGAGAAGAGAGCTGAGAGATTGTATTCTTTCCCGGTTATATAGTGAATTGTGGTGTGCTCCGTGGACGTATGTCGATCTAGACTGAACCATGTAAATTTCTGGTGTCTCTCAAATTTTCTGGTGTTTGTTTATTGCTCATAGGTTCCTAACACAGTTTACTTCAAATGTTACCTGGATTTTACAATTAGTCTAAGGTCGATGATTTAAAAGAAAAATGTTTAATTTTAGATATTCAAACCTATAACTATCAATTCAAACATGGAACACCACCATACAAAATAATCTACAAAATACACTATAGAGTCCTTACACATGGAATAACTTCTATTTTTAATCCTTTAAATGTTCCTCCAAGCCAAACAATTTGTTTTGAAGCAACGGGACACACAAATTTATTAGTTCCCAAAACTCTAAAATGGAACGAAATTAATCTTCCAAGAGAATGGACTAAACCTAAGGTAAGCAAAGCAAAAATTCAAACCATATTAAATAGAAATTTTGAAGGATTCCATTACATATGACTCATGAGAGTTAGGAATTAGATTTAGCAAGGATGACATGATTTTAGATGATGAGTCAAATGAGGATTCTCAAACAGCTGAAGAAAGTCTTCTGTCTAGGCAAAGATCTTTTGTTCGGTATAGGAAAAATACTTTAAAATTTGAAGAGTCTAGGCCATCTTCATCAACAATTAATATTCTAAAAAAACTCAAAAGGAATAAAAATAGAAGACCAAATAGCCCAAACAATTTATGAAGATAATAAATCAGAATAAAATAGTTTCCTCCAAACTCAATCTAGCGTATCCGAAATTAATGTTACAAACAAAACAAAAATATTCCAAATAGATAAGGCAAAATTAAACAAAGAATTCTTTTCAAATAAAAATAAAAACTTAAGAGAACAATTTTTTTTTTTAAAAAATTATCGGAGAAAAGATTAATGAATATAAGCAAAGATGGATAAGTGAAATGGAAAAACAAGGAAGAAATATATATTTCTTTGACTGGTTCACAATAGAAAGAAAAATTGTGACCCAATTGATAGAAAAGGAAGAATTTTCAAAACAACAACAAATACAATTGTAGGAAATCATCCTCCAAAAATGAGGTAGAAAGATTAACATTTGCCAAAGCAAAAATAGAAAATCCTCACCAACCTGCAACCCAAGGTTAGTGCGACACAATAATTAAATAAAATAATTTTGCAAATGAATACCTTACAACTATAGGTGAACAAATAGATAGAATAGAAGAAAGTGTTGATAAGATGGAAACAAAGAAAGTATTGATAAGATGGAAACTAAAAAGTTGATACTTGGTTAACATTTCCAAAACTAAAACATATTAAAATTTTGATCGAACAAATGTTAATTGTTATCTCTGAATAAAATATTAATTAAAATAAGAATACAAAAATAAAAATAAAAATAAAAATATTATAATAAAATAGAAATTATTATGGTTATTTTACGAAATTATTATATCTCAAAACTCATTATTTATGTCCCATTTGGAACATCTAGCAAAAAAGTACTTTTCCATAACAATACTTTTTATATATACTTATGTCAATAAGTAATGTTCGGTTTACATTTAAATAAGTACTTATTTCAAAAAGTACTTTTTCAAACTACTTTTTCTTAAGGAAAATAAGTATTTCCTAAAAAATATTTTTTTTAAAAAGTGTTTATAATTAGTAATGTCAAACAACTTTTAATAAGTATTTTTTCAGACAAGTACTTTAAAAAAAAAACACAGTACTTTCCTATAAGTAGTTCCAAATGTGTATGTGAACAATTGAAAAATTATAAAACTATTTTTTAACTGAATTTTTTATTTTTTTAAAATTTTTTTTTGATATTTTATTTTTAATTATGTTAAAATTTACAAAATAATTAAATTTTAATTAAAAATTGTGTTTAAAATGAATGATCTAATCAATCAATATTAGTTTTAGATATTAAAATGTTATGGCAATACATCGTAAAAATAACTAAAAAATCATAAAATTTAGTTTTCAATTTTTTTTTTTGAAAACTATTAAAAATCAACAAAATAGTATAAAACCAAAAAAATGTAAGTAAGCATATTGTCTTAATCTATTCTTTATTTTGTAGAAATAAAAAAATAAAATAGACAACAAATAATAGAAATGATAGTATAATTATTTAGAAGTTATTTATTTATAATGAAATATTTTTTATATTCTTTCTAATGCACAACAATTAGTGTCATGTCCCATATCAAATATGTACTAGAGAAGTATTAAACTTATAAAAATAATTAGGACTCTAATCATGTGAGGTGCATTCTATAGGATATGAAAAGGAAGGTGTATTCCCGGTGAATTGGAATTTTAAATTCTTCTTTAAATCCTTTTTATTAAACTCTTTCTCAATCCTCTTTAGTTTCAACAATTACACATGTAAAACTTATTAACAATAATAAGTACAACGGAAGATTAAATTAGTTATTAACCTTAATAAATGAGTATGCTTACTTTGAATGCTTTATGGATTAGTCAAAAATTCTTTCAGCAATTATCCAACAAACCAATTCAATTGAAGTAACCAAGATAAGATTCACAATAACACAATCTCAGCAATGCTTCCAAGTTTCGGCATTTAAGTAATTCAAAGTTGAGTTTGAGAATGAATGCTTGCTAATAATAAGCCCTATATTTATGAACCTGTTTTCTCAATGTAAATCACAATTCAAACATTCAACACTCTTAAAAAAACTTAGACTTTAAATAAACTTTCAGTTAATTAGTCTTGAGTGTTAATCAATCGACGTGCTTCCTTCAAGGTTTTCGCAATTTATATTGATCAACCAACGTACTCCCTTTCGGTTTCCGTAATCCCAAAACCGAATTAAACCTTGGTTTATTTAATTTCCAATCCACATAGTATATATGATCAAAAATTAAAATCCAACCACGCACTTAATATAAACAGAAAATTTAATGAGAGTAGGGAAGAGAGCGAGACAAGAGTTTTTACGATGTTCGGCTTATACCCAGCCTACGTCCTTGCCTTAGGCCAATACCACCTAAGGATTCCACTATATCGTTTCTTTCCGAGCAGAACAAACATTTTACAATCACTCATTTAGGATGGAGCTCCCTCTCCAAGCGATATCCCTCGCTCGATTACTCCTTCAATAAGCTAGAGTGCGCCTCTCCAAGTGATACCCCATGCTCGGTCTAACAACAATTCAAAAAACCAAACTGTCTACAAAATAAGAAACAAATATTTGTGTACAAAGACACTCTCAAAACAAAACTGATTAGTACAAGTTAGAGTACTAATATACTTCAAATCAAATATCAAATAGAAAATATAAAGCTCAAGAATGAATATCACCAAAGGTTCTTTCTTAGAATTGATAAAAATGGTAGCAAATCAAGAACCGTAAGCTTTTAATCAACAGAATATCAGTAGTATTCTTCAGCAAGAGAGAGTTTTAAAAGAATTTGCAATATTAATGCTTGAATGCTGATTGTATTGCTTGGTGTGTAAAAATTTTTAGGTTTAGGGAGTATTTATAGAGTTTTATAAAGTAATTTTTTGTTTCCCACGTTACTTGGAGTGTTTCCTAATTTTTTACAACGTTTAGAATTCAAAAACTTATTTTTGGGAATTTTTCGTTACTGTTTAAAATTTAAAAATTTCACAGGTTAGTCGACTAGGCCTATTCTATTTGAGGGTCAATTGGCTCGGTTAGTCGAATGGGTCCATTCTGTCTGAGCAAAATTTCAGTTTAAAAAAATTGTCAGTCGATTGGGCTTTCTGGTCAGTCGGCTGAGCTGTCAAATTTTCATTTTCTAATTTTTCAATACTTTGAATCCTTAATTTTTGAAAAACTCAAATGTAACTTTAAAAATCATTTTCCTGGGTTTTCAAAAATTGATTTATAAGTCTATAATGTATCGTAGAGAGTTTCATATATCTATATTGATATTGAATTAAGTACTTACACAAGACTTCTTAAACATAAGCACTTTAAACATTAAGTCTTCATGCTTTTTCCTTTTCTTTGAGTCTATCTTGACTTCATGTCTCAATATGTTTCAAGTTTAATTAGAGTTGTCTATCTTTGAAACCAAGCTTTAATAGTCATTTGAACCTTCATCTCTCTTTAAATTCAAGTTTCAATATCTGGTAAGCTTTCATTTGATTGTCTTTGAAGTATAAGCTTTCAATGATCATTGAAAACACTTGACCTTATATTCTCATACTTAAGTCCTGAAATATCATCAATTAACCAAATATGTTAAGTTCCTCTGATTTGTTATTATCAAAATAAGATTTTAAGTCTTGTAAGGCCAACAAGATAAATTCATGAGACCGATAAACCAAAATAGGCTATCTTATTAGAATTGAATTTAAGACCATTATATATAGTATTAGAATGTATTAGAATCATTTTGGAAGTACACTCTGTATAGTTGCAAGCACTTTAATGAAGAAATTAGATAAAAAAGAATATCATAATTTTGCATCAAATATGCATATGAGACATCTTAAACTTGTGAGGATAATTTAATTTTAATTTATTTATAATCCATTAGAGCAATAGGGTAGAGGTAGAGCATCAAAATCGTTAAAATTAGCCACTTGTGACTAATTTCTCGCAAATCCCTACTGGACTCAATTATGAGACTAGATTAATGAAGAGGGAAAGGAAAATTAATTAATAAAAGTTTATTATCTTAGCTTAGTCCTTTTTTTTTGATCCTGCACCAAGCTGTATTAGGTAATCTTTTGCATCTCATTATTATGCTTGATGTCTAAATGGAACCTCTACCGATGCTCCACCCAATGAACTTTCTTGGACTCCTTTAAAACTTCAACCTTTATATAATAATGTTTGGAATAGAAAGGAAGAATCAAAGAGAATTGAATAAATTTTTATTAATATATTTTAATTTTTTCACTCCGGATTGAAGCTCTCTTACACAACTTCTTTTGAACCATGTCGACGCTACCTGCTCCATTTGACAGTCATAAAAAAGAACGAAGAAGAAACAAAAAATCTAAAGCATATACGCGTACGGCGATTGGTGAAATGGTGAGAAGAGGCAAGCTTCGCTTTCAAGACTGGTGCAAAATGGCGACGGTTATTGGCGGCGGCCGCTGACCGCCGAACGGCACGCAAAGATACTGCGAAGAGTGAAGAGAGTTTAGGGAACTAAAGCAACGCTTGATCGGATCCGCTGCCGAAGAAATTGAACATGGCGGAGAAGCAGCTGATCGTGGTCGTTGAAGGCACCGCGGCCATGGGTCCCTTCTGGCAGACAGTTCTTTCGGATTACCTCGAGAAGATCATTAGGTTTGCCATTTCGTTCATCATTGTTTTCATATTTTTTAGTTATTTTACTTGAAATTCTGCTCGCATAAAATTACGGTTAGGGGTTTCTATGCCTTCTGCATGTGTAAAAATGATGTAATTTAAATGCAGCCTATTATTGAGTAGTATGTTTGTCTATATAATTATGTCGATCTGTAAAATTTTAGAGCTCTTTTAATCTTAAGTTGTGCGTTTTTAGATGAACATTTGATGAAAGTGAGCTCTGATGTTGAATTATCAT
Organism: Malania oleifera; assembly: GCF_029873635.1. Lineage (NCBI taxonomy): Eukaryota > Viridiplantae > Streptophyta > Magnoliopsida > Santalales > Ximeniaceae > Malania > Malania oleifera. The sequence continues at coordinate 25,519,018 of NC_080420.1, read as the reverse complement.
GCACAAGGGAGTCACAAAAATAAGTTTTAATTTGATAAGGTTGTCTTTCTTCAGCAGATGAGGGATTATATTCGTTAATATACATATAAAGCTATTAGTTTTGGCAAGGGCTGTGAGGCTGTCTTGCAATAAATACTGATAATTTGTTGGTTCTTCACATATTTGTGGCTGTAGGTCTCAAAAACTTGTCATTCTTTTGGGGAAAGTGCCCAATTTCTTGGATTATTGCCATTGTAGGGTTGGGGTCTGGAGTGAAAATGATGATTGATAGAAAAATCCTCTTTTTGCTACTCTTGCAAATAAATGAATAATATGTTGGTTCTTCACATATTTTTGGTTTTAGCCTGTAGGTCTCAAGGCTTGTCTTTCTTAGGGAGAAAATAACTGTTTGCATGGTTGGGGTAAATGATTTTATTTTTTACCAGACTCTTCTCTTTGGCTACTCTTGCAAATAAACGAATAATATGTTGGTTCTTCACATATTTGTGGTTGTAGCCTGTAGGTCTCAAAGGGGTTGTCTTTCTTAGGGAGAAAATAGCTGGTTGCATGGTTGGGGTAAATTATGATTTTTTACCAAACTCATCCCTTTGTCTACCCCTGTTATTATGCATGTGTTTGACCTAGCCGAAGATCTCTATGTCTCTCAATATGCATATATAGGAATTATTTCTTTATTATTGAGTATATGTATAATGGCTGGATTTGATGTTTATTGTCATTTGTGCATGATATAGTGTGAAATTAAACACTGTCCATGATCAAAAATCATTTCACTATCCTTATATTGATTTGGCAACTAAGTGTTATGTCCATGTTAATGGTACTTCCATGTCCTAAAATATTTTAATTATCTTTCCTGCTTCATCATAATATTTGAAACACCAGCTTTCCCTCTAAGATTAAGACATTTATTGGGTTGATTGTTTTTAATAGGGTTAACAACAACAATTTGATGCATAGTAAGAGGCCTTCTAATGAATTATTCCTAATGATAGTACTTTATGCTTTGAGTCTTTGATAGTCTAGAGCTTGATTCTCATCATTTTCTATTCTTTTACTTGAACTGTGTATGCAATCGATTGTTTGGATTACTTGGAGAATCGGGTTCGTCTAGAGTTAGTAGGAGATTTCTTGGCTACTTCCTATAGCGGTTTTGGTCAGAGTAAAGATGCTACTAGTTGTATGTGGAGATGTGCAGTTTTTGTGTTTTTGTGGGGGATTGACCTGGCAAGTGGTTGATTACTATTGCTATGGGATATAATATGTTACATGGCTTTGCTTTGGCTTATGCAGCTTGTTGTTTTAAAGTGTGTTTTTCAGTTTTGCAGTGATCGGAAGTTTGTATTATTTTGATTTGGTTTTCCTTTTCGTTGCTTCTATTTCGTCTTTGGAGGATTTCTTATCTCCTTTATTTATATGCTTCATTTTCTTCTTCAAATGAAATCTTTTATTTTTGTAGATTTTTTTTTTTAATCATCATATTATGAAAAACATCATTGTTTACATATTTATCCTTGTTATACAACAAATGTTGTTTGGGTCAAACATGCCGACTTGATTATGCGATTTATTTGTCAAAATTGGAGTAGTTTTTGCTTGAGGCATGTAACAACATCGTTGTTCTCGGATTTTGTCTAATTGTTTGCTCATTCTTGTTTTCATTGGTTGAAGTTTCTCATCAATGTAACTTTAAAGCTCATAATGTGTGACATATTTAATGGAATTTGGAATTCAATGAAAGCAAAAGGAAATTTGGAGGGCAAATTAAAGTAGTCTTCTTGCTAATTTATGAATCAATGTCAACTGATATGGATCATTCACTAGTTCTATGTGCTACAATGCACAAAGTAACTACAACAAAAAAGCTAGTGGTGGTTGCATTTAACAACACAAATGTCATAATGGATCATCATCGTGACATGTCGGCACCCGGTTACGGTGTCAAATATGCGAGGGTTCCTGCATCATTCTAGACGTGGGCAGGTAAAGACGTTAGTTCAGGAAACTAGAATTAGATTAGCAACTTGGAATATAGGGACACTTACGAGTAAAAACATGGAAATTGTGGATACAATGATTAGAAGAAGAATTAATATAATTTGCCTTCAAGAAACTAAGTGGGTGGGGGAGAAAGCTAGAGAAATCGATAAATCAGGATTTAAACTTTGGTACACTGGAAAAGAAAAACATAAGAATGGAGTAGGCATTATTATAGACAAAAACTTAAAAGATAGCATTGTGGATGTAACTAGAGTAAGGGATAGAATTATAAAAATCAAGATGGTATTAGGAAAAAGGATAATAAATCTCATTAGTGCTTATGCTCCTCAAGTTGGCTTAGTAGAAAATCTTAAGAAGCAATTTTGGAAAGATATGGATAGTATTATACAAGGCATACTAGGGACTGAGAAAATATTTATAGGAGGAGATCTGAATGGACACCTTGGAAGAGATAATAAAAATTATGAGAGGATACATAAAGGATATGGATATGGAGACAAAAATGAGTCTGGGAAGATGATCTTAGACTTTGCTATGTCATATGATTTTAGTATGATGAATACTTGCTTTAAGAAGAGAAAAGAACACTTAATAACCTTTAAAAGTGGACAAAATAGAAGTCAAATAGATTTTTTTTTAACTAGGAGGGTAGATCGTTTATCATGCAAGGATTGTTTATTCCAGGTGAAAGCCTAACCACACAACATAGAGTCTTAGTGTTAGATATATGCATTAAAAAATGGAAGAAAAGGATAAAATAAACCAGTGTAGGATGTCTAGATGGTGGAACCTAAAAGGAGAAAATATAATAAAATTTAAAGATAAAATGATCAAAGATGGGGATTGGACTTTAGAGGATGGGATAGATACTAATACTCTTTGAAATAGATTAGCTAGCTCTATTAAAAAGATAGCAAAAGAGATTTTAGGTGAATCAAGGGAAAGATTCTCAAATAGCAAAGAAAGTTGGTGGTGGGATAAAGATGTACAAAAAATCATAAAGACAAAAAGAACTTGGTATAAAACGTGGCAAAAATGTAGAAATAGAGATAACTTTGAAAAATATAAGGAGACAAGAAAAGATGCAAAAAGGGCCGTTAGTGAAGCTAAATATAAATCATTTAATAGTTTGTATGATAGATTAGGTACAAAAAAGGGGAGATATATTTAAACTTGCTAAAGTTAGAGAAAGGAAGACCAAGGACTTAGGAAATGTAAAATGTATAAAAAGTGAGGAAGATATTGTCTTGGCTAAGGACGAAGATATTAAAGAAAGATGGCGAGGTTATTTTAGTAAGTTGTTTAACGAAAACCAAATAGAGGGCTTAAACTTAGAATTGTCAAATGAGGAAAAGACAAAAAATATAAGATTTATTCGTAAAATTAGAGTTAACGAAGTTAAGTTTGCACTAAAAAAGATGAAAAACGGGAAAGCTATGGGACCAGATAACATCCCAATTGAAGTTTGGAAATGCTTGGGTGATAACGGAATTATATGATTAACTAATTTGTTTAATACAATTGTAAAAACTAAGAAAATGCCAGATGAATGGAGGAAAAGCACTTTAATACCTATATACAAAAATAAAGGAGATATTCAAAATTGTAATAACTATTGTGGAATTAAACTTATGAGTCATATGATGAAACTATGGGAAAGAGTAATTGAACAAAGATTAAGGTTAGAAATGAAGATCTTAGAAAATCAATTTGGTTTTATGCCTGGGAGATCTACCACAGAAGCTATTTATCTTTTAAGAAGATTAATTGAAAAGTTTAGGGAAAAGAAGAGGGACTTGCATATGATATTTATTGACCTTGAGAAAGCATATGATAGGATACCTAGGGAAGTTCTATGGTGGGTTTTAGAAAAAAAAGGTGTATGTTGTAGGTATACCGATGTCATTAAGGATATGTACGATGGAGTAATGACTAGTGTAAGGATTGTAGATGGAGAAACTAGAGAATTTCCAATTACCATAGGTGTACATCAAGGATCTACTTTGAGTCCTTATCTTTTTGCTTTACTGATGGACCAATTGACTAAGAGTATTCAAAAGGAGGTTCCATGGTGTATGTTATTTGTAGATGATATTGTATTAATTGACAAAACTAGGGATGGAGTAGAGGTTGAGTTAGAATTATGGAGAGAAGCTTTGGAATCTAGAGGCTTTAAGATAAGTAGAAATAAAGCAGAATACATGAAATGTAGTTTTAGTAATGACAGGAGGAATATTGGAGATAAAGTTAAACTTGATGATGAAGAAATAAATAGCACTTGTAGATTTCGATACCTTGGATCTATTATGCAAGCTGAAGGAGAAATTAAAGATGATGTAATGCATAGAGTTAAAGCAGGTTGGGTAAAATGGAGAAGTGCTTCAAGTGTGCTATGTGATCGTAGAATACCCTTAAAATTGAAAGGGAAGTTTTATAGGACAGCTATAAGACCAGCTATGCTATATGGATTGGAATGTTGGGCGACGAAGAAACATAATATTCAAAAAGTAAAAGTTGCCGAGATGAGGATGTTTAGATGGATGAGTGGTATAACATTGAAAGATAAATTAAGGAATGAACATATTCGTGGTAAGTTAGGTGTAGCTACTATAGAAGATAAGATAAGGGAGGGACGACTTAGATGGTACGAACACTTGCAACGTAGGCCTTATAGTGCACCTGTGAGGAAGAGTGATTTAGTTACTGTGGGGGACAGTAGAAGGGGTAGGGGTAGACCTAAAATAACTTGGGAGGAGATATTGAGTAAGGATTTAATATCCTTGAATCTATCAAAAGAAATGGTCTATGATCGCATAAATTGGTGGAAAAGGATTCATATAGCCGACCCCACTTAGTGGGAATAAGGGTTGGTTTTGTTGTTGTTGTATCATGACAATTTTTAAGTCACTTGGCAGTTGGTGTTGCACATGAGCAAATGTTGTGAGTTTGTTCCTTGATTGCCTTTAAGCAATGTTGTAGTTTGTAGATTTCAAAGGTGTGCCTGGTAGAGGTCTTGTGTATCACAATGATGATCATACTCATGTTCAAGGATAGACAGATGCAAATTAAGTCAAATAACCCTTTGAATAGAGAACCGTTGAATATTTCGTTTTTGTTAGTGTCAATTTGGTGTTTTGGAAGAGTAAGAAGCAAATTGTGGCTACATGGTCAAGTGTGGAGTTTGAGTGATGAGTCACGACCCATACAACCTATGAATTGATTTGATTAGAGAAAATGTTGGAAGAGCTTGAGTTTAATTGTTCACATCCTACATCCTGTGGGGTTGATGTTTAATAATCAAGTTGCTTCTCATATTACTTCAAATCTAGTTTTTCATGAGAGGATGTAATGTATTGAAGTTGATTGTTATTTTGTTGGGGAAACTTATGCAAAAGCTCAATATAACCACTTGTGTTATGTCAACTAATTTGTTTCTTGGGAAATTCATTCATAACAAGCTAGGAGCATATGGTATTCATGCTCTAGCTTGATGGGAGTGTACATTTTACTATGTGAGTGTGCGTTAGTAAGGGTATTATGGTCCTTTGATGTACTTGAGATATGTTATGAATAGAATTGGGGAAAAGCTTCTGCAAAAGCTCAATATAACAACTCATGTGGAGTTAGCTAATTGGTTCCTTGGGAAGTTCATTAATAACAAGCTAGGAGCATATGGTATTCATGCTCTAGCTCGACGGGAGAGGGAGTGTTACATGTTTCTATGTGCATGTGTGTTAGTAAGGTTATTATGATCCTTTGATGTGCTTGAGATATGTTATAAATAGAATGGGAGACCAAACTATTTTGTAGGTTAGGATTCTTCAAGAGTGTGCATTGTTTTTTTTTAATTATATCAACTTATCAAGTATTTGGTATCCAAAAATTAATTTTGATTTTTGGTAGTGATTCCTATAGTTAAGGCAATTGCAATCTGATGATTAGAATTACCTTTGGTTCTATAGGCTAATGATGCCATAATCATCTCTTGAAGAGTGTTTAGAATTTGATGTTCAGATTGCCCATCAATATTCCATTCGTAGTAAGTATCGCCATCGTGTTTTGCTTGAGCAACAAGATGTCTTTCTTTTATTTGAAGATCTGGAGGGGTAGGTTTATGATAAAAAATTTTACCTTGCCAATGTACTTTGTTAATACTTGGCTCCCCATTAAAGATGGTTTGAATTTCTTCTATTTGAGATCGAAATGATTTTTCAGATTCAATAGATATTGTTTCTATTAAATTTGGTAGTATAAGTGATCAAGGGGTGATAACTCATATCACGGGAGGAAATGTTGCGCAGAGTTCCATTACCATTAATGGGTGGCTCCGCGATTTCTTATGGGCCCAGACGTCTCAGGTAATTCAGTCTTATGGTTCTTCATAACAAGCTAGGAGCATATGTTATTCATGCTCTAGTTTGATGGGAGTGTACATGTTACTATGTGAGTGTGCGTTAGTAAGGGTATTATGGTCCTTTGATGTACTTGAGATATGTTATGAATAGAATTGGGGAAAAGCTTCTGCAAAAGCTTAATATAACAACTCATGTGGAGTCAACTAATTTGTTCATTGGGAAGTTCATTAATAACAAGCTAGGAGCATATGGTATTCATGCTCTAGCTCGACGGGAGAGGGAGTGTTACATGTTTCTGTGTGCATGTGTGTTAGTAAGGTTATTATGATCCTTTGATGTGCTTGAGATATCTTATAAATAGAATGGGAGACCTAACTATCTTGTAGGTTAGGATTCTTCAACGGTGTGCATGCATGTGTTATGATTGTTTTTTTATTGCATCCACTTATCAAGTATTTGGTATCCAAAAATTAATTTTGATTTTTGATAGTTTGATTGATCTTGCATGCCATGAACGGGTTAAGGATATTGTTTTGAAGTGGATGATAGCAGCATACAATGTGTTTCACTTAATTTATTGTGCCTCACTTCACCTAAATAAAATTATTCATAGATGTTTTCGGATAGCACGGATCATAGTTGTCAAATCAAGATTCGAATCGTGAATTGAGAATCAAATTGAATTGTAAGATTTTGTACAAAATTTGAAAAATTGATTCCATATGGCATGCGCTTATGTACAACAAAATAAAATAGCAAAACACATTGAAATTTTACAAATATGAATCAATCATGCTGTTAACTAGAATGACGCTTGCTGTTGAAGCAAGTTTTGTAGGTCTTAATCCTACTATGATCTATTGAACTCTACGTATATTTATATAAAGGAAAAATTAGTCATATACAAAAAATATTCCATGATCTATCCATCCCATCTCTGTCAAGTATCAAGTTATGGTAGTTTGCCACAAAATTGTACGTCTAACACGTGTTATGACATCAAAAACAAAAAAATATCAAGAAGCCCACATCTTATATTCATAAAACAAAACAAACTAAGCTCTAAACCATCTATGATAGAATATAGACTACTAATGTGCAATGTAGTGCATCATCATTCATCACCCCATTCCCCTCATGCAAGGTCATTGTCATCATCGCCATCATCATAATTTTCATCGTTTACCACAATCATCTCTTTTTGTTCTTCTTCTTCTTCATCTCCTTCCTCTTCACCAATTAGCTCAATGTCATCTTCTTCAACATTTTTTCCTTTCCCTCTACGATCAAATCTCAGGTTCCTTGGTCCTACATTATCATATGACATTATAAAATTATTAAAACGTCAATTATTTTTAAAGCTCCATCCTCAATTCATAAACTAGTTACTTATGGAGCAACAAATATAAAGTCAAACAACTCATACCTCTCTTTCTTTTCTTGCTATTTCCAAATTTCAAAGTAGTCATTGAAATTCATCCATGAAATGTCTTTTGGTAGGCAAGGGCCTTTCTTTTCGGTAATCATCAATCACCTGATTTTATGTCTGATAAAAAAATTGGATCATATGTCTCACCACTTGGTTGCCTCCTTGTTTGACTTAGCTCTAGTTGAATATTGTACTTAACAAAGACAAGCGCATTTAGTCTTTGTTGTTCCAATCGGTTCCTTTTTTTGGAGTGGACATGATCAAATGAGCTCCAATTACTCTCACATCCCGTGGCACTACATGTGAGGCTAAGGACTTGTATTGCAAGTCTTTGAAGCTCCTTGCCTTCCTCTCCATAAATCTCCCACCATAAAGCTATACATATGATAGAAAAAAGTGAATAAACATCATATTGTGTTTTGGTTATGAACCAAAAACAAAAAACTAAGCAATGAAAAAATTGTCTTCAAGACAAGTAGGCAACTATCCCATTGATATAATATCGGGTTGTTTCTTTTTTCTTGTTAGAGTAGCCATGCTTAAGCCAAGCATCCCTGAACTTTTTTGAACTTTTCCAATTGTTGATCAATCTTGATCCTTGTTCCAACATCTAGATACATTTTTTCAATAGTGTTATATAGACCAATTTTGACTTCCATGCCCGTATTAAATTCATCACTGTAATGGAGCCTACAAATAAAAGAAGTGATAAAGATAAATGCATAGATAATAGGCTTACCACTCACATAACATGTTATCAAATTGATTTATTTTTTGGAGAATGTAACTTACCTCGGATTAAGGAACTATCCTACCGCATGAAGGGGCCAATGGGGTTGCAAGTCCCATCTCGTATCAATGATGCTCCAAATACGATCATACTTGGTCTTTTGATGATTAAAGTTTTGGGTAATTTGTTCGTTTTCTCTATCCATGGCTTCATATATATAACCCATTGCTGGTTTCGCATCACCATCAACAAGCCTTAGACTTTTTACAAGTGGGCTCACACTTCAAGCAATTCTTTATTGCTTTCCAAAACTTATCATCACATTATAATATGACCTCCACTTTCTTAGCTTCCAACCTTGAAGCATATTGACACATGGCCCACTCCTCTAATGCAAACATGGCTCAAAGAGCAAGTTTGTTTTCATCAAAACTTTTTAATGTGAGAAAAGATGTAGCAAACCTTGTAACCCCAGCTCTCTTCATTTCATTTTTTCTAAAAAACTCTCGAAACATTTTAAGCACTTGTATGTGTCAGTAAATGAAGACACACACCTCCTTGGCCTTTTGACTAATATTATGAAAGATGGACGAAAATATATGTTTCTTATCTCCATTAAAAACTCATTGGCACCTACATAAGCTGAGGCACTATCCATCACCAGTTGAACCACATTTGCCCCTCCAATCTCTTCCACTAATGAGTCAAGCAAGTCATACAATTTATAAGCATCCTTCGCCACACTTCTAGTCTATTGATTTGAGAAAAACTGTGACACTAGGACTACTAACAAGAAAATTTGTGAGATGCCTTTGTTTTGTGTCGGTCCATCCATCCGTCATCAAAGTACATCCAGTCTTTACCTATTCTTTCTTATAATTTTCCATAATTTGTTTGACATTGTCAACTTCTTTCTTTAAAAATGTGAGCCTATTCTTGTGATAACTTGGGAGTTTCAATCCCTTTCCATATTCCCCAACCATAAGCAAATAATGGACTCTTGACCAAGTTGAATGGTAAAGCATGTCCATATAAAAACTGGCAAATGCTTTGAATCACCAGCTCCCTATTTTTCACCAATGCATTCAAGGTTGGTTGCTTAAACCCTTTCCCTTTTACTCCTTTGCCCTTACTTACAAAAGCATTCATGGTGCCTTGTCTTTGTCCACCATATAATTTGAACTTCTTGTTCTTGTTCTCTGAACTCTTCTTAAAAAAATTCCTTTTCATTGTCAATATTCTTTTGTTTTACTCCTTCCAAAAGATTCATAAATTTTTCCCTCACCTCTTCTGGACGCTTTTTTCTGGGAGCAACATTATCACGATCCCCTGCAAAATGATGCTCCATTCTAATTATGCCACCCCATCTTTCAAGCCCACAATAGTTGCACTTCAAGTGCATCCTATTTTCATTGATTTGGGAACAATGGTCCCATGTAGGATCTTCACTTTGTGTTGGAAGTCTTTTTTCTAGGTGTAGCACTTGAACTAGAAGTATAATAACATATTCAAAAAGAGTAAGAAACAACTAAAGAAGTATAATATAATTATATAAACATATAATAATATAACTATATTACTTAATACTTAGTTTCTAATTTATTATAAGTTTATAACTCCATATTTTATATATAATAATATAACTATATTACTTAATACTTAGTTTCTAATTTATTATAAGTTTATAACTCCATATTTTGCATATTAATATATAATGTAATATAAGTATAATACTATAATGATTAATGAATAATTGAATATTATAAAATATGACAAAGTTCAATAGTGAATAGTCCATTATTATAAACTATTAATTGTTGAATAGTTGATGGAAATGCAATATATTTAACATTTAAGTATTTAACAAGTCTCTGCGTCCTTTAAAAAAATAAGAGAATTATTCAATCATTCAAGACAAGAAAATATTAATAAAAATTGAACTTTGTCGTTTTTAAGACTATATTTTTAGATAATGTGTCATAAAAACAATAAAGATTTGAACTTTATTGCAAAAATATCTTTTTTTTAATGTATAGGCTTTGTTTAAAACTTCAACAACTAAAATAAGTAGAAAAAACAAGAAATAAATTATAAGTATAAAGAAAACTGATTAAAATATAAAAAATGAATAAAAAAGGGAAGGAAGGCAACCAAATAAAGTTATTAGTTACCTATCAGCATGGAGTCTTCTCAGCTTCTTCCCTGTCACGAGAAAAACAACTGCTGACTAGTTCTTCAATGGCACAAAGTGCAGCCAACCCCTCTTCTGGTTCTCTTATCTTTCTTCTATGCCTGAACAAAACAATAGAGTAGAACACTAGTAGTCCTTCGAAGCTCAATCTCAATGGCAGAAGCGGAGCACAGAGGAATGATGAAGAGAGAACAGAGGGGTGCTGAAGGGAAGGCCAAAGGTCTTGTTTCTTCTCTCTTCTTTGGGGCAGAAGCTACATAAAGGGCACAACTAACAAAATCATGCGAAAAAATAGGGGTAAAATTAGTTATTGGCCTTTAAAGCAGTCGGATATGTACGTGCCACGAGAGACAAGAATATGTACGTGCAGCAGTTGATTCACTGCCTGAATTGCTCGATTCATCTTCGATTCAGCTCTAAACTCGATTCCTCTAGCAATTTGACTCAATTTATTGCTTTTCGATTCGAATTGTACGATCCCAAATTCCCAATAGCGAACCGTACGATTCTAACAACTGTGGCACGGATAGTTGCAAACAAAATAGTGGAGAAGTTAAATGGACCCCCTTATATCTTTTAAATGAGATTTTGGGTTTTTGAAATGTTATGGTTGCATTTGTGGTGTTTAAAAGTGGTTGCATTTGTGATTATTCAATGCTTTCAATATGGCTATCTTGATGGAGAAATCTAGACTCAAATCTACTAATCTGGGAGTATGGTTGATGTTGCTGCACCTTAGTGAGAGAGTAAAGTCATGTAGAGGAGACAGTAAGTCTCTAGTGATCTCTGTTGAAAATAGAGGGGTATTACTGGGGACCTAGAGGGTGGTGTGGACAAGATCCAAGGGAAAAGTGAAGGGTGAAGGGGGAAATCTTTTGGTACAGGATTCAAACCTGATAAGAATAAGGGCTAAAAAGTTTATGCTTGCTGCAAGGCAATTTAGATGGGTGTGGAAATTAGGAAAAGATTCGAAGAGAAGTGAGGATATTATGCTAGGATGGTTTTGAGATTTAGAACTAAAATATTAAAAATAAAATACATTGATGAAATATATGTGGCGTATAAGGTGCAATAACTGTGATATAGCAATCATATTAAACATATTCAATTAGAGTAAATGAAATTTATAAATTAGTTAGATATTATTTGATATACAAAATACAGATAATTTATATATAATTGACCAAATAAAAAGTTGTAGCTAATATCCAACTTTAATTTTCAATTTAATTTCAAAAGTATAAAAGCTATCATACATAGAGTCCTTTAGTTTCAATGAAAAAAAAAATTAATTAAAGGAAATTTCTTTTTGGGTTTCAAATCTCAAAATTTAGTTTTGAGGAATTTTTATTTTTTTGGTTAAAATTCTTCCAAATTTCACTGAAATTCAAGTTCTGGGCAAATTTTGGACGATTTGTGGAAATTTTGGTGAATTTTTCACAAAATGGAAATTGGCTGCCATTTAGATTTTGAGGGCAGTGGAAAGATGAAATTTTGATGGAAATTTTGACAATTTTTTTGGAAATTTAAGACCATGGATCTATGGCAACAGTTTGTAATAGTAAAAGACAATTGGATTGAAGGGTTGGTTCTGTGTGCTTGTTTTGGAGAATATTACAGGGAAATTTAAGCAGTGGAAGATTGTGGATGAAATCAAAGTGGCTGTGTCCCCAAATTTGATGTAGTACAGATGGAGCTATAGAACATAGTAGAGAGAATTAACGGAGCAAAAGAGAAAGAAGGAGAAGAGAAATATAAAAGAAGAAGAACGGTACAGAGAAACCAGAAAGTATTAAAACTGAGTACTTATATGAGTACTTACACACCCAACATTACAACTAAAAAAAAATACTTAGAAATGCCCAAAATACTTCAAATAAACAAAATAAACCAAAATTAACTGAACTTCTTAAAATAACAAAAAAATTCCAAACTAAAAAAAATTTTAATATCTAAAGCTATAGCTACAATATGTGAGTGAGAGAGAGACAAACAAAATAAACCTAAATTAACTAAACTTCTAAAATAACTGAAAATTTCCAAACTAAAATAAAAAACTTAATATTTTAAAGTAATAGCTACAATAAATGGAGAGAGAGAGAACCATACTTAAATTGAGTTCTAATATGAGTACACCCCAAAATACGTCAAATGCACTAAATAAACCTAAATTAGTTAAAATTTTATAACAACCCAAAATTTCTGAACTTAAATAAAAATCTTAATATCTAAAGCTATAGCTACAGTATGAGAGAGAGAGATAGAGAGAGATCCAGATAGTACTTAAACTGAGTAGTTATACGATTACTTAAATGGAGTCCTTATACATGCAACATTACGACTAAATAATTAAAAAAACCCAAAATATATCAAATGCACAAAATAAACCTAAACTAATTAAACTTCTAAAATAACCAAAAATTTCCAAACTAAAATAAAAATCTTAATATCTAAAGTTATAGCTACAATATAAGCATCTAAAGTTCTCCCTTGGTTGTCTTCCAACTAGGCTATTTCAAGCTTCTTTCAATTTTTGTATGAGAAGACTCTGGGTTTGCAGAGGTAGGATTGGGATTAGATGTAGACTTACAGTAGGAGTTAAGCTTAAAGTGAACTCTTTCCATAAAGAGGCTATTGAGAGGATATGAGACAGGGCTTGTCCTGTTTCTCCTGAAAAGATGCTAGTCTAAAGTGAATTTCTTTGTGAAGCATCTTAGGGAAGAACCTTAAGCATTCAAGGAAAAGGGAAGATCATGGTAAACAGGTGCGGTGTCAAGATGAGGCTGAGCGTGTTCTTTTTCCTCTTTGCTGTAGGTGGTCAAGGGAGTTATGGGGGAAGTGGCTCTTCTAATGTTGGGTGTGTCGTGGGCAGTCTTTGGTTGTTTAGGAGTAATGTGATCGGCTTGGTGCGAGTATTTGTACAAAGAGTAGTAGAGTCACTAGAGTACAAGACTTACTGTTCTCACTATTTTCTGGACATGGAGGTAGTATGAGAGCTTATGAGGGAGAAGAAACATTTCTCATTAAGCTCCAAAATGGGTGGTTGAAGCGCCTTCTTTTTTTTTTTTTTTTGTGGCATTCTAGAGACGGTAATATAGATGGTCAAAGAATTATTTATTTTTATGTTTTTTGTTGTAAAATGAAATCTGTACATGGATTGGCATCCCTTGGTGCCTTTTATGGAATCTATCGTACTCTTTCTTTATAAAAAGGAGAAAAAAATTGCTCTATTCAAGCTGGCATATAGGCACAAGAGTAGTAGATCATTCTTACTCCTTGGTCATCTTATACAGAACTCACGACTCCATGCAGTCCATGTCCTCGAAGCAATATGAGCCAACATGGGTCTTTCTAAAGGCACCATTCAAGCAATGAAGCATGCAAATGGTAACATTAGTACATGTGTGCAACAAATTACTTGTGGGAAATATCTGTGAAAACAAGCAACTGGAAAGATTTCACCATAAATAAGTTCGATTTCGTTGTTGACTCCAAGCCCATTTTTTCCTTGTGAACCTTGTTCATAGTTGCTGATGATTGGATCTGAAGCCATCATTTTCCCTATCTTTTGGCTTTTGCATAAATTCTATTAGCCAGTATTTTTTTTTATCTATATCAGTTCTCTTTCGAAGTTCAAAGTTTTTGAGTTTTTGCTCAACGATGGGCCTCTCTCTTCTCTCTCTCTCTCGAAACAACTCCCTCACTTTTGCACAAACTCGATGATGGAGGGCAACCCCCATTTTTTTGCATGAACATCTCTTGAAATAGGTGGATTGAACTTCTGAAGGAGGCAGCTTCATGGGTTGCTGATGAATTGTGAACTTTCGTTCATCTGGGTGGGGGGTCCAGAAATATTCACAAAGGAAATATTCTTTGCTGGATGGTGATTGGATGGACAAGGGTGGGGATGTTTTTGGGGCTAGCGCTGAGGGGGGGAAAGGGAAGCATTTTTCAGTGTTCATTCTTGGATGTTTAAATGGCATTGGATGGTAAAGCTTTGTGGATGTGTTCTGTGATGTCATGAAGGAGTTTTGTCCCGAGCTTGAAGGAGCAGGCACTGCAAGCTTGTCGGCTTCCAGATCATGGAGGGAGGTGGCTTTCTAAGGGAAGGTAGGTGAAGGCTGTGTAAGCAGTACAAAATCAGAGAACTTATGTTTTCTGTGTGGGGGAGATTTGCATTTGAAGGAATCTGGAGTGACGATTTTAGTTGGTCATCCAGAGGATTGTATCCATAAGGAGGTCTCCAGTAGTCACTGCAAGTGTTGAAGAGACGACTAGGGTTGCATTGGGGAAGATGAGGGTAAGAAGTTTGGGCTGGGATGGCTGGCTCTCATTTTGGACTTGAGCCAGTATGTGAGAAAGGTGGGGCTTCTTTTTTAGCAAATTTGGGCCATTTAATGGAACATGCATATTGTTTAAAAAATAAAGCTATGGGCCTCTCTTCAGCTTCTAAAGAGGGATGCCCCCAACAGGGGAATACTCAATTGGGTATTGCCTCAAAGGAGGCCCAATGCAAGGTTATGGATGCCCATGCCTGATCCTATCATCTATCTGGTTCATTTCCCTAGCCACTTGCAGAAGCCAGATGAGGGGGAGGTGGATATACAACCAATTAATGAATTCCAAACTCCCTTCTCAGCTCTTCAAGACAAATCGAAAGTGATTCAGCATTCAGTGTGTTACTAGGATGTTTTTAGTATGGTTTCAGAACAGACCGGGAAGAAATTGTCAATAATAACTAAAGCATTAGATCAGTGCTTGATATTGGTTTCGCAGTGGGGTTTGAGGCTGGTATATCCATGATAAATAGAAAAATAGTGGATGGATTGGGTACAAAATATGATGTTTCAGGTTTTAATTTTGAAAAATCTAAGGGCCCGAAGGTTTAAGCTTGTCAGAATACTGCTCTGATGGGTTCAGAAATGAAGAAATTATATGAAGAGAAGAGAGAGCAATGTGGTGAGATAAGGCCAAAATAAGGAGATATTCTGCAGGGGAGTTCAGTATCGCGGAAGATGCACTAGAGAAGAGGAAGGATATAGGATGTAAAGGAGTTTGCAAAGGAAAGGAGGTTAAGAAATAGGGAGATTTTTCAGATAATAATAGTGATGACTTAAGTGAGTTTAAGTGTCATGAGGGTTTGTTGTTGGGTGAGATTTGAGAACAAAATGGTTATGTTTCTGATTCCTGTGATGATCTCGGGGACCTATAGTATTTCATTCTAGCCCCCCTAAAGGATTGGAGGGTTTCTATTTTTGAAACCAATGAATAACATGCAGTGCATTGATGGAATTTTACCGACACTAGTAGAGGTGATTCCTAGGAAGGATTTAGAAGCCCAAGAGATATTGGATAAACTGGATTTAAAAATGTGTGATGCTGGAAGGACGAATGTGCGCTTTGTTAGGGGTAAGCACAAAGCAAAGAAGGGTTAGTGAAGAATGGTTGGATTGAGCCGGAAAATCTTAACTGCTTGGTGAATTACGATGGAAAGGGATTGTCTTGGTTAATTGCTGTTTTTGCTTATTGCTTTATTTTTATTTTTATTTTTATTTTTATTGTTTTTCTTTTTTCCTTCTTTTTTGTATTTTCTGTTTTATTTTCTTGGGCAGATTTCTTGTCCTCTTACATTGTAACTTCTCTTTCTCAATCTAATACACTTTCTTTTATTGTAAAAAAATAAAGTTAACTAATTATTTTTTTAATTTTTTTTTGTGTCCCAATTCCCTACACATTTTAAAAAATACCTTTATGGATTTTCTTCAATTTTTGTGATGGACATTGGACACTAGAGATGAGAAGTAAGCTAAATGGAAAGTAGTTGAATGAGTTAAGGTTCCTTCATCCCTGTGTGGGCCTAATCTTGATGAAATGAAAAATTTTTAGAGAACTTTATTTTTATTTTTTATTTTTATTTTTTTGCAACATTTTTATGACCTAGTCCTAAAATAAAATTGGGGCCGTGGAGGGTGAGCCGACACAGAAGCTGGGAGGAGCATTTGTAGCTAGTTTAGAACTTCTGAAGTTTTAAATGGCAGTCATGACTCATGACCATTATGCAATGATTGCTAAATAGGTGGGAAGAAAATTAATAGCCGTAGTAGCATTACGTACCACTACCATTATGACTGCGATAGAACTGTTACTGCAAAAAAAAAAATAATTTTATTTTATTTTTTAAGCTTTTTCTTCACATTTTTCTTTTTTCTCCTTTCATAAATCATTGGATAAGCTTTGAAGAGAGGGTGAGAAGATTATAATGAGGATGGTAATGAAACAAAAATTATTTATTTTAATTAATATACACGAGATGCATTAATTAACAAGTTTATGTACTCTATTTTGTTAATTTTTTTTTGATAATATTAATAATTTGATATTTCTTTTCTATAGTTTTCAACTTCAACCTTCATTTCTTTTATAGTTTTTTGTTGTGCTCAAGTTGTTGGTACTTTATTACAACATATAATCTTATAAACAGAAGTTGTTTAATTTTTTGTATCATTTGTGTTTAATATATTAATGGAGTGTTTAATGTGTTTTGTTTTATTAATTATTTTATGATGCATATGATTAAAGAAAAATTGTAAAAAATGCAGTTTTTTTGGTCAATAGTGGTTTAAAAAAATGTAAAATTTATTACCCTTACTGAACAATGTTAGAAGTTTAACTAGAGGATCTGAAATGCACCAAAACTCTTTTTAAGTAGGGTTAAGAGCTTAAAGCATGCAAATAAACTAACAAACATAAGATTGTGTGTGTTTGAAACAATGTTTTAAAAGGTGAAGGTGTAAGGCGAGGTGTTTTAACCCCTTTAGAGGCGAGGTGTAGGTGTTAAGGCATTGAGGCATAAGCCTTTTGAGAATTTTTTTTTAAAGATAAAAATACGCCAATAAATTACATATATTTTAAAAACAAAGAAAAAAATTTAAGAAAATCGCGAAAACAATATGGAACTACTTGTTGGACATTCAAAAATTGCTCACTTGATTTCATGATTTAAATCATTACTACAAAGTTCAAATTAGTTTCATGATCTAAGATACAACTGTCAATTATTTTGGAACGATTGTGGCTCAAGAGTTTTAGAAATCAACTCATATTATGACATTCCTTTTCTATTAATATGTAGTTAAAATTTCTAGCCAAATCTAACTTGAGAATCACACTCCCAAAATGTGTAAGCCTTAACTAAACAAGGTGTGTTTTTGATCAAATGTGTAAGGCTCAACATATAATGCTATAGATTTTTGGAATTTGGTGTTTTAGATTGAGTTTCAAGGTGTTTTAGGCATGCCTTGGCTTGAGGCAAGCTTCAAGGTGAACCTGGATTGAGCCTTTTAAACATTGTCTTGAAAAAAATAAAATCCATGGCTGTTACACATCTGCTTGCAGTTATGTAACATCCACGACTCCTGCTCCCGCTACACCCAGTATGCTACCTGCTACCGGTGTTTAGAGCCATGTTTTGAACAGCTAAAAGAATGTTCCTTTGCAGTTAATCCCTGCAAACTGTAATGCCTTCAGATGCACAATTACTTCTTAGGCTCTCATTATGTCATGTTGATTATTTAATGAAAAAAAACTGTCAGTAACCCATTGCAGGTGGAGTAAACTGGAATTTCTTTGTTTTTTATTTTATCATTTTAATAAGATGGCTTGAAATTGCAACTTTTGTTTTGAGAAGTTGGAAAGAACTCATTGATTTTCACCGACTTGAAGTCTAGAATCAAGAATGAAGCTGTTGGAGTGCACCGCTATATCTGGTACTTTGTTGAAACTTGGGATGTATTCTTAGAAAGTCGATGCAAGTAGAATCCCATGTTGCAACTTGACATTCTGCCTTTTCTGCATAATTCTTGCCCACTACTGTTGGAATCTTAATTTCTCCCTTTTTTCTCAAGAATGAGTGCATCCCCAAGAGAGAACAACATGAGAATTTTCTTATCTTGAATGAAAGATTTTGAAATGGAGCTATATGTGCAAGAATTGCCCTCTTCAATATAGTAGCTATGTGGCATGGATTATCAAGTGTTGTAAATTTTGACACCTGGGTTCTGTGTAGGGGCAATCTTATTAATGCAGACATAGTTTTCCTTAAACATTGTCCATTAATATAAAATTAGTTTTGTGCAGAATTCTGTATGCAAAATTGACAGTTGTCCAAACATTAACAAACTTCTATGGAAAACTATAACATTAGGGAACCATGAGGAAAGTTTATTCAGTGCTGTAGCTAAAGTTGACCAAATATATGCAGCTGTACTAAATAACGAAAAGATTAAGATTGTAGCTTAATTTTTTCGTTTGAAAATTAGATTCAGTTTCCTCGTGTCATATTACATTTATATTTTGTTTTTAAATTATTTATTGGATTTTTATGATGGCATTTCATACATTTATTCTATAATCATTGCAGTTTATTGTGATATTTTGCAGGTGTTTTTGTGGTAATGAGTTGACAGGACAGGTATGTGACATGTCTCTTCTTGCGGTGATGACATTTGCAGCATTTTTTTCATGTCAGTGAGGGCTTCTTCTAAAGAATTAGACGTAATATTTGTGGCTTATGTCTTTGAATTTTGAGGCTTAATCATATAGCATCATGGTTATAAAACTTGGACTAGTAGCCAACTTGGAGGCAACTAGGCTGGCAGGTTGATTGAACCAGTGGGTCAAACCAATGGTTGAAACAGAGCTGTCAGCATTATGTATATATGTTACAAAGATGCAGGTAATCCACTATTAAAAAATATGAATAAAAAAATATTTAACAACTAGGTCCATTTTTAAACAACTTCTATTATTATTTTTAGGGCAAAAGACACCTCCCTTGTGGTTTGACAAAAAGACAAAGATCACCCTTGAGGTTTCAAAAATGCCATAGACCTCCCATGAGGTTTAAAAAATACCACAATCCTCCCTTGGGGTTTGCCAAAAAGACAAAGACCTCTCCTAAACAAACTTGTCTTTTTGCAAAATACGAGGGAGTGTTTGTTACCTCAGGGAAGATCCTTGAAATTCTTGAAACGTCAGGGGAGGTCATTGTCTTTTTGCCAAACCTCATGGGTGGTCAGTGTCTTTTGCCCTTATGTTTAAAAGTTCATAGAACTTTTTGTTGTTATTAACACAAACAATAATTATAATATTTGATGGTTAACCTAATTTCTTTTGGTTTTGGCTTGGATTGGGCCCAAGTGTCAGCCCAATAGTTAAGGAGGCCCATTGTGCTCAAGATAATATGGAGTTAAACAAGCCTCCAACTTAGGCCCATCAATCTAACCCGTGTAATGGTTTTCTGTGTTATTTTAGAAAGGCCTCTCCGCAATAGGTTCATTCTATTTCTCTTTCTCGGAAAGTTGGACCCAGTAACAATCCGACCCATACCTTATGTTATTTTTTAAGTGGGCAGTCTATGGACTCATTTCCCTCTCTGAAGTAGGCCCAATTCCTCTATAATGTTTTGCAATTGGAAAAGAGTTGGCGACCACCTCCTCTTCACTGGGAAGAGATTTCAGGTAAGCAAAGCTTGGAGGACAAGAGTTGGTGAAAGCCAAACTTGAATCAATTAACTCTGGGAGTTTGGTTGATGCCCCTACTGGAAATTTGCACAAAGGAGAGAACTACAAGTGAGTCTCCAGTGATGGCTGCTGATAAAGGGGATATTATTGACCTAGAAGCTGGTGTTAACATGATTCAAAGGAAAAATGATCAGTTTTTTTTTGGGGGGTGGGGGGGGGGGGGATCTTTTGATATAGGAACCAAATCTTATGAGTTTAGGAGCTAGAAGGTTTAAGCTTGTTGGAAGGTGGTTTTGGTGGAATAGTGCCAAAGTTGTAAGAAGAGGTACAAAAAGAAAGTTCTGTATTGCAGAAGATCCAAGTGTTCAAAAGGTGAAATTAGAGACATCTCAAAATGGTAGAGAAGCTTTACCTTCGTTGGATCAATAATCCTTTCAGCCATCAAATCCTTATACTTCCTAGTTGCAGCATTGTAACCATACTTTAGATTATCACTAAAGAGCACCTGATGGAAGAAGAGAATGTCAACAAATCCTCGGTTTCAAATCAACACAAAATTCTTCTAGGTTTGTAACGTTGTTTTAAGATTTGCTATTTTCTTCAAACAAAACTACAAAGATTTTCTCTTTTTAAGCTGATATTTGATTGTCGTGAACGAAAAAGCGATCTCAGGTCGAGATGCTACTCAAAGCTGAACTCCTTCACCTATTACCCTTAGTAGCTTCCCTTCATTATCTCCCCTTGTCGTCAACAGTGGAGGTTCTTTGCTCGTGCTTCGTCTGAACTGGAAAACCCTTTTCCGATCTAGACTCCCCATGTGCTCAATCACAATTTCTCCCTTGCTTGATCTCAACTCCCCTCTTGCTCAACCTCAGCTTCTCTCTCGCTTGACCTCAACTTGAGCAATCCTCTCCTCAACCTCTTGCCACAAGCCCTAGTCCTCTCCTTACCCTCATCATTGTTGTTCGTCACACTCGAGTAGCTATCTCCTTTCTTCACGCCCCAGTTTGAGCAGTCCTCTGTGTTTGTCTCTTTCTGGGCTGTCCTCCTCAACCTTTCTCTCTGGTTTTTTAGTGCTCGCTTGCTTGCTATTGGTCAACTCTGTGACTGGTTTGTTAGCTTCTCCTTCCTCGGTTTTGCAAGCTCATTCTTGGTTTGCAAGCTTCTTTGGCTTGGTTCTATGTTTGCTGCCTATCTTGATGTGATGTCGAGGGATGGGAAACACATTGGTGGTTGAAAGGAAGTAGGCCTAGTCTTAGAAGGAGGAAGTCCCAATTTATGTTTGGGAGAAATTCGTTTGCACCCTAGACAAATTATTGGTTTCGCCGAGCAATGAACAAGGATAGAACCCTCATTTCGAAGCTGAACTTAAACAAGTTTAGGAACTACCTTGCCCTTATGAAGTCCAGCAGTGGTGGTTGGAGAACTCTTGCATTTCTAGAGGGGTTTGAATCCAAGGGATGGATAAAGATCTCCTCCTGATAGCCAAGCTGGGCCGATGTGTTTTTTCGCCCACAAAGAAGGCTCAATATCTTCAAAAGCGGACAACCTTCCCATTGTATTTGAACCCAATTTCAACAGATTAGCTCCCTTGTGCCCTTGCCATTGTGGCAAGTATTTTGAGTCTATTATTGAGTGGTGGCTTGACACCCAACCCACAAGTGGTGGGGAAGTCGAGTAAGAGCATATGATCTTTAGCGAGTGTTGTGGGGTGACTCATTGGATTTCCTAAAACTTGATAAAGGTAGTCCCAAAGCCTTCGTCTCGTTTGAGGATGTTGGTATTGGCCTTAACTTGGGCCTTGGATCTACAAATATAGGGATATTTTTCGGCATTGCAATCCCACTTGACTACTCAAAGTCCAATACCAACTCCTTTTCTCCCTTTGAGCTGTATGATGGTCCTTTTGAAGCTGCCAAAAACGTAGTCCACTTTTGGAAGGCTGTCCCCCTTCAAGACCTCCCCTCACAGGCATATGCAACTCATGAGGAGTCGGTTTTGGTGTAGGAACCCCCTAATTCTCCAAATGATCCTAGAAGACTAGCCCTTGTCCTAGCCCCTAGTACTAGGCTACTAGCCATGACTTTGTGTGCCAATCCGAACTTTTGAGGATTTGGTTGATAGGCCCAATTTTGAAACTGTGAATGACTTGGACTCATGCAATGCTCAATTCAAGAATTGGGTATTTGTTTGGGTTCTTTGGAAGCTGAAATTGGTAAGAAAAATCATAGACGTGCCCTTCGAAGGGTTTGAGGATAGAGCCTTATAGTTGTTTGAGGATATTGAAAGAAAGAGGAGGGGAAAGGAGGAGCAATGTGGGAAGTATCAAAAAGTTGGGACTCAATAGGAGTTTAAAGTGCATGAAATGTATAATGAGCCATGGAAAAATAGGAGGATGCTCAGAAATGGAAAAGGCATGTAGTAGTCAGAGCCTTTGTGTTAAATCATGATAAGAAAAATCATTTCTTGGAATGTGAGGGGTCTCAATGACAAAGCCAAGAGGAGTGTGATCAAGTCCCTTCCTAAAGTATGGAGGGGAAATGTGGTGTGCTTGCAAGAAACGAAGGTGGAGATGATGGTGCAACCCTTGATCAATGACCTCTGGGTCCAAGATGCATGTGATTGGATATCCCTTGGAGTAGTTGGTAGCTCAAGGGGTATACTAGGCTTGTGGAAGAGTGTTGTGGAATTGTTGGACCACTCCATAAACTCTTTCCTAGCCTGTTGTTTCTTCAAAAGTGCAAACGATATCTTTCAATGGATTTTCACAGGGGTGTATGGCCTAGGCGAAGTACCCCGTAGGCCTCTTTTTTGGAATGAGCTCTTTAAGATTAGGAGTAGATGGGATGCTCCTTGGATTATTCGATATGATTGTGTATCAACAGAAAAGATAAAAAAAAGGAGTGGGTGGGGGTAGGCTTGAGACCAATAGCATGAGAGAATTCCTTGACTTTATCAATGTGAATGGCCTTATTGATCTCCCTCTCCTTGGTGGCAACGTCACTTTGTCCAACTCTTGGGAGCTGCTTTTCCTTTTCAAGGATCGATAGGTTCATAATTTTGGTTGAATTGGAACATCAGTTTCTTCATGTGATTCAGAGTCTACTTCCTAGGCCCATCTTAGATCATTTCCCTATCTCTTTTGACACCTGGGGGGGGGGGGGGGGGTGTTTAAATGGGGCCAACCCCATTTCGCTTCGAGAATATGTGGTTAAAACATGATGGTTTCCAGGAACTAATGAGAACTTGGTAGTCTTCTATTCTTGTCATGGGGAAGACTTGTTTTGTACTTGTCGTAAAGTTGAATGGAAAAGAAAAGCTAAAGATATGGAGCCGAAACACCTTTGGGAATGCCCAAGAGAAGATTATTATCCTTGATGGCATCAAAGAGATTGATGAGCAAGAACTAATCCAAGGTTATGATGACCAGAGAGTAAAAAGGAGGTATGCTTAAGAAGGAATTGAAGGAGGTTTTTAATTTAGATGAGATATCTTGGAAGCAGAAATCGAGAGCTCTATGGCTCAGAGTTGGAGATTGTAATACAAAGTTCTTTCATTGGAAGCGAACGTTCACCATAGAAGTGACACATTTTCTAGCATTGAAATTGGGGAAATCACCCTAATTGGGGAAGAGGATTTTAGGAAAGGAATTTATGATTTTTATAAAGACCTCTACATTGAACCGGAGGCTTGGAGACCTGCAATGGATGATATCAATTTTAGATTTCTCAATCCTTCCTCTGTAGGGTGGCTTGAGAGACCTTTTGAAGAAGTAGAAGTCCTCCAAGCTATTAAAAATTGAAATGGGGATAAAGCACTTGGATTGGATGGTTTCACCTTGGCTTTCTTTCATGCTAATTGGAGCCTCCTCAAACATGATTTGTTAAACATGTTCGAAGAGTTCCATAGATCAAGAATATTTGTCAATTGCATAAATACCACCTTTGTCACTCTTGTCCCAAATGAAGTTGGGGCTGCTAACATCAATGATTTTGCCCCATTAGCTTGGTGGGAAGCATTTATGAAATCATTGCCAAAGTACTTGCTGAAAAGTTCAAAAAAGCAATGCTAGAAGTCATTGTTCAGGATCAACATGATTTTGTGCTGGAAGACAGATTATGGATGCTGCCCTTATTGCTAATGAAGTGGTGGATGCGTACTTGAAGGAGGGAAAAGGGGAAGAGTGTGCAAGATATGGAGAAAGCATTTGATCATGTCGATTGGAACATCCTTCTTTATCTCCTTAGGAAAATGGGCTTTGGGGAGTTATGGTGTAGTTGGATTGCTTAATGCATCAAGGCCCCAACCTTCTCAGTGCTCATAAATGGCTGCCCTTTTGATTTCTTTCAATCCTCAAGAGGCTTGAGACAAGGAGATCCCTTGTCCCCTTTCCTCTTTATTTTGTTTGTGGAGGTGCTTAGCTTCATGTTGATGAAAGCTACTGAACGAGGAATCTTTAGAGGTCTCAAGGTGGGCAGAAATGGAAGGCTTAAGAAGTTTCTCATCTTCTTTTCTTAGATGATACTTTTATTTTTTGTGAAGATAATCCCCTCCATATCCTCAACCTCCGATGCATTTTGTTAGGTTTTGAGGTCGCCTCAAGCCTGAAAGTGAACCTTGGCAAAAGTGAGCTTATTCCAATTGGGGAGAACAGGGGGGGGGGGGGGACTTCCCTTGCTGGTATTTTTGGTTGCAGGATGAGAACTTTCCCATTAATTACCTTGGTATCCCCCTCGGAGCCAAATTCAAAGATAAAGGAGTCTGGGGCCCTATTGTTGAAAAGTTTGAAAGGAGATTGGCCGGATGGGAAAGAAATTTCTTATCAAAAGGAGGTAGACTCACTTTTATTCAAAGCACTTTGACGAATATTCCAATTTACTTCTCGTCTCTCCTTCCCTTACTGGCCTCAGTCGCTTGGTGATTGGAGGGAATTTAGAGAAGATTTCTTTCGGGAAGCATACGGGAGGAGTTTAAATATCACCTTGCTAGATGGGAAGTGATCAAACAACACATTTCTTCGGGAGGTTTGGGATTGAAATCCCTCCTTACTTTCAAAAAACCCCCCCCCCCCCCCCCCCCCTGGTCGGGAAGTGGTTATGGAGATTCATGAAGGAGAATGATCACATTTGGTGGAATATTACTGTTCCTAAATATGGGCTTGAGCACAATGATTGGACAACTCACAATGGAAGAGGTCCCTATGGAGTGGGTGTATAGAAATTCATCAGGAAAGGATGGGATGAGTGTTTCCAATTTGTGACGCTTCAAGTGGGGAATGGGCCAATGTTTACTTTTTGCATAATGTGTGGCATGAGAATCGCAATCTTAGAGCTACATTTCCTTCCATCTACAACGGGGCTTGTGACCGAAATGCCTTATTAGTCATCATCATCAAATCATTGATCAGGGAATTTTCTAGGACATACCTTTTACAAGGAACATGGCAGATTGGGAACTTCACACTCTTTGACTTCTATAGATTTCTATACAAATTCCGTCATCAAAACATCCCCCAGCGAGCCAAAATGGGCTTTGGGCAAAAATGGCATTTTCACTGTTAAATCTTTATATAAGAAGCTCTCATCGTTGGGAACAAAATTGCAGTAACTCCCCTTGGATTCACATTTGGATGACAACAACCCCTTCAAAAGTTGCCTTTTTTGCTTGGGAGTCCATACATGGAAATATTTTAATCCTTAACAATCTATAGATAAGAGGGCTTACAGTCATGAATTGGTGTTTTCAGTGTATGACTGACATAGAATCAGTTAACTATATTCTTCTTCACTGCCCTTGGACAAGGAACTTGTCGAATGGCTCTTTCCTTGGCCGAGCATCAGTGGGTTGGGCTTGGAAAGGCATTAAATCCAAAAAGGAGTAGCGAGGCTTTGAACCTCACCCCTTTCGCCATCTTTTGGTGTGCTTGGAATGAAAGAAATAAGAGAGCCTTCAAAGATTCATCTAATTCTCTCCAAACCTACAAAGCCCAATGGATTACTGTTGTCTCTAGCTAACTTAGTGGGAAATTTGTTGGTGATCGTTTTGTAATCCATGATGTCGGTGACACTCTTCAGAGTGGTTGATGTTTTGTACCACGAGTTGGCATCCCCTTGATGCCTTGCTAATATGTTCTTGTTTTGCTAATCAAAAAAGGAAAGAGTGAAACTAATGAGAGGGGTAGCAAAGGTATGGAGAAGAAGAAACAAGGGATATTACGGATAATGATAGTGAAGTCGTTAATGAGTTTGATTGTGATGGAGGGTTGCTTTTGGATGAGATTAATGAAGAATATGGATATAGTTCTGATTCTTTTGATTTACTTGGGGATTTATCTTATGTGCCTCCATCTTTGATGAAAGGTTTGGAGGGGATTTCTATACTTGAGGATGGTGGAATGGATAATAAGCAATAGGTTAAGGATGGACTTTTGCTTACCCCTGTGGAGGAGATTTTTGGGAAGGATTTAGAAGCTCAGCGATTGTTGGATAAGATGGATTTATGGCCGTTTGATCCTCTGGAGGAAACAAAATTCAACTCAATGGTATAAAGGTAGGGCCAAAAGAGCCAGGGGGAACTAGCTAATTTGAAGTGTTTGGGGTACTATGATGGATCGAGTCTAAAAAAAGGGGCTTTTTTGGTAGATTCTTGTTATAATTTTTTTCCTTCATTTATTTTATTTTATTTTATTTTTATTTAAATTTTTAGAGGACTTCCTATCCTCTCCCATATTGTAATTTCTCTTCTCTATCTAATACATCTTCTTTTGTTATCAAAAAAATATTAAAAGGTAATAGTGAGACTGTGAGAGAGTTCAATTGTAAATATACTTCTTATTGGTGAAGCGGAGAGTTGGAGTAGTGTAGGTTAGAGAAGACAGAGTAATGAATCTGCATAAAGGGTGAAAGAGATATTACAAACTGTATATGATTTTTGTTTTCAATTTCTTGTGTATGTATATTTGGAATACACTAGTGTGTGTGCATGTATATATAATATTTTTATGAGAGTGGAAGTGCAAAACACAAAGTGGTGATGGGCATTGTATTTATTCCTAAAGGTTTATGGTTCAAGCCCTCTCCATTCCATCGCAGTTTAACAAATTTTGGTGATGGAATTGGTCCACCAAGTAGTTCTGTTTGGCAATTCGAGCAATTTCTAGTTTCCGACATAACTCAGACTAGAAAGATTATTGGTTCATCTTACCTTGTTGAACTGGCTGGTTCAGTGCAAGTTTTAAAACTATGTATAGCATATGCAAAGAAATGAAATGCTAATTTTTTAGCTAATTCCTTGGCAGAAAGTGTAGTGATTTCTCTTGCTTCGGCTAAACATGTTTTCCTTTCTTAAAAATAGTTTTCAAGAAGTATAGAAAAAGAAAGCGTGACCTGTTAACAATTTGGGAAAAAAGTTTGGGGATAAAGATAAAGGAGCTAGGGAGGGAAAAGTCGGTAGATAGATTGTGCATGTTATTTATGATCAATGTTTTAAAAGGCTCAATCGAGGAGTCTCAAGGCAAGGCATGCCTAAAACACCCTGAGGCTCAATCTAAAATGCCAAATTCCAAAAAGGCTAATGCATTAATGCTGAGGCTTACGCATTTTTATAAAAAGCACACCTTTTGTGCCCTTTTAGTTGAGCCTTACGCCTTTTGGGTGTGTGATTCTCAAGTTAGAATTGGTCAGAAAATTTTAACTACATCTTTGTATAAAAGGATTGTCACAATATGAGTTTATTTCTAAAATTGTTGAACCTCAACCATTCAAAAATAACTGAAAATAGATTGAACTTTGTTATGGTATAGCTATCTCGTCATGATTTATGTCATGTATTCAAGTTATAGCAATTTTTTAATGGCCAACAAGTAATTTTCAAAGTTTATATAGTTTTTCTTTTTTGCATTATTTTTGTCATTTTCTTAATTTTTTTTATTTTAAATATATATAATTTATTTAACATATTTTTATCTTAAAAACAAATTCTTAAAAGGCTTAGACCACAATGCCTTAAGGATTATGCTTTGCCTCTTAGGGGTTAACAGGCCTCGCCTTATTCCTTCACCTTTGAAAACATTGTTTATGATTTATGCATGAATGCTAATCCCACATTTTTGTTTTTTGAATGAAATAAAATACATTGAATGACCAGATTGCCTAGTTGTGAATGCAATATAGTAATATGCATGTGTATGCACGACTGTGCGTTCTAGTAACCATGATGCCTGCTTTTGCTCAGATTAATTTTTGTGGAATTTACCTTTGCAATTGATTATTGTGCTTTTCTTGTGGTTTTAGTTTGAAAAATCAGTGGCTGATTGGGTTGTAAACTACTCTGAATCTGATAGCTATATGATTGTCTAGCTTGCTAATCACTGCATTCTGTATGTATCTTTTTAATGTTTTTGATATACAGAAGGCTTCTGCTCCGAATGTTGAGCTCTCTCTTGTCATGTTTAATGCTCATGGATCCTATTGTGGTACGTATTCCATTTGTTCGTCATTACGTGTTTTGAGAATTACTGTCTTGTTAAATCGTTTTATTGCCTTTTATGTCTAAATGTTTAAATTTATTTTAGTTTTTTGATGAGTAGAAGTGATGATATAGTGCTTTCTACCTCTCAATGTGTAAAAGGAATTGTCTTACTGGCCCAAATCCCAACTAGTTGATATACGGTGCTTTGATTTTGTGTCGACCTTCAACATTTTGTATGCTGATTCCATTGCTGCAGTCCTCGAGCTACATACTGGTTTTATGTTTAATGCAACTTTATGTGCACGTACTTCATATTCAGATTTAAAAATGTTTTGAGTTCCATTAGCTTGTTTTTATTAATTCCTCAAAAATGTTCTTGAATTTTATCCTAAGTACCCATTTGTCTGTAACTCAGCTAGTAAATGGAGGAACCTTCCATATTTATAAAGGGACAAGATATAACCTTCCTTAAGGTTTGATTAAAAAACATGTTTGATGTTTCAAAAATCCCATAAACTTCCATTGAGGTTATAAAAATCTTATTGATTAGTGTAGAGAAGATTTGATCGATTGGAGTGAGAAGGAAGCTAGGGTTTTCGATGGTGTAAAGACGATTATAGAGGTGGCTAGAGTAGTGTTCAGGGAAGAGACCGTGAAGAGAATTGGGACGGGATGCATGCTTCTTATTCTGGACTTGGCCTAAGTGATTGAAAAATGAGGTATTCCTTTATTGACTTAATTGGCTAGTTAGTTGAACATGCCCAATGTTAGGAAAGGCTGATTTGGGCTTTAGTTTGGATCCAAAGGGAGGCTCTTCTCATATGGGCTCGCATAAGGCTGATTTATGTGGTAACCAAACCCATGATTTGGTAATTAGGGACCCAAGTACTACCATGTTGGTTTCGGAAAATGGGCAGGCCTGTATGGCTGTTCCTACATCTTGAAAGACGAGTAAAGGGAAGGAGGAAGCTAATCCATCTGGTAATGGAATTTTTATTCAGCCTCTAGTTATTAGAAATATGATTCAACTTCCAGTTACTGGAGATTTGAATTGTACTGACCAAGAGCTGGAGGAAGTCTAGGATCCTAGAAGTTTAGATTTGAATCAAGATTGTCTTGATAGAAGTGTGTCTAATTCCAAAAATGCATTAGAAGGTGGTGTGAAAAGACCGAAAAAAGAAGTAGCGGTGTTGGGTTGGGGGGTGGGGGAATGTGATGATTATTGTCTTATATTAATAAATTTGAAGGTAATAAGGTTTATGCTCATTGAAAGGCAGCTTGTTTGGGTGCTGAATGAAGAAGATATTTGAAGAAAAAAGAGAAAATTTGGGTGAATCAATGAAAAAATTACTAAGGGGAGATTCTAACTGAGAGCTCAGTATTGTGGAAGTCCCTTGTGTTGAGAAGAATGTTGGATGTAGGAATGAGACTAGTAAAGATAAGGTGGTAGAGAAATGGAGGGGCTTTTCATAGTTAGAAAGTGATGATAACGGTGTTTTTGACTGTGGTGAGGGGTTGTTGTTGTATGAGATTTGAGAACGATACAGATGAGTTTCTGATTCGTGTGATGAAATAGGGGATTCAACTTATGTCCATTCACCCTCGTTGGATGGTTTTAGGGGGGTTGGGGAGTTTCTATATTTGATAATGATGGTTGGTGAATAAGTTTTAGTGTAGGGATGGAATTTTGCCTACACTAGTAGAGGAGATTCAGGAGGAGGAGTTGGAAGCTCAAAATCTTTTGGATAAAACGTAGTACTGCCTTTAAAAATTCTATGGACCTCCCTTGAGATTTGATTTTTTGATAGAGCTGGCATGTGGTTTTAATGGAAGAGAGCTTTCAATATACTAAAGTTGCTGAACCAAATACCTATTTGCATTACGAATTTTGGTTTACAATTTTTTTCCCTTCAAAGCATTTTGTGCGAAACATGGATCACCTTTTCTCTTGTGAAACAACTCTCTCACTCTTGCACGAACATTACCATGGTTGTGTTAGTAGGAGGTGATGTTAAATTGTGCAGTGCAGTTTGAAGGAAAACCTTCTGATTTAAGAATGGATAAGGAAGGGGAGACCCTTTATTGTGCGTACTCGAGGACGATGTCTCTTGAAAAATGTGAATTAAACTCATGAAGGAGGTGATTGCCTAGCTTGCCGATGGTTTAAACTTTCATTTGGCTGGAAAGGAGCTCTAGAAGTGTTTGTAGGGGTCATTGTAGAATATAGATCACTGTTAGAGGGGATAGATAGGAATCTTATGTCCAGTGATTATAAGAGTTGGTTAGAGAGACCACTTGAGGAGGCGAAAGTGAGAGGGTTGGTTTTTGGGTTGGAAAGGGATAATGCCCTAGATCTATGGCTTCAACATTGCTTTTTCCCAATATTGTTGGGAGGTTGTAAAGAGCGATTTGATGAAAGTTGTATTGAATTCTTTGGGAAGGAGCTTTGACCAAGAGCATCAACTCCTCCTCATAGTCTTGGTGCTAAAAAATCTAGATCTATTAAGTTTGAGGATTTTAGACCTATTAGTCTTGCTTCTAGTGTGTACAAGATCATTACTAAAGCGTTAGCTAATAGGTTGAGAGCAGTGCTTGCTAACACTTTCTCCAGAGTTCGAAGTGTGTTTGTGTGGGGAGGCAAATAGTGCATGCCATTCTTGTGGCCAATGTGGTGGTAGAAGATAGTTGTAGGAATAAGAAGAGGGGTTTGTTTTTAAATTAGATTTTGAGAAAGCATATTATAGAGTAAGTTGGAGCTTCTTGGATAAAGTCTTTGTGAAAAAAGGTTTTGGTGAGCATTGGCGTCCTTTGATAAGGGGCTATCTGTCTAACTTGTGGTTCTTGGTGATCGTTAATGGTGAACCTAGATCATGGTTTTGTGCTTCTAGGGGTATCAGACAACATGATCTTTTATCCCCCCACCCCCCCTTTTTGTTCTTGTGGCTGATGTGTTGAGCAGGATGGTGGATAGGGCTGTGGAGAGGGGCCTGGTTAGAGGATTAGAAGTAGGGAGAGACAGTGTGGTGGTATCCCACCTTCAGTTTGCTGATGATACCATTTTCCTCCTTGATAATCATAGTCCCTCCTTCAGAAGAATTTTTGGGTATTCTCCAATTCTTCGAGAGGGTGTGGCCTCAAAATTAATATGGGGAAGAGTGGTTTAGCAGCTCTGAATATACTCAAGGAGAGAGTTAGGGAGTGGGCTACTGAAGTGGGGTGTGGCACTTTGGAATGGCTTTTGACTTACTTGGGGTTCCTTTGGGGGCTAATCCTAGAACAGTGAAGTTTTGGAATTTAGTGGTCAAAAGGGTGACAAAGAGTCTAGATGGGTGGAGGCGCATATCTTCTCTTTAGTGGGAAGAATTACCTTGATTCAAGATTGTTTTTCTCTCATCTGACTTTATTTTCTGCCTGTTTTTAAGATTCTGATGGGGATTGCCAGTAAGCTTGAGAAAATTATGAGAGATTTTTTGTGGTCTAGTGTGGCAGGTACCATGGATCACTTACTTAGATGGGATGAGGTCTGTAGGTCTAAGGAGGAGGGAGGGTTGGGTCTAGGTAAGTTAGTGTCTAAAAACACTGCCCTTTTAGCTAAATGGTTATGGCGCTTCCCTCTAGAAGAATCTTCCCTTTGACATAGAGTAATAATAAGTCAGTTTGTATTGGATGAGAATGGGTGGAATACCAACATTAATTTAAGATGTTCTTTGGGAAGTCTGTGGAGGTCCATTTCCCAGATTTATCCTTCCTTCACCCCTCAAGCTAAACTTGTGTTGGGGAGGGGCTAATGTATAAACTTCTAGAAAGACCTTTGGCTGTGTAAATTAGTTTTGTCCACTTCTTTCCTCTTTTGTTTGGGTGCTGAGAAACAGAAAAATAGAGCCATATCTATTTTTTTTGGGAATTTGAGTAGTCCTTTGGTTTCCTAGAATGTCCATTTTAGGAGATCTCTTATTGATAGGAGATGTAGGAGTTGTCTTCTTTGTTATCTTTATTGAACGGAAATAATATTTTGCTGGTGAGGGATATTCATTCTTAGTCTTTGGATCAATCGGGAGTGTATTCTTGAAAATCTGTTTTTGACTTCTTGATCCATTCTAATTCTTCATTTCCACTCTTTGCTATTATATGGAATGCCAAGGCTCCCTCTAAAGTTAAGGTGGTCACTTGGTTAGTTGTGTTTAATAAAATAAATACTATTAACATGTTGCAAATCAGAAGATTTTTGAAGGCTCTTTCTCCTGTTGTTTGTTTGTTCTGTTTTAAGAACTCTAAGACAGCTTCTCATCTCCTTTTACATTGTGATTTTGCTTGGAGGATTTGGAATAAGCTGTTTGGTATTATGGGAGAGAGTTGGGCATGCCCTGCATGGGTGGAATACTTACTAGCCATTTCTTTTACAGGTTTTGGTAGAAGGAAAAATAGGGCAGCCTTATGGAGGTGTGATTTATTTGCAGCTTTACGAGGGATATGGTTGGAATGTAATGCACGGATATGTCTCATTCGTCCTTTTCTAAATTCTTCTCTTATTAATATGATTTTCTTTTGCTTCAAGAAAAAGTATTCATAATGGAAATCTCCACTGTTGGATGGCAATCAGGTGGATGAGGGCGGGGAAATTTTGGACTTAGAGCTTTGGTGGGGGGGGGGGGGGAGGATAAGAATTTTTCAGTGTTCATTCCTGGAGGCTTAAAAGGAAATTGGATGGTGAAGCTTTGCGAGTAAGTTTTGCAAATTCACGAAGGAAATTTGTCAAAATTTTGAAGGAGCAAGTGTTGCAAGCACTTTAGCTCCTTGATTGTGGAGTCAGGTGGGGATGGAAAGAAAGAACGGCAAAGGGTTGATCTTCAATTGAAGGAATCGGCGGTGCTGCTACTAGGGATCTAGGGTTCTGGTGGTGCCTGCTAGTCTTGCAGAGGTGGCTAGAGTTGCTCTAGGGGTTGATGAGGCTATGAAGTTAGGCCGGGTCATCTAGTACTCATGTTGGATTTGGGTTAGGTATGTGAGAAAGATGGTGCTTCTTTTTTAACAAAGTTGGGCCACTTAAAAGAGCAAGCCCAATGTTTCGACAAGAATGCCATGGGCCTTTCTTTGGATTCAAAAGAGGGCCTTTATAAACAGGGGCTTTCACAGATATGCCTCCTATATAATACGACCTAGTGCAAGGATATGGGTGATGAAGTCCTTTTCCTGTATGACCCTGTTGCTGAACAAGTCCACTATCGTAACCAAAATTCACAGAAGCCAAATACAGGAGAGGTGGGTATTCAGCCAAATGCAAACAAATTCTAAAATCTCTCTCCAGTTCTTCAAGATAAGCTTAGAATGGATCAGCATTTAGTGCGTATACAGCCAAATGCAAACAAATTCTAAAATCTCTCTCCAGTTCTTCAAGATAAGCTTAGAATGGATCAGCATTTAGAGTGTAATCAGGATGATTTATTGGTTTCGAAAATGGTTCGTGACGAAAATGATAATAATAATACTTGGCTGGTGATTCTGGTTTTGCAGAGGGATTAGCTGCTTGTATCTCCAGGATTAATAAGAAAGAAGAAGCTGGATTGGGTAAGAAATCTGATGTTTTAGGATTTAATTCTGAAAAATCTGAGGGTCCGAAGGTGTGTGCTTAACAGAAGGCTGCTCCAATGGGTGCAGGAGTGAGGAAATTATATGAAGCAAGAGAGAGCATTACAGTGAGATAAGGCCAAAGATTATAAGGAGAGATTCTGAAGGAGAGTTGGGTATCGTGGAGGATACACTTGCTAAGATGGAGGATATGGCAAGTGATGGAGTTAACAATGGAAAGGAGGCTAAGAAACAGGGAGACTTTTCATATAATAATTGTGATGACATCAGTGAGTTTGACTGTGATGGGGGCCTGCTGTTGGATGAGATTTGGGAACAACATGGATATGTTTTGTGATTTCTGTGATGTTCTCTGGCACAACCTATCATATGCACATCCTGCCCCGTTGAAACGATTGGAGGGGTTCCTACTTTTGAAAACAATGGGTTGGATAATAAAATGCAGTGCAAGATGGGAATTATTTTGCCTACAATAGTTGAGGTGATTTCTAGGAAGGACTTAGAAGCCCTAGATATAATGGATAAACTGGATTTAAAATTTTGTGATGTTGGTGGAATTGAAGTGTGCATTGATGGGGGTAAGTACAAAGGGAAGAAGGGTTAGAGGGAGCTAGCAAAATTAAAGTGCTCGGTGAAATACAACAAGAAGGGATTGAAAAGGGGTTTTCTTGGTTAATTGTATTATTCGTTTATTTTTATTATTTTTTGTTTTGTTTTTTGTTTTGTTTTGTTTTTGTATATATTTTCAGGTGGACGTCTTGTCCCATTAGGTTGTAACTTCTCTTTCTCAATCTAATATACCTTATTTAATTATTAAAAAAAATATTCTTTGATATGCTTGGACGATATCAAAACCCCTTCTTGGACTCTTGTCATTTCATCAAAGATTAGGGGAGGTCCATGTCTTCTTGCCAAATCTCAAGGTAATTTTGTGGAATTTTTGGAACCTTAGGGAGGGGTCTGTTTTTTCCTCAAAATGTCAGGGTAGGTCAGTATGTTTGCCCTAGTTATTATCATATACTTGTGATTTTTTTTTGTCTTGAATATTGGGAAGCTTGAATTGCACTGGGCTTATAATTTGTGGGAAATTCTGTATATGAACTCTTGATTTTATTTTGGCAATGTAAATGGTGCATTTGTATTTCAAACTATTGTTTTTTGAGTTTGTGTTGTCATTGACTATCTATGCATCTCTTTTATTTTTATTACTTATTTTTTCCCTCATTAATGCAGCTTGCTTAGTGCAACGGAGTGGTTGGACAAAAGATATTGATATTTTCTTGCAGTGGTTGTCAGCCATTCCCTTTGCCGGTGGTGGTTTCAATGATGCTGCAATTGCAGAAGGGCTTGCGGAAGCTTTGATGGTGTGCAGAGTTGACATTATGCAATTTTAATATGGTTTTGATATTTTTAGTTGGTAGATTACAAAATTTTCCTGTATTTATGATTTTCTTCTATTATATTTGATTCATAATCTTCCTAATTCATATTTGACCCACCTGTGTTATTAATTTCAGGACGTTGTAATTAAAAGCTCTTAAAAGGCTGAAATCAGAGTAGTTTTTTTTTTCCTGACACCTGGTGCTCCACCTTAACTTTCTGAGCTTGGATAGGGGATGGATGTATCAGTTATTCGGTTAAGCTAAAAAATTTTGGTGTTTATTTTTTAAAGTGTTGGGAAACATTGGAAGACCTAATCAAAATGATAGGTTACACCCCCCCCCCCCCCCCCCCCCCAAAAGAAAAAAAAAAAAAAAAAACTGATTATATATGCTAAGTACAGTACAATGACTAACTCACCAATAACACATAACAATAAAATTCAAAATGACTAAAGTAACCAGTGACAATTATTTCAAGGAAAATAACTGTGCAACTGCTGTAAAGGTTCGGTTGATGATGCTGGTGGCTAAGGGGTGCAATTAGATAAAACACATACTTTAGGCCCTTTTTTGAGTGTCCCGTGTGCATTACCAATTGCACTGCACCTAAGAATTAGCAATTATATATTCAGCTTTCAGTGCACATTATCAAATGTACTGTTCATGAAAATTACAAAATACATATTCAGTCATTTATTGGATTTCTGACAAACAGGTTAGAATTTTGATGATTATTGATGTCACTCAATACTTTTCTCTTTTATTGATCTGGGATTATGCTCAAACACTCACGTTGTAAGTTTTGTTTGGTTATGTGTCACATTGAAAAGCTGGAAACCTGAGATAAGGTTGGAGGGTGACCAATCCTCAAGAAATCTGCAATGTTCTTACTGTCAGTAGCTTTCTAACTTTGTTGTGATTTGTGTACTTGAATAGCGCTTAAAATGTTCCAGTCATCATGGGGGATGGATTGTTAAGCTCCACAGTGACTAACTACCGTGTGGGATTGGTTAAACAAATCCTTCTCCACTATCCCAGTTTATATATAAAGTCCTATGTGTTGTTCAATATCGGCTATCATGTCTTTTCTCAGAACCTCAACTTCCAACATTTTTGGTTTTCTTTTTTCTTTTCTGGTGCCTCAAACTGAAACCATGTTTAGTAATTGGTTTTTTGGTCTGCTTGCCTATATGAACCCAACTGACTTTTGCTTATTTTCTCTTCAATTGGGGTACACCTTACTTCTCATAAGCACATTCAATTACCATGCTTGAAATTTATTAGTGTTCTATTCCAGGCCCTTGGCTGGTGCAAGTTTCCTCAATTGATGCTTGGGTCTAAGAGTGCAATGCAGTAGAGGCAGCAATGCTAGGTGTTCATTCTTTACCTTTGTTGTACACTTGTACTAAACTACTCACAGATCTAGTGGTGTGTGTTATTGATGGGGAATGTCAAGACGTCGTCACATATTAGTAAGATTAGGGCATTTGGAGATGTTCATGTTTACCATATGTGTAGGCATGATTTATGATATTCTGATTTGATTGTGTATATTTTCAGCATTTAGGGATTTGCTATTACGTTTCATTCGTTAGAGATTTGCTATTGTTGTCCACATTATGTTTTCTTATTTTTTGGATTTGCTACTATTTCTTAGAGTTTGTTTCTTTATTTAGTATTAGGAGAATGACAATGCAAAGGCCCGATGTGTAATAATGAGGGACAGATTTGAGTATTGAGAAGCCCTTTTTAAGCCTTGCTTTGATCTTCCCTTTTTCTTTATTTTCCCCTTTTTTCCCTGTTAACTTCTTTAGGTTTTCTCTTGACTTTCCATCATTTTCTTTTCAATTCCTTACTGCCAATTGATCCTACATCAATTTGGTGTCATAGCCTCATCTTGATCCTTCCTTTCTACCATCATCAAACAACCATCCACCACTATCATCCTAGTCATTTGAAAACCATTTTTCTAGTCTTATTAGCCATAGCTGAACACTCATCCTTTCTTAAAGAGCTTTCTATGCTATTCTAGTTATGGCACTGAAAAAAAGGGCAGCCTGGTGCATAAAGCTCTCGCATATGCGGGGTATGGGGAAGGGGCGGACTACAATGGGTCTATAGTATGCAACCTTACCTTGCATTTTTGCAAGAGGCTGTTTCCGCGCCTTGAACCCGTGATCTCCAAGTCACACGGCGACAACCTTACTGCTGTGCCTAAGGAAACATAAAATGAATTCAGGAGTCATACTCTCATTTTATGCAAATGCATCATCTCACCCAATGAATAAACCTATACTACTATCACATGATGGCTACAGCGGTTACATGCAAGCATGATGCACTGAACAAACTCAACTTGTGACAATCTCCCCCACTTATGTGGTAGATGTCCTTGCATACTTTGACACTAAGTACTCTTCAACTTTGTCCATGTTCCATGTTTTCCGCTGACATCTAGCTGATTTCTTCGCCTCCAAGGCCTTTCCACTTCACTAAGCTTGTCGCTTCTTCCTTAATGATGTAACTCTTTGTCTGCAAGGATAACATTAACTTCTCTATTGTTTGTTTAACGATGTCTTCAATGGTGCTTTGGTTGATTGACTTCTTATTAGATATTTAGTGTTGGCATTGAATGGCTTGAGGTATATGATGCGAAACATAGGATGCACCTTCATTCAAGTCGAAGGATCAACCTTGTAAGAGGTCTCCTCGACTTTAATGAAGATGGAGACTAATCCTGCATATTCACACAGCAGTCTCCTATTTTGACCTCACAGTGATTTGATTTATTCTGGATGGAGCTTCACAAGTGCCAACTCATCCACGTTGAACAGAAATGGTCTTCTCCCTTCATTTACCCACTTCTTCATCCAATTGTTAGCTTTCTCTAGGTAACGCAGGGGAACTCTGTGCTTTGTCTCATTTTTTGTGAAGATTTATGTTTTCAGACTCTTTCCTTTGCACAATTCATTCATTGTGTGAGGTAATAGCGGCTGCTGGCTTGTAACACCCTAGTAGCTCGTTGAATTTCTTTGTTTGTCCATCTGCCTGTGTGTGGTAGCTCTAAGATTAAGAGAGATTACTTGTGGTCTTGGGTTGGGGGTGATAGGGACTATTTCTTTAGCTAGGATGTGGTGTGTAGGTCGAAACTGGAGGGTGGTTTGGGTCTTGGAAATTTGGTGTCTAAAAACACTATTTCCTTCGCTAAATGGCTTTGGTTGTTTCCCTTAGAGGATTTCTTCCCTTTGGCATAGAGTCATTAGAAGCAAGTTTAGGTTGAATGAGAATAGGTGCGATACCAATTTGGGATTTAGATGTTTTTTCAGAGGGCCGGTGGAGATCTATATCTTAGATTTATCCCTCTATAGTAAATTTGTGGTTAGATGGGGCTCTCGTATTCGTTTTTTGAAAAGATCTTTGGTTGGGGAATGTTGTTTTGTTCAACCCTCTTCCTCTTCTTAGAAGCTTAGTGCAGAATAGTGTTAATTCTTATTTTTTTGTTGATCAGGGTAGTCCTTTGGCGTCTTGGGATTTTCATTTTTGGGGAGATCTCTTTATGATAGGGAGTTGGATGAGCATTATTAATTGATTTTGTTGAATAATCGCCATATTTCTTTGGGTGTGGATACTCGTTCTTGCTCCTTGGATCCTTTGTGCATGTATTTTTGCAAATCATTTTATTAGTTCTTTGACCCATTCTAATTCTTTTTCCCCTCTTTATATTACCACTTGATGGCCAAAATCCCCCAAAAATCAAGGATTTTATCTAGTTGATTGTGTTTAATAGAATCAATAACAATAACTTGTTGCGCATTAGGAGATCATTGAAGGAACTTTCTCTTGATGTTTGTTTATGTACTTTGTCATAATTGTTCTGAAACAGCATCTCATCTTCTTCTACATTGTCATTTTTCCTAGAGAGTATGGATAAGTTATTTGGTTTTACGGGAGAGTGTTGAGTTTGCCTAGATCTTGTGGAGAACTTTTTAGCTAACTCATTTTTAGGTTTTGGAAGGAGAAAGGACAAGGATGCATTATGGAAGTGTGCTTTTTTTTGGAGCATTGTGGGGGGTTATAATGCACATATCGTTTTAAGAAGATTTGAATCTTTTGCTGGTTTGGTAAGATTCATTACTTAGTGTCATGGGTCGAGTATTTCACAACTTGTGAAGGGTCTCATGGCACTAGCTAAAGCACACTTGCTTAACTAGTTAGCCAAAGAATACTGTAGGTTACGAATAGAGCACATACATCGCAGTTGGATGAAATTTAGGTGGAAGCAATAAGCAATTCATGAAAGTAAATGACAAACAAGTGGTAGACATTGAAGCAATGGAATTGATTAAGCAACACCTATGCAAGCAATGTGTGTCTAGCGAGGGAGACGAGTAGGCAAAACATATCTACAATGACTAGTGAGTTTTACAAGATTGATGGACACTTACCTTCCCCTAAATAGCTTTATATGCTATTTTAGCTTTGGTACTAGGAAACATCAAACTGTCCAAGGAGCATGCTCCTTTTTTTAGCACTAGGATAGAAATACCCTAAAAGCAAGAAAACCTATACTAGTGTCTACATGATGGTAACCCATCCCATGCACACGAGAGAGGTGTTTACAAGCAAACATAATGCCTTGAACAAGCTTGGCTCAAGACACGTGTCGCTTTGGCGTGTTTGGTTATGGGCATTTTAAAGGAGTGATGTTTTTGGATGTTCAACAATATTGTAGATATCTGATGTCTTGATCATGTTAGCTGTAGATTTTTTTATTTGTTTTTTTATTCTTCTTTTTTT
This sequence comes from Malania oleifera, assembly GCF_029873635.1. Taxonomy (NCBI): domain Eukaryota; kingdom Viridiplantae; phylum Streptophyta; class Magnoliopsida; order Santalales; family Ximeniaceae; genus Malania; species Malania oleifera. Next base: position 25,478,557 of record NC_080420.1, on the reverse strand, counting down.
TTTTTCCCCCCTTCTTTGCCCCAAATTTTCTATAAGGAGAGGCCTCATTCTCCATCTCATACATTCTTATTAAAAAAATAAGAAAAAAGAAGAAAGATAAAAGGAGTGGTACGTGGAAATGCTTAGTGAGCCCATGTCAGCTGTATTAGCAACAAGATCTGATTGTGTACAAGGCCAAAGAATATCTGAAGGAAGTTGAGGTGGTCAAAATTGCATAGACTAAGCCATCCATGGGGGATACATTTGTTCAATTCAATGCTGCACGTACGATTGAGTTGCGTAAGTGGAATTTATACTTCCTAATAAGCTTGTTTTCAATGTCTTTATCCTTTTGCCTTTGTACTTACTTTTGAAACTTGGGCATTCGGAGATGTTCACGTGTGCAGGCATAATTAGAATGCTTGGATTTAATTATGTACTTTTCTTCTTTAGAGATTTGCTATTTTTTTTTTCATTAGTTAGGGATTTCCTATTATTTCTCAAATTATGTTTCATTATTTAGAGATGCTATTATTTCCTAGAGATTGTTTCTTTTTTTAATATTAGTAGAAAGGCATTATAAAGGCTTAACATGTAATGGTGAGGGGCGCATTTAAATTCTGAGAACTAAGCCCAAACTTGAGTTTTGTTTTGATTTTCTATTTCTCCTTATTTTTCCCTTTTATTTTCTATTACTAACTAAAACTTCTTTTAGTTTTCTCTTATTTTTATATCATTTTCTTGTTGATTTGTTTGCTGCTAATTAGTTATGCAAAGGTTATTTAGTCTACTCCTTCAATTTTTGTTCTAAACTAGCCATGACACTAAAGTTTCGCTTCACAATACAACTTTCCCTTTCCTCTTTCTTCCATCTCCTTTTGTGTTATCATTATTTCTCTCATCCTTGGTTGTGACGGTGATTTATAGTCACTATGATGGAATAAGACCTTAAGTGACTGGTCGATTGAAAGGAAATATTTTGATTTGGGATTTGATATGAGAAGGGTAGGATATTTTGTGGCTTTTATCAAGAATAATGTGTCAAGGAATCTTTTGGTGGCGTTGGCTGAATAGTTTTGTTCAAAGAAGAGTTGGTTGCTTCGATTTTGTGGTGGCAATTAGGTTAACTTGTATAGGTAGATTTCTTGAGGAGGGAATCGATTCTATTGGTAACAATTATTCAATCTTCGTTTCTTGAGGTTTGGAAGGAGATGACTAGAGAAAGTTTCGGGAAGGTCTTCATTGTCCTATAGAGTTGTTCTTTTCGATTGGATTTGAAATGACTAGGGATACTTATGTAAATTTCCCACAATCATGAGTGCAATGAAGTCATGAAGGGAGGAAGACTTGTGTGTTGTTCATGAGTCATGGAGTGTGAGATGGGGAAGTTATGGAGTAACAGGGTGAAGTAGAATATGGTTGTTTAAGCTTGATATACATTGTTGGCCCACTCTTCAGAGTGGTTGATGTTTTGTACTACGGGTTGGCATCCCCTTGATCCATTGCTAATTTATTTTCTCTTTGCTGAAAAACAAAAAAAATTCATTGCCTAGAAGGCCAGGATCTAAAAGGTTGAGCTTTTTTGTAAAGTGGTAATCGAACATGGTATTAGAGCTTGTTACTAGGAGTTATTAGGTTCTAGTCTTGTTGCCCGAGTTTATTGTGTGGTGTTTAAACAATTATTATATTCCCTTGAATGGGTGTTATTTATCGTTTGATTATCTCTCCATGTGCCGTTAGGTTGCATGTGTGGGGGAATGTTAAAGTTTGATATACTTTGTTGGCCCCCAACCTAATAACTCAAACTTTTAGGTAATAGCTTAACTTTTAGATTTAATGGTAATCCAACTGGGGGTTTCCACTATTAGTGCAAATTGAAAGGTTGGGGTGGGGGAGCTAGGGTGGGTTTGATTAGGCTTGAGATACTTTATGTTTTAGTGATTTTAGGTGATCTATAGGGAAAGTTTGATTGGGGTTTGGGAGGAGGGGGTTTTAATGGGAATAATCATTCCAATAAGCAAGTCTAATTTTTCGGTCAATATGTAATGGTCAAATGAAAGAAACCCATGAATGAATTGGGTTTTACTGGCATCTTTTTTGCGATGGGATAATTCTTACTAATGTAAAAAAAAAAGGGTATTATGTTTGGGAAGTTAGAAGATGTGGTTTGCTACACTTGTCCAACAGACACTTCAAATAGATTTAGAACTTTATTTGCTGTAATCATATGAATGGCAACTTGACAAGGTGGTTGTTAAGTGTTGAATTATTGAGTAACATGGAAGGCCTAAAAAAAATGATAGGTTTCTCCCTCAATTCATAGTAAGTAAAGTACATACCAATGACCATTATACCCTTTACTAACTCACCCTTATTAACATAATACTAACACATACTAATAATGCTAAATGACCAAAATAACCATTAATATCCCGCCTTTGGATGGGGCATAGATGTCATATGATTCTAGGTTGTTATAAATGAATTTAACACTAGCAAACCTAAAACTTTAGTTGACAAGTCAACAAGATGCAAATCACACTAACATAAGTGGTTGTAATGGGCTAATGCACAAGTTTCTCCTAAAAAAATTCGCAATCAACTTTAATGTATTTGGTCCACTCATGGAAGGCTAGGTTGGAGGAAATATGAATAGCAACTTGATTATCACGCATCAACTACATAGATCGAGAATGTGGAAAACCCAGTTTTTCCAACATGTTCTTGAACCAAACAAGTTCACATGTAGTGTGAGTCATGGCCTTATATTCTGATTGAACACTTGATTTGGTGCCACAGTTTGTTTTTTACTCTTCCAGGAGACCAAATTACGACCAAGAAAGATACAATACCTAGTTGTGGATCTTCCATCGGATGGTGAATTGGGCCACTCGGCCTAATTTGCATATGTATACCCTTGAATACAAGTATGATCTTGTTCTTGAGATAAGAGACCTCTCATAGATCCACCTTTGAGATATATTAAGATGTGAATTATTGCATCCCAATGACCCTTCCTTGGAGAATGTAGAAACTAACTCACAACATTTGTTGAAACAGATATATTTGATTGAATGGCTATGAGATAATTCAACTCCCCAACAAGTTTTCGGTTCTGTCTTAGGTGCGGCACACTTGCACTAACTTTTTGTTAGGATCCATGGGTATATCAATAGGTTTGGAACCCAATAGCTGGTCTCACCCAAATGATCAAGAACATACTTCCTCTATGAAAAAGCAGTTCCAACATGAGATTTGGATGTTTCTATACCAAGAAGTATTTTACTGGTCTCAACTCCCAAATCTTTGCTGTAAATTGTAGAAAATTTTTTGCGTCGTGGATACCTTGATCATCATTATTAGTACTCATAACATGATCCATATACGCAATAAGTAGAATCCTACTAGATGAAGTGTGATGATAAATTACAAAGTGAACTGCACATTGTTAAAGGCCAAAATCAAGTACTAGAGCATTAAACCATGCTCTATAAGTTTGTTTTAAACCAATAATGATTTCTTGAGCTAATGCACTTAGTTTGACTATTGATCTCTTGACATCACTATGTAGGAGGGCATTACGAGGGAAGGGGGTGATCTCAAAAGCACTAGAGAGTGGAGTGGGCTTCGATTCGACTGGGCTAGGTATGCTCAATATCACAATCCATATGGCCCAATTAATGGAAAATAAGTCGGGCTTTCATTTGGCTCGATTTCAACTTGTTGGGCTCTTGAGGGAGCTTCTAAGGGTTTTGGAGACATCTAATGCATAAGAGTTTTCGATGGGCTAGAATGGGGTTGTTTCTTCTTTATGGGTCCATCCTTTAAGGGCCCAATGTACAACAAAAAGGATGTACAATTGAGCCCACCTCAAGCCCATTAGCTAATTCAGAAGATTGGGAGTGGTTAGAGTTGTCCAGTTGAGGCTCATGCTATGGTGGGCTTTGAAAAGGAGGAGAATAGTAGGTATGGCTTTGGGCAAAAACAAGCGAGGGAGGGAGAATTAGATTAGTAACAAATCTTCTCTAGTGAAAGGGTTTGTGTGAGTCGGCAGCTTATATTTTCTTTTGGTGGCTGTGGAGATGAGGGAAGGAATGTTTTGAAATTTAAAGAGTTTCTAAGAGGGGTTTCTCTGGAGGACGAAGGCTGCAATATGCAGCAGGAGGCAACTTTGATTGCGGATCAGGCTGGGAATCAAGGCAGTGTGAGTTCCAACAGTAACAAGGTGGGTATGTTTGCTAAGAAAAAATATGGAATTACTGGAAAGTTAGCATTTACACCAGTGTATTCTCGATGGAGGCAGAAGAGTATAGAAGAAAGGGGCTCTTCAATTGAGAGGTAATTTAGTGCAGATTGAGGAACGTTACTTTTTTTGAAAAAACATAACGATGGTAGCTTTTACATCGAGGAGCCTTCAATTGGGTAAAAAAATTGATCTACCAAAAAAGGTTAGTGAAGGAAACTCTATTGCGAAGAACAAATGGGGTGATGTTTAAGACGAGGAGGGTGGGTTGGGTAGTGATTTTGATTATATGTTTTAGACGAGGAGGGTGAGTTGGGTAGTGATTTTGATTATGATGGAGGGCTACTTATCGATGTGGTTCTTGAACAACTTGGATAAGAATTAGATTCTTCTGGGGCACTTTTGGATTTCAGTCTCAGTTTCAGCATGGGCTGGATAAAATGGGTCTGGGATTAGTTTATTCAAAGGGGCAGGAAATTTGCTTGGATGGTTGAAAGAGTAAGGCTAAGAAGGGTCAAAGGGAATTGGCAAATTTGCGATGCTCTATTAGCTATGAAGGACAAGGATTGAAAAGGGGCTTTCTTTGGTAATGCTTGTTAAGTATTTGGGTTGGTGGGTAGCTAGGCTATGGGGTTGCCTTTCTTTCTTTATATTTTAGCTTTGTTTCTTAAGGACCCCATGTCCTCATTTGCTTGTGTTTATTACCTTCTTAATATATCTTTAGTTTTTTTATAAAAAAAAAAAAAAAAAAAAAAACTATACAGGAAGACATTCTTCACATCCAACTGATATATCGGCCAATGACATGTGGTTTCAAAGGAGATGAATAGACGTACTAATGTAAGTTTAGTAATTGAGGAGAATGTGTCTGAATAATTCAAATCGTACTCTTGAGTATATTGCTTAGCAACAAGACATGCCTTCAAACGTGCCATAGGATCATTAGGGTTGACTTTCTTGGTATATGCACAACGACAACCACATATTTATCATTAGGAAGAAAAATCAATTCACAAGTATCGTTTTCTTGTAATGCATTCATTTCTTCAACCATTCATTCCTCCATCCAGAGTGGGCCAAGGCTTCAGCTATGTGATTAAATCAACAATTATACCTGTCCCATAATTAGATATGTGATTAATAACATGATGCTGATTTTTCTACTTTATTTTTAATAATATTTTACTATATTTTTATCTACAAACTTGGTGCAAGGTATTGAGTTTTTGAGTCAGGTTGAATTGTTACTTGATCATAAGTGGTGATGATTCTAAATTTCCAGATTGTGGACAAAATTCTTATGGAGTTCTTAACTATAAAAACAAGGACATGAATTTTATATTACTACACTAATAGGTGCAATATTAGAGTAGTAATGTTGGGTGGGGGGAAATCCTTTTGATTGGAATATTAAATCATGCAAAGTTAAATTGGAAGAGTTGCAAGCCAACAGATCAAAGAAATTTGGGTTTGAAACTGAATGCTGAAAGTGATAAAGTTAGTCTGATGAAACTGTTATGTTAAATTTGTTTTTGAAAGCAATTCTTATGGATTATTTGGGTTCATGCGTATAAGGTCAGAGAGAGAAGTATTTGGGAAATTAAATAATTTCGTTACAACACATGGTTATGGAAGAATCTCCTGATATTAAAATATGTGGTATATCCTTTAATTATATACCAAGCTAATTGAGGAAGTTCTGTTTGTCTTTTTGTATGACAATTGACATCCTCAAGGTCCTCTAATTCAACAGTATGGAGTTCAACTTCAAAGTGATCTGGGTATTCTTAGATAAGCTTGAAATTTCATACATAATGGTGCTTTGAGATGGTTGAGCAGAATATCAAGAACTGTTCAGGAAATGATCGGAGACATTGATTTTTGTACTTCTTTAGATGATGATATTTTAAAATGGAGTTTGCCTAATAATGGGAAATTCAGTGCTGCTTCAGCTTATGAATTCATTCAAAAAAAGAATGCAAAGATGTACTAGGTGCAGGTAGTTTGGTTCAATTATGGAATTGCCAAACATGGATTTATATGCTGTTTAGCTACTTTGAACAGATTGTTTATTCTAAAAAAGCTTAAAAAGTGGGGAAAGACAAATGAAAGCTGTTTCCGGTTATGTAATTTTAATTTGGAATCAGGAGATCATTTGTTCTTTGATTGTCCTTGCTCAAAAAGGATATATTTTAGGGTCTGTTCAGATTTGAGTATAGGGGTTGCTGTTGAAAGCTGGTATGGAAATATTGACAATATGAAAAATATTGGTAACACTCAAGAAGCTGTGATTAAGAAGCTCACTTGATCAGCTGCCATCTATCATATTTGGAGAATCAGAAATGAGATACTATATGGGGGCCAGACATCATTTCTGCATAGTAAATGATGTTAAGCTGAATTGTAGTAATACCTCTGGTTTTGAATTTTTGAATTTTCAAATTTCTGATTTTGTAAAAGTTGACTCTGGAGCTTCAGCTTTGCTGCAAGCTGCTCCAAATTCTGTATTTATTTCCCTTCATGGTAAAATATGTTGCTTATTTCTTGGCAAAAGAACAAGAAGTTTATACTTTTGTGTTTGCTTGCCTGGTAGAATCAAATTTTGTTACAATGTGTTCATTTTATCTCTTGCAGCCCATTGACATCTTTTTTATCCATTTCATAGTGAATATATGAAGAAGTTCATGTTCTACCATATTGTGCTTCCTTTTTTTGCGTGGCTTTGTTGGGGGGGGGGGGGGAGAGAGAGGATAAACCTACTCGGATTACCCATGCCTATCCTAATTATTTTTTATCTTTACTTTTATGGTTCTTTTCCTTTTAATGGAGCTTGAAAGGACAATATGTCATTTTAAAGTAGTAGTTGTACTTGTATTTGTCATGTAGAATGTGATTATGAGAACAATTATCTCTCTCTTGTGGAGTATTGCAAATAACCAGAACTTGCAATTCTTTAAGTGTTAAACATATTTTGTTCTTATGCAGATATGAAGGGGTTCTTTTGATGGCCCCTGACAAAGAAGCTTTACCTGTCCTAAATTGTGTTTTTAGATATCAGTGTAAATGATTTGATTTTACAATTCATGGCATTTAAAATAATTCCATTCTTTTTGTGTGCATTCTGGAAATGAAGTTTTTCCTGTCCTAAATTGTGTTTCTGGATATCAGCATAAATGATTTGATTTTACATTTCATGGCGTTTAAAATAACTCCATTCTTTTCCTGTGCATTCATTTAAATACTTTTATAATCAAAATTTCTGCATTTTTCATAACTGTTATTGATGCTGATTAAGTGATTGGAATTGTGTATTGTCCCAGTTTATTTCTTGTAATGATCCCTGCATTATCAATTATGAAGATAAAACAGATGGAATGTTTTCTTTATTTTTGATGCATCCAACACTATCCTGTTACAATGTTTAGGTGTTGATGAAATGTTTTCTTTGTGCATCAAAACACTGATAGGTTAAAATATTTATGCATTAAGAATGTTTATAAAAGGATGGATATCAGTGGTTCATACTATGTTTAATGCTTTTGACATAGGTCATATGCTGTCATGTGTTGGGTCAGTACAGCAAATAAGTTGCGTCAATTGCAAAGTTTTCTTATTAGGATAACGAAAAAGTTGTTTCCCTGCAAACTACACTCCCTGTTGTTGGCTGTTACATTTCTTAAGCAAGTGTTGAGCTCATTTCGGCTATTTTTGATACATCACTCAGATGTTTTGCGTTGCTTCAAATGGAAGCCAAACTCAACAAAATGTAGATGGCCAAAGGCATTGTATTCTTGTTGCTGCAAGCAATCCTTATCCCTTACCTACCCCAGTCTATCGTCCACAAATGCAAAATATGGAGCAGAGCGAAAAGACTGAAGTGCAAACAGAAAGCCGTCTATCTGATGCTGAGGTGGTTTCTAAATCTTTTGCTCAGGTAATGCTATTTTAAAGCCGTGCTCTTGTATATTACTGTTGACACTCCTCTTAAGCATGTTCTGTGCAAGCTAATGAGAACCCTTCTTTACCATGCAGTGTTCTGTTACCCTTTCTGTCATTTGTCCAAAACAGCTTCCTAAACTTAGAGCAATCTACAATGCGGTAAAGTAGACATTTTAAGTGGTCTGATTGCTTCTTTATGTTTTTTATTGACTTTTGTTAATCTATAAGTTCACCATGCTTTACATTTTCATCGTCTTTTTGCATATCAATCTCTTCTTGAGATTTTCTTAATGCGAGGCTGCATTCTCTGATTCACAGATTTTTCTTTTGTTTTGTTCTTTTTTTTTTTTACTGTTATTTTTTTATTTTTGTTTTATTTTATTTCAATTTTTACCAATTTGGGGGGGGGGGTGGTTAAATATGGTGGTCATGTTGATAGAAAGATTGGCTCAATGATGATTCAATTCTGAAAGAATGTGCATTTGGAAAGTACTGAGGTACTTATTAGTGATCTATGTTGTGTATGATGATATATTTGGCTTTTGGAGCTCCTTAATTGAAAATGAAAAGAATCGAGCAACCTATTCTAGAGAGCCAACTCATTTATCTCTGTCATTAACATTTCTCCCAAAATGGAAATTCCAAGAATGCCTATCTTCTTGCAGAAGAAGAATTAGGGGTATCCTGAAGATTAGAAATTTGAAAAAGATGAGGCAATGTAATAGACAAAGGCATTTCCCCCACCCAATGGTCTTACCAAAAGCGAATTCGCTCCCCATTTAGCGCTGAATATTGACTTTAGGAAGGAAATAATCATAAATCTGAGGCATAAACTTCCAAGGGCTTGAATAAGTAATATTAATTCCCACTTTAGCATCCTACCCATTTTGCAGTATTCCAAACTTACCGTGAATTACCTTATGCCTAAGAGAATTAGGTTCTAAAGTGCACCATAATCATTTCCCCACCAATGTTTTGGACACCAAATTACTAAGACCCAAGCCCCCTTCTAGGCCTACACATAGTCTCCCAACCTACAGGATGATGTCTACTACCCCTCCCCCACTCGATCATAAGAAACCCCTCATTAATTTCCGTGCCGATCTTAGAGGGATCCTAGAAAGAGAAAGATGATAGTGTAATACAAAGAGATGGAAGATAAACAAGTGCTGATGTGGGTAATATGATCCTCTAGAGTGAAGAATGCTCCTTTCCATCCTTCCAGTCTCTTAGCTACTCTCTCAAAAACAAGGTCCAAGAAAGAATTAGCATTGGGGGTTACCACCTAAGTGGACACCTAAAGACACAATAGCATGTCAAAATGGCACAACCCGCTAGCTCTAACAAAAGGGTCCACATTAATATCAAGACCCACCAGACCACTCTTATAGAAATTAATTTTTAGCTTGGATGCTTTCTCAAACACTTGTAAGGTAGTCAACAATTCTAGAGGCAGCCCTCAATATCTGTAGGAAGAGAATAGTATCATTTGTGAATTCAAGATGCGAAATGATGCAATCCTATAGACTTCCTTAATTCCCTCCACCAACCCTATACCTCTCCTACCAATCCTAGTTAAGAAGTCCACCACAATGGTAAAGAGAAAGGGAGAGAGAGAATCTCCTTGTCTTAGACCCCTAGATGCACGAATCCAAGACTTAGCCTCGCCGTTTACAAGCACAAAAGAGATCACAGAAGATAAAAACCCTCTATTCCTTTTCCTCCACCTTAGGCAAAACCTTTTTTAGCCATAACCTTGTCCATGAAACTCTAGTTCACCCAATCATTAGCTTTCTCGAAATCCAATTTCAACACAACAACCCTCTTATTTCTTTGAACAACATTGTCAACCACTTCAATAGCTATAAAGGCCACATCTAGGATTTGTCTATCACCCATAAGAGCACTGTGACTTACAAAGATTGTGTCCTCAAGAATAGTAGCTAATCTCTAAGATAACACCTAGCCAAGATCTTATAGACACTCGTTACCAAACCAAGTGGTCGAAAGTCGAAAGTCCTTGACCTTAACAGCACAATTGTTTTTGGCACCAAGGTAATAAAAGTAGAATTCATACTCCTCCTTACCATTCTATTGGCAAAGAATTCAAGAAAAAAATTGAGACTGTATCCTTTCAAAATATCCCAAGCATCCTGAAAGAAAATCATAGTAAAGCAAACTAGCCCAGGAGCCTTCTATCTATACCTCTTAGAAATTGAGCTTTTAATCTCCTCTTCCTCAAGAGGTGTTTCTACCCAAGCAACCTTTCTAGCTGATGTAGGACATCAATCAAACCCCTTAACCATAACTCTTCCCTCATCCTCATGAAAAAAGTTCCTAAAAGTTTTGTAATCAAACTCTCAATATGGTCAAGAACCTCAGCAATCTCTCTGCTATCATCCTCAAGTTCTTTAATAGGGTTCCTTATTTTTCGACCAGTTGCCATCCTATGAAAAAATCTAGAGTTACATTCCCCATTTTTAACTCAATTAATCTTAGATTTCTGTCTCCGACTTATCTCTTCTCTAAAAATAACTTGTTCAAAGTCATTGGACAACTAGACTTGTCTACTAGTATTGTCCTCAAAAAGAGGTCCCTTAGCCAACCTATCAATCACATCTAGTTCCTTAAGAATGCCTTTTTCTTCAGATCAAACATCACCAAAAGTGTCAAAATTCCAAACTTCTAATTTTTCTTTCATATGCTTCAATTTTTTCACAAAATAGAAACCTTCCTATCCTTTCACAGTGCACTCTCCCCACCAATTCCTAACCAAATTCCGAAAATCAGTTGAGTGAACCACATGTTTTCAAATTTAAAAGGAGTAAGACCCTATTTGATAGGATTAGGTTCAAGAGTCAAAGGACAATGATCAAAAACGACTCCCGGGAGTACGTCTTGAGTTAGGGTGGGAAAAGTATCTTCCCAATTTGTGGTAAATAGAAAACTATCAATCCTAGTTTTCACTAACCTAGTGCCATTTGCAAACCAAGTAAGTTGGGCACTCGAGAGTGGAATATCTCTTAGATCACTCTCCCTAATAAAAGTATCAAAACCATTCATGCTAGAGGTAATTCTAGAATCTCGCAATTTCTCATTAGTGGATCTAATGACATTAAAGTCACCGCCCAAACACCAATGGGGAAACACAAGCCATAAACTTCAGCTAATTCATCCCACAAATACTTCTCAACCGGGGGGGATATTCGTTCCATAAATGATGTAAACCACCATTGACCCTTCCCTTTGACATCCAAATAAATAGGCACGAAAAAGAAACTAGTAAGAAGTAAGAATATCTATTTTGATAGTGAACTTGGTATCCCAAATGATCACAACACCTGTCGAGTAAAATGATCACAACACCTGTTGAGTAACTAGTGGATGCTAACCAAACACAATTTTGAATCTAGAGTCCCAAATACTCCTAACAAGAATACCATCCACTGCCTCCAATTTGGGCTGTTGAGTTTGTGGCAACCTTAACAATGATATCCTAATATTCCAACTCAAGATCTTCATTCTACAACCTTACTATCCTCAATTCTTGTACCATTTCCCCCATCCATAGTTTCTTAGAGGCTAATTTTTGTAATTCTTTCTCCACCCTCTTTATTTCCCTTCATAGGTTATAGGGGAAGCAACAATCTAAACAGCCTAGCCTAAAGATTAACAATAAAGCACCCCAACCTGTTCAGAAGCTCTTGGGGTCCTGACTGCCTATCTCATCTTCAAGTGGATCAAGAGCTAAAGTCCCTCCTATAGGATCTAATTCTCTTTGTCAAGAAAGGTAATTCTTTTCAAGAAGGTCAACCACAGATGTAGATTAGATACCTTTGCCAGAACTAATTAACTTATTGCAAGTATTAGAAATAGAAAACGCAGATTTAGGATCAGTCACCGAATGCAGTAAAGACTGGCTATGAAAGGAAATCATCAGCCAAAGCTTCCTCGTCAAGAAGATTTCCTGAACCTATAGAGAAGCTTGAAAAAATCTTAGAAGATTGTCCAAAATGAGTAGACCTATTAAAAGTCTCTGCCACCTCCAGAGTTGCCTCTTGCTGTCCTGCTTCAAACTTTCAATTCAACTATCATCTAGATAGTTATTGAGATCCTTGGGAACTTTTGAGTTAGTCTTTCAGCTGAGAAGTGATAAGGCAAACATGCTAGTATATCCCCAATTTTGTTCCAAAAAGTAGATCATTATTTTGTTCATATGAATCTTCCAATTTAGTGCTATTTTTTCATGCTGAGGTAGAACAAAGCTTCTAACCATGTACTGAATCCAGCCTTTCTTGGTTGTTGCTGGTTCACTTACTCCTATTTCTCATTGTAGAGATATCCTCTCTTTTCCTTATGTTCATCTTTTCATTTGTGAAGTATTTGGCCAAATGTTCCTTAATTTGTTATGCGTAAGTTGCTTGACAATGTTTGTGACCTATTCAATGACCTTTTATCCTTCTCATTGCCTAGAGAAAGAACATCGATGGAAGGCTTAAGAAGGATGAATTATTTGCTTTAATGAAGGTGGTCGTAGTTCTAAACTACTACATTTTCATTCTCTTCTCCATGCCCTTTCTTTGGACCAATTATATGCTCAACTACGACATCCATTTCTTTTGGTGTTGCAACAAGTTTTAAATTTATTTATTGTCTAGGTTGCCAAGTCTGTCACTTAAGAAAGCACAATAGCTTTTTCATTCATCCTAGGATTGAGTCTCATAGCACATATTTGTTCTTTCTTGTTTCATCTGAGTATTTTGGTCATTAAGCATAATGAATATGTGTTATTGATATGATATTAAGGTTGAGTTAGTAAAGGTATTATGATCATTGTTATGTACTTGCCATATGTTATAAATATAGGGAGAGACATATCGTTGTAATTTAGTTTTCCAATTTACCCAATTCTTCAACATGGTATTAAAGAAAGGTCATCTGGGGCTGGCTATTGACATATATATATGTATTTTTTTTCAATTCAGGGAAAACGCAACCCTCAAGGAGCAGATCCACCAGTTGACAATGTTAAAAATTCTCAGTTTCTTGTTCTAATTTCAGAGAATTTCATGGAGGCACGTGCTGCTTTGAGTCGGTCTGGAATTACAAGTTTACCTTCAAATCAGAGTCCCGTAAAACTGGATATGGCGTCTGCTCCTCCAGTTTCTGCACCACCTCCAAATTCAATTCCATCAGGTTGGTTGTGCATTGGACCAATCAAGCCAAATCTGTCAAAATTCCCTTTTCCTTCAAAGAGATTGGGTTCCACCTTCATTGCCAAGAGTGGATATCTAATTTTTGTTTTTAATATTCTTTTTCTTTTTTCTTTTCTGCTATTTTTAAAAAATAATATAAAATAAAAATTAAAAAGACCACATTACTTAATTCCTTGGCTTTCAAGATTGGTTTTTCTTGGGCTGTTATTCTCATTAAAAGAGATGAGATAGTGATGCAATTTTGTAACCTTTATTTAATTTTATACTTATATCAAGTGGTGTTATTTGTGGGTGCTAGGGGTAATTTTTGTAATTTTAAATTTTGGGAGTTCATTTTGGTCAACTCAGCTTTGGGAGTCTTTTGTAATATTCAGGGGGTATTTTTGTGATGGATTTTTTTTTGGTGTTGGGCTTTTGAAGATATGTGGATTTCGGAGGGGGTTATGTTCAAAATGGAAGTTGGCTTTTCTTGGTAGCCTTGGATGGATTTTTTTGGAAGCCTTGAGGCTGGTATAAATTGGAGCCTTTAGCTACTTTTCCAGGAGGATTTTTGGCATTTGCCTTTGAGAAGATTTCCCTCCAGAGAGGGTTTGAAGATTTGGAGGCTTGGGTTTTGAGGATTCGATCCTACAATCCCTACCAGCCCCCTCCATTGCTGCTAAAAGCGTGAGAGGCTAGCAGAAAGCCAGTGTTATGATTCTGAAACAGTGCTAACATAGGTACTAATCTAAGGATTTGATTTCTTGTTGTGCCTGAAAATTCTCCTAAAAATTGCCCTATTTTTTGGTTGTGCCTAGAAACAGGAATGACCTCTTTATTATCACTCCCTCTTTATTATTTTGAGGATTCAGTAGGTATTTGAATCAAGAAAAGTTGCTAAAACACTATTTTGAAATCTCAGCTTTTATTTGCTAATTTTTCTATACTCTACACTTATGTGCGTCAATTGGTATCAAAGCCTAGAACCTTACCCTAGAGGATAACAAGCTTTGTGAGGAGGGGTGAGTTTGCCCATGGCTTTGCCCCATAGGCTCCAATGAGGGATGAGGGATATGTCCCACATTGGTCGGGAAGTGTATGGGGAAGGGCGTCTTATGTGGGTTGGGTCTTTTTACCAACTATGATGCGTTTTAAAGTCGCAAGGGGTAAACACTCCCCGAAGCGGACAATATTGTGCTGGCGGGACCTATTTGCATCAAATTGTGCGATCTTTTGGGTTCATTGCCATAGGAGGTGGAAGAGGAAATAGGGACTGTAGAGGTAGATACATGACTGTTGAGATGTTTGGAGAGCTGCAGAAACAAGTTAGACAACTTACTCAGCTTGTTAAACGAGCTACGCGTAATAAAGGGCGTCAAAATGAAGGCGATAATGAATATGATTTTGATAGAGGAACAAGAAATGAAATCATTGAGTAATCTGAGGTTGATATTGAAACTCCAGTGATGATAGGAGTTCTGAAACTGAAAGGCCTGGATGGCAAAATGAAAGGCCTCCAAAATGGGAAGATCGCATTGTATGTGCTTTACAAAATTCCAAATAGTATGGTGTACAAGTATATATTTTAGAATTTGATGGCGATATTGAAGCCAAAGAATTCCTAGATTGGGTTGATAGGATTGGGAGCTATTTTGAGTGGAAAGATGTGCTAGAAGAGAGGAAAGTGAAGCTTGCAGGAGCAAAGCTTAGGGGACCTGCTTCTATTTGGTGGAAACATTATCAAAATGATTGTGAGGAAACAGGGAAAATCAAAATATGGAACAAGATGAAAGAGAAGCCGAAGGCTCTATTCCTTCCTGGGGATTATGAGCAAACCTTGTACCAAAGGGTTCAAAACTTGAGGTAGCATGAGAAGTCAGCTAAGAGTATAACCAAGAGTTTCGTAAGCATCCAATGAGGTGCAGTGTTGCTTGAAACAGATGGTCAAAGGATTAGTCACTATTTGAATGGTCTCAAAATGACCATACAAGACCAAGTAACCTTGCAGTGGCCTTTTAAGGTGAGTGATGCCTGTCAGCTTGCATGAAAAATTCACTATTTGCTTGCAACATGCTTAAGAAGCCTAGGACAGATCACAGCAGTGGTGCATCAACTAGTAAAATGGGTAGCAGCACTAGAGTTAGTCAGCCAGCAGCCCCTATATGTGCTAACCTACCAATCAACAACAATAGTGGGAAAGTAGCCCCAAGCAAGCTGGGGCAAAACAGCAGTGAAATTCTACAGGTGCTTTGAGCTTTGGGCACAAGTACAATGACTGTCCAAAGAGTGCTGAGGGCAGGGTTATTTTTTCTGAGGAATAAGAGGCTGATTGTGAAGAGAATTTTGCAATTCTCGAGGACCAAGAGCAGCAACTAGAAACTGAAAAGGATGTAGCGGAAGAAGCGATTGAAGGTAATGTCCTTGGCGAGGTTTTAGTATTTTGAATCTATACAGCTGGTGGAATGCTTTGCAAATTGATAATCGATAGTGGGAGCAGTGAGAATCTAGTTTTTCAAGAGATGCTAGACAAGTTGGGATTGAAAACTGAAGGACGTCCACAGCCATACTGGGTTTTTTGGTTCAATGAAGGTATTGAGGTAATTGCCTCTTCAAGATGCATCGTTAATTTCTCAATCAGTTCCTTTAATCTGTTCATTGTGATGTGGCTCCCATGGATGGATGTCTTCTTCTTGGGCGACCTTGGCAATATGATAGAGGCATAATCCCTTATGGTATCAAAATTACTTATTCATTTTTTGTGAAGGTGAAAAAAAAAAAAGAAAAAAAAAGAAGCTTGTGCTGAAGCTGATGAAGGATGGTGATGTTACGAGGCGAGAAAATGGATGTTCACTTGCTCTTTTAAATAAAGGATTTTGCTGAAGAATGTAAGGAAAGTGTGCTGTTTTATGTCCTTTGTCAAAAGGAAGGGAAGCTGCAATTGGAGTTCCCAAATGATGTCAAAGAAATTTTTAAATCAGTTAAATAATGTGATGCTGGATGAGTTACCTGACAGGCTTCCTCTCATGAGGGACACCAAATTGATCTTTTACCAAGTGCTACATTACATATGTCCTCTATCAAATGAGCCCAAACTTCTTAGAGAAGGGATTTATTCAAGAAAGCCTAATTCCTTGTGCCATATCTGCTTTACTCACTCCTAAGAAGGATGGAGCTCGGAGAATGTGTGCGGACAGCATGGCTATCTACAAAATCACTATTAAATACAGGTGTCTTATTCCAAGATTGGATGATATGCTTGTCATGCTAGCTGGGTCTCAGATTTATTCCAAGATTGACTTGAGGAGTAGTTATTGCCAAATCAGAATCAGGCTTGGAGATGAGTGGAAAACAGCCTTAAGACCAAGGAAGGGTTCAATGAGTAGCTGGTCATGCCCTTCAGGTTGTCTAATGCACCTAGTACCTTCATGAGTTTTATGAAGCAGGTGCTAAGAACTTTCATTTGGAAGTTTATTGTTGTTTATTTTGATGATATTTTGGTGTATAGCATGGACAAGCAAAGTCATTAATCATTTGAGGGCTATCCTATGTTCTTGAGGCGAAATCAGCTTTTTCTTAATATAAAGGAGTGCAGATTCATGGTGGACATTGACTCATTCTAAATTGTGCTTCCAAGTGTAGAAGTGTCAAGTTGTATCAAGGATAAGTCCAGGATCGTATTCCATAGGGACCACTGATTATCATAGTATTTGTAAAAGTTTAGTGAAAACCTGTTGATGTAAAATGCTATGTGAAACTCTTTTTGGACTTTTATGTTTATGAGAACAGTAAACAAAATGGGAAGTACTTGAGAAAATGCTAAATTTAGATTGAACTCTTACCAAGATTTCAAAAATATAAATCCAATAACGCAGCCAAAACAAAAAAGATTCGCTAAAACAATTTATCAAACACTTGGGTTGTGGGTTCAACGTACTTTTGCTTCCACTATTTACTAATTTCTTCGTCTTTACTCCTCTTCTTGTTAATCCAATCAAGGCATTAATAAGATGAAATTTTCAAACCAAAGCTCGAGTAAATTTGCCACATTCAAACGGAACAAAATAAATACTCTCACTAAGCATGAACCGAAATTCATGTAAAAGTTAATTGATGGAAATCTTAGATTAAATCAAGGTTTTGTTGTGCCTAACGTCAACAACAAAACAAGAAATAAGAGCAAGCGATTTATCAATGAATCCTTCAATTTTCGGTTTAAGCCAAGTAAAAGTTTAACAATAACATCGGAGGAAAACTAATAAATCATGGAAAGCAACTGACATTGAACCGCAACCCAAGTTGTAGAACTTCGCCACTCATGTTTGCAATCCAAAATTTCCGGATCAAATTAATTCCACAATAACTCATTGCAACAATAAAATAAAAGACAAACTAAATTTAATAAAGCTCCAACAAATATTAAAATAACTCAAAGAGAGAGAGAGAGAAAGAAGAAGAGAGCAAAAATGAAAACAAATTAAACACACCAATAAAAAAACTCAACATGAACTCTAAATAAAAGTGCTCAATGTAAAAATCAATACAAACTTTCAAACTAAATGCTAAAATATGTAATGACAAGGCAGTAAATGACAATAAATAATTAATTAACAAAAGACTAAAAAGAGATAGAGAGGAAGAGAGAGAGAAAGAGAGAGAGAGAGATCGAGAGAGATGGCCGTGAGGATTCACAGAGCAGCAAGCTGCAGTTTTTCCTCTGGTGCGGCGCTCTTCCCTAGGCAAGGCGACCCCCAAAAACCTACTAAAAGCTTACCAAATGATAAACCCTAGCCTTGCATGTTTACTTTAATGCCCTCACCTTTTCCAATTTGCAATTCAACTGTCCATTTCCAGCGTCCAATTTCTTGCAATAAATGCCCTACGACTTGGCGTGTTGTCTGCATGGGCTTCAAAGCCCACTCACATGGTCACGTCAAAACAGCCAGCCCAGCTTCTTTCTCCAATTCTCATGCACGCCCAACTCACAAATTCTTTCAGCTTTTGTATTAAGACCTAGCATGGCATGGCCCATGCATGCTTTTGTCCTCTCACGGCCTCTTCATGCATGAAATCACCCCACGGTTCCCAGGCCATCACGCTCGTTCTCTCTTCAAGCTTGATACGACCCATATAAATCCATGCAAGGCTTCATAATATATGGCCTGCTTTTTCATGCATGGCTCGGCTCCTTCACACGCACATGGCTCATGTACATGGCCTCTCTTTGTGTGAATGGCTCGGCTTTAATTTCAAAAAATTATCCTGCAGTAATAAAACACGAATATCCGTAACTTTACGGCAAAAATTGGATAATTATCTTAAATGAGCTCAATGCTGAAATACTAAACATAACTTGACATTTAACTAAAATTATAATCTTTAATGCATGATTTTAAACGCCTAATTATGCAACTTTGATGCGTAATCACACCCCTCAACTATCGTTTTGCTAGTTTCTAGAAAATAACGTGAATGCATTCAAACCAAGGGAGTAGCAACTAAAATTCCAATACTGATGAAAATCACAGGCCATGAAATATGCTTAATGAGTTTAGGAGCACAGGAAACAGATTAATCCAAGTTACGTATCAACTGAGAGACTTATACACCATTAGTAAACCAACCAAGGTATTGGAAAGTAGCAAAGCTCACGTGTCATGAGAATAAGGCTGGAATTCCATGATTGACTACCAATAGATATGAATGGTTTCAATCACAACAATTAGTCTGAGACAACCGCGCGGTCTAATTCAAAACCATTGTATTGGCGGCTTTCACATTATTACACTTTAAATGACACCCACTTTTTTGTTTAGTTAGGACCTCAGTAGCAGGTAGCCATTTCCAATGCATGAATGTACAATTGTGGCTTTCACGTTACTACACTTTAAAAGGCACCCACTTTTTTTGTTTAGTTAGGACCCCGATAATAGGTAGCCCTTTCCAATACGCAATTGTTTCCCTCTTTTTGATTTTTTTTTCTTTTCTTTTTTTATTTTTGCAATTGATCCCTGACTTGTTTCTTATTTTCATTTGCTTCAAGTTTTTTCTTTTTCTTTCTTTTTCTCCTTTTTTTTTTTTCCTAAACCATTAGGATATGATTCATTAGAGTCCCAAACAACTGAAGTATACATCAACCAAAAATGAACTAAGGTAGTTTTTCTAAGTCTTCTGACCTGTGTAGTGTGTGTAGCAAGACTTTCAACATCCTTCCCTTGGTTGAAACTAAGTGAAATGGATAAAATTCTCTTTTGATTTAAACTCTGATTGCACTACATCCTACATGTTCCATATCCTCAAAAAAGGGAAAATTTTTTTGGCATGTAACGTTTACAAATAAGGAATTTAGCATGCTGTGAGCTCAATAATAGTACATTCCCAAGGTAGACAAACATATGTTTAAAGCATGCAAACAGCAAAGTAAATTCTCTTCCACCCCCCAACTAGAATGTAGCATTGCCCTCAATGATGCAGGAGAAATGAAAGAATTTCCCCAAAGAGAGCAGGTAAAAGTAAAGCAACACAACTATAAGATGAACAAAGAAGTAAAAGAAAAATTACAAGAAAGAGGAAAAATAAGTACCTGAACAGCTTTGAAAAGAGTGCAATCCAAGGAAGTAAAATAAAAAAAATAACAACAGAAGAACAAAAGAAAACAATGAGAGAATAAAAAAGTACCTGGGTAAAGAAGTAAAGGAAAAAAAAAATAAAAATAAAAGAAAATGTACCTACAAACAAAATAAAACAAAATAATGCAAAATGAAATAAAGAGAAGTAAAACATCACGGTATGTTTGGAGGCTCGGGAGGAATTTCATCCAATGGTTGCTGGTTTATGGCTATAAGTGGCCAGTCTCCAAATTTGAGTCCCCACAACGAGTTTGTTTTGTTACTTGCAACAGGATTTTCTGAATTAGCATTAGATGAATCAATATTCTCCAAGGTTTCAGATAAACCATGCTCCAATTGACTGTCTTGTTTTAACAAGAAAGTGTCTTTATCCAGTATGGCTTCCAAAAAGTTCATTTCTTGAAGTTCTTCCAGATTTTGGGGTTGCCTGCAAGTGTTAAACACATTTAGGTCTAATGTCATATTCCCAAAACTCAACTTTAAAACACCACTCCTACAATTAATTATGGCATTAGAAGTTGCTAAGAATGGTCTTCTCAAAATCACAGGTGGTGAAGAATTTGCGTGGGATGACACTTTTATATCCAACACCACAAAATCCAGAAGGTAATAAAATTTATTTACTTGAACCAAGACGTCCTCAACAATACCCTTAGGAAGTTTTATAGATCTATCAGCAAGTTGCAAAGTGATTGAAGTGGCTTTTAATTCCCCTAGACCCAGTTGTTCATACATACTATAAGGTAGCAAATTGAGCCCTACACCTAAGTCTAGTAAGGCCTGCCCAGTCTTAGAATTTCTAATGACACATGAAATAGTAGGTGACCCAAGATCCCTGTACTTTGGTGGTGTGTGATTTTGAATAATAGCACTAACTTGCTCATTGAGGAAAACCTTTTTCTGTACATTTAGTTTGCGTTTCACAGTGCATAAATCCTTTAGAAACTTAGCATAAGCAGGAATTTGTTTTATAGTATCAAGAAGTGGAATGTTAATCTTAACTTGCTTAAAAATTTCTAGGATTTAGCATGCTATTTTTCCTTGTGCAAAGAAAGCAAACACTGTGGAAACGGTGCAGGTATGGGACATGCATCATTATTTGAATTTAAAGTGCTTGACTCACCACTATCTAGAGGAGGGTTAGCCTTTTTACTTGAACTTCCTGCATTGTGGGCAGGGTCACCCAAAGCCTTACCATTCCTCAAAGTTGTAATAGTTTTGACTGATTTCACATTGCCCCCTTCACCAGTATTATGAGATGATTGACTTTGCCCTTGTGGATTGGGTTGGGTTTGAGCTGGGAATTTTTCCTTCTCTTGGTTACTTGAGTAGTGGTTATTCTAGTGAGGGTTCCTTTGATGTCATTGATGGCCTGGGAGTTTTGGTTGTCGATCGTGTTCTGACTCTGCATAAATTATTGCAAGCTAATAGTTAGCTGTTCTATGGGGTCATCCATTCCCCTTTGCATTGGAAGAGGCTGATTTGCAAAATGAGAGGCTCCTGAACTTTGGCTAGCTGTTGCATAAGGAGCATATTGACTTTGTCCCTGTGTAGATGGCCCCACTTGGTCATTTTTCGAGCTAAAATTTGGATGACTTCTCTAGCCTGCATTGTAAGTATTAGAATAAGGTCCAGAATAATTCTTAGAAACCATATGCACTGGGTTAGATTGATCAAGCAAAACCTCCTTAAACGTAGGAATTGTTGGGCCTGCATTAGTCACATGCTCTGGGTCCTCACATATGTTGCATTGTTCAGAAGATGATGGTAATACAAACATTTCATTTACTTTCATAAGCTCAATGGAATCTCACCTTTTAGAAATCAATGCCAACCTAGAATTAAAATCATCAACTTCTTTTCGTTGATATTTACCACCCTCACTAACACATTTTTGCTTTTCAGATCTATCATACACATTAGAGACATCCTAGATTGGGCGTTTTCAACCAAATAATCAAAATATTCAAAAGCTTCCTCGGGCCCTTTGTTGAAAAATTACCATTGCGCATGGTTTCTACAAATTGCCTCATTTTTGGTTGCAGACCCTCATAGAAAAAAAAACTAATGATCCTCCAATTCTCATATTCATGGTGTGGACATGTATTTAAAAGGTCTTTGAAACGTTCCCAACGATGATAAAATGTTTTCACATCTTTTTGGAAAAAATTCATAATTTGTCTACTCAAGGCATTGGTTCTCTGCACGAGAAAAAATTTCTTTAAAAACTAGGTTTGCATTTCTTGCCAAGTCCCAATGGATCTTGGTCTTGAGGAATTCAACCATGTCTTAGCCTTGTCTTTTAATGAAAATGGAAACAGTTTTAATCTTATGACCTCTTCAGTGCATGTTCTATCCATGAATGTAGAACACACTTCTTTAAACTCTTTGATATGCAAATAGGGGTTTTCAGATTCAATGCCATGAAAATGAGGTAGCAATGGAATTATCCTGGGTTTAAAATTAAAAGCATTCGCATTCAAAGGTAGAATAATGTAAGACGGGGTGCTGGTCCTAACAGGTTGCAAGTATTCTCTGAGAGTCCTGTTAGTGTTCTCCCTATCATGATGTTCATTTTCAGCCATGATGCTATGAGTGTCAGATGTTGATTCCAGTGAATCAAGTGGAACAGGTGCACTTGATGATGAGATTGATGAGTCTGTCCTAACTAGTCTAAATGTGTTATTTCTAGCCCAACCAGACATACAAACTCAGTATGAATGAAATAAAACAAAAATAGATTACAGCAAAAATAAAATAAAAGCAAATAGGTTAAAAGAGAGGAAATAGATATCAACCAGGCTGTGAAAATATTCATTGCTCTATAAACACCCTCTCTGTAATCAGAAAAATACTCTAATGACACCAATTGGTCTCTGGCAACGGCGCCAAAAACTTGACTCATTCTGAATTGTGCTTCCAAGTGTAGAAGTGTCAAGTTGTATCAAGGATAAGTCCAGGATCGCATTCCACAGGAACCACTGATTATCAAAGTATTTGTAAAAGTTTAGTGAAAACCTGTTGATGTAAAATACTATGTGAAACTCTTTTTGGACTTTTATGTTTATGAGAACAGTAAACAAAATGGGAAGTACTTTAGAAAGTGCTAAAATTAGATTGAACTCCTACCAAGATTCCAAAAATATAAATCCAATAACGCAGCCAAAACAAAACAGATTCGCTGAAACAATTCATCAAACACTTGGGTTATGGGTTCAATGTAGTTTTGCTTCCACCATTTACTAATTTCCTAGGCTTTACTCCTCTTCTTGTTAATCCAATCAAGGCATTAATAAGATGAAATTTTCAAACTTAAGCTCGAGTAAAGTTGCCACATCCAAACGGAACAAAATAAATACTCTCACTAAGCATCTACCGAAATTCATTTAAAAGTTAATTGATAAAAATCCTAGATTAAATCAAGGTTTTGTTGTGCCTAACGTCAACAACAAAACAAGAAATAAGAGCAAGCGATTTATCAATGATGCCTTCAATTCTCGGTTTAAGCCAAGTAAAAGTTTAACAATAACATCGAAGGAAAACTAATAAATCATGGAAAGCAACCGACATTGAACCGCAACCCAAGTTGTAGAACTTTGCTACTCATGTTTGCAATCCAAAATTTCCGGATCAAATTAATTCCACAATAACTCATTGCAACAATAAAATAGAAGACAAACTAAATTTAATAAAGCTTCAACAAATATTAAAATAACTCAAAGAGAGTGAGAGAGAGAAAGAAGAAGAGAGCAAAAATAAAAACAAATTAAACACACCAATAAAATAAACTCAACATGAACTCTAAATAAAAGTGCTTAATGTAATAATCAATACAAACTTTCAAACTAAATGCTAAAATATGTAATGACAAGGCAGTAAATGACAATAAATAATTAATTAACAAAAGAATAAAAAAGAGAGGAAGAGAGAGAGAAAGAGAGAGAGAGAGAGATTGAGAGAGATGGCCGTGAGGATTCACACAGCAGCAAGCTGCTGTTTTTCCTCTGGTGCGGCGCTCTTCCCTAGGCGAGGTGACCCCCAAAAACCTACTAAAAGCTTACCAAATGATAAACCCTAACTTTGCATTTTTACTTTAATGCCCTCACCTTTTCCAATTTGCAATTCGACTACACCTTTCCAGCCTCCAATTTTTTCCAATAAATGCCCTACGGCTTGCTTTGTTGGCAGCCCCTAGCCTCACTTTTCATTAAATACTCCAAAGCGCACACACACTAGCCCCTACTTTTTTTGATATTTTTTTCATTGTTTATTTCCTCCCCCAAGAACGGCTGCTCCTTTCAGCGCCTCTTCACACATGGGCTACCCGGCTTGGCGTGTTGTCTACATGGGCTTCAAAGCCCACTCACGTGGTCACATCAAAACTGCCGGCCCAGCTTCTTTCTCCGATTCTCATGCACACCCAACTCACAAATTCTTCCAGATTTTGTATTAAGGCGCAGCATGGCATGGCCCATGCATGCTTTTGTCCTCTCACGGCCTCTTCATGCATGAAATCACCCCACAGTTCCCAGGCCATCACGCACGGTCTCTCTTCAAGCTTGATACGACCCATATAAATCCATGCAAGGCTTCATAATATATGGCCTGCTTCGTCATGCATGGCTCAGCTCCTTCACACACGCACACGGCTCACGTACACGGCCTCTCTTTGCATGCATGACTCGGTTTTAATTTCTAAAAAATATCCTATAATAATAAAACACGAATATCCGTAACTTTACGGCAAAAATTGGATAATTATCTCAAATGAGCTCAATGTTGAAATACTGAACATAAATAGACATTTAATTAAAATTATAATCTTTAATGCATGATTTTAAACGCCTAATTACGCAACTTTGACGCGTAATCAGACATGTTGGACTTCTAAGGTTTCATTGTCTCAGAGAATGGTATAGAAGTTGAACCATCAAAGATTGAAGCTGTAGCCAGTTGGCCTACTCCAAGAACAATCACTAAAATAAGAAGTTTTCATGGTTTGGCCTCATATACAAGATATTATTCATAAGGAGTTTCAACACTATAGTTTCACCCATCACTAAGTGTCTCATAGGAGGGTAGTTCAATTGCACTCTGGAGGTTGGAGGGAGCTTTGAGAAGATAAAGAAGATGATGACCCAAGCGTCAATTTCAGCGTGACTTGATTTTTATAAGCTCTTTGAAGTTGATCGTGATGCATCAAAGGTTGGAATTGGGGCTGTCTTGAGTCAAGAAGGAAGACTAGTGGCTTATTTCAGCAAGAAACTCGAAAAGACTTCCAAAACTACTCTACTTATGACCTAGAGTTTTATGCTATTGTTCAAACATTGAAATTCTAGCTGCATTACCTTATCAAAGGTAATTTATTCTGAATTCTGACCATGCGGCCTTGAGATATCTCAATTCCTAAAAGAAGCTAAGTTGTAGGCATGCTGAATGGGTGGCATTCTTGCAAGAGTACACTTTCTCTTTGAGACATAAGGCTAATTTGTAAAATAGGGTTGCAGATGCTTTGATTAGAGGGGCATATTTGCTAAAAACCGTGTCTATTGGGTGTTGTTGGGTTGGAGCTAATCAAGGAACAATACAAACAAGACCCTTATTTTTCTTGAAATTCTTGAGAAATTTTTAGCTAGGGATTGTGATATGCGTGCAGAATTTGAGGGAATACATGATGTATGAATTGCATGCGGTAGGTTTAGGACTTAGGAGGTCATTTTGGCAGGGATTAGAAGCTAAATTTAGTGGCTGAAAGGTATTTTTCGCCTTCCATGTGCCGAGATGTGTATAAGTATGTTGATCGGTGGTACACTTGCCAAGTTTCAAAGGGGCAGCAGCAGAATGCAGATATTTACACTCCTTTACCAAGACCTTTAGCCCCGTGGGTTCATGTTAGCATTGATTTTATGCTCGGATTGCCACGGACAACTAGGGGTCTTGACTCTATCTTTGTAGTTGTGGACCAGTTTTAAAAGATGGCTCACTTTATCGTATGCAACAAGACTTTGGATGCAGCCCTTGTGGCTACTCTTTTCTTTGGGAAGTTCTCAGATTTTACATGGGGTACCAAAATTATTATATGTGATTGTGACACAAAGTTCCTTAGCCATTTTTGGAAGACCTTATGGAAGTTATTGGCTATAAAATTGCAGTACAACAGTGCCTATCCACTCAAGAAAATGGGCAAACTGAAGTGGTGAACAGATGTTTTGGGAATTTATTGCAATGCCTTGTGATGGACAACACTTGGCTATGGGACTTGATAGCCTATGCTAAAATTGCAGTACAACAGTGGAAATTTTATTGCAATGCCTTGTGATGGACAACACCAGTCAAGGCATAGTGACAATGCTATGGCCTATGCTGAAAGTTTAAAAGGGGTCCAAGAAAGCATCTAAAGGAGGCTTGAATGTGTGAACCAACTCTACAAGGATTCTGCTAATCATCACAGGCTGTTCAAGGAGTGTCAGGTTTGTGCTTTGATGGTTTTCCTTTGGAAAGAAAGATTTAGAGCAAGTGCTTATCACCATGGTCTTAAATTTCCTCAAAATTGTTCACATTTCCATCAAAATTTCTGCTTTCCATCATCCTTGAAATTGAAATGCAGTTGATTTCCATCTTGCATAATTTCTGTCAAAATTTTAACAAGTCATCCAAAATTTATTGAAACCTCAAAATTTTAGTGAAACTTGTCAAAAAGTTAATTATAGAACCAAATTTCCTTGGAGTTCAAATGTGAGATTTAGACGCAAAGTGAAATTGCTCCCTTAATTTTTCTTAGTATATATATATGTATGTATGTATAGATTGAAACAAAAGGTTATTATTAGGGCTTTTGAAACTATATGAAAAATTTAACTTACAACAAAAATTTATTTAACCATTCATGTAAATTATCTTTGTTTGTCTAATAAATAATATTTAATTGATTTTTGAATTTCATTTATATTAGTGGAATATGTTTAATGCACATTATATTAAAAATATGTTCAATACACATTATATTATGTTATGTTTAATACACATATTATATTACAACCATTGCACCTCATACTCAGCACAGATGTATTTATTTGTAAGATATTAATCCTAAAACTTACATTTTTATAAAAGAATTCCATGTTTTACTACTAATTTCCATTGTTTTTTCAAATGGAAATCGAAATGGATGTCAAAATAAAAAAATTGCATTGAAATTTCTGTACTTTTGGAGCTTCAAAATTTGAGTTGAAATCAAAATTTAAAACCTTGCTGACCACAGGTTGAAAAGTCAAATATTGGACCATGCAAAGTTCTATGCAAATTTGGTGAAAATGCATATGGAGTTAACTCCCTCATGGTTTGGATGTATCACCAATTTTAATGTGGTTGACTTGGACCCAGTCCATGGTGATACATGAAGTCTTGATTGCAAGAATTTCACCAAAGTCACATCTAGCAAGGTAGAAAAATGGGGCTGGCATGAAGCCACATCTTGCAAGGTACAAAGTCTTTGTTTCAAATTCTTGGAAAAATGGGCTGGAAGACCTGATTATGAGAATATATGGATTAGTGTGGAGGAATTCATGAAGATTGACCCTGACATGTGCTAGGTAGCCAAGATGACAACTCGAATGGTGGTGATTCCTTTCTAAGAAGAGGGGAATGATGCAAGTCTGCAATGTTTTTAAAATTTTCTGCTTATATCAAGCAACCCTATTTTTGGGTGCTAGGGTGTATTTCTATAATTTCTGTATTTTGGGGTCCATTTTGGTCAATTCAGCTATGAGGATTTTTGTGGTGAGATTTATTTTTGTCAGGACTTTAGAAGATGAGTGGTTTTAGAGTGGGGTTATATGCAAAATTGGAGTTTTCTCTTGGAAGCCTGGGATGGCTTCTCTTGGAAGCCTTGGGGTGGGTATAAATAGGAGCCTTTAGTTTCCAGGAGATTTTTGGCATTTATATTTTAGATGATTTCTCTCCTGAGCTTAGGTCCTGACTAGCTAGGGTTTGAAGATTTGGAGGCTTGGGCTTTGAGGATTTGACCCTTTGGTGCCTAACAATCCCTCCATTGCTGCTAAAGGCGTGAGGGGCTAGCAGAAAGCTGCTATTACGATTCCGAAAATGTGCCAAGACAGGTACTAATATGAAGATTAACTTGCTGTTGTTTCTAAAAGTTGCCCTATTTTTTGGCTGTGCCTAGTAACGGGAGTGACCTCTTTATTATTTTGAGGATTCTGTAGTTATTTGAATCATGAAAGGTTGCTAAAAAACTATTCTGGAATCTGAGCTTTTATTTGCGAATTGTTATACTATTCTACACTCATTTGCATCAACTGGTATCAGAGCTTGGAAGATTGCTTAGTGATGTGGGGCGTAGAGGACAACTAGCCTCGTGAGGAGTGTGGCCATGGCTTTGCCCAACAGTATGATGTGTTTTTTTAAAGCCACGAGGGGAAAACACTCCCTAGAGTGAACAATATTGGTGGGGCTGTGTATTAGCAAATTTGCAGCATGACATGTTGCTTAATCTGGTAGTTTTACCGACATCTTGTCATTTGGTTTGTTTTGCTTTCAATGCTAAGAGGACCTCTGCTTAAACGACCTGTTTCAAGATACATTACACATTAGGCGACATTGATATCTATTCTAGAAGTATCATGCATGCTTTTGTGGTAGTCTAGGCATTTTATGGCCCATAGTATGCAGACAAATTTCTCAGGATTAGGAGCTTGTGGGAGGAACTTATTGAATAGGGAGAGGGGGGGGGGGGGGCATATGTTAATTCTGTTTTGAAGAAGAGTTTGACAGGAGGGAGAACAAATGATTTCAATGGTTTTTGGGATTTTAAGGGAGTACTTAAGTATAGAGTGACACTTGCAGTTGCTGAGCTGAAAGATCTTTTGTGCTCTTTGTTTAGATAATGGTAAATAATAGAATGTGCTTAGTTTCATTGTCCAATATGATGTAGTTTTTTCACTTTGCTTTTCTCTTCCTTTTTTATTGCCTCCCTCCACAATAATTTTGCTATATTTGTCATAACTTTACAGCTCTCTTTTTTTTTTTTTCTAATTTAAATTTTTTACTTTTTAGTTCAATAATTTGAACAAAAGTATAATTTATGCAGCTACTTGTAGAGTAGCAGTGTGACAGAGACTTATTCAAATAATGGAGAGAAGAATCATAAATGTCTGGGATCAAATTCTTTTAGTCCAATTTATAATACTAGTGCATTTCTCTAAAATTTTATGGCTGATATGGTGATATTTCTATTGCACCTGGAACATCAGGCATAGGCTATAGTACAAAATATCTCAGCTATTTGTTCTAGACAATTAAGTACTAATCATCGTCGGTAGGCTAATGGCATCATCATTGTCAATGGATATTTTTATGCTCCACATTTGGCTTGATGAAATGCTTACAACGTCTTTTACACACCTTCTCAGTGAATGGATCTATCATGAATCGGCCACCAATTTCTGCTGGAAATGTTCCCACTGCAACTGTAAAAGTTGTAAGATTCAGAGATCCTTTCATTTTTTAGATTTTTTTTTTTTGCAGTAAGAGAATGCTATTGTTATCCTTTTTTATTTTGTTCTATTTTTTATGTTGTAATACTTAGTGGTTATTAACTAATGGCACACTATTCTAGGAGCCAAGCACTGTTACTTCGATAGTATCTGGACCTTCGTTTCCACATATTCCACCTGTTTCACGCGCTCCTTCTCAAGGAGTCCCAAGCTTGCAGACATCATCACCACCCTCTTCTTCTCAGGACATGATCTCAAACGTTGACAATGTGCAAGAATCGAAACCAATGTCACAGTCCTTACGTCCTGCAGTTCCTGCTGCTGCAAATGTGAGCATTCTGAACAATCTTTGCCAAGCACGACAAGTGATGAACTCTGCAGCTCTGACTGGGGGAACCTCTATAGGTCTTCAACCGATGGGTGGAACTCCTATGGCCATGCATATGTCAAATATGATATCCAGTGGGATGGCATCTTCTGTGCCGCCTGCTCAGACAGTTTTCTCATCTGGGCAATCAGGTACATCAATCACTGGGTCAGGAACCCTGGCAGGGACTGCACAAGTTGCACAAAACTCTGCACTTGGTTCATTCACTTCTGCAAATTCGAATGTTTCTGGCCATCCAAATCTAGGCATCTCACAGTCATTGGGTAATCTTCAAGGAGTTAGTATTAGCCAATCAGTATCGGGCATGAGCTCAGGAAATATTTCAGGAGCACAAATGGTACAAAGCGGAATTGGCATGAACCAGAACATGATGAATGCCCTTGGTCAATCAGCTATTTCTTCTGGCACTGGCACTGGCACTGGCACTGGCACAATGATTCCCACTCCAGGAATGTCTCAATCAGTACAATCGGGAATGCAAACTCTTGGCACAAACAACAATTCTGCTGCAAATATGCCCTTACCACAGCAACCATCGAGTACTTTGCAATCCGCACAATCCAAATATGTGAAAGTGTGGGAGGTACATCTAATGTTCATTTTTGAGTGATTGAAGTAACATTTGTTGACTGCAGAGGGCAATGATGCTTTCCAAAAAATTGAATGGTTATTTTGACATCAATATTATCTCTAAATGTTGCAGTTGTTTAGAAGTTTGTTGCCTTTGAATTACACAAGAATCCTTTGTTATGCAAATAGTTTTCTCTAGTAGGTAATTATTATGTGTTTAGATATCAGCTGAACCATCTCTTCAATCAAATAAATAAATAAGTCACCTGCTTAACTAGCTGTAGTGAAGATTACCTATCTGCAGCATATATAGTTTTTTCCCTTGTTAAAAAAAATGTTTGGAAGCATTCGCAACATTATCTTGGCATGCATAAAAAAAAGGTAACAACAACAACAAATCAAGCTTAGGTCTTCACCAGGTTAGGTCAGCTACATGAATCTTTTTCTGCCAATTCACATGATTGGTGGCATTACCTTTTTCTGCTTAAGAGCTATTAGATCCCTCTTCACTATCTCATTTGATGAATTTAGGTCTACCCCTCCCGCTTTGACTTCCAGTAACAGTAATTTGCTCACTCCTTGTCGTTGGTGCGCTATTTGGTCTATATTTGAATTGTCCAAACCATCTAGGCTGCCCCTTCCTTATCTTTTCTTCAATTGATGCTGGGCCTAACTTATTATGAGTAGGTCTGTTCCTTAATTTATCCTTTACTATTATATCATTCATCGACCTTGACATTTGCATTTCAGCAACTTATGCTTCTGTGAATACATTCGAATAATTAAACGTTTCACAATTAGTGAACTGAATTCATTTTTATAACCTACATTTTCTAACAAAATCGATCTATGATCATAAGCAAGTACATGAATATACTCTTGAAAAATAAGTGGATATAGAAAGTCATATTGTCGAGATCTATCTCGTTCTAAATATTTTTGTAATTTCTCCATTTGAATTCTCAAAAGTTTGTATTTTCTTATTGCTGATCAACGATGATTACAATATCAGGCAACCCCATTATATATTTAATCCCACCCAGATATGTTTGCAAATGAGATAATTGTCTCTTCAACATAGCCACATCTCTTTTTGGAAGACAATTGAGTTATTTTTTGAATATGTTGTTTCTTAGTTGCCTAACATTCTGATCCATAAATCATTGGCTGGTCTTATAGCCATCCTATAAAGCTTTCCTTTTGTCCATAAGGGTATTCTACTATCAAACAGCATTCCCGAAGCACTTCATTTTAGTCAACTTGCTTTAACTCTACATCCTTTTCAGCATTTCCATAAATTATTCCATCTGTTGCAATTGAATGCTAAAACAACTTTTTGGTTTCTCCTTTTCTTAAACAAATAAGTTAGAATTTCTTTAATAAAGCTGCTTCATATAATCCTGTCGAGACCAGAATAATCCGGACAGTGAAGAAGGATAAAAGAAACTGCTGATTGTTCCAGTGTTGATTTATTTTTATAAATAGAAAGCACATGAGAGGGCAAAAGACTAAAATATCCTCTAGAACCCAGATCCAAAAATACCCCTATATTGAAACAATTATGAGTCATATCTTTTCAACGCTACATCAAGCTCTAGCATACGATTGTGCGCACAACCTCCAAATGCACCTATTTTGGCTTTTCCATAACCTGGCTCAAAATGCCAACTAGGGATGTAAGTGAGTCAAGCTGGCTCGTGAGCTACTCGTGCTCGATTTGTCTATAACTTGATTTGATTCTACCCAAATTTGAGTTGAGCTCGGGCTGCTCAAGTGTCTTGATGGGTTGAGTTCAAGTTCTGCAATACTACTCACAATTATATATTTAACATGTTTTATACATGTATTAAATATTATCTTATAATCAAAGTCACCCTAATTGAGTTAAGCTTTAGTTTTAAGAACTTACACTTTACTTGAGTCAAGCTTGTGCTCTACGATTTTTTAGATTGATCAAGCTTGTGTAGACTATCAAGTTTCGAGCTCAAATTTTTTTTTGTGTTGAGTGGAGTTCAAGTATCTCATGTGACTTAACTCAACTCAACTCAAATACACCCCAAGTCTCCAATAGAAAAAGAAATGTAAATAAACTTTCTAATGAGCCAGTTATATTTGAATTTATCATCAAATCCTTCGTGTCACTAGTTGAAAGTTCCATAAGTGGATCCACAAGTCTATCAAAAGGTTTTTCTTAGATTTATTTGAGTTGAATCAATTCAAAACAATGGGATACTCAAAATTGAATCTAATTGAACATTTTAAAGCTTGAAATTTGACTTGAACTTCATCAATCTTGTAATTTCTAAACTTAATCTCAATTTGGTTATAAAATAATAGCAAATAAGTGTATAGGATATATATAAAACAGATCTAAAATTAAATATATGTATACAATATATATATATATATATAATGGTCCAAGGGTGGGGATTGTAACACAATGTTGTTTCATGGGGTGGAGAGTGACAGGAGTAAAAAGGAATTTCATTAAAAAATTTGAGGATGATAGGGGTTTGATTGCGTTGCGGTTATGATTGCAGATTTCTTTAGGAACTTATTTCCAAAGGAGGAGGATGTAAAATTATGATTAGAGGGTTTGAATTGGTGCCCTATCTCGAGTGACGAAGTGGAGTGGCTTGAGCGGCATTTTGAGGAGGCGATTAGAGATGTTGTGTTTAAGATGGGCAGAGAGAAAGCTCCGGGGCTGGACGGTTTTACAATGTGCTTTTGTTTCAGGATTGTTGGTAGCTGCATATCTACCTCATGGTTGGATAGTAAATGTTTGGATTCCTGCAATTATTATTATTATTATTATTATTATTATTATTATTATTATTAGGCATTACTGAATATGAAAAGCTTATTATATGGGATCCCTTTTTCTTTTTGAAGGATGATCCTTTTAGTCTTTCATGAGTTCTTTGCTAGTGTATTGATAGGAGTCTCAATCCCACATTTATTACTTTAGTTAGTAAAAAAGACTGCGCTACTGGAGGTAAAGACTTTAGACCAATTAATTTTGTTACAAGTGTTTATACGACGTCAACTGAAGCCTTATCTAAGAGATTAGCAACAATATTGGTGGAATACAAATCTTAGATTATGCATTGGTGGCCAATGAGGTGGTTGAGGACACTGTTAGAAGAAAGAAAAGGGGTTTGTTTTTGAAATTGGACTTTGAGAAAAGCCTATGACCAATTAAGTTGGGGTTTCTTGGATAGAGTTATCGATAGAAGAGGTTTTGGAGGAAGATGGAGGAATGATTGTGGGCGTCTCTCTGAGTTTTTCTGTCTTGGGTAATAGGGAAGTTCAAGCTTCTAGGGGTTTTAAGCGGGGTGATCCCCCATCGCCCTTCCTTATTACTATTGTGGAAGAAGCTTAAGTTGTTGATTGATAAGAGGGGTTGCAAGGGGCTTGGTGGGAAAGAATTAAGGTGGATAATGAAGATTTGCCCATTTTTCACTTTCAATTTTTGATGATACCGTTCTCTTTCTTTTAGAGGATAGGAGCAGCTTTTCTAATGTGCTAACCATTCTTCAAGTTTTAGAGAAGGCGTCAAGGTTAAAAGATTAACTTTTCTAATAGGGGTATTGTAGGACTAGGCATTGATACCAACTCTTTTTCTAGGTTAGCAGGTTGTGGTGTTTTGAGTTGGCCTATTACCTACTTAGGTGTTCCTTTAGGGAGCAGTCCTACTGTTGATTCTGTTGGGACTTGGTGTAGAAGGTGGATGGGTGGAAAGAAGTGTTTTTCATTTTATTCTTGCTTGTATTTTTTCTACTGCCCCATATTATTATCTCTTTTTAGAACTTTGGTGAGAGTTGCCTTAAGATTAGAGAAGTTGGTGAGGATTTTTTATGGTTGGGTATTTTCGAGTAGGAGAGAGATCATTTAGTTGGGTGGAACCGTGGAACATTGTGAGCAGTTCTGAAAGGGGGGGATGCCTAGGTCCAAGTAATTTGGTGTCTAAAATTTCCTTTTTGGGGAAAGGTTACGACATTAGAACCTAACTCTCTTTGGCACAAGGTAATTCGTAGAAAATTTAAACTTTTATAAAATAGATGGGAATTAGTGTTTGTCAGGTGTTTTCAATGGGTGCCTTGAGGTTTGTCTCAGGGTATTTTGGGGTCAAAGTGCATCAAGGTGCAAGTCTTGAAAGGCACGTGCTTTTTGTCTACTAGGTGCACACCCAAGATAAAAAATGTGCCTTTGACACCTTGCCAAAAAATGCGTATGCATAATGGGAACACATTTATATATTTTTCTATCAAAAATATAGAAGTGAAAGAATATATTTGGACTAGGGACTTCATTCAGTCGTTCCATAACAGAAAGTGAAGAGATGAGCTGCTAGCCTCTCTAATCACTCTCGCCTTTCGCTCAAATTTGTGCGCACGCAGCTTCATCACTTATTGATTGATGGTCGCATGCAGGCAGCTTCACCAATGACCTCTCTTGACCTTCTTCTCTCCCTAATGATCTTCAGCAATCAATGATTGACCCCTCGACTGTTTCTGTTCTTGAAAAAAAATTCCTTTGTATTCTACTCTCTCTAGGATGATGTGCATGACAAGCGCAAAGAGAGTCGAGATAGAGAAGGGCTGAACTGCTGGAATTAGGGTCATGAGAAACTTCGTCAAACCGTCTTACCTTCTCAAGCAATGTGCTTTATTATTATTGGTTGAAAAGTAACCCATTAATAATGTCATTACCTTGGAAAGGCATGTGACTCTGGCTGTAGCTTTGCTGTTTATGGGCAAAGACAGCTGAAATTGTATGAAATTGAAGTGTTAGAATTGTATATAAATGATTTCATAATCCATTTAATCATATTTTATTATTCAAAATATATACACTTTATTTTTATATATTTTAAAATATAAGTTAAAAGTCCCAAAAAGGCTTATGCCTCGAAGCCTAGAGGTATATATCTTACTTCTCGCCTCATTTGGGGAAAAATGCCTTGCCTTGTGCCTTCACCCTTAAAAACACTGAGTGGGTTGTTAATATTACTTACTAGAGTGCGAAATATGTGTTTCAAATCTATCGACCTTCCTTTCCTAATATTCGTTACAAAGTTGAAAATGGGGAGAGAATCCATTTTTGGGATGATAATTGGATGGGAATGTTCCTTTGGCTATTGGTTTCCCTTGTCTTTTTCATTTATTTGTCCTTCACGAGTCGCCTATTGCCACCTTCTTCATTTTGCAAGAGAGTGGCCTTTCTTGGGATTTCATCTTGGTAGGAAGCTCAACAAGAGAGAAACTAACGAGCTTGCTTCTTTGACTATATTTTTTGATTATTTTTATGTCGGTGGTTAGTAATAAGCATGTTTGGAGTTCTGATTCATTTGGGGATTTCTCATGCAAATGTTTTTTCTCTCATTTAATCCAAGACCCTACCAACCCTTTTGCGCTTTCTTCTCTAACCTGTAAAGCTAACGTTCGTTCAAAGATCAACGTATTTTCTTGGAATTCCATCCTTGAGAAAGTAAATACAAATGATTTATTTCAAAAGGGCAGACCTAACATGACCCTGTCTCCAGATGCTTGTGTGCTTTGTTTTAAGAATGGAGAAAATTGTTCACTTGTTTTTACATTGTACCTTCTCTTGGGGACTTAGGAGTAATTTGTTTGGGATATTTGGTGAAATTGGGTGTCTCCAAGATGGTCTCGTGGAGAGGTGAGGAGAGAGGGAGTGGTGGTTTCTCATCTTCAATTTATTGATGATATCATTTTCTTCCTAGATGATCATAGCCTTTTTTTAGGAGAATTTGTGGCATTCTCCAAGTCTTTGGGAGGCTGTTTGGGCTCAAAATAAATATGGGGAAAGTGGTTTAGCAGCCTTAAATGTACCCGTTGAGCAAGCTAGAAAATGGGCTAATGATGTGGGGTGTAGTTTATTGAATTGGCCTTTGAATTATTGGGGGTTCCTCTATGATGGAATCCTAGAGCGGAAGACTTTTGGAATCCATTTGTGGAAAGGGTGACGAAGAGACTAGATGGTTGGAAGGGGGCTTTGTTCTCTCTTGGGAGTAGAATAACTCTTAGTCATGTCGGTCTAGCATTATGTTGTATTTCTTGTTAGTTTTTGAAATTCCAATGGGGATTGCTAGAAAGCTTGAGAGAATCATGAAAGATTTTTTGTGTTCTAGTATGAGAAGTCCTAGGAACCTTTAATGAGCTGGGTTGAGGATTGTTAGAAAGGAGGTGGAGGCTGTGTCTTTGGTAATTTGCTGTCAAAAAGCATCGCCCTTATAGCTAAATTGTTATGGTTTTTCCCCCTTAGAAGATAGTTACCTTTGGCATATAATTGTTAAGTTTGGGTTGGATGAGAATGACTGGGACACCAATGCTAGTTTAAGATGTTCTTTGGGGAGTCTGTGGATGTCTATTTCTTAGATTTATTCTCTAGTTTCACTCCTCACACTAAATGAGGTGGGGAGGGGTTTCTGGGTTTTCAGAGAGACCCTTGGCTTTGGAATGCTTCTTTCTCCACATTTTTCCCTTGGTTTTTAAGATTGAGCTTTGAGTCGAATAGAGTTATTTCTTTCTTTGTTGGCAATTTGAGTAGTCCTTTGGTTTCTTGGAATTTCTATTTCTGGAGATCTTTGAACGTCAGGGAGATGGTGGAGTTTTCATCACTGTTATCCTTATTGAATAACTATAACCCGTCCTCAGGAAGGGATGCTTTTTCGTGGTCTTTAAATCAATTGGGAGTGTCTTTTAACAAATCTTTATTTGAATTATTAAACTATTCAAACTTTTCACTTCATCTCTATCCTTTTATTTGGAAGGCCAAAGTTCCCCCCAAAAGTTAGGATTTTATGTGGTTGGTTGTACTTAACAAAATTAATACCAATAACTTGATGCAGATTAGGAGATCTTTGGAGGCTATCTTTCCTAATGTTGCACGCTCTGTTATATGAATTCGGAGACAAAATCTCATCTTCTTTTGCATTGTGAATTTTCTTGGAGGATTTGGAACAAACTGTACGGTATCAATGAGAGTTGGGTTTGTCCTTTTTTAGTGGAAGGTTTGTTAACTTCCTCCTCCCTAGGTTTTGGAGGAAGGATAGAGCAGCATTGTGGATGTGTGGTATTTGTAGTTTTATGGGGTTTATGTCAAAGAATTGTGTGAATGGCCGAATGGTTTGGCCTTGAGTTCTGTATATATATATATATAGACTTTACAAGAATGCTATACATGGAAAGTAAATAAGTACTAGCATGATTCTAGCCCAATACATCTAAACTATAATCTGTGAAGCCCTATACATGTAAACTAAATATATGCTAACTGTACAAAATAATGAATTGAGAAATAAGGAAATAATTGTGGGCTGAAGTAAGGAAAGAAATCTTTTGCTTTCCCGTTTGCTGTTCCATTGACAGCCCCCCTCAAATTGATGCGGGTTGATCAACAAGCATCAATTTGCTACTTAGGAAGCAATGCTAATGACGCGTGAGAGCCTTGGTGAAAATACCAGCAATTTTTAATTTAGTGGAAATATGTGGAAGAGTGATAACACGAGCTTCAAATGCTTCACGGATAGAGTGACAATCGACTTCAATATGCTTCGTGCGCTCATGATAGACAAGATTGGTCGTGTTTTGGATAGCACTCGTATTATCTGCATGTAGAGGTGTAGGATCGGTCTCAAAAAAATCTAGCTTAACAAGCAGACTTCAAAGCCAAATAATTTCAAAACAAGCAAAAGACATCGCTCGGTATTCAGATTCCATCGATGACTTAGAAACTCTGTCTTGCTTCTTACTGTTCCAAGAGATCAATGCATCACCTAAGAACACACACCAATTAGTGATGGAACGACGTGTATCCGCACAACTAGCCCAATCAGCATCGCTATAAGCAGCAAGGCGAGTAGAATTGCCTATAGAGAAGAATAAACCACGGGCAGAAGTGCCCTGAACATAGCGTATGATCCTTCGGATAGCAGCCAAATGAAGATGACGAGGAGTATGAAGAAATTGGCTAACTTGCTGTGCAGCAAAAGAAATGTCTGGTCTAGTAATTGTGAGATAGACAAGACTGCCCACCAACTTCCGGTATAAACTAGGATCAACAAGTAAGTCACCTTCCTCTTTGCGAAGCTTGACATTTAATTCCATGGGAGTATCAATGGAAGTACCCTTCTGAAGGCCAGCTATGGCCACCAAGTCACTAGCATACTTATGTTAATTGAGTGAAATACCTGAGGGACTATGATTCACCTCAAGACCTAGAAAATATGTGAGAGACCCAAGATCTTTCATATGAAAGGACTCTGAGAGATGAGTCTTGAGCTGAGCAAGTAAAGCAGAATCGGAACTACTAATCACAATATCATCAACATAAACCAACAACAATACCCATGTTTGATTTTCGAAGAAACAATGAAGTGTCATACCTGCTATGCTTGAATGAAAATTGTAATAAAGTGGTGCGAAATTTATCAAATCAGACCCTTGGATCTTGTTTGAGACCATAAAGAGAGCGACGAAACTTAACACATATGTGAAATCGGAGAGGGAAACATGCCCATGAAGAAAAGCATTCTTGACATCCATTTGATGTAGTGGCCAATTACTGGAAGCAACAATAGCTAGAATCATATGAACAGTAGTCATCTTAGCCACAAGAGCAAAAGTCTCTTCATAATTGACACCATATTCCTGATTATTCCCAAGTGCAACAAGGCGAGCTTTGTAATGATCCAGACTCCCATCATATCGGACCTTGACTGAGTAAACTCATTTACAACCCAGAGGAACAATGGTGGGAGGACAAGGCTCAATGTCCCAGGTGTGGTTGGATTCTAGAGCGGCAATTTCTTCTTGCATAGCTTGTCACCAACAATCATGCTGGGCAGCATGTGAGTAGGATGTGGGAATATCTTAATTGGACAATGCATTAGTAAGAGATGAAACAGAATTACTAGAACTTGAAAAGGGAAACCCATACCTATCCGGGGGTACAGACAATCGAGAAGAGCGACGTACCAAAGGTTCTGGAGGTGCTGCAACTAACTGAATCTGGAGTGTGGTAGGATTAGATAGCGGATGAGCTGCTGGAAGAGATTGTGGGTGGGAGTGTCGCGTATACACAATACCTAGTTTAAAACGAAAACTTACTTGATGAGGATTAGAGAATTGCTTCTCAAAGGAGGGGAGAATCACAGTTGAAGAGGAGGGTACAGAGGACACGGGAAAGAAGTGTTGATTTTCAAAGAAAATAACATTCCTAGAAATGCTTGTACGATGTAATGTAGGATCATTGCAAGCAAATCCCTTTTGACACACATTATATCCCAAGAATGCACATCGAATAGATTGAGCACATAATTTATGTCACTTATGAGGAGGTAAATGAACAAAACATACACAACCAAAGGTACGGTGGTTATCGTAACTAGGTTGCTTAGCAAATAAGCAGAAATAGTGAGACTCCATGAGTAGGACTTGAGAAGGTAAACGATAAATCAAGTAGCAGTAGTTTTGAGAGCCTTAACCCAAAACAAGGATGGAACAGAGGATTCTAGCAAGAGAGTACGTGCCACATCTAGGAGATGACGATTTTTTCGTTTGGCTACTCCATTCTGTTGGGGAGTAGCGGGACATGAACGTTGATAAATAATACCTTTAGAAGCCAAAAATGCCTGAAACTTAGTAAACACATATTCACCACAAGAATCTGTGCGTAATGTCTTAATAGAAGCAAAAAATTGATTGTCAACATATGCTAAAAACTCAGTGAAAGTACGAAAAAACCTCAGATTTAGAGCGAAGAAAGTAGACCCAAGTAAATCTGCTATGATCATCAACAAAAGTCACATAGTATTTAAATTTTTCATGTGAACTAACCAGGGAAGGTCCCCAAACATCACTATGGATAAAATCAAAGCATTGAGAAGCTCTGCTAGCATGCAAAGGAAATGGAAGAGTTTTGCTTTTACTAAGTTTGCAAGAGGCACACTCAAGAGATAAAGAAGAACGTTCTTTATTACCAAGTAAACTAGAATTCAATACACGAGATAAGATTTGTGTATTGGGATGGCCTAAACGACGATGCCACATCATATTAAGATCTGAAACATTATTACATGCAAAAGACTTAATAGAAGAAACTGGAGAACGTGCTGGAATAGGAAAAAGTAGTGGAAACAAGTGCCCCACCTTAGGTCCCTTCGCAACCGGCTCCTCTGTTACCTGGTCCTACACAGCATAACCATTACTAGAAAAATTAACAGTACAATTGTTATCAACTAATTGACCAATAGAAATAAGATTTGTGGAAAGCTGAGGAGCAAGAAACACATAAGTGAACTTAGAAGAGGCATCTTCGACAGCAGCTATTGGCAAAGAACTGCCATTGGCAATCTAAATAGCTGATTGATCAGTGTAGGGCCAAACATGACACAGGGTAGTGGGATTATTCGTCATGTGATTAGAGGCACGCGAGTCCACATACCAGTGTTTAGTAGAATTGTTACCTTGGAGCCCCATTGCTGATAATGCTGAAATTAGCATTTGTTGCACCGTTTTGGGTGTGCAATAATTTGTTGTAGGAGGTTCCGGAATAGAGGAGTCACTTGAAGAAGAGCCAGGGGCTGTAAAAGTCACTGTGGGGGGGTACAATAACAGAAGTCTATATTGCCTGCGCCTGACAATTCTGCGGGTGGATACGACAGTCTTTGATAATGTGACCTTCCTTGCAATGAGAGCAGAATTTCTTGGAACAATTTGCAGCGATATGCCCAAATTCTTTGCAGCAAAAATAGTGTAAGGTGCTAGATTGCGTAGGCGGTCCTCGTCCTTGAGTAGCATAAGCCACTAGGACAAACCCTGAATGACCATGAGATTGTGCTATATTAACTTGAGTACTAAGCCGTTGTACTTCATGAAGTAACTCACCAAAACAAGCATCAACAGAACGAACAGGAGAGCGATTCGGCAGAGACGAGCGAACAGATTCATACTCGGGGGGGAGTTTCATAAGAAACTTATCACAATGACTAGTCTCGTGAAGACGTTGAATAATGGGAAGAGAGGCAACAGGAACATACGCAGTAACCAGATCATAATATTCGTTCCAAAGAGTCAGAAACCAGGAATAATAGTCTTGGATGGAACGATTATCATGTTGAAACATGGCAATCGTATGCTCTAACTGAAAACGAAAGGCACCATTATCTTGATGATATACTGTTTTTAAATGAGTCCACATGGATTGAGCGGTGCGATAAGGCCGCAAGTTGGGGACAATATGTGGCTCAACCGAGCCAAGAAGCCAAGACATAATTTGAGCCTCAAGCACAACCCAAGGACAAGCCGCTGAATCCTTGGCACCAAGCACAACCCATGAAGGACAAGCCGTTGACTCCTTGGATTTATCAGGATTGGGTGCACAATCGGTGGCATCAATATGGCCCCAAAGATCTTTTCCCTTTAGGAAAAGTTCAAATTGAAAAGTCAACGAAGAATAATCGTTGCCCATAAACTTGGCACACGCAGGTGCGGAGTCCATGCTAAATAAAGTAAAAAATCGAGAAGCCCCCCCCAAAATAAAAACAGACTGCTGAAAGAAAAAGACCACCAGAAAATCTAGAAGCCCAAAAATAAATCAGCGCAGGTACAAATAAAACCAAGAGCAACCTGCCTGCCCTAAAAAATAAATCTTGAACCAAAAAACCTGCTGTGCTGAGAATCACAAGGACAGAGAAGCACCAGAAACAGCAACAGAGAGAACCAGGACCAACCTTCCTGCACTAAAAATAAATTTGAACCAAGAAACCTGCTGTGCTGAGAATCACAAGGTCAGAAACCTGTTGTGCCGAGACAGAGAAGCACCAGAAACAGCAACAGAAAGCTGTTTCTTGCTGTGCCAAGAATCACAAGGACAGAAGCCTGCTGTGCCGAGACAGAGAAGCACCAGAAACAGCAACAGAAAGCTGTTGCCTGCACTAAAATAAGTGGCAAACCTGAAAACCTGCTGTGCCGACAGCCACTCAGCCACAGAAATACTGAAAGAACAGAGAACAAAAATATTCCAGAAGAGAAAAAAAAAAACCCACAACAACCACAGAATTGTGAAACACCTCCGAAACTGAGGAGACAAAAATTCGAAGGGGAAAAAAACTTAGCAGTCGGCTGCCTCTGATACCATGTCAAAGTATTGTGTGAATGGCTGAATGGTTTGACCTTGAGTCCTGTTTATTATATATAGACTTTACAAGAATGCTATACATGGAAAGTAAATAAGTTCTAGCATGATTCTAGCCCTATACATGTAAACTATAATCTGTCAAGCCCTATACATGTAAACTAGATATATGCTAACTGTACAAAATAATGAATTGGGAAATAAGGAAATAATTGTGGGCTGAAGTAAACGAAGAAATCTTTTGCTTTGCTGTTTGTTGTTCTGTTGACAGTTTATGGACTAATGCACAGATATTTTCTAGGAAGAAGTTAAACTGTGCACCGGTGTGGGAAAAGTTTCATTATATGGCTTCTTTGTGGTGTGTCGGGTTTGGCATTTTTTGGGTGTTAATTCTCCGAATTTACAAAGAGATTGGAGGAACTTGGTGGTTTGATGATTTCCTCTCTTTGCTGTTTTTAGTTCTTTATTTCTGGTTTGGCTCAGACTTTTACCGGGAGATGTCTTATTCTCCCTCTTGTGAATTATTTCCATATTAATGAAAATTTATTTTTCTATAAAAAAAGGGGTTTGTGCAGCTTCTTTGGACCATTTTTGTGTTATTATCTTTGGAGGTTTTGGTAAGAGGAAAGAGAAGGAATTTTGTGGTGTACTGTTCTGGCTATCATTTCATGCATTTGGTTGGAAGGAAATGCTGGAATCTTTTTAGTGTTGCCACTTCTAGTAATATGTTTTGGAGATACTGGTATTCCTGGCATCCCGTTGGTTTTGAGAAAATGGATTTTTTGGGCATCGTACTTTGGAAGGCATGCAGTGGGATTGGTGGACTTTACTCTATTGATTTGTCTCAATTTGTCTCGAATTTACTTTCTTTTTGTTTAACTGCTTTCTGTTTGTAATGGGAGGATATCTTGTTCTCTCTGGTTTTTTCTTTTTTCTTTTTCATTGCCGTCTTCCATCTTTCTTCCTTAATACAATTCTTTGTTTATAATAATAATAATAATAATAATAATAATAATAATAATAATAATATATGTATGTTATTTTTCACAATTATTAGGTTATACACTTTTTCTTGACAATTCGAAGAAATGGATAGATAGGTAATTTTTCAAAAAATAAATCATTTTTTTTGAAAATATACATGATGGAGTGGCGGAGCCATAAATTGACCAATTGTCTAGGGAACACCTAGCCCAACAATATATACATGCATGCATGCACACACGCATACATACACGCATACATATGTATGTATGCATATATACGTATATATATATTTATATAATATGCTCATGTGGTAGGGTTTTGAATTTTGACAAGTTATATGCATTGTTTATTTTAATATTAATTGAGAGGAACTCTAGAATTTTTCATGTAAAATCAACTTCTCTCCATTGATTGCAAGATAGAGTTGTTTTCCTTGCTTCTTTTTGGGTGCATTCTTTGGGTAGCTTTCGCGGAATTTTGTTTGCTGATCTCCACAGGATTGGATGGGGAATTTATTATATCTTTTTATTTTGGTTCATTTAGGAGGATATCTTGTTCTCCACTATGTTGAATTTCTTTTCTTTTCTATTAATGATATTCTTTTTCTACCTTCATTTATTTATTTTTTAATATTAACTTATTTAATGGATGGCTATTTTTTTTTAGTGTTTATATTTCACTTTCACATTTGACTTAACTACCTGGTACTTGCATGT
The DNA here is from genome assembly GCF_029873635.1 of Malania oleifera. Lineage (NCBI taxonomy): Eukaryota > Viridiplantae > Streptophyta > Magnoliopsida > Santalales > Ximeniaceae > Malania > Malania oleifera. The sequence continues at coordinate 25,434,240 of NC_080420.1, read as the reverse complement.
CTCCATAACTATTCAAGCACAATTGAAGTACATATAATACATAAATTGAGTCACATGACGCCATTTTTGGATACAAATACATATATTAATTAACATCATTTTAAATTAATATATAAAAGTGTTGCCACTTCCAGTTATATGTTTTTTCTAATCTACCCGTACCCCTTCTATTGGCACTAAAAAAACATGTAAGACAAAAATATCCTCACACCACATAATTACTAGATTAGCCTATTCTTTATAACATCTTTCTTTCCCTACATAGAATTCATTTTCATAGGGCCAATCCTTTTTTCCCAACTTTGTTTTATTTTGAATGCTAAAGTTCCTTCAAAGATAAAGGCTTTTACTTCGGCTGTGATCTTCAATGAAATTAATGGCAATGATTTGCTTATAAAGCAATGATAAAAAAATCTCTATTTTTCGATTATGTGTCCTTTGCTTATGGAGCAGAGATACCTGTTCTCATTTTTTATTTTTTTATATTGCTCTTTCATGCACTCTTTGGAATAGTTTGCTTGGAGTCATTTGTGACAATTGGATAAGTCCTTCTTTAGATGCTTTCTATATTTATACATTCAGAGGTTATAGAAGGGAAAAGTGAGGAAAGTTTCGTGACACTGCATTGTTTTTGCTATCATGAGGCATATTTGGTTAGATTTGAAAGCAAGAATATTTAGGACGGTTGTTATTTCTCATCATTTGAGCAGAGTGGTTTTTTTGCATCATTATGGTCTTGTGAATGGTGGCTTTTTAAAATTGTTTCTCCAAACTACTTACAGAGAGATTGAATAGCTTTGCTTCATTCGAGTTTTATTGAGGAATGTTTGCTTTTGTTGCCTTGTTAGAGTATACATTTTTCTCCATGCGTTTTTCCTTTATTTTTTTGTATTATTTCCTCTCTTTAATAAAAGTCTTTGCTTATCGTAATAAGAAACATGCGCAAAACTTGTAGGACCAAATAATTTGAGGCACTAAAAGTAGTGGACTTTGTAAAAGACTAGAGAGAAGGAGTTCTATCAACTGGGACACTTAGGGGCATCCTATTAATCAAATGATAGGCTTGCTACTAACCTAAAAATTTAGTTAAGTGCAAATAAGAACTGGGGCTAATGTATATGCTTAATCTAGCACTTTGCAACACCATTTTACCAACTAGAAACACAAGACGTATAATGTAAACTGCCATGGTCAACACAAAAAAAAAAAAAGGAGTTGATTTGTGAGTGTACTATAAAGCATTATCAGGAAGGATGGAACATTTGGATATCATGCCCTCTCCAGATCCTGATCCATTTTCCCAAGTATGAACTCAAGAAGCATAATGTAAACTACCATGTTCAACACAAAAAGAATGGAATTGATTTGTAAGTATGTTACAAAGCCTTATTGCGAGAGAACGTTTTGATAGCATGCCCTCTCCAGAACTTGATATAGTGTGGGATGCTGGAAGCCTTGTCTCGCGAGAGAACGTTTTGATATCATGCCCTCTCCAGAACTTGATATAGTTTGGGATGCTGGCAGCCTTGTGCATGTGGGGTTGCATGCATTCTGTTAATCACTATTTTACCTAAAAACTTAAGTTGGTGGTGGGCCAACAGTGAATGTCAAGTTATTCAACACTGTACCTCATGCATGATCCCCTCTCACACTCAAAGAGGCTGATATTTGAACTGAACATGTTACCAAACAGAAACAGAACAAAGCCCATTATAATGGACATAATGGGAGGAAACATATATAAAGAGACCTGAACCTAGGTCCCCTAGAACGTGGCCTTCATACCTTATTAAGTTACCACTTCACCTAAAAGCTTAAGCTGATAGGTGGTGCATGAGCAATGGACATCAAGTTATTCAACACATTCCAAATTGAGTTCTTATTCCATTGTAAAATTCTATAATCAACAAAAATTCTGCTTTCAATATTTCAGCTAGTGCATCCATCTCTCTGTTAACTAATCATTGACAAAGGTTACGAAAAACAAATTAGCTTTTGGCACAGTAAAGATCCCAAATACCGTAATATATTAAGGCAAAGAAAGACAGACTCCGAGAGTTAAATTGAACAGAAAAAAAACTGTTGATATTCTCAAACACAGAAGCTTTACACTCTGAATGAGGCTTATATAGCATGCCATTTACCAAGAAAAGCACCATGTCAATTTGCAGAAGTTGCTACAGGAGACTGACTACCGCTACTGGCATAATAATAAAATCTGCCCTCTTCATTCCCCCCACCAATTGTTCTCTTCATAGAGAGATCCTGAATGACACAACAGGATCAATAGAAGTTTGTAGAACTGGCAAGACTATAAGTTAATTTGCTCATTGAAATCAAGTTCATTGGAAATTTTGGGGCATGCAAACCAGATGAAAGATTTGATGCACGGGGAGAAACAACACCCAAACCATAATTGGGTACCTGACCATTCAGCACCAGTGAGACCAGATGGGTGAGAAAACTTCTGAATTGCATGGAGCAAAATAACTCTAACTTGCCAGTTTTGTGGGATGAGACACCTGAATCTATTACCCATGAGAAGAGAATGGAGAGGCTACAAGCATCGGTATACCTGAATGGGCAACTATTGCAGTAGGATTAGAGGAGGATTGTTGCATCTGAAGCTGCCGAGCCATGCACAATAGACTGAGATACTCATCATGAGATGCAGCAGAAGAATCAGAAAAACCACCAGAAGGCTGATTTCTATCATTGGACAAACACACACTGGTGTCAAAATCAACAGATTAATTATTTCCCTGGGCTGGCTCCTAATAAAATATCCCAACATTTGTCAACTGCTTGATTTTTTTTTACCACAATGGGAGCATTGACGAGCACCCCATGTAACATCTCTATCTTCCTTACTACCTCTTGTTTGACCGCATCTTGAACCACATCCTCGTACCTTCACTATGACTAACATTATTTACTGATGTCACAGAATTCTCCTTCAGAAGGGTGGCTATAAAAGAGTCAATGGTGGAAGCAGAAGAGCTTTCAGTAATTCGCTGAATCCTTGCAAAATTTTTCTACCATGTATTGGAATTTGAATCCCCAGACAGCAACGTTAAGTAAATATATCTCAGCAGATACGGAAGATAATTGATTAGAAGAGAAAGATGGTGATCATTTAAGAGCTGATTATTTCTATAACATACAAGGGGAAGCCGATTAAAACACTGTCCAGAATCCAGATGCTACATTATCCTTTAAACTGCCTCTTTTATCAATCATACTCTTCAACACTATGTGTAGAAATCCCGAGTATCTTGGAGCGAGTTAGGTGATATTTATGTAGAGAATTGTTTATTATTAAGAGAGATTATTTTAGGAGATTGTTTTCATTTTTAGCATACTCGATTGTATTATAAGTATAATGTATCGACTTGTACAAATAATTTATTCATTCAAGAAAGAAAATCTATTCTGATTTCATGGTATTAGAGCTAGGGTTTCTATAATCCTAGTTAATGATGGTAGAAGGAGCCGTCAACAGCAGAGGGTCGAGCACCTTTGAAGCTCTCGACGGCGAGACTGAAGCCACCTCCTCCTTGAATTCGAATGGGCTAGACAACTCGTCCTTCCCACTGTCAGTGGAGAGATTGAAAGGAAAGAATTTCTGTGAATGGGCTCAGTCAGTCAAACTCGTGATTGACGACAAAGGAAAGTTAGGTTACCTTACCGGTGAGAAGAAGAAGCCCGCCTCAACCGACACCATAGCTATGCAGAAGTGGAAGTCTGAGAACTCCAAGCTGGGGAACTCCATGAAACCTTCAATCAGCAAGGCCCATTTGTTTGTACCATCGGCGAAGGATGTCTGGGATGCTGTTTGAGAGACATGCTTAGACGTTGAAAGCTACTCTCAAATCTTTGAGATCAAAACTCAGCTATGGCAGATGCGCAAGGAGAAAGTGAAGTCATAGACTTCTATATGGAGATGACGAATCTCTGGCAAGAACTCGACCTGAGCATTGAAGAAGAATGGGAATGCCCTGGAGACGGTGCTTGATACAAGAAAAGACTCGAGAATGAAAGAGTCTTTGAATTTTTGGCCGGAGACTGTTGAGAGTTGGACGAGGTGCGAGGGAGGATTCTTGCTCGACGTCCTCTGCCTTCAACTGAAGAAGTTTTCTTGGAGTTGATGCGACATGAGACCGGCACAAAGTGATGTGGAAAGAGTCGATTTTGATCGGGAAAAATGGGCCCGAAATGTGTGCCCTCATTTCAAGAGGAACTCTTGTTAGGACAAGCAAAAAAACACAGAAAGGAAGACCCTGGTGTGAGCACTGCCGCAAGGCGGGCCACTCAAAAGATAATTGCTGGGAAATACATGGGAAGTCCGCAAATTGGAAGCTGAGACAGAATCCCAAAAATCATGGCTACCAAGCTGCTATTGATAACCCAGCCGAGAAACCACAAGGCGAGAAAAATAATAATTCCACTTCAAGTGGCGCATTCAATTTAGAATAGTTGTACAACTCTATAAAATGTTCTCTACCATTCAAGCATTGAGTCAATCTTCCATACGTATTCCGTCTGGTTCTTTAGCCCACCTAGGTAATTTTTTGATAGCCTTAAATACCATTTCTCATTACAAATCACCATGGATAATTGATTCTGGTGCTTCTGATCATATGACCGATTCCTATCATCTGTTCTCATCCTATTCACCTAGTGCTGGAAATTTGAAAGTTAAAATTGCGTATGGATCACTCTCATCTGTTGCAGGCAAAGGGAGTAATCGAATCTCTGACTCTATAACTCTAGAATCTGTCCTACACATCCATAGGTTATCTTGCAATTTGTTATCCATTAGCTAGCTGACAAAAGATTCCAATTGCTCTGCTAAATTCGTTTCCTCTCACTGTGTTTTCGAGGACCTATCATTGGGGAAGACAATTGGCAGTGGTAAGGCGTGTGAGGGACTCTACTACTTTGAGGAGGCGAATATGAGTGAACAATGTCAAATTGCTATTTGTGATTTTACATCTGTTTCTAGGGATAGTGAAATTTTGTTATGGCATTCTAGGATGGGTCATCCAAATTTTCAATACTTCAGACGTTTATTTTTTTCCATTTGTTCAAATAAGACATCTTTTGATTTTCAGTGTGAGATTTGTGAACTTGCAAAACACCAACGTAATTCATTTCCAAATTCCACATACAAACCATCCAGACCTTTTATTATGATTCACAGTGATTTATGGGGGCCCTCACGCTCTCTTAATCGTACTCACACGAAATGGTTTGTTATTTTTATTGATAATCACACTCGTATTTGTTGGGTTTACCTGTTGAAAGATAAAACTAAAATCCGTTCTATTTTTATCAATTTCCGCTCCACGATTCAAACACAATTCCAAACTCACATTCAAATCTTGCGTACTGATAATGGTACAAAATATTTCAATAATATCTTTGGAAATTATCTTCAAGAAAATGGAATCATCCATCAAAGTTCCTATGTGGATACCCCTCAACAAAATAGGGTTGCCGAATGCAAAATAGACATATTCTTGAAGTAGCTCGGACATTGATGTTCACTACAAATATGAAAAAATATTTTTGGGGCGATTCCATTTTAACAACTACATATCTCATTAATAGAATGCCTAGTCGGGTTATTTCTTTTGCCACTCCTCTCCAAAAATTCCAAGAATGTTTTCCTAACTCTCGGCTCAACTCCAATCTCTCCCTTAAATTATTTGGGTGTACTGCATTTGTACATGTTCATGTTCACAATAGGGATAAATTGGAACCTCTTGCCATTAAGTGCGTTTTTATTGGTTACTCTCCTGCTAAAAAAGGCTACAAATGTTATGATCATGTCACAAAAAAAATTGTTGGTTAGCCTTGATGTCATGTTCTTTGAAACCACTCCTTACTTCCAAAAGCCCTTTCTTCAGGGGAAAATTGGAGTGAAGATCGGTTCTTTGATTTCTCTTTTGATGAATCTATGGCATACACTGAGTCTGTCAACACCACTGTTATTAAACCATTCCCTGATCTATCGTGTACAAAAGACCACTTAAACTCAGGAGGAGATGTAGAAAAACAAAATAACAAGGAGATACTTGTTTACTCAAGGAAGCCAAAATCAAAGAACAGGAAGAATCTCATACCTGACTCACCAAGAGAGTTGGAATCGGTGATAGCTCCGAGCAACCATGAGTCCACGCCCGATCCCGATCAGGTAATAGATCCAAATGGCCATGAATTTCCTTCTGATAAGTCTGCACTTGATGACATCAATTTACCTATTGCTCTCAGAAAACAAACTAGGTCACGTACTCTCCATCCCATTGCAAAATTCATGTCTTATAAAACTTTGTCTACAGGGTGTCATGCTTTTACCTCTAGCCTTGATAGTATAAAAACTCCAAAGAATATCCAGGAAGCCTTGGAGATTCCTGAATTGTCATGGAGGAAATGCAAGCCCTGGAAAAGAATGAAACTTGGGATGTTATGAATTTGCTGAGAGGGAAGAAGCCAGTAGGCTACAAATGGGTCTTCACGGTGAAATATAGAGCTGATGGGATAGTTGAATGGTATAAAGCCCGTCTTGTTGCAAAAGGGTTTATACAGAACTATGACATTGACTACACAGAGAAGTTTGCACCGGTGGCAAAATTGAATACAGTTTGAGTTCTCCTACCCTTGGCAGCCAACTTGGATTGGCTACTTTAGAAACTCGACATTAAGAATGCATTTCTAAATGGCGAGTTAGAAGAAGAAGTCTACATGACGATACCACTAGGTTTCAGTAAGAAAGGTGAAGAAAACAGAGTATGTAAACTCAAGAAGTCCCTATATGGACTCAAGCAATCTCCTAGAGCATGGTTCGACAGATTTGCGAAGGTGATGAAGAACCAAGGATATCGACAAGGGCAATCAAATAATACTATGTTTTTCCAACAGTCTGAAAGTGGGAAGAAAACAATTCTGATTGTGTATGTTGATGATATAATCCTAATCGGAGATGATACAATGGAGATGGAAAGATTGAAGAAAGTCCTATTTGCTGAATTTGAAGTTAAAGATCTGGGACAAATGCGCTACTTCTTGGGAATGGAAGTTGCTAGATCAAAAAAGGGCATCAGTGTCTCTCTGCGAAAGTATATCCTTGATCTCCTAACCAAAATTGGCATGCTTGGATGCAAACCTAGTGAAACCCCCATTGAAGTAGTAAAGAGAGTTGAAGATTGTGGAATATTGGTTGAAAAGGAGAGGTATTAGAGATTGGTTGGTAAACTAATCTATATATCACATACTAGACCCAAAATCGCATTTGTAGTAAGTGTGGTAAGCCAACACATGCATTCACCAAAGGAGACTCAACTAGAGGCTGTGTACAAGATTCTTAGGTATCTCAAGGGTTATTCGGGCAAATGACTCTTCTTCTAGTAGCGTGAAAGTAAGGAAGTAGAAGTTTTCACATATGCTGATTGGGCAGGATCAGCGGAAGATAGAAGGTCTACTACCAGATAATGCACCTTTGTATGGGGAAATTTGGTGACTTGGAGGAGTAAAAAACAGAATGTAGTGGCTCGAAGTAGTGCTGAAGCTAAGTTCAGGGCAGTTGCACAAGGGATATGTGAAGGACTATGGTTATGGAAACTTTTGGAAGAACTATAGATCACCGTGAAATTCCCTATCAAACTCTATTGTGATAACAAAACCGCCATCAGTATCTCTCTCAATCCAGTTCAACATGACAAGACTAAGCATGTAGAAGTGGACCAACACTTTATCAAAGAAAAAGTTGAAGAAGGAACCATTTGTATGACTTGTGTTCCTACCAAGGAACAAACAGCAGACATCTTTACCAAAGGGTTAGCCGAACAGTGTTTTGATGATTTCATCTGCAAGTTGGATATGATCAATATCTATGATCCAACTTGAGGGGGAATGTAGAAATCCCGAGTGTCTTGGAGTGATTTAGGGGATATTTATGTAGAGAATTGTCTATTATTGAGAGAGATTATTTTAGGAGATTGTTTCCATCTTTAGCATACCCGATTGTATGATAAGTATAATGTATCGACTTGTACAAATAATTCATCCAAGAAATACAGAAAATCTATTCTGATTTTACAATGTTATTGACAAGAAGAAGAAAAATTAACTTAATTTGTTATGTGCAAAATTGAAATATGCAAAATTGTTTATTGCATGCTAAAAACTGTTCCTAATTGTCCTATATAATGCTTCTAGGAAAACAACAACAATTTTACACTATATAATTCGTGCTGGAACTCAAGGAATATCTGTAACTTCTTTTTAAGAAATAAATTTTACTAGTTACATTTTCCTTGAAATAGTTGTCTATTGCAAAAATTTGAGTGACTCTTGATACTTTTAATGAGTGAATATTACCAGAGTTGAATACACAATCAATTGGTCAAGTAATCATTACAAATTTTCTTGAACAATCAAAATGATTTCAGGGAAACTTGTCTGGGCAGAGACAAGGGCAGCCTGTTTTCATCACCAGATTGGAGGTATGTTTTCTTCAATCTAACCTTCACATTTTGACATATTATTTTCAGAATACCGACATGCATATAAATTTTTTCTTTGGCCCCAATTTTACTTCTTGAAAATAGGCAGATAGCAATATGCTTTATTGAGTGCATGAATAAGGTTTTTTACCCTTTTGTGTTCTCTCTGGCAGGGTTATCGCAGTGCTTCAGCTTCTGAAACGTAAGTCTATGTTGCATTACCCTCAGTAGATGTTTGTTGTAGATTATTAATGTTTTCAATCATCATTACCTAAGAGTGCTAATATTCATTATGTATCTCTATGCTTTACTATTTTGTTAGTAAGAAGAAGAAAAATATTGAAGGTACTCAGTTCAAACTTGATCACTTTCTTTCAGGATGAAAGTTACTCACTTTGAGATTTATGTTTTTCTCTCTTAGATAAATGAGGAACTTCATTGAGTAGAAAAAATGAAATTAACACCCAAGAGCAAATGCTTCCTTCTCCACTAGAAGGACGAAAGAATGCTCCATTACTTTCTTTTTTTCCAAAACCAATCCTTCATCCTATCGGTGTCTTTTCCTGTGGAACTGATGTTTGGTTATTCTGATGGTAGGGCATGCCGCTGCCAGTAAGCAATCCAGATCAAAGCAAGTCCTTCAATCTGAGATTTACGGAAGCAGTGTTAATGTCATTTGTGTATATGTTATTGAATGTTGTAGGGAACAAGTGGATTAGAATTATAGTGATGGTAGCGTAATGTCTTCTGAATGTATTTCTTCCATTCTTGTTGGATTGAGAGAACATTGTTCACCTGAAGATATTTGGGTGGTTCTGCTACTGGGTGAAATATTGAGCAATGCAATGCATCGGATTAATTTTTTGGAATTAGAGTTGAGTTTATATGGGTGCTCAAATTTTGTTCCTGGGAGGGCTGAAGCCTGTGAAGAAGACTCAATGGAAGGAGTTTTCTGTAACCTTGAAGTTGTTTGTGGGATCAGAATATGTAGATAATTCTGGTACAATGCTGGTTTTGGGTCAGTGAGATAGACATTGGAATGAAGTAGTGAAACTGTATAGGAAGGTGGCTGGTGTTGTACCTGTGGTCAATTGATGGAGTTCCTGTGGTGCTCAAGTGGATGGAACGAGATAGAAGGACAGCTAGTGTTTGCAGGTTCATGTGCACATGAAGGGGATGATACTAGTGGGCTTGAGCCAAAAGCTTTGGTGAAGTGGTGCAAGCCTGGAGTTATTAATATCACTTGGGATCTGGCAGCACTTCAAATGTGCTTATTCCAACATTGGGTGAGGCCCAAAAAATTGTGGTACTAATAAATTCCAACAAGGCCAAATTTATTATTATTTAGATGAGCAGCAACTGAAGCAAACCCAAGCCTGAAAACGTCTTTGCAGGAGTCTTAGCCCAGAAGTTTAATAAACAGTCTGCTAACATATCTGTTGGATCTTCACCAATAGAGAGGCAGGATTCAAAGCAGGCTTGTGTTGGTTTTGCTGCAGCTTTGAATCTGGTTTCTAAAGCAGTTGAAGATGCAAATAACAGCTCTGGTAGCAATTCAAAGTGGGAAGATATGTATTTGTGTTGTCATTAAATCAACTGCCAAGTAATGCTGGGTTTATAGATCCAAGGTTTTTGGTCATTGGGGGTTTGGCGAAGGGTCAGGCGAGTGAGAATCAAGTTTCGCAGCTGAGGCTTTCTAATTGTAGTTCTGTTGATAATGTAGCTGTATGATACAAAGGAAAGGGATCATTAGCTGTTGCTGTGGATGTTCCTGGTGCTGGAAAGCAACCTGCTCAGGATGGATTTTCTAATGTTCATAGTTGGTGAGTGACAATACCTGTTGGTGCTGAAATGTGAAAAGTGTTCGAGAAGAAATGAGTTAGCTTTGATGTGAGGACAACAGAAGAAATTTATTGAGAAGGAGAAAATAGAAAAACAATCAAAAGGAGAACAAGAAGCACTTGCAGGAAGAATCTAAAAAATAAAAAGAAAAGACCAAACAGAACTAGGTCAAAAAATCCCTTTTAACCCCTCCCTATCATAATTAAATTGAACACTTAAATTTAGCTATTTTCACATTACCTACTTTTACCTTATTCTTACCATCACAAAACACCCCGTTTATGATCATTCACCTGCTGTTCTTTACCCATCCCATCATCTTCAATGATAAGAATAACTTGTAGACCTTCTCGCAGAGTTGGTCACTTGGAAAATATCACCCAATGTCTGAATCAAAGGCATACTTATATTATTCAGTAGCACACCACCATCACACTAAGTGTTGCATTTACTTTCGTCATTAGATACGTCAACCCATTTATTTTTAACCTTTGACCAACCTCCCTCACTAACCTCATCACCTAAACCATTGTTCACAATTCTCATGCTCTTCTCAATGGTGAAAGTAGCATCTTTGTTCCACTTCAAAGATTTTGCATCCTCCCATCAAAACTAATTCGTCTCTTCTCGAACACTTTCTGCATTTCAAGGAGGGAAAACCTTTCTTTTACCTTTTTCCCCCTTTTTATGAAAATGAAACAAGTGATTAGAAAAAATCAAACATGGCTATTGGTGTAAAATTTTGCAAATGATTGTGCAGGAGAGGTAAATATGGATTCCATGACGATGCCATCACTCTCTAGCTTATGTTTAAAGTGAGAGTTTTCAATATTACACAATGGCTACGGACCGCAATATAAATGGCAGCATGATCATCACAAAACATGTTGGTGGGCTTCATTACCAAGAATCCCATCTTTGACATAAGAGAATTTAATGACACAAACTCACTATCAGTATGAGTCATAACTAGACAGCCTACTTCACCAATGGATCATGCTAGAGTAGTTTGTTTCTTGTTGCTAGGTAGCAAGATTACCACCCACAAATGTATAATATCTAGTCGTTAGGGCTATTCAAATATCTAGCCTACTTCACCAATGGATCATATGTTTGAATCGAATATGTATTTACCTAAATGAGTCAAATCTCATTGATTCAAAGATTTTTCTGAACCAAAATCGAACTGAATATTTTGGTTAAGTGAAAACACAATTAACCGTCAATATGGTTTGGATATTTGTTCCGAACCAAATATGACTACGTACAAGATGGTGACTTGAGGGAGACTAGATCTGGCAAGGTGGTGACGACAACAACTCGATGAGTAGATGTGACAAGGTGGTGGGCTTGGGGGCACTGTGGCTGTGGTTAATGGCTGGAAGGGTGGTGAGTGAATGGAAAAAAGTGAACAAAAGGGGCGCAAGTCCAGCGACTAGCGGAAGGGTGAATGAAAAGAGGGGGGGGGGGGGGGGACACCAGCGAGTAGAGAAAGGGTGAATGAAAGGGGGGGTGAGTCCAGCGATTGGTGAGTGGCAAGTTTGGCGACCGTGTGTTGGTTGGGGATGGCATGAAGAGAAACAAGGGCAGCGATTTACAATGAGTTGAGGACAGCATTCGATGGGCGATTGTGGGGACTCTGGAGTGTGGTTGCTGATTAAGCTTGGAGGCTTTGAGAGAATGAGAAGAAGCCAGCGCCTAGAAGAGGAATTGTGCACTGCCCTAGCTTAGCTAGGGTTTGTTTATTTATGTTTAGTTTTGAATTTTGATTTTTGGTGTGGTTAGCCACACACTAGTTACAAAGGTCCTAAACTATCAATAAAATGTAAGCATGTCTAATATACTTATATTATTATAGTTAAATATTTATATAATATTATAAATATATATGTATTGGTTCAATTTTTGTAACCATCAGTTTGGGATCTATACACCTAAAACCTGACCAATAATCAAAAATGCAAAATATCTGAATTGAAATCGAACTGAACGAATTGATTGACTGAATTTTTGGCTCGGTTCGGCTTGTTTTCAAATATTTTTGAACTGCCTTACCAGTTATACACATTCGATCTCCAATAAGGCTAGCCTAATCTACATTAGAGTATCGCATGATCTCATAGTTTATATTGCATTTATATAACAAACCTAGAAAAATTTTGAGATGTTGCAAAATCCTGGAAACAACATTCTAGTGTGAGTCCTTGGGATTTTCTATAAATTGATTCACCAACGCTATAGCAAATGATATGTCAGTTCTAGTGGCAATAAGTAAATCAACTTGACAACCATTTGCTTATAAGAACAGTAGTCTTCAAAATTCAGCTCAACAATCTTAGATAACTTATGTTGTGATCTATAAGAGTATCAACTATTTTAGTGCCCAATATATGAGTTGTAGTTAGCAAGTCCAAGGTATATTTTTGTTGTGAGGGGTTCAAACCTTTTGTACAACGTACATTTATAATGTGCTGAAAGTAACACAACCCAATTCCTTGATTTGAAATTTTTCTTAATGCCATAGCTTGGCATGTACAATCCCACTTTGGTCACTACTAGTCATGATGATATCGCCAACATAAATTGCTATAAGTATTGCACTTGTCTCCTTTTTATGGAGAATGATTAAATGATCAGAGTAGCACAAGGTAAAATGAAATGAAGATCTAACCATGCTACATTTTTCGAACAAGGCTTGAGTAGACAACATAAGGGGCCACAAGAGGTTGCATTATTTACGGATTGTCTTACTAATCCCCATACAAGAAGGCATTCTTTACAACCAATTGGTATAACCAAGTGGAGTGGCCAAGTGCCATTGAAGTTTCAACAGTATACAAACCCTCAACAAGTGATTTATTAACCCAATTTGATTTCTCATGGAGATGCCAACAACAATCAACGATACAGTTTTTCTTGCCACAATGTGTGCAAAAATGCGAGAATTACCATAATGAACTTGTCGTCCTTGCATTACCTCTGCCATGACTATGATTCAAACCTTATCCTGTTTCTCTAATACTTTCTTTACCACAGTTGGAGGTAGTGCCAACTGTGGCTGAACTATCATGAGAGGAAGTTCTGGAAGAAGATTGAGAGTCATCTTTGGTGATCCATTGGATTCTAGCATATGCTTATTCATGGATGATGTGGATTCACTAGCAAGAATCTATTCATGGATACATTGAAGCTCTAGAACTTGGCAGCCAAGAACCCTGCTTATAATTAGACATACAAATCTCAAAAAATAAAAACGAGAAGATCAAAGATGAAGCAATAAAAGGAATCAAATTTTTGAGTTTGTTATATTATGGTGGTCGTAGGTGCTCTTAGGTTGATGAACATTAGCTCTCTCCTAAATCAAGGGGTTCATCTCCCTTAGGTGCTCCACAATGAGCAATTGTGGCTTGCCACAAATCCATAACTACCATTCGTGCTAACCTTGTTCAGTTGCCCACCACCACAAGCCCTTGTCATTGAACCATTGTTATCCTCTTGGATAGCATCTCCAACAAATCAAATTGTATTTACCATTGCCATCATTCGAACCATGGAACCTTGAATATTGTGGCCATGAGAGATTGAAAAAAGAAGAGAATAAGTGGATACTATAAACTTGGAGGAATTGAGCCTTGCCTTAACGAGGCGAAAAGAGGGAAGCATCTTATGGGTTTTATAAGCATATGGAGAAATATCAATTATTGAAGGCTTATAAAACTGCCCTAATGCAAAAAAACAGTCAAGTGGGTGAGAGGTAGAATCATCATTTCGTTAAATGGGGTTATTAGCATTGTGCCTAAGATGCATTTCGGCCCTCATTCGCGGAAACCAAACAAGTGAAACAACAAAATGGGAATCTGCCTTGAATTTTGATTCTATTGAAGCCTTGATTTTGCAAACCAAGCGTCATATTTAGGGAGGCTCAGTGGAAAAGGAAGAGGAGAGATTGAGGCAGTAAATTCCCCTATGAAAGCTGTGCGAAAATTAGAAGGTCCATTCTAAGTTGTTCTTTAAACTTGGGAGGGCACTTGGGATAGAAATTTAAATACTTTTTTTTTTTCTCTCTCTTTTTGACCTGTAAGATGCAGGGTGAAGCTTTTAGTCGTTCTCCTTCATTGCAGGTTGCAGCTGCCCTGAGGCTTTGTGGAACTTAGCTTATACTATGCTGGGTATCAAATGGGTGGTATGCTAGTAGCTAAGAACGTGGAGGATGAGTTACATGTAGGAAAAAGAGGGAAAGAACTATGAATTGCTATTCTTTGAGCAACTTTACAGCTCATATGGAGAGAAGGTGTCATGAGCGGAGCTTGTTTAAGGCCTTATGCTTGTTTGTGACTGCATGCCGTGTGCAAATTAGGCAGGTAAGCATCATGTAAATGCTAGTGTGTTTTTTTCTTTGGGTAAAATAATGCCTTAGTAGGAAAGTGAAATATGATGCCTTGGTCATATTAATGTTTTCTAGTTCTAAAGTGAAATTAACATAAAAAGCTCTTTAGGGGAGGATGATTGCTCATCAATCATCGTAAAACTCACTAGCTTTTGTAACATGTTCGACCTACTTGCTTCCCTCACTAAACACGTGTTGTCTATATAGGCATAATTTATGAATTTCTTTACTATACGATTCACTGATTGAGTCATGTTTGCTTTCATGCTTGCAAATTTTATTTGATGTTTCCATGTAATTTAATTTTATGCTTGCGAACTTCTTGATGTTGTGAATCCACAATTTACTTACTAGTTATACATGGACCTTCACATGAAGTAAAGTATTCGATTTGTGATAGTTGGTATTAGATCACTGGTTAATTGCTTTGTGATTCAATTGCCTTTGGATTGTGGGATTATGTGAAGCATCGGTGAGAGAACCATATTGGATAGTATATGGAGGGACTTAATGCATTAGAGGTGCAAGTCACAACTATCAACTATGTGGCTATAGAGGTGACCTAGCTTATGGACCTAATTGATGTATTTGAGGGATCCAATAAAACAATAATGTTCCTCTAATGAACTATTAGAAGATTTTCATGTTATGTTGGAAGCTTTACAACACTAAATAATTAGCTTACTGTTAATTCTATAGGGGTACAACTATGGGAGAGTAAAGGTAGAGCCAAGAGCATTTCTTAGTGGCCTTGAAGCTAAGGAGCTGAAGAACGTATTTGGTATGAAACGATACTTTCGTGCAGTTTAGGCCGACTTGGAGGAGGTGAACGTATCCATGGCTATTACGTACTTGAGTGGTTGTGATTGCCTACCAAGTACGATGAGACTCAAAAGGACAAGTGTAGAATTGATACTTGGAAAAGGAGAGAGCCCATGGCCCAATTCTTCCCTGAGAATGTTGAGTACAATGGTTGTTGCAAACTGTGAAATCCTAATCTCATTGTAAGAGTAAGAATTATGTGAAATATTTTTTTGTTAAGTATGTCATAGAAAGATGAGTTGTTCTACCTCTTGAAGGATTGAAACTGTGAGTAAGGATTGAACTTCATTAACAAAGAGTTCAAGACTTGCCTATGGCACAAGTTGCCACAAAACGCTTGGCTGACTATGCTGGAGAGAACTTCCCCATGCCTAAGGAAAATGGCTCGTCACGTGGAAATACAAAATCTTTCAAGAAGGGCAAATCCAAGAGCGGGGGATTTGATGCCAAGACATCACCTTCAAGGAAGGCATCCTCATATTGTGCTTCCAACACATCTGGTGGTAAGGGCACTACCCCCCGAGCGAACATGTCGGGCTCCAGTTCCACGTACCTGCCGACACCTTTCGAAGTTGAGTTGTTATGGTTGTCAAAATTATCCCTCAATGCTTTGCAAGCTTTCATTGTAGAGGGTTTGCTAAAGGATGGGGCGGAAACGTCGAGAATGGGTGCAATGTAGTCACTTCAGATGTTGAAGAGGCAAACGAAAGAACCCAACGTTGCTCGAGCTGAAGGGTTAGTGTTTCTGAGGTAAATGTGAAGAACACTCGTGCTATGGTGGGTCTCGAGGCTACCCACAATGTTTTCATACATAGTGAAACACAAAGACTGAACATGGAGTTACATAACAACTCATGGTGCATGAAAGTGGTTAACTTGACAGTGCAACCTATGTTAGGAGTAGCCAAGCGAGTAATTATGAAGCCTGGTTAATGGGCAGGACATGCAAATTTCACTGCTCAGTGGATGATTTCCTAGTTATGTTTTGAAGGGAATTTTTATGGTGACTAGGATAGGCTCAATGCCATTCAAAGATTTCCTTTGCTTAAAAATGACCACCCTTGCATGGTTCAAGTGGTGGCGAAGAAAGGAGTCAACGAGAAGTTCATATTAGCCATGCAATTCAAGAAGGGTTGTACATACATCTCACATACTCGATGAAGCAGGACAAGAGTACGTTCCTACTACCTAGAGGAGTTTCAAGTTGTAAGGCACTAATTGACTTGCCTCCACAACTAGGTGTATAATATAAGATCAAGTTGTTACCAAGGTGAAGCCCATACTAAAGGTTCATTTTAGATGCTAGATGGCGCATCTAACTTTTGTAGAATTACATAACTTGATTAGTTATTACAAAGTTATATTCGATTAACAAGTTATATATGACCTTCCAAAGTATTGTTTGGAGCATCGATGTTATTTTAGAGGTAACATGATGGAAGCTTGCAGATATGTATGGATTGTCATCGCTGAACGAGTTGACTGTGCACAACAAGCATCCCATTCATTGATGAGTTGCTTGTTTAGCTAAGTTGTGGCAAGTATTTAATAGAACTTGACCTTTGGTCAAGCTATTATTAGGTGAGGATAGTAGAAGGTGATGGGCTGATGTAATGTGGTAGGGGACTCTTGAATTTTTGCCCTTTTGGTTAACTAATGTGCCAAACACACTAATGAATTAAGTATTTCATGATTATTTCGACAAGTTTGTCATGGTAGAACTTGATGACATTGTTGTTTATAGTTATACTCTAGAACATATATGGAAGGTGTTTGTAGGTTGGAGGGGAGAAATACTCTTTTGCACAGAAGTGTATTAAATTTCTTAACCATGTGGTTGAACAAGGTTGTCTCAAAATGGATATGGAGAATGTGAGTGATATTCAAGATTGGAATATCCCAATGATAGTAAAGGAGTTGCATTCCTTTTTTTGACTTGCTAACTACTATTGCAAATTTTTTTGAAGTTGTACTCAGGGAGGAATACCCAATTAACTAAATTGCTGAAGAATGGTGATGGGTGAGACTGGACGTAGGAGTGCCACGAAGCTTTTGACAACTTGAAGGAAGCCATGATCCATTACTTGTTATCGTGGACTTTATGAAGCCTTTTGAAGTACAGATGAAGCATCCAACTATGCCCTTGGTGGAGTTTTATTACAAGAGTAGTTGCATTTTGGATACAAGAGTCACACATTTAGTGAAGTTGAAAGTACACAATTCAAAAGAGGAAGATGTTAGTAGAGAATTCATTCTTGTTGAGTGTTGCTACATTACTTGCTTGGGTTTAAGTTTGTGGTGAAGGATGATAATTTGGCTCCATCATTTCTTACTTCTCAATTATCCCCCATGCAAGCTTGCTGGCGAAAATTCCTAACAGAATTTGATTTCTTCTTTGAGCACAAGGTGGGATGAATGAACCAAGTTACTGATTCACTAAGTAGGAAGACTGAGTTGGCAGCCCTTCAACTAGTAACTCACTTGACAGCAAGGTTACCATGACAATGCTAAAGCACATTAAGGAGAACCTTGTCTATGATTTGGGTGTCCAAACCTCATTAAGTTGGTGAAAGAGATCAAATTGTGCCAATTTTGGTTAAAGAATGGCTTGTTGTGAAGATATTGTAACTGGGTATTTATCTTTTGGTGATCTAAAGAAGATAATGTTGTCAGTTCCATGACAACATGTGGGCAAGCAATCTTGGATGGCACTAGACTTTGGCGTTGTTGAAGCAGATGTGCTACTAGCAAACATACGAGATGAGGTGGTTGAGTATACATGGATATGTTTCACTTGCCAACAAGAGATGATCTGGCGGAAGAAGCAGGGCTGTGGGAACCTCTTCAAGTACCGAAGAGACATTGGGGAAGTGTCTCACTTGACTTCAACACCAACTTATCCATAGTTGGGGACCTAGGGTCTATACTTGTGGTTATGGGTAGGTTTTCAAGTATGACACTTCTATACTAGCGCCAAAGTACTTTTAAGCAAAAAGACATCGCACAGCTCTTTTTGAAGCACACTGTTAGTGACCAAGACACAAAATTCACTACAAACTTTTGGTGGTTACTTTTTCAGAATCTTGGTTCACAGCTTGACATCTCCTCGAGCAATCACCAAAAGACTATAGAGGTGTGTTTGATTTGGTTCGGTTTGGTTTGGCCATTACCAAGAACTGAGCCGACAAAGTTAGCTTTTGAAAATGACAAACTATTACCAAACAGAAACTGATGGTTTCTTGACTAAGTCCATTATTGATTTAACGGTTCAGTTTGGTTTTTTAAATTAAGACCAAACTGAACCTTAATTTTACTCCTTTACAGGTTATTTTTAACATTAATAATATTGCCTCCAAAGTGTGAACCGCAAGTAAAACCTTACTAGCAACAAATCTCAATGAGGCAGCATGTGAAGAGGATCCTGCAGGCCTTGGAGTGGTAACTGAAAAGGCTTATTTTGGGGTGATGTGGCAATGGCTATTTATAATGAGGTGGGATCCTTAAAGCTTCTTGCATTTCCGATGTGAGAATAGGATAGGAGGGGCAATTGCAAGCAGCATCATGTGGCAGTTGAACTTGAGCCTCTTTGTCACACACAAAAAAATTATAAGGTGGAGGAGGAGTCTCACCTTTACAAAAGGCCCTGTCTCCTCTGGTTTCTGCCATTAACTCACCTTCACAATAATTAAATTTTTAATTGAGATAGAATTTTGTAATTGAATGCATATAACTCAACCTAATGTTGTTATTACTGAACTAAGTGACTACAATTTGACATTTATGCTACATATATCAAATTTCATAAATTAATTTGATTTTCGTTTTTTGGGTTTGATTTTGGTTAAAAACCGAAAGTTTATATTTTTTGGAATCGAAAACCAAAATATTAAACCAAAACTTATTTCGATCCGATTTTTGGTTTATTGGTATTATTTTACATCCCTAGAAAACTAATGGTTAGTTGATAAGATTCAATAGGCTACTAGGGGAGTATTTGTGCCATTTCATCCGTTGCCAATCAATAGAATTTTCTACAGCTACTCGACGTGACCTAATTCAAATTCAATATCCAAAAGAGTTCAACAACTAACAAGAGTTTTCTAGAGCTTTTTACATGCCAACAATTGTTGTTGCCTCAAACATGAGCATGACATACATCTTCACCAAAGAATGAAGGCAAATGTGGACATTGCCCAAGACTAACTGAAGAAAGCTTTGAAGCAAGTGAAGGATTGGATAGATCAAGGGAGAAGATTGTTGCATTTCAACTTGGGAGGCTTAGTGCTTGTTAAGCTCCATTTGGAGCATATTAAGTCACTATGGAGTTAAGGTAGGAGTCTACTTTGTAGATATGAAGGACCAGCCCATCTTGGCCAAAGTCAAGAAGGCCTTTAATGTGGTTGAACCTCTGGCTTGAATGAAGGCGCATCTTGTGTTTCACATCTACCTAAACCTCATGCCATTTATCACCAACATTGAAGGTCCAACTCAAAGTCAGTAAAAGCATCATTGAAGACCTTGCAAACCAACAAACAAAAAGTTGAAGAGATCCTTGTAGACAGAGTTCACATCATCAAGACAACACGACATGAGTTCTTCGTAAAATGGAAGGGCCTCAAAAATGAAGAAATCAATTGGATGTCAGTAAAAGACATGCATTCGTTCATGGATAAAGGTGAAGAGTACTTAGTCCCATCAATGAGGCCATCAACCACATAAGTGGGGTACAACATCACGAGCCAAGCTTGTTCAGTGCCTTATGCTTGTTTGGGACTGGTTTTCTTGTGCATGTTAGGTGGGTAATCACCATGTAAATACTAATGTAGGTTCTGTTCTTCCGATAAAGCAATGTTTTGTAGAAAAGGGGGAGTATGAATTCTTGGTTATATTGATGTTTCCTATTGCTAGAGTGAATTTCCTAACTTTTTTTTTTTGTTTTTTCAAGGGAGTGCAAGTGTTCATCAATCATATTGTAAGAATGCTCAGTCTGCTTGCCTCTTTTGCTAAACACGTTGTCTACGGAGGTGTAATATATGAATTGCATTGCTTTAGGGTTTACCACTTGACTCATGTTTACTTTCATGCTTGCTTACTGCTTTAATCTAATTTGTATTTGATACTTGCAAACTTGTTCATGTGGTCAATCCATGGTTTACTTTAGTTGAATAGTTAAGCTTGTCTGCTATATAACTAGTGCTGCATAATTCTTTACACGGAGTAATGTGTTGCACGTGACAGAAGGGAATGCAAGGGCTTTTGAAGGAATTATATCCTCTCCGGAGGTTTTGGAAGGGCAGTGGCTAAATTATGCTTTACTGATTGCACGACTCATATTGCAACAATTTTTTTAATTCTCTGTTAATTTTGTAGAGAGCTTCTTTTGTGGCTGTACATAGTTTTTCTTCTTTGTAATTGAGTAGCTCTTCTATTGAGTATCGACTCCTTTCAATAATATGCTTATCTTTCCTTTTCTTTTGGCTATGTTTAAATTTTTTCCTAGCTGTTTCTCTGGTTTATGTGCACTATTAGGATGAATTATCTATTTGGATAAATTTCTCCTCCTCTCAGGCTTGCTGCAAACTGGCCACCAACAATGCAAATAGTTCGGCTTATATCTCAAGATCATATGAATAACAAGTAATTCTGCTAAATAAAAACTATCCTTATTTATTTATTTTACATTTTCCTGTTTTTATTCCCCTTCCCGAACCCGCATACACGGGAGCTTTATACACTAGGCTGCTTCTTTTTTTTTTTTTTTTAAATATCTGGTTAAATATCTGCCCTGGCTTTGTTATATTTCTGAGATATGTCATTTTCTTTAGGCAATATGTTGGGAAGGCAGATTTTCTAGTTTTTCGGGCCATGAATCAACATGGTTTTCTTGGGCAGCTGCAAGATAAGAAACTTGTAAGTCATATGGAGAGAAGTTTCATTTTCCTTAAATTTTTAAGTTTAAATTCTTAAGTTCTCCTTACCCCCTCAAATCAGCACCCCCCCCCCCCCACCCCCCCCCCCTCTTTTTTTTTTATCAAATTTCAACCCTGTAATTTTCACATCGGTCATGCTTTTTGGTTCAACATTGCTTTCCATCGAAGCGGGCTAAGTTAAGATATATAAGATAGAAAGGGGTTTTCAATACTGGATCGTAGATCATACTATCTGAAGGCATATAAGATAGAAAGGGGTTTTCAATGCTGGATCATAGATCATACTATCTGAAGGCTTTTACACCAGTGTGTTGACTACTGGAAAAGAAAATGCTTCATTTTCTGTTTGTAATTAGTGCCACTTGTTTGTGAAGGATAGAATGGGAAAATGAGTTTTATCATTGAGTATATTTAGCTAGTGTAGTAGAACTTGAAAATGGTTGTCACCACAAGTTTAACTGGAGTTCATATTTTTTGTTACCGGGGCCATTATCTACTCCTGGGCCTGCCCCTAGTTTTATCCAAGTGTGGAGCAAGATCAAGGTCAGGAACAAGAGTACAGGAGTGACCACTTGGAAAATATAATATAGTAGTGTTTTTTGGAGTGTATTATCATTTCTCATATTTTGTTTATGCACCATATTTTTCATAATTTGACAAGCACTTATTATTTATGTGGAGCACTTTAATTTTAAAACTCATTAGCTGAAGTTCTTTATTGACAAGTACATTCACCATATAGAATTCTAACTTCTTGTAGTTTTTGTAGCTTTGTAAGTGAGGGCGTGCCTTGGATCAACAGTAAGGTTGATCCTTGTGACTGGTTTTAAGTCCAAGGAAACAGCCTCTTTACATAAAAGCAGGGGTAAGGCTAAGTATAGCCGTATACTGTGATAACCCTCCCATACCCTCATAGAGCGGGGGAGTCTTGTAACCTGGGGATGCCCCTTCTTTGTAGCTTGTTGGTAGTTGTAAACCAAACACGCTGTATTAGGGAATAAAGCCAAAAATAACATTTTTTCCTCCTTATTGTTGAAGGCCTGTTTATCTAGCCACTTGCAAATGGATTTTCTATGAAAGCTCTGCAGTTTTTCCGAATCCTTTAATAATTACATCTCTGTAGTTAGGTGCTTGAAAGAGGGATTTTAGTTGGTGTGAAATTTGCCCGTAAGAAAGAATCTTCTGAAACTAATTGCTTAATTGCTCAATGTTTTTAGGTCCTACTCATAGGAATAAATAGTTGTATTGGTTATATAAAAATATGTTGTTACCATGAAGAAAATAACAATGAGAAACTTTTCATAACAAGAAATAGGCAAGGAATAACTATTCCCTTGTTGGATAAAATAATAAGGAATGCATGAGGAATTACTCTCTCTCTAATTCTCATTCAATCTTATTACAAAGAATAACTATTCTACCATCTAAATGTATCCTTAGGAAATTCTCATGGTCTATGACTTATGAAATATAAACAGCTTTGCTAAATCATCCAAGCAGCTATTTAATGGAACTTTTTATTGTTTCTTTTTTTACTAATTTGTTCCTCCAGTGTGCAGTGATCCAACTACCTTCTCAAACGTTGCTGCTTTCTGTTTCTGACAAAGCCTGCCGCTTGATTGGAATGCTTTTTCCTGGGGTGAGATTTTTGCTAAGAGATTAATATAGGATGATCATCCACAAAAACCTACTTCACACATCCACTAGTTCCATCCTCTCCTGTGGGAGAGAAATTGCTAGTCTCTCTAAAATCCTTGCAAAATGTTTCTTTCTATCCAAAGCCTCTGTAAAACTATGTTTTAGCTGAGCTTTCCTGAATATGCAATAATAGAACTTGCTTTTTTCTTTTTAAAAAATTAATTTTTTCAAGGTTTCCTTTATGCTAAATTGATTTTCATTGTTGATATGGAGACCCATGATTGGTGCTTCACAAAGAGATTGCTGATAAAATTTTATAGCTGGATTTGTATTCAAAAGCTAACAATTCTTTTGGACCAGGATATGGTTGTGTTCAAGCCCCAAGTACCTAGTCAGCAACATCAGCAGCAACAATTGCAACCGCAGCAACATCAGCAGCTCCAGTCACAACAGCTTCCACAGCTACAACAGCAGCAGATGCCGCAGCTGCAGCAACAACAGCAGCTTCCACAGCTGCAGCAGCAGCAACAGCTGCCACAACTTCAACAGCAGCAACAGCTGCAACAGCAGCAGCAAATGGTTGGCACGGGGATGGGCCAGGCTTATGTTCAGGGTCCAACCCGGTCTCAGTTAGTTTCACAGGGACAAGTTTCTTCACAAGGACCGTCGAGCATGCCGGGAGGGGGCTTTTTAAACTAGTTACACTTTCAGCCCTCATGAAGTGAAAATAAAACTTTATTGAGCAGGGGAATGTGTCCTCGTTAAAAGCCTGGATGGATGCTTTTAATCAAATGCTGACTTTTAGTGTATTATAATTTGTAGATAGCGTTTGTGAAATCAAAAGACCAGGCCATGTTCGGAGAACTCCCCTTCCTCAGTAGATGTGTGTAATCATGTGGAGTCCATTTACTAATAAGTGATGTTCATTCTAATGCTATATTTTTTAATTAATAATACTGTAGTTAAAGACGTGTTAATTTAAGCAATTAAACTTTGTCAGTGTGTTGCCATGTCATCCTTTTAGGCGCATCTTAGCAAATTTCATTGAGGTACTAAATTTGAACGAGGAACGCAGTTGTGTGATAAAGTGAGTACAGATTCTTCTTTAGTCCCATTTTATGATTTCACTCTTGCTGAAATTCAACTTTTAGAAAAGATTAAATTCGTCTCTTGTTTTTTTTTTTTTAAGTTCTTATTTTTAGTATAAAATTATAATAGTTATTAGTATTAGTATGTGTTAACTTAGACACAATTAACTTGTAAATATATAATAAATTTTTGAGATTTATTTAATACTCAAAATTAGTAATTCACTATATCATTTAAATTTTAAAAAGAAATATTAAATTGATCTTAAATTCAAATTGAAAAAAAAAAAAAGAAGAAGGGAAAACTAAGATTTTATAAGGTTGATTTATGGTTTGTTTGAATCAGGATTCTATTTTAAGAAATAAGAGGAAGAGAAATTAAGAAAAAATATCTTTTAGAAATAAAATATATCATAATATGATAAAAATTGTGAAAGATCAAATCAATAGTCTTCGTTTTATTTTCTTGCGGTTGGTATTTTTAGTATTAGAATATCTACATTTTAAATAAACTGATTATACATTGGTGCATATAATTAATTTTTTTTTGTTCTTTGTGATATTATTATAATTGACCACATTGTTTTTGAGACTTAAATTAAAAAGAAATTTTCACATGACAAATGAAGGCACCGGCATACTCTTCACTCACCCAAAACATTGGTGTCAGGACAATAGATTATTACAATTATCATATGATGGCTAATTATTACTTTCATTATTGGCAGTCAGAGATATTCTCTCCATCTCTCTTTAAAGGATGAAATACTAGGAAGATAGAAATTATAAAAGAAAAGACATTAAAACATAAAATTACTAGGAAGATAGATATTATAAAAGAAAAGACATTAAAACATAAAATGTGATGAAACGTTAAAGTTTTTGGTGTGTGGGCCCATAGACAACATGTGTGTAAAATATGGTTTTGAGTGGTTGAAACGTCAATTTTGAGAAAAAAAAAAATAGTAATAATTTAGGGGCGTTGAAATGACGTTGTTGAACTCTTATGTGTCATCTTCTTTCTTTCTCACATTTGCCCATTGGTCATTCTGCTATGATTCATATGGAGTGTTTGCCAATAAGTTCAACATTTATGGCCTATGTGACCACGCACCCTTCCCCTTTCTATGATTAGTCTCTCCTATTTTTCCTTCTCTTTCTCCCCTACCTGGACATCTTTTTTTTTTTTTTTTGAATTTTCTCCACTTGAAGCTTTGTTGCCCTGCCCAAAGCTCCTTCAGCAGTTGCCATGGTAGCAACCCTCCACTTCGCATTTTCCCCATTTCCAATACCTTTTGACCTATCATGTTCCCACTTTATTTCTCCTATAGAAGCCCACAAAATCCAAATGGAGTGCATAAAGAGGAGAGAGAGAGAGAGAGAGAGAGAGAGAGAGAGAGAGAGAGAGAGAGAGAGAGAGAAGAAGAAGAAGAAGAAGAAGAAGAAAAAGAAGAAACTTATCACCCTTTCCTTTGCTTTGACCACCTCTCCCTATCCCTTTGAGTTCATCTTCGGCTGCTCTTTCTCATCCCTTGTCTCTTTTCCGATTCTCTACCTTCATTAAACCCCCTCCACTTCCAAGTAGAGACCTCCCAAAAGTTTCATCCACGATGAGCAACTCTCTCTTTCTCTCTCTGCTTTTTGTGCATGCGCGTAATGTAGGTGAATGTGTGTGTATGCATGTGGGTGGATGAATGTATGAAGTATGTGCATAAGTCATGCTGGACTTGAATAAGTGCATGGTTGGGTTGTGCATGGATGTATGCATATCATGGGAGTGTATATAAATTTGAGAAGTGGTAATGTGTGCATGTAGGCTTGAGGGCATGTGAGGGTGCAACATGCATTAATAAGATGAGTATAAATAATGCATATCAAACGGTGCATAAGTATGCATATGAAGTATGGATATGCTTATAAGTCATAATGCATGGATAGGCATGATAGGCATGTGGGTCATGCATATGCATGAAATGACATGTCAAATAAGCATAAATAGGCATGCACATGAACAAATAGAACAAGTATGTGAGCCTAGGCATGTGCATTTTGGCTAAATAAAACCAATTAAAAACACGCCCCCACCAGGTTATCACAATAAAGGCTGGCAAGCCCAAAATACAAGCAACTCTATCCCAAACAAATGATGCCACCTCCCCTGAACTCAGCACATGGTCAAGTGTTTCAATCTTCCTATTAAGACAACAATCATATCTTGAGGCAAGATCAATACCACAACGCTGAACCCACATATCCACCGACATACAATTGAACCGTGCCTTCCACATGCACACTGAGATTTTTTTTTAGGAGAAAATTATGCCATATCCACTCCATACTCGAGTATTTTTCTTGCTTTAATATGATAATTTCCCAAGCACTAGGTGATGAAAAACTTCCATCCAAAGTCAGCTTCCATATTAGAATATCTAGACCTTGTTTCTTAATAGGCAACGAGAGCAAAATGTCGCCCAACAGATCAAGACCAATAAGTTCTTGCATTCGCTCAAAACTCCACCCATTATCATCCCAACAATCCCTTACCTGGATAAGAGGACAAGAGATATCCTCCACCCTTAAACAAAGTGGCCCAAAATTCAGCCAGCGATTGAACCAAAATGAGACCTGTCCCTCACGAACTCTCTAAATGGTGTTCTCACAAACATCTAGCAAAACCTGCATTAAGGACTTCTAAAACCTCAAACAATCTGAATAATTGCTAGCTAGAGAAAGATGAC
The DNA here is from genome assembly GCF_029873635.1 of Malania oleifera. NCBI lineage: Eukaryota > Viridiplantae > Streptophyta > Magnoliopsida > Santalales > Ximeniaceae > Malania > Malania oleifera. Next base: position 25,407,288 of record NC_080420.1, on the reverse strand, counting down.
CTTTTTTAAACATATTTAGCCTTAAAAAATCACGTCTTTAAATTATCCATTTTCAGCAAACGCCAAACAAACTTCATATGAAGAGATCTCTACACCTCCACAAAATCTCTAATTCCCAAACCTCCTTCCAACTGAGGAACACATAGTTTCTTCCAAACTCACCATTTATGCTTAAACTTTCCATTCTCCTCTCCCCAAAAGAGAGAGGATAAAATAGAGTTTACCTTCTTCAGGGTAGAATGAAGTACGTCAAACACAACCTATAAGTGAGATGGCATAGATGACAAAACATGTTTCAACAGAGTTAACTGTCCACCTTGCGACAAAAGCTTAAGCTTCCAACCCGCCACCTTTGATTGAATTTTATTAACCAAAGGTTCTAAAACTCTTGCTTTAAGCCAACTAGACACAAGCGGAGCACCCAAGTACGTTGTAGGAAAGGATCCTTCAGGAAAACCCGAGGTCCTCATAATCTCACGATGCCTTGATATATTGAGGAGCTTATAAAAATAAACAACATATTTCTCCTTGCTAATACGTTGACCCGACCATTTTTCATACACCTCAAGAGTCTTCAACAAATTATGAAAGGACCTTGCCTCTCCATTAGAAAAATCAATAGATCATCTACATAAAGAAGATGTGAGACAATAGGAGCACCAACAAGATGGAAAAATCTACCAATCTTGCTAGACATAAAATTATGTTGTAGCAATCTGAACAATACTTCTTCCATCAAAATAAAGAGGTAAGGCGGGAGAGGATCCCCTTCTCGCAATCCCTTCGTTGGTTTAAAAAAACCTTTGAAGGTACCATTAAGCATAATAGAGAACTAAGGAGACTGAATACAATTTTATATAATTTTGCAAAAATTATCAATCAAAACCAAAAGCCACTAGGAAGTCTAAGAGAAAACGCCAATTAACTCAGTTATAAGCCTTGGCCATATTAATCTTGAGCATTACATTGCCACCCTTATTTTTCTTGTGGATCGTATGCACCATCTCCTGGGCCAAATTAATATTTTCGAAATTACTACGCCTCGGAATAAATGCTCCTTGTTCTTGAGATATCATATTATGCAAAACCACTGTCAACTGAATCACTAAAATCTTTGAAAAAATTTCATATGCCCTAGAACACAAACTTATAGGTCTAAACTTACCAAAACTCTTTGGATCCAATACTTTAGGAATCAACACAATAAAAGAAGAGGAATAGAACCTAGGAAGTGCCGCCCCCCCTAAAAAAATCCATCGCTGCTTCAACAACATCATCTTTTATAATATCCCAACAAGTCATATAGAAACCGAACCCAAATCCATTAGGACTAGGGGAACTATGCATCGGAATAGAGAAAACTGCAGCATGAACTTCCTTAACTGTAGGATCCGCACTGAGCATGGAATTTCCCTCTCTAGTTAAAATTGGCTGAATAAAAGGATCCAAATCCGCATGAATAACCTCTTGCTCCTTAGTCAGAAAATTATGGAAGTAATTAATAGCCCCTTGATGAACTTCCTCCGAAGAAGAAAAAATAGAGCCATCTGCCAAGTGCATACTAGACACCATAGATTTCTTCCATCTCTGTTAAACAGAAGCATGAAAAAATCTCGAGTTTTGATCTCCTTCAAGAAGCCACTTCTTCTTAGCTTTTTGTGCCCAACAAGCTTCTTCTCTAGCCTCCTACTCCGCCAACTCCATTTTTGTACTCAAAAATTTCAACTTCAACGTGCGGATCAAATTGAGCCTGTAGTTGAAACTCAAGGAGCTCCAACTTTTCTTCAAGTGCTTGAATATTAAGATTCACCCATCGAAGGTCTGTTTATTCCAAGTCCTTAACACATTCTTTAGTTTTTTAAAATTTTCCGCTAGTTTAAATAAACCACTCGAATTTTTCCAGCAGCTTCCATACCTCCTCCACACGGCCCAAAAAAGAATTGTGAGAACACAACATATTTTGGAATTTAAAAGGAGACGGAACATATGGAGTTCTATTCAAAAGGATTCTTATTAAGAAGAACAGGACTTGGAGTTCTGTTAATAAGGTAAGCAGCTGTAAGAACACTGTCCCCTCAAAAACATATAGGACCCTTAGCATGAAAAAGCAAAGATCGTGCCACATTAAGAATATGTTAGTGTTTTCTTTCCACAATAGAATTTTTTTGTGGAGTAGCAACACAACTCAACTGATGAAGGACCCCTTTGCAAGCAAAGAATGATTCTAGAGCAAATTTAGGTCCATTATCAGATCTGACAATCCTGATTTTTGCATAAAATTGAGTTTCTATATGAACAAAAAAAAGATTGTAACAAAGTACTAGCTTTTGATTTTAATTTCATTAAAAAAATCCAAGTAACTCTAGAAAAATCATCCACTATAGAAAGAAAATACCTAAATCCTTCCTTTGTAGGAATTGACATAGGTCCCCATATATCACAATGAACTAAATGAAAAGGAATAGTAGATTTATTATTGCTAATAGGAAAGGGCAATCGTTTTTGTTTAGCAATAGGACAGGTAGAACATGTGAACATATTCAGAAGAAAAATGAGGAATATGTTTATCCAAAAGCTGTAACCTAGAAAATCAAGGATGTCCTAATCTAAAATGCTACAAAGCTTCATTTAACTCAATAGAAACACAAGTAATAGAAGATTTATTGTGCAAAGTAGAAGAGGAATTTGAAGAAGTCAATCTATACATGCCATCTTGCAATTCACAAGTCCCAATCATCTTCCAAGTTGCAAGGTCCTGCAGAAAACACTTGTCAGCTTGAACAATTAAGTGACAGTTTAAAGTAGAAGTAATCTTGCTGACTGAATTCAAATTGAAAGAAAAAGTAGGAACACAAAACACATTTTTTAGGAGAATATTAGGACTGAGAACAATGTCACCAATATGTGTGACATTAGCACAAGTTGTAGTAACCCGATCAAATATATATATATATATATATAAAATAAATAAATAAATAATAAATAAATAAATAGATATTTTGGAGGAGATATTTTGAAAGGAGATATTTTGAGATATTTATATATAAATATCTTGGAGGAGATATTTATTTTGATTACTTAAAGGCTAAGTTAGGTTTTTCTTTATAAACTCCCATTCTCTCTCTCTCTCTCTCTCTCTCTCTAAGATTTTTGGGCTGTGTGTTTCCAGAATCGAAGATCCGACATTGCTACGTGAACCAGGGAAGGAATCTCTACAAGTTCTATGGATCAGAATTTCATTTCGAAGATTTCTGAGTTTTTTTCGAAAATCGAGGTAAGTGTCAATTTTTGCTTTTGGTCTGGTAGATCTGTAGTATACGAGATTATACTAAAGTGTTGTTCTTCAAGTATTAGGTTTCAAGGTTTTTGTGTCGTTGTTTTGAACCGTTTAGGTTCGGGGTTCGAAAAGTTAGGGCTTGAGTTCGAGTCGTTTCGGACTCCGATTCACTTGCAAGTAAGGGAGTTATCTTAATATAGAGATTTATATAATATGAATCAATTGAAATGTTGAAATAACTCTTAGATATCAAGTTACGATGGTTTTAGGGTTTCGGGCCTTGGTTTGGTAAATCGACTTTATTTTCAAAACCAATTGGTCAAATTCAAATGTTATATTTTTAGAATATTGTACTTGTCATTTCAGAACTTTTCAGCTGTTGGAAATGTTGTTTTCGTTGTTTAAAACCTGTACTGTGATATTAACTATTTATATTTACTTTCGGGTTGTTTTCGAATGTGGAAAACTATGTGGCAGGTGTTGATGTTGTGAAATACTGGAATTGTTGTGAAAATGAAGGAAGTTTATTTGACGGCTATGAGCCTGATTTCACATAATGATTTGTTTTATGAAATGATTTCAAAAGAGTATTTAAATTGCTTAAATTGCACGATATGCTTTAGGAACCCTAAGGATTGATAGTGTAGGCATGGATCCGTTGCCAGTGAGGGCACCGTACTTTTGATCTGTATGAACCCAGGATTAAGACAGTAGGGGCGGTCTTAGTGTGAGTTTGCCTCCTGATCATGTACCTAGGCTGTATTGAGACAGTAGGGGCGATCAACCCCGATTGTGGGGATTTATACATGGTATAGAGTTTGAGGGCATGTCATATCCTGCATATCTGTACATTTATGTAATTGTTGTTATATACTATGGGGCTGTTCATATGATGAAAATGGGCTATGTATTCTACAATTACGGAAACGATGATTATATATGTTTATGTTTTTTTTAAACACTTAAAGCATGCTAGCCACACATTGTTATTAGCTTAATCGTCCCTTACCGAGAGGTGTCTCACCCTATCATACAAACTATCTTTTCAAGTCCTTATCGAGGTTGAGATTAGTAAGGACTGGGGCAGGGTAGCAATCTATTTTTGAGTGAGCGTCTCTATGAACTCGATTTTGTAGGTTATGTTATAGGTTTTCAAAACTTGTAAAATGTTGTAAGACTCGAGGATGCGTCGAGTATCATATAGTATTGTATATGGATGTTGAAATAACTGTATATATCTATTAGGTAGTTAAAACTTTGGTAATAGTTTAATGGGTGTTTATGTTTTCCGCTACATATATATCTGTTGAGAAGTATATCAGGTACACAGACATCACTACAGTAACACTCGGGCCATAAGTTGGGACTGGGGTGTTACAGGTTGTGTCAGAGCCTAGGTTTACTAGGTTCTACAGACTTTGACGGTCAGTGAGTAAATTACCAGAGTATTAGCTGTAATGAGATAGAGTTAGAGAGTTAGTTGGGTTTTAGTCTGGAGGCTTTGAGGCGGGAGTTCCTTCGATGGTCTTCTATGCTTTTCCAGGAATGATGATTTCAAGAAAACCATGGTAAATCCATCGATGGTTTCTTTTTTAAGTTTAGAGACTTGACTCGGATGTCGAGATGAGAGGTTTGATGGTCTAATGTGTATGGGCTATTAGTGTCTCGAATACATGTTGTTTAATCTTCTTGTTCCATATTTGCATTTATTGTGTTAAATATGGAATGATTAAGTCGAATTTTACTTGTGTACAAGATGGAACCTAGAGGGAAGGGGATTATGGCAGGAGGCAATAATCATCTGGACGCCTCAAGTGAGGATGATACTGAGGCTCCTATGTTCCTCTGCGATATAGCGAGGTAGGCCAGGAAGGAACCTAGGAGGGTTTCCTAGGAGCAGGATCAGATGGTTGCAGATAGAGGTTGCACGTATTAGCAGTTCTCCAGAAAGAATTCGTCGGCATTTTCGGGAGGGCTGAACCCGATTGCGGTAGAGGACTGATTACCATAGATGGAGGATCTTCTAGAGGTGTCTGAATGCACAGAGGAACAGAAGGTTAAATATGCTGCCCTCAAGCTGGTGGGGGAGGCTAAGAGATGGTGCGATCAGCTAGGCTGGTCAAGAAGCAACGCCTAGGGTATGTGTCAACTAGCTGAAGTTGCTTCAAGGAGGTGTTCTTCGCATGATACTTCCCCATCGCCACTCGCGAGGTGAACTCTGAGGAGTTCCTCCACTTGACTTAGGGATCGATGCCAGTGTAGCAGCGCGTGGCTAGGTTTGTGGAGTTATCTCAATTTGCGCCTCACATGGTTTCAGATGAGTCGAAGAAGGCTCGTATGTTTGAGAGGGACTTGAAGTAGGCTATATGCACACAAGTGGCAGCGTTGATGGTCCAAGGCTTTTACGAGCTTATGGATAAAGCCATGGAGGCTAAAGCCAGCATCCAGGAGGCGGAGAGAGAGGCGAATCAGAAGAAAGGGCATTTTCCCTAGAATTTGTAGTCAGGCTCCGGCAAAGGTTATTGGAAGAAGTCCGGTGGTCCTTCGGGCCAACAGCAGCAGCAGCAGTTGGAATCTCAGGCTTCCCAGGGGAGTTTGGAGAAGCCAATGTGTCCCAAGTGGCAGAAGCAGCATTGGGGCGAATGCAAGTCTCGATTCACGGGCTGGTATAGGTGCGGGGAGTCAGGGCATCTGATATGAGACTATTAGGCGACAGTGACTCTCCCTTCAGCACAAGCTCAAAAACGGGGTGGTAACTAGGAATCTCGAGGTGGTCACCAAGGAGGCACCGCTCAGGCTAGGGTGTACTCGATGGTGCTAGGCAGAGAACACCGACAATGTGGTGACAAGTACCATTTATAACTTATCATATAATTTTGTACACAATCTAAAAGCTTAAGGTAAAGTGGTAATCTAACAACGATTAACTACGAAGACTAATCGATCCAAATACCAAAGAGCATTCTATTGTTCCATATTAAATTATGTCAAAATAATATAAAAAATTTGGTATATATTATATTGTCAATTAAAACTAATAGTTCATATAATGTTTGACAACTATTTGACTTATAATTATAATTACTTATACAAGTTAAGTAGAAGGTACCTCCGCTTTTTTTTTTTTTTTCTTCTATCGTGAATTGAACCACAGAGAGTCTTTACTGCCAATCCACAACATCATGTGCGCATGACAAGGGCACCACCAATATATAACAATAGATAACCCGGAAGTGATATTATATATATATATGTGTGTGTGTGTGTGTGTACATATTTGAAATTGCAGACTTCAGCACTTGAGTGATGTACAATGCCTTTATCACGGACTGGTACACTTTGAAAGGAAAAGAAAGGTCCCCATCAACTCCACTCAGGCATTGCCTCAATAATTACCCATGAAACCATTGCCTATTATAAATATATGCATGGGGAGGGAGGGGGGGGGGGGGGGGAGGTGAGAGAGAGAGAGAGGTGATGATAGTTATAGTGAATTTGAACTATTCTTGTTGTAACACATAAACATGCATGTGAGATTTTTATATTGGAAGTATTAAATCTAAATCTTATGAGAGGTAGGAAAGGATATGAAAATAAAGATCGACTTCAAGACCAGGTTCCCGAATGGAATGTTTAACTGGTCCATTCTGAATCTTTCAAATTGATACAAAACTTGTGATTTGAAAAATCATGGAAGACACGACTTATTTGAGTAATACGGCAACCTCCCAATTGTAGAAATCAGATCTTTGGCAAGTAATAAGGACTTAATATCTCACATTCCAAATTCAGTGTAATGTAAATATTATATAAAACAAGAAGCAGAGCCATCAGGCAATTTCAAATTGAAAATTTTCAAAGTTAGGTTCGATTGTGAGTGATACCAAAGGATTCCATGATGGATGGATATATATATATATGTGCACCACTGAGAGAGTTGGTAATGGATGGAAGTTGGGTCGGCGTACATGCAAAAGTTGTAAGAGCCTCCACCAGTCAATTAAATTGACGTCATTTTTGGCATCAAGAGGAGCTGTCCCAATGTGGACGCACCATTGAGATTAATGAGCAGGAGATCCACTAAACAAACGCACTTACGAGTATCCGTGCAATGCAGTGTTGTGCTCAGCCAATTATATATATATATGTCTATTTCAATTCCTCTTTAAGAACAGTAAAGAATATTCATAATCACATTTAATTTAGTTTAATTTATTTTATTTTTCTCACACGTTAATAATTTAGTTATAAAAAAGAAAAAGTTAAATTAAATAAATTTATAATAATGAAGAGTGCAAGCTACATAGAGATTTGTATTTATTTGTTTGAGTCCAATATTTTTGTTACGAGAATATATTGATTAAAATTTTCAGCATCTTCATGTCTTTACGGTTGTTTTGATTTTCAAATTCGCTCCAGGCTTTCAAAATCAATAATCTCACCATGCAGTAGAGATAAAAATATTGACAAAAGTAAAATAAGTGACATTAATAATAATAGTTGAAGAGTTGCAGTTAACTAAGTAATAAAATGATATTATAGGATCAAAATAATGCAACCTTTAGAGTAATAATTAAAGGGTTCCAACAATGTTTAACCACTTCAGCCCAGCCGGGTTGGCTCAAGTGGTAATGACAACTTGTGACTTTGGTGATATTAAGGTCACGAGTTTGATTCTCTCTTGAGAGTTTACTCCGATAAATTACCAGGGGTGCGTTAATGGACAAATAACTTTCATCCATCGAGTTTAGTACTCCAATATAGTGTTTAAAGTGACGCGATGATGGATGGTGACTGCAGTCACCGGATTATCAGAAAAAGAAAAATACAACATAAAAGACGTATGAGATGCCTAACTGAAAGGGTATGATCATGTACTTATTAGACAACAATGTAAGCTCATCAAATGATCATTTTGTCTTCCTTAGAAGCTATTGAAAAGTGACCATGGACTCAAGAGTTGTTGCTCTTACCTTGAAAAAAGAGTTGTTTACCTAATTTAAGGAAACATAAATATAATTATTAGTGTAACGAACTACTTGATCACTAAATATTTACTGTTCCTAAAACGTAACTAAAAACAAAGGTACATGAAATAAGTTATATAGATAAATTACATAAAAATTATATTTAGTTGCATTTGGAGCATTAATTTCAAGTCTTAAATTTCGATTTAGATGGATTTGAACAAAATTTAATACAATTTTGTACTATATTTTATTATATGGGGTAAGGCTTAGTAGAGTATAAACATGAAGCTCTTTTAATTGGACCGACCAATTTAAGAAATTAGCACATGAGTAGAAAATAAAGATAATTCACAATAAAGATTCAGTTCAACAACAAAATTTCTAAAAATAATTAATTTTAAATTAAAACTTATATATTGATTCATTGTGGTTCGTCCCTTTTTTGGATCCCGTATACGTAGGAGCTTTGTGTACTGGGCTGCCCTATTTTTTTCTATTTTTATTTTTTTTATTTTTTTATTTTTTTATATGGACCTCAACCAAAACACCGAATCCATAATAATGTGCTTGGAAGCAGTGGAATAATCTAGGGAATGGGAAATTCTTTCAAATGAACAATAAAAATTGTTAACTAAATATTTTTTATTATTTTTATATTTATAATATTGTAATGTTTAGACATTTATTTTTGTACGCAGTTAATCTGCTAATGTCGTAACGTGTTTATGTTTGTAAGATCAATTGGCATATATAAGGAGTCCTAAAGACATTTTAAAAATTCAATGTTAAAATTAATTTGTCAAGTTATTTGTTATTTATACATTCATATTTTAAAAATAATATTAATGCAGTTTATTGGATCCTCACCGATGGTTTCATAGTCCCCAATGTAGTTGATTGCATCCCACTTTTGGCAATTTGCTTTCAACCTTGGTGCATTTGATTTGATCCTCGCCAGCAATTCTCCTTTCTGCCTATAGTCCTTGGCAGAGTTGATTGCATCCTGTAGCCAAGTAATTCATCATTCCATCTCAGTGCCATTGATTGGTAATCACTTATGGTTCCCTTTATCTCCCCAATGTAGTTGATTGTGTCCTACACCCAAGTTATTCATTGTTCCATCTTGGTGATATTTATTGGATCTCTCTGGTGGTTCCCCTTATCCTCAGTGTAGTTGGTTGGATCCTATTATGTTAATTCACTTTCGACCTAAGTGCAATTTATTGGATCGTCACCAATGGGATTTTTTTTTTTCTTTTCCCTTTTTGGTTCTAGTTCCTTGTTCTAGAAGATTGGATCTTATTCCCAAATGATTTACCACTTGACCTTAGTGCAGTTGATTGGATCCTCACTGATGGTTCCCTTTTTTTCCCAAGCATAGTTGATTAAATCTTCTTGTTGATTCTTCTACCTAGACCTAGTGTAGTGGATTAAATCCTTAAGAATGCATTTTTTTTTTTTTCTAGCTTTTAACTTTGTCGCGACGTCCCGGAAGTGAGGGTGCCCTGGAGAGGGCAAATGAAAAATGATGAATTGAAAATATTTTGAAATTTCGAAGTCGTCACTAACCCATTTTCTTGGTATGTTAGAACACTTGATTACTACTCAATTTCGAATATTTTGATATTCGCACCCCCTACGCACTTGTTCAATAAACAATACCTAACTAACTAACCATTATCCTCAAATTGAATTTTAAATAAACTTTTAATTACTCCTTTAAAATAAATAAATAAATGAACAAAATTAAAAGTAGATTAAATAATATATACAATTAATAGAGTATATAAAAAAACTGAATGTGAATTAGGAATGTCTAATAAGATCCCCAAAATAGAGATCTTGTTAGAAAAACCTCCCTCAGAACTAATATAGGTGAGGTATAAAAATACCCATTGCCCTTTTTTGTAATCATCGGGACACACCCACACAAAAATCATGAAAATCATCTATTAGCCCTATTGGCTAAGGTTCTTCATTCAAGCTTGTTTTGATGATAACAACCCAATAGTTATTCTTGGGTTAGCTAATATTTTTCCTCAAGTTCAGTTCAAATAAATAGGTGGATACTAAATCAAGCATAAGGATCAGACGAACCTTGATGAAGTGATGAGCAAAAGCATACAGAACCAATACTTAAGGCACAACCAACCGAAGACATTATGAGTGATGATGTTTTACATGTATAATGGGCTGTGTGTGAGGTAGGATATTATTGACTTTTTTAGTCCGATCCCTGATTTTGATAATGACAAATCGCATGTTACTAATGTGTGTGCGTAAGTACTTGAACGGGTTAATCATTTAGAACACACACATGTAAGTGAAGTGGAAGCCAAAAGAACTTAAAGCACATAATCCTGACTGATTCCATGAAGAATCAAGAGCAAAAGAAGAAGACATTTGTTTTAATTGTAAATGCATTTGTGTTTCATAATTTGTTGGGTCTGTAATAATTATGGTCTGTAATAACTGCATCTCATGCATTATAGGTTTATGCTCAAAGGTCATAGTTTGACCATAGGGAAATCAATAAACTGTTGGTGAAAGGTCGATCGACGTTTGATTTTTTGAGCTTAATTAAAAAGCCTAGGTCATAGAATGACAATAGGAACCATGACCTTTACACTTGAATGTCACATGCTTTTTCACCAGGGTTGAAATTGCACAAGAGACCAAACATGACATAAAGGACATATTTGTGATGTTTTAGACGACCGAACCTTGGCAATATAAAATGCCTCGGTCGACCGAATTGATTGGAAGTCAACCTGTTGACTATGTCTCGGGTGGCCGAACTATTTTTGGACTAATTGTCCATGGTCGACCGAACCTTGAAAGTAACTTTTTCAATCACCCTTAGCCGACCGAACTCTTAGTTCAAATTGGGTTCGGGTGACTGAAGTTCAAATCTCAGCCAAACGAACCTCTCACCAGGCGATCGAAAGCATGAAGCTTTGGAAAATTGCCTAGCTCAGTCGATTAGCCAGTGGCCATGGGCGACCGAACTAGAAAAATCCTTAAGGACTGTTGTGAGTGTTCGAGCGACCGAACTTGAGTTTCGAGCAACCGAATCTATCAGGTTGAAAATTTTTACCACACGTAAATCAAGGTTAAAATTAATTAAACCCAATTAAATTTTTTCTAAAATTCCCCTTGTGTCCCCCACAGTTATATTTTCATAAAAATATATAAATACCTCATTATCTTAATCAGCAAAGGATTAGGAAAATCATTAGCCAAAAAATTCACTGAAATTCTTTTTGTTTATACTACTCATTTTGATCAAAATTTTTCAATCTTTCAAAATATATTTGCTCATTCTCCTTACACTTTGATTTGAAAAACGTTTCTTAAGGAGAATCATTTATTTATACTCCTTGTTTTCAATTTGAAATGGAGTTTGAATTTTTAATTATTGTGCATATTTCCATTCATCTCCAAGTGTACAACTCTCATCTTGCATAATCTTTTGAAAAATATTTTTGAGGGTTAGCTTAGAGAGTTTTTTCCCATAGTATTTCATATTGATAAATATTGATGTGGAAAACTCAATATTTGTTTGAGATCTTACATCCTCATTGCAAGTATCTAAAGCTTGCATATTATTATTGATATATATCATATCTTTGCAAGCTTTAATCCTAATCTCTATTGAGCCTTATATTGAAAAATATTTGTTGAGAATATCTGATTAGGATTCTCAAGTTCTTTTGATTATTTGTTAATTATAATATCTTGAACCAAAAGTCTTACTCACATATACATTGATATATACAAATTGTTGTGAGTTGATATATCACTTGACCAGTCTCGCTTGAGCATAAATTCTATTATTTATGAGTGCATTGGTTATTTCTTGTGCGTATCAGTACATATTTGCTTAGTTGAGAAGCATTTGAATTATAGGCAAATTCTATATTCATTGTTGTATTATAGGTGTGGCCTGAGGGGGTGTTGATCTAACGCGTAAGGATCAGTTGTAATTCAGGTGTAGCCTGAGGTGGGTTTTCTCTGCCCCTTTAAGGAGAGGTTGTAAAGATTAAGGTCAACCCTCGTAATTTGACCTAGTGTTGTATTCGGTGTCACTCCACCCGAAAATGAGCTTTAGTGAAATCTTCTTACTTGTGAGTTTGAGGCGGGGATGTAGGTAGTATTGGTCGAACCCCAATATCATATCGTGTGTTCCCTTTTTTTTGCACTTTAATTTCCGTTCATGCATGGTATTATTTATTGTCTTGGCTATTTTACATATATGCTTTGAATGGTTGTAAAATACTGAGTCTACAATAATTGTTTTAATTATTTTGCCTTCATCTCATGTTTGAAACACTATTTTTCTTCCCAAAAATCACCCTAGTCGTGTGTTGCTTCACTTGTAGCACTAGCGCCTATTTTGGATGGCCTATGTGCTTGTTTCTTCACATGCATGACTGCCCCATTGTAGCCCACAACATATATCCACAGTCCTTGAATTCTTTAAGACCCCAAATCCAACCAAAAAATAGCCTAGCCGTGTTGGATTCCTTCAAGTAGGCACATGGGCCTTCCTTGTTTTGGCTCATGCCTTCTTTTCTTCTTTAGTCTTCATGGTCCATGTTCTTGTTTCTTCTTAACCCATCAAGTGTGTCCTCCTTGTGTATCTTTCATTGCTTTAAAATGTATAGGCGTTCACCTTTTATTCCCAAGCATTGCCCTACAATAATTAAACACAAATGTCGTAAGTTTATGGGCAAATATAGGATAATTATTTCAATATCATCAATTGAACTCAATGTTAAAATACTAAACATAATTTGGCATTTTAAGTAAAAATGTAATACTTAATTAATGCATTTAAATACCTAATTATGCAACTTTGACGCGTGATCAAGAATTTAGTGAAACCTTAAGATGGTTGGTCTTGAGAGAGTGGACGTTGACGAGGATATTCGAACCACTATAAAAAGCTTTGTATTTCTCTTCCCTTCTCTCTTTGATTTTATTATTTCATATTTGTATGATTTGATTAATCATTTTAATTGTTTAAATTTTGTATCAAGCACTTTAATTTTCATTAAACCCAATTTACCCCCTAGGTTGCCAACATTTATCCACCAACTAACAACACATGAACACATAAGAGCAAGGGCCCTAACCATTTCAAAATTAGACAAGAAGAGTGGGCAAGTGACAACATGAATGTGAATAATCTTGGCTAAGGAAGAGCAAGAATAGTATATTTACCTTCTTTGAATTCTTATGATAGATAGAAAAAGCTTCCAAAATAACTCACCCAATGTTTTAAAGGCTTAATCCAAGCTCAGTTGGAGGCTTGTCTCAGGGCAAGACATGCCTAAAATGCCTTGAGGCTCAATATGAAATACCAAATTCTAAAAATAATGCATTACATGTTGATGCTTACGCATTTGTTTAAAAGGCACCCCTTTGTGCCTTTGCGCGCCTTTTTAGTTGATACTTATGCATTTTGGATGTGTATGCTTAAGTTAGATTTGGTTAGAAAATTCGAGTTACATGTTTATGTAAATGAAATGTCATAATACGAGTTGATTCCTAAAATCTTGAACCTCAATCTTTTCAAAAATAATTGAGAGTTGTATCTTAAATCATGAGAATAATTTGAACTTTGTAATAGTATATATAGCAATCTCATAATGAATTTAAGCTAGTAATTTTTGGATGGCCTGTATTAAAGATTTTTTTAAGTTTTTTATTTTAAAAATATATGTAATTTATTTACATATTTTTATCTGGACTAGAGATAAATTTCTCAAATGGCTTGCACCAGACCTTATGCCTTTGCCTTAACACCCGCACTTATAGGAGCAATGAGAAGAGGAGGAGAGAAGGTGAGGGAGTGTATGGTCAAATTGTGTGTGGGGAATTACCCCTTTCCCAATGCCCAAAAGGTGAAGGCAAAAGGGGAAAGGGGCTTTTGTGTTGGAGAATTCTTAGTGGAGGAGGATTATAGTTTGACAATAGGGTGACAAGCATCCCTCATACATAAATTGGGCCATAGTGTTTGAACCAACACAAAGGCAAAAAGGGAGAGTATAATATTGGGCCAAATAGCCCTATGGGGCTGTGCCAAAATGAAAGAAATTTCAATTAAAGGGAAAAGGTAGTTAAAGATATTTGGGCTTTAAAGGATGTGAATGAGCATACTCAAGGTTTGAGGGTAGGGAAATCTTGGGTTTTGCTAAGTGCGTGGTATGGGAATGAGGATGGCCAAGAAAAGAAGATTTTGACCAATTTTGAATCATTTTGACCAGCTAAGCTTGAAGATGTAATGGCCATTTTGAGTGCCACATTTTCCAAATTTTCTCAAAATTAAAAGCTTAATGATGACATTGGACTTTGATCTAATCTAAAATGGCCATTGACAATAGCTCAATCTATGTGCACTTCATATAGATACAATGATTTGCATATTTTTTATGGGCACATGGTCCTAATGGTGTAGTGAAGGGAAAGAGATGATGTCTTTGCAGAAGCACCTATTAAGGCATGATCAAGTGTTAGATGTAAAGCCTAAGATCAAGCATATGAAGAGAAATGAGAGTAAGAAGGAAAAGAGGCTGCAAAGAAATATTGGCATAGGCTTGACTTTTATACTTCATTTTTAGATTTTGGATTCTATCTTGCTTGCTTCTCAATTTGTGAGTCAAGGCACTCCTAAATATTTTGGAAAGGCATTAGGATTTATATAGTGACTCGCAGATCTCCTAAAAAATGATTCAATAAGTGGCTGTTGAGGTATTTATTGTCAGTCTGGAAAGTGGATTTATTTTTTCTATTCATCATTTCACTTTTATTAGAGTAAAATGATCAAATGTTCAATTTTGTTTTGTGCCTTTGGATATAAAAAGGATTTTTTATTTGGTTTATTAATAATTACTTTTTTCATAATTTTAAATTATTAGATTGTTGCATAGAAAGACATTAAGTGTGATTGTGCCTATAAAGGTTTTACATTTATTTAACATTGACAATAATTGTTCTAAATCATACAAAATGGTAGTTCTTGTGTATGTGAAAGTGAATCTATTTTTTGCCTAGTTTAGAAATATATGAGCTATCTTAAAAATAAGGAAGATATTATCGAAAATTTTGATAGTGTGAAACTAAATTATACTTATGTCAATATTTAACAAAGACAAAGTTTAATTTTGTAAAAATAATATTTTTATAATTTCTAACATTTTTTCAATCCCATCATCATGAACTTTCTTTTAATAATATATATATATATATATATATATATTTCCAATCATGTGCGTAACACATGATTAAATATTAATGCGCTAAATTTTATTTATTATTTTATTGTTCTATCCAATAATTTTATTATTTGAATACATAAAAATATGCCAAAACATGTACATAGGATGGAATTTCTGCTAATATTTATTTTATAGCAAGAAAGTATGCATCTCCCCTTCTGACCTTTATTCACATTACAACCTCCCCATTGCATAGCTTAGAGTTACAAAAGCCTATTATAAGATCAGAATAATTATGACAGGATCTTAAATGGAGAGAAATTTGTAATTAAAACTGTCAAATAGTCAACCATATTTATAACCTGGTGGGAATTTCAAGGACCCATTTTTCCATGAGTTCATTTAGTTATTTATTATTTTCAAAGAAACATTTTCCCATCAGTTTAGTTAGGACTTATTTGGCATCATTACTGATTTCTACCTTTTTTTTTTCCCATAAAGCGCATTTATTTATGTTTTCAATTTTTTGTTTTTATTACCGATTTTCAATTATTTGCCAACAAATTAAAAACCAAATTTTATAATTTTTAGTTATTTTAAGAATCGGTTGCCAAAAAATTTAATATTTAGAAATAATTTACATAGCTAAATTATGTTAACTCTATGAGTCCGATCTCGTTTTGATAATGACAAATTACTTTATTTCTTACCTATACACTAAACTTTTGAACATGATCCATTTTAGCATGCACGAATGGAAAGATCACATCACTTGGCATTTAGCATGACAATTTGAAGGGCGAAAATTGAAGACATTCTATTCTGTATTGTAATATGCAATTTAGTTTGGTATCTAATTTTATGATCTGTAATAATTGCATTGCATGCATGATGGGAGTGACAGCTCAATAATGATCATATATTGACCATTAGGTTCCACAACCCTTTAATTAAAATGTCATAACTTGTTCACACAGGGTTGAAAAAGTTTAAAGGCAAAGTAGGGCCAAAATTAATATCACAAAGGTCGACCGACATTGCATTTTTAGGTTTAATTGAAAAGCCTCGGCCGACCGACCCCTGATGTACTAAATGACTCAGTCGACAGAACTTGCTACATGAGGCATGTGTTGTGAAACCTCAGTCAACTGAACCATTTACTACTGAAAAACCTTAGCCACTTGACCTTGACTTTGGCCTGGCTTTTAAGCCTCAACCGACCGCCCTCTGAACTTTAAAATTGGCTCGGCAAACCAACCTTGTCCTCTCGGCAAACTGGCCCTTTCCCTCGGCCGACCAAATCTACGAAGGTTCGGAAATTTGCGTTGGTTAGTTGACCGGTTGCCTCCCACAGCCAACCGAACCCAAGAATTGATTTCAAAATTCTATGTCTGTTCAATCGACCGACGCTGAAGTTCAATTGACCGAACCTCTCGGGTTCAACAATTTTTAACTGTGGTAATGAGGGTTAATTTTTTAATTAAAATTTTTCAAAATACCATTCGTGTCCCTAGTGGTTATATTTTTTGAGAAAATTATATATACTCATTCATTTCCCTTGATTAGCTAAGAGATTAGCAGTAGATTAGCCAAAAAATTCTCTCAAAACATTTTTGCTATTTCTTCATCCCCAAAGTTTTTAATTCACACTTCTTTGTATTCATTCGAAGAATTATTTTTAAGAGAGTTTTAGAGTTTCCTAAACCTCTTTCATTTGCAAATCGATTGCATTTGAAGGTTGTTGGAGGAACAATTTATTTGGGCATTCATTCTTTGAAAATGCATATACTCTCACTTACATCTTAAGTTTGGAAATCTTTTTGAGAGTAAGCTTAGAAGTTTTTTCCACATATTTTAGTGATAAATATTTTTAGAAAAACACATTTTTGTTTGGTAATCTTTTTGCGCATAGATTTCAAAAGCTTATATTTGTTTGTGCAAAATCATTTTGAAAACAAAACCCTTGGTTCTCCTATGCCTTGATTGAAAAACTTTTTGGAGAAAATTTTGGTTAGGATTTATATCTTTGAGCATTCATCATATTTATTTTACTCAAAGATTACATTTGAGAAAATACACATACTCATATTGAGCTTAACTCCATATCATACTTAAGTGCATTTGTGCTTATTGTTGTACATTATTTGCTTAGTATAGAAGCATGTTTCTTGTACACAAATATTTGATTGTATTCCCGACGTGTGATCATTGGAAAAGGATTGCACTGGCTTGTAACATGCACCGGATTGCTTAGACCCGGATAAGAAAGCACCGATGGTTTAGACTTGGTTAAGAAAATTAGGAGCACCTTTCTAAGGTGTGACTGTAAATGTTGGGGTTAGTTCTGTAATCTAACCTGGGGTATTCCCTTGTCCGATAAGGAAAGGGTATTATAATCGGTGACCCTTCACCCGTAAGTGAGCAAAGGAAGTGGAATCCTCTTACTTGTTAGCTTGAGGCGGGGACGTAGACAATATTGGTCAAACCCCCAAAATAAATACCGTGTCATTATCTCTTTCCTTACACTATTTAATTTTTCACATTTATTTGTTTATATTTTTATTATTGTGAATGATTGGGAAATACTAAGATTGCTTTTATTATTTAAATATCTGCTCAGTTAAATATTTGTGGTTATTGAGATTGTTTAGGAAGACCCTAGGTTGCAAAATATTGATTTGAAATTTGGAATTAACCTAAGAAGATTTTTTATTACCCAATTCACCCCCCTCTTGGGAACACACCAATTACAACAAATTATTCGTTTTATACATTTTTAAATTAAAATCAAAATTAAATAATCAAATGAATTTAAATATAACTAAAAGAAAAATATACATAAATTCAAAATAATAATAATAATAATAAAGCTAAATTATAAAATATTTTTACTATTTTTCAATTGTCATGTCCAATAAAATTTTTTATTATAAAGCAAAAATTTGTAAATAAAACAATAAAGAAAAATATTAATAATTAATTTTATTTTTATTATAGTACTTTTTTAATGAGTATTATTTGTAATTTTATTATTTTATTCATATTTTTTATAATATTATTTGGTTTAAATATGAAAATGAGCATTTTTTAATTTGTATTAGTTTCATAAATGTTAACCAAATAGGTTGGTGGTTTTTAATTTTTAGTTTCTATTTCTGATTTTTTTTATTTTTAGTTTTTATTTCTTTAATTTTTGACAGTGATACCAAATGACCCCTTAACTATTTATTATTTTCAAAGAAACATTTTAAATGGATGGCTTTTTTAAATCCTTTCAACATATCAAATTTTTAGGTCACACTATAAAGATATATATATATATATATATATATATATATATATATATATATATATCGAAAAAAATTGAATAGATCATTTAACATCTTTCATATATGTTGGCCTAACAAGGCTTAGGATCTTGATTTGATGATAACTGTTGACTTTTTGAGTCCGATCCCTATTTTGATGTTGACAAAACACTTATATCTCATGTGTGCATTTAGAGTTTTGAGCAAATTTATAATTTAGCACACACATGAGGTAAATGAGAAATGGAAGATAGGACGAAACTTGAAGCATAATCAACTTGGCATATTTCATGAAGTTTTAAGAGCAAAGGAATGAAGACAACTTTGTTTTAAATGTATTGTATTTAGTTTTTCTATTTGGTCTGTAATAATGTATAACATGCATGATGTGAATGAAAAGCTCAAACTAACCATAGACAGACCATAGGTGACCCAACATTTTCAGCAAAAACCTTTTTCTAAAATGCTAAAATCATACAGGGTTTTTATAATGAATTTTGGGTTAAAAACGGGGCCAAGCCTAGGTTCTATACAGACCTCAATCGACCGACCTTCTTAGGTTTAAAACACCTCGGTCAATCAACCTTAGCCGACCGACCTATTTTCAAATACTCAAAGTCAGCCGACCGACCTTCGTTTTTGACATATTTTCAATACCTTGACCGACTGGTCCTTTTAGTTCAAAATGAGCTTAGCTAATCGGACCTCAAGGCCGCAGATCGGTCCTTGCCCATAAGCGATCGAACCTATGAAGGTTCGGAATTGCCTTTTGGCCAGCTGACTGGTGCTTTCCATGATTGACCGACCATGCTGAAAATTCAAATTCCTTTGTGAGTGGTCAGCCGACCAGAGAGACCTTGGGTTGACTGAACCTCTCAGATTGACTTAATTGTCAGTGCTAATCAAGGCTTAAATTTTTCATTAAAAAATTTTAATTATTCTCGTTATGTCCATAACGGTCAAAATTTTTCCAGACTCTATATATATCGCCTCAGAACTCATTTTTAATGAGAAAGATTAGAGAGAAAATCCTCCAAAATTATTTTTAAAATTTATTCATTCTTGTTCTCCTAATCTAATTATCTTTGAAAATCTTTCAAGAGAACATTCATCAGGGCATTTACTTTGTGCATTGTTTTTTTTTTTTTTCTTTTTTCAATATCTCAAGCATTTACTCTCATTCACTACTTCTTATTAGAAAATCATTTTAGAGAGTAAATCTAAAGTTTTCCCCACTTATTTCATCTTGCTAAATTTTTCTTTTTTGTTTGGGAGAAAACTTCACTTAAGCTTGTGAATCTTTGCATATCTATTGTAAGATTCAAAAGCTCACTTGATTTTTGTTTGCAAAAATATTTTTTTAGCTTAAATCCTAACTTCTCCAAATACTCTGCTGCAAAATCCTTTTTGGAGAAAATATTTTTTACACATGGATCTTTGAATTTTTTTTATTGCATATTTCACTATACATCAAAGATCACATATACTCATTTTTGTAAAAGATTGTTTGAAAGCAAAACCCTAGGTTCTCCTATAATTCTTTGAAAAAAAATTTTGGGAGAAAAGTTTTATTAGGGTTTAGTCTTTGAAGTACTTTAACATATACATCACTTTCAAAGATTGCAAAATTACTTTGAGAAAAATATACAAACTCTACTGAGCTTTGATTTCATATTATCTAAGAGTGCATTGCATTTCAAGTTGTACACATCTGCTTTTGAGAAGCTTTTTATTATACGAAAAATTTTCATTTAATATCTATTGTATTCCAGGAACGTGATCGTCGGAAGAGGGAGACTCACTCTGTTAAGAGTCCTGGATAAACTTAGACCTGGTTAAGAAAGTCCTAAATTGGTTCAGACCCAGTTAGGAAAACTAGGTGCACCGTCCTGTAAGGTGTGGTTAGGTTGGGGTCAACCCTGTAATGTGACCTGGGATATTCCTCACCCAATAAGGAGAGGAGGTTGTAATCGGTGACGCTCCACCCATTAAGTGAGCATGAGTGGAATCCTCTTACTTGTGAGCTTGAGTCGGGAACGTAGGCAGTATTGGCCAAACCCCGATATCATATCGTGTTGTGCTTTTTCTTCCCTATGCTATTTAAATTTTTGCACTTGAATGTTTATATCTTAAGTATTGTGAATGATTGGGAAGTATTGAACATGCTTGATCTGTTTTTATTTATTTGCTTAGTTTTATATTATTAGGTAATTGGTATTTGCTTATATAGACCCTAGGTTGCGAATTAATGATTATGGATTTGAACCTAACCTAGGAGAACATTTTTAAAATCTCCAATTCACCCCCCCCTCTTGGGAGCACACCAATTACATCAATCACAAGTCAATAGTGCTTAACATATTTTTTTAAGTAAAGTTTCAGGGCTCAAATGCTTTCATAAAGATCAAGATAAAGTGCTTGAAGAATTTCAACAAAGCTTGTACTTAAAGCTATAAGGACTGATGAAGTTAAAACTAATGAAGCTAGAAAACTTCAAGTTGGATATAAAGAACAAGCCAAAGCATGAAGACTTAGTTCTTAAGATAGTTTGATCATATATAAGTCTCATGTAAGTACTTCACAAATTCAATATTGATGCATGAAGCTCTTAGGAAATTTCAAGTGACTTAGAGACCTAATTTTAAATCATGGAAAATATTTTCATAAAGTCTCACTTACATTTTTTAAAATCAAAGTTAAAGTTTTGAAATCAAATTTTCAAATTCACATAAGCTGAAAGCAGTACAGGCGACTGATGAATTTTCATCAAGCAACTGACACTTTTATGCTAATAATTTTAAGCAAACAGAGCCGAGACAGGCGATTGACCATTTAGAGCATAGTCGACTAACTCAACACTAAGGTTTCAAAATACGCTAAACTTAAAAGGCTCAGGTGACTGACCTTTTGGTCACAGTCGACTGAAGTTTATGTTTTAACTTTAAAACAATATTGGGAAAGTTTCCAAAACTGATTTCTTGACTCCCAAACTTGGAGAATACTTGGGAAATACAATAAGAAACTTTGAAAAACGGTAATATGCTTTATTACTCTATAAATTCTTGTTATTTTGACAAATTACACACAACAATCAAGCACATACGAATTACAAATTCAGAGTTATCCTGCTGAAATCTTTTAAAAAGTATTGATGTGCTATTGGTGAACCAATCCATGAATTTCTGATCTATTCTACTGAGATTTTCAAATCTAATCAGAACCCTGGTGATATTCATCTGAATTTCATCTTCTATATTGATTATTGATTGAAGTGTATTGATTTCAATTGTACAAATCTGCTCTAACTGAGAGTACTTTCTGTATGAACAAAGTTGTTTCTTGGTTTCTTACTTGTTTGATGATTCAGGATTGTTAGATCGTTGCCAAGCGAGAGGGGATTCTCGTCAAAGAGGCGAACTCCACCTTTGAGGGAGAGAGATTGTAACTTCACCTGGTAATGAAGTTGGGAAAAGGAAAATCCTCACAACATGTTACTTGGGGCAAAAACGTAGGCTACTGGCTGAACCTTGTAAAAAATATGGTCTTTAGCTCTTCTTCCCTTAATCTTTTTACTTTATTGCAAACATATAATTTGTGTGTATGATTATTTGGTTGTTGAAAATTTTCTATATTGGAAGTTTTGCTGAAATACTGATTTAATTCATATTTGAAATCAACAAACGTTATTGGTTGCTTGATCGGATAAATTCTGAATATTGAAATTTGAAAACACAGCTGGGATAAACATTGTGAATTTAAATTATCTTATTGAAGATAAAATATAAAGTATTTAAGAACAAAATTCTGAAAGTCTAGATATTTTTCTTTTGAAGTTGGATTGCGATATTGTTGGTATTGTGATTGTACTCAAGTAAATTGAAAATGGATTGTGTGACTATTCAAAATTAGTTTGAAAAGGGTAATACTTAATTAAGGAATTTGTAAACCAAAGTTTAAAAAGAAATTTTAAAAACCCAATTCACTCCCCTCTTAAGAGTACACCTTAATTCTCAATATATCATACAGGACCATCTGCAATCTGAAAACTAAGGTGTAGTCCCAAGAGGTGGGGGGGGGGGTGAATTGGGTTTTAAAATTTTATTTTAATTCCTTTAATGAAAACTTAACCTTTTGTTGATAATGCACAACAACTTTATTCTTTTTATTCAATCCACAACCACACAAAAATTCAATCAAACAAATTCTCCAAGCCAATCAATCATAAAACATTCAATCAAGATACACTTTGCAACTTAATGGAAATTCTCAGATTTTTCAACTTGTGCACAGCCCTGTTTATATAAATTTGAATCAAGCCCTATAGTGAATGATAATTTATGCTTGCTGATATAAAGCCCTGTATTAATGGATTAGCTTCTTCAATATGTTGTGCAATATAAAATCAAACACTCTTTCCAAAAGTTTAGACTTTAAATAAACTTTCAGTTAGAGAGTTTTTGGGGTGTTGACCAAACAACGTACTCCCTTGTGGTTTCCGCAAAGTATTGATCAACCAACGTACTCCCTTTCAGTTTCTGTAAGCCCAAAAAATAATTTATACTTCAGTTTACTTAATTTCCAAACTTCGTAGTAGTTATGATTAAGAATTTAAAATATCCACACAATTTATATATATGCTGGAAATTAAAGAAAGTAAAGGGAAAGAGAGAGTGATACAGGGATTTTTATGAGGTTCGTCTTATCCCCAACCTACGTCCTCGCCTTTGGCAAACTACCAAAGGATTCAACTAAATCAGTTCCTTTTCCGGGCGGAACAAAATTTTTACAAGCGATATCCCACGCTCAAACACTCCTTCACTAGGCTAGAGTCCGTCTCTCTAAGCAATGCCCCACCCTTGGTCCAACAACAGTCCAAACACCTTGGAACGTCCAAGAACTACAAGAAAACACAAAATAATAGCTGCGTACAAGAACACTCTCAAAGAGAGCATATTAGTACACTTTCAGCACAATATACTTTAAAATAAATAACAATATGGAATTTTAACTTGATGCTCAAGGGAGTATATCACCGATTAATTCTTTCAATGATTAAAAGATTTAGAATTTGATTGCTCAATTTTGGTGGAAGAAGATCAGCAAAAACTCAGTTACAAATTCGTGCACAATATGTTAGCCTTTGAATGATGAGAACAGTTGAGTGAGTATTTAGTACTGAATTTGATTCTTGGTAATTAATTCAATGATCTTGAGGTTTATTTATAGACTTGAAAAAGTATGTAACTTGATCCCCAAGTGACTTGGAGTATTCCCCAAGTTTTCACAAAGTTTGAGCCCCAAGCAAACTCATTTAAAAAATTTGTCTGTTATAAAAATATAAAATCTGCCACATGGTAGTAGATTGGAACTTTTGGTCAGTCGCCTGTCCAGTTATTTTAAAGGGGCACTGGGGTGGCAGTTGCTTGGTGGAGCACTGGCAATCTACTGGTGGGGCACAATCAATTTACTGGTGGAACATAGTCAGGCTGTTGTCAGTTTCGAGTACCCTTAGGTTTTTTTTCCCATAAAGTTTTCTATGTAACTCCAAATTTGACAAGTTTTATGTCAAAATAAAGCTAAGAGAAAATAATACAACTTTCATGTTGAACATTTTTTAAAATAAGAAGTTTTTGATAGAGAAAAATGTACCTCAATACGGATGTAGAAAAATTAACAGCATTTGGAAAATCCTCTTTTTGGTACTTTTCATTTCAAAAATGATTCTAACATTTTTGAAATAATTTTTGACCTTATAACAATATTTTACAAGTATGTTAAAAGGTATATAGGTTTAAGAAATTAACCTAAGAGTTTCATGCATCCATATTGAAATTATTTGAAGTACTTATATGAAATTTCCTATTGACTCTTTCAAAATTTCAAATTTTGAATTCCTTGAGGTGTTTATACTTGCTTCATTTTTCTTTGAGCTTTCATCAAGTTCTCTTTAATCCTCATGCTCTCATGATCTTCAAACTTTATCTTTGAATCCATTTTTGAATCCATGCTCTAGGCTTCATATTGATCATCCTTCATGTAAGCTTTCATGAATCCTTCTGAACACATGACCTTGCATTCATAATTGAATTCTGAAATGACATCATTTAACCAAATATGTTAAGTTTCACTTGTTTGTTAGCATCAAAACAAAATGTTAAGCCTTGTATGATCAACAATCTCCCCATTTTTTATGACGACAAACAAGAAGTAAAAATTGGAGTGAACCTTAAAAAGACTTCCCTTTTCAATAAGCATCATCTTAACAATATTCACAAGATCAATATTAATTCAGAAACTCTTTTACAATCATGCTCATTACTTCATTTAAGTTCCATTTCATTCAAGTTCAAGTTTATCAATCAATATCAAATACTCTTCCTCCTTTTGATATATATTATGTTCATGCTCAATTTTTGCAATATCAGACTCAATTTTTGCTTCAAACTTCTGCCCCTTTTGACATCAATCAAAAAGAGTAAAGAAAAAAAAATGATTAAGTTCAAATAAAATCATATTTTGAGCATATCATCAAACATGCATATCAAACATATGTACACACTTAATTTATTATTTTTCAATATAACATATGTAGTGTGTTTTAATAGTCATGTATATGAGTCGTAACATCTTTACTAACAGCTTTTTCCCCCTTTGACATTATTCAAGATACCAATTGTTGATTTTATGATACCAATTTAAAATTTAATTCATGATATCAATTTAAAATTTTATTAATTCATGATACCAATTGATTAATAGGGAAACAATCATAATATAAACAATAAGTCATAACATTCCCCCTGAATTCAATACATTCAGTTTTGTTACCAATTATGTTTTCATCATATCCCATGTTTCAAAACATTGATCATGTATCAAATATCAATATCATGCCAATATCATCAATGTCATACCATGCTCATAGATATAATCATACTTCTTATGCTCAAAAACAAATTGAACTTTTAGATTGTGATATCAAGTGAGCTTTTAAATTTTGATATCAATTAAAATATTCATGGATACCAAAGTACTTTATAGATACCAAAGCCATTATCACATCATGCATAGCTCATGGATACCAATATAACTACTATATCTTTTATAGCTCATAGATATCAATATAAAGAGCAGTAAGTTTATCCATGTGATTCATTAATAGCATGCATGGTCAAGAATTAATCTCATATCAAAATTTATGTTTGTGCTCAATAATCTTATCCTCAAATTTTCAACATAGTAAGTCATAAATTATCAATATAAGTCAAGTCAAGTCATACACATGTAGCATATAGCATATCAGCACATCACATAAGTAGGGAGCATATCATTATCATTTGCTTTGTACTACAATTTTGCTCAAGTTGTTTCTTATTCTCAAATATCTTTTCTTAAAAAAAACTTATGCAGTAAGCTCAGATTTTCTTTTGATTTTAAATTATTTAAGCTTGTATGGCTCATCCTTTGATTTTGGCCAGCAATGTTATTTGTATTTTTATGTACTTCAATAAACATTTTAAGATTTTCAAGGATTTTTATTTAGGTACCCATACCTTTTGGGGTCCGGTAGGTTTCACAAGGGATGTTTCTTTTACTCTCCATATCTGTTTAGTCTTCACACCCTTTCTTTTAAATGGACATTCAAACTTTATATGTTCATTTTTCTTACATTGATAGCATATGGTGTTAGTATAGGCATTAGAAGATGTGCTAGCATAATCTTTGGATGCTTTTAAAAAATATCCCATGTAAAGACTCTTTTTCCTTATATTTTCAATTCCATTAAAACCAATGCCTTCTTTGTTCAACGACATTCTTTGTGAGCCTATCATTTTGTCAAAGTTTTCCTTTCCTTTTGTGAAGTTGTAAATGATCTTTTCTTTATCTTTAATTTGATTTTTGAGATCATTTATCTCAATATCTTTCTTGTCATCAACATTCTCTTGAGATTTTTCTGATTTTTGAGACAATTTTCGGATCTTATCCTTTAATTTAGAAATATATATGTCTTTCTCATATTCCATAGAGGATAAGGATTGAAGGGTTTTTATTTCATTCATCATCTTTTCATTTTAGCTTTCTAATTTTTTGATTTTCAATTCTCTTTCATTTTCAGTAAGATTTTTAGATTCTAACTCTTTTGTCATAGCTTCATTCTTACTTTCTATTTTCTTGATTCTTGAATCCTTTTCTCTTTCAGCAGTTTTAAGGGATTCTAACTCTTTCATTATACCTTCATTCTTATTCTTCAATGAAGTATATCGTTTAGTCACATTAATTAACATCTTATGCACCTTGAATAAATCATTTTGTTCTTCATAAGATGACATGCTCTCATTATCGGATTCATTAAATGAATCACTATCATATTCATTATTCGATTTGGATGAGGAACATTGTTCTTTATCATCATCCCATGCCATGAAGCAAGTATAAGCAACCTCTTGGTCACTTGATTCACATTCCAAACTACTTGTGCTCAAATTATCCCAAGTAGTGGCTTTCATGGCCTTTTTGTTTTTCTTCTTCGACTCTTTCTTAAGTAGTGGACATTCTGGTTTTATATGACCAGCTTTGTTACAATTATAACATGTAGGAGTTTTATTTTTTGATTTCTTTTTGCTAATTTCTTCTTCTTCTTCTTCTTCTTCTTCTTCTTCTTCTTATTTAGATTTGGATTTTCGTTTGAATTTATTTTTCCTTCTTAGTATTCTTGCTAGCTTTTTGGATATGTAGGCTAATTCATCTTCATCCATTTCTACTTCACTACTAGAGTTTGAAGCTTTGAAAACTATAGAATCTTGGGCTTTAGTTTTTCCACTTCTTTCATTCATTGCAATTTCGTATGTGAAGAGAGAACCTATAAGTTCATCTAAGGAGGTGTTTTTCAAATTTCTTCCTTTCGTTATGGCAGTGGTTTTTGGTTCCCATATAGATGGCAACCCTCTAAGAATTTTTTTTATCATCTCATAAGTAGAGTAGGTTTTTCCTAAGGCATTTAGAGAACTTATTATGTGAGTGAACCTAGTGTACATATTAGTTATGTATTCATTTCGGTTCATCCTAAAAGCTTCAAGCATATCAATCCTATTATCCCTAACATCTATAGTGCCTTCGTAGGTTACTTCTAGCTTGTTCCATATTTCCTTGGCCGATTTGCAAGCTATTAATCTATTAAATTCATTCATATCATGGGCACAATATAAAGCATTCATAGCACTAGAATTAACTTGCAACATTTTTTGATTTAAGTCAGTCATATTCTTTTTCTCCTTAGGAACTTGTTTTCCATCTACTAGTTTAAGGGGAATTAGGTCACCATCCGTGACAACCTCCCATGCTTTCCAATTCATAGTTTGAAGATATATTATCATATGATATTTTCAAAAGTATAGTTCAAATCACAAAAGATGGGCGGCCGGGTTGAGGATTCACCCTCTCCGAAGGGAGCTACTCCTATGTGTGCTATATAGATCTTTTTATAACTACTTGTTAGGATTTGTTATAACCCCGCTCTGATACCAACTGAAAACTAAGGTGTAGTCCCAAAAGAGGGGGTGAATTGAGTTTTAAAATTTTCTTTTAATTCCTTTAATGAAAACTTAACATTTTGTTGATAATGCACAACAACTTAATTCTTTTTATTCAATCCACAACCACACAAACATTCAATCAAACAAATTCACCAAGCCAATCAATCATAAAACATTCAATCAAGATACACTTTGCAACTTAATGGAAATTCTCAGCTTTTTCAACTTGTGTGTAGCCCTGTTTATATAAATTTGAATCAAGCCCTGTAGTGAATGATAATTTATGCTTGCTGATATAAAGCCATGTATTAATGGATTTGCTTCTTCAATATATTGTGCAATATGAAATCCAACACTCTTTCTAAAAGTTTAGACTTTAAATAAACTTTTAGTTAAAGAGTCATTAGGGTGTTGACCAAACAACGTACTCCCTTGTGGTTTCTGCAAAGTATTGATTAACCAACGTACTCCCTTTCTGTTTCTGCAAGCTAAAAAATAATTTATACTTTAGTTTACTTACTTTCCAAACTTCGTAGTATTTATGATTAAGAATTTAAAATATCCACACAATTTATATATATGATGGAAATTAAAGAGAATAAAGGGAAAGAGAGAGTGAGACAGAGATTTTTATGAGGTTCGGCTTATCCCCAACCTACGTCCTCGCCTTTGGAAAATCACTAAAGGATTCCACTAAATCAGTTTCTTTGCCAGGTGGAACAAAACCTTTACAAGCGATACCCCATGCTCAAACATTCCTTCACTAGGCTAGAGCCCGCCTCTCCAAGCGATGCCCCATGCTTGGTCCAACAATGATCCAAACACCTTGAAACGTCCAAGAACTACAAGAAAACACAAAATAATAGCTGCATACAAGAACACTCTCAAATAGAGCATATTAGTACACTTTCAACATAATATACTTCAAAATAAATAACAATATGGAATTTTAACTTGACACTCAAGGGAGTATATCACCGAGTAATTCTTTCAATGATTGAAAGATTTAGAATTTGATTGCTCAATTCAGGTGAAAGAAGATCAGCAAAAACTCAGTTACAAATTCGTGCACAATATGTGAACTTGAGAGCCTTTGAATGATGAGAACAGTTGAGTGAGTATTTAGTACTGAATTTGATTCTTGGTAATTAATTCAATGATCTTGAGGCTTATTTATGGACTTGAAAAAGTATGTAACTTGATCCCTAAGTTACTTGGAGTATTCCCCAAGTTTTCACAAAGTTTGAGCCCTAAGCAATCTCGTTTAAAAAATTTGTCCATTGCAGTAGACTAGAACTTTTGGTCAGTCACCTGTCCATTTATTTTAAAGGGACAGTAAGGTGGTAATCACCTGGTGGAGCACTGGCAGTCTATTGGTGGGACACGGTCAGTCTATTGGTGGAATATAGTCAGGCTATTTTTAGGCTGCTGTCAACTTTGAGTACCCTTAGGTTTTTTTTTCATATATTTTTCTATGTAACTCCAAATTTGACAAGATTTGTATTAAAAGAAAGCTAAGAGAAAATTATACAATTTTAATGTTGAACACGTTTTAAAATAAGGAGTTTTTGATGGAGAAAAATGCACCTCAATGCGGATGTGGAAAAATTAACAGCATTTGAAAAATCTTCTTTTTGGTGCTTTTCATTTCAAAAATGATTTTAACCATTTTGAAATAATTTTTGACCTTATAAAAATATTTTCCAAGTATGTTAAAAGGTATTTAGGTCCAATAAATTAACCTAAGAGCTTCATGCATCCATATTGAAATTATTTGAAGTACTTACATGAAATTTCCGATAGACTCTTTCAAATTTTCAATTCTTAAATTCCTTAAGGTCTTTATACTTGCTTCATTTTT
This sequence comes from Malania oleifera, assembly GCF_029873635.1. Lineage (NCBI taxonomy): Eukaryota > Viridiplantae > Streptophyta > Magnoliopsida > Santalales > Ximeniaceae > Malania > Malania oleifera. The sequence goes on along the minus strand of NC_080420.1, from coordinate 25,377,116 downwards.
ATTTGAGCTTTCATCAGGTTCTCTTCAATCCTCATGCTCTCATGATCTTCAAACTTTATCTTTGAATTCATGCTTTAAGCTTCATATTGATCATCATTCTTTGAAATATAAGTTTTCATGAATCATTCTGAACACTTGACCTTGCATTCATCATTGAATCTTGAAATGATATCACTTAACCAAATATGTTAAGTTTCACTTGTTCGTTAGCATCAAAACAGGATGTTAAGCCTTGTAAGACCAACAATCTCCTCCTTTTGATGACGACAAATAAGAAACCAAAATTGGAGTGAACCTTAAAAAGGCTTCCCCTTTCAATAAGCATCATCTTAACAATATTCACATGATCAATATTAATTTCAAAAACTCTTTTACAATCATGCTCATTACTTCATTCAAGTTACAGTTCATTCAAGTTCAAGTTTATCAATCAATATCAAATACTTCTCATTCTTTTGATATATATTATGTTCATGCTCAATTTTTGCTTAAACTTCTCCTCCTTTTGACATCAATCAAAAAGAGTAAAGAAAAAAAATGATTAAGTTCAAATAAAATCACATTTTGCGCATATCATCAAACATGCATATTAAACATATGTACATACTCAATTTATTATTTTTCAATATAGCATGTGTAGTGTGTTTTAATAGTCATGTATATGAGTTATAACATCTTTACTAACAGCTTTTTCTCCCTTTGACATTATTCAAGATACCAATTATTGATTTTATGATACCAATTTAAAATTTTATTAATTCTTGATACCAATTGATTAATAGGGAAACAATCATAATATAAACAATTAAGTCATAACACTGCTCCTGAATTCAATACATTCAGTTTTGTTACCAATTATGTTTTTATCATCCCATGTTTCAAAACATTGATCATGTATCAAATATCAATATCATGCCAATATCATCAATGTCATACCATGCTCATGGATATAATCATACTTCTCATGCTCAAAAATAAATTGAACTTTTAGATTGTTATACCAAGTGAGCTTTTAAATTTTGATATCAATTAAAATATTCATGGATACCAAAGTACTTTATAGATACCAAAGCCATTATCACATCATGCATAGCTCATGGACACCAATATAACTATTATATCTTTTATAGCTCATAGATATCAATATAAAGAGTAGTAAGTTTATCCATGTGATTCATCAATAGTATGCATGGTCAAGAATTAATCTCATATTAAAATTCATGCTTATACTCAATAATTTCATGCTCAAATTTTCAACATAGTAAGCCATAAATTATCAATATAAGTCAAGTCAAGTCAAGTGATACACATGTAGCATATAGCATATCAGCACATCACATAAGCAGGGAGCATATCATTATCATTTGCTTTGTACTACAATTTTGCTCAAATTGTTTCTTATTCTTAAATATCCTTTGTTTAAAAAAAAACTTATGCAGTAAGCTCAGATTTTCTTTTGATTTTAAAACTTTCTTATTTAAGCTTGTATGACTCATCCTTTGATTTTGGCCAACAATGTTATTTGTGTTTTTATGTGTTTCAATAAGCACTTTGAGATTTTCAAGGCTTTTTATCTAGGTACCCATACCTTTTTGGGTCTAATGGGTTTCACAAGGAATGTTTCTTTTACTCTCCATATTTGTTTAGTCTTCACACCCTTTCTTTTAAATGGACATTCAAACTTTATATGTCTTTTTTTCTTATATGGATAACATATGGTGTTAGTGTAGGCATTAGAATATGTGCTAGCATAATCTTTGGATGTTTTTGAAAAATATCCCATGCAAAGACTCTTTTTCCTTATATTTTCAATTCCATTAAAACCAATGTCTTCTTTGTTCAACGACATTCTTTGTGAGCCTATCATTTTGTCAAAGTTTCTCTTTCCTTTTGTGAAGTTGTAAATGATTTTTTCTTTATCTTTAATTTGATTTTTGAGATCATTTATCTCAATATCTTTCTTGCCATCAACATTGTAATGACCCCGACCCACCACGTGGGCCCGGAGTGCTACTGTAGTGATGTCAGTGTACCTGATACCTTATTCATCAAATATAAAACACACATATGCAACGAAAATAAAATATAAAATTCTCAAATTCCATTACCAGAGATGTAACTTCTTTATACACAAATATATCCATTTTCACTTAATTAAATCCCCTAAAACTAAACAAAAATAAAATCTCTATCTACAGACTACCTACATAAAATTTACACCACTAGCCCAACTCCTCTAGCCTGCTAGACCCGATCTCTAGGATTCCTTGAAAAGACAGTTTGTAAAGTAAGGGTGAGGCACAACTCAGTAAGGGAAAGACTAAATTAATGTCAGTATGTGACCAACATGCATTTAGTGTATAGAAAATAACTAGTTCACTAAATAGATAAACACATTTATGAAAACATTCTTAATTTACACTCACACACACTATTAGCCGAGGATAGGGAAGATTACCTGCCCATACAAGTAGTTTCCCTCTGCTCTAGTACCATTACTTCTATCAGGGCACTCACCTTTCTCAGTAAGCTCTAAAAATTATCTTATTAATTAACCGAATTCACATAAATTAACAGATATGAATATAAGACACTCTTTATGACAAACACGCCATTTACTTCCCCATGGTACGAGTTGTGTGGCCCAAAGGCTGGACTAAGCCTGGGAGATTAACCCAAACAAATATAAAAATAACATCCTCTGCAAACACATCTGCAGGCATCCACAGTAAAGCTACAAGTCTGATGCCCTTACTTCAACCTCACGCAGGCTGTAGGCTGGACCCCCTACACTTTTATCCAGAATAGTATGGGTGCACATGGTCTAACTAGCAACGATACCGGACTCACAATACATTGGTCCTCAGGATTCCTAAAGCATATCATGCAATTTAGATAATAGAAATCACCATTTAAAAAGTTAATTCACATATATTTCTTGTTATTCCAAAAACCTGGCCCCTGGCCACAAAATGCAATCCAACATATAGCCATCAATTAAAACTCGACCCTCGGCCATCAAATAATAATCCTAGCCCTTGGCCAATCAAACAATACTCGGCCACTGACCGTTAATTCAAACACTTGCATTTCATAAATAGTTCCAGTATTTTCACAAGCATTTCCAGTATTTCTCAAATAATTCAGTATTTCAAAAACAATTCAATATTTCAAAATCCCAAATCCAGATATACAATTATCCATACCAATTAAATAAACTGTCATACGATTTTTCACATTTTAACATAACCATATAAAGAAACAAACTTTCCACTGCTCATTTTATTGAAAAATACCATACCAAATATCCTAGGTTTGTAAAATCCATTTCGAACGGTTGGTTTTCAAAATAACCTTTAATTTCTTAAATAAATATATAAATAAATAAATAAATTTATATAAACATAACAATTAAATTGATTCAAGTTTCATAAGATTACTGACTTAACTTAATTTCCTTACTTGATTCCTGAAAAAGCCCGCTAACACCCCGACCTACGCCCCACGGTGTTCAAAATCCTTAAAACCCTGAAATTCAAATTTCACTACATTACTCATCACAATCCCTAGAGTAACTTTCCCTAAAATTCCCCTAGGCTTTGAATACCCTAAATAGCCTAATAAAGTCTAAATTATTAAACTTACCCCCGATTTAGGATTGGTACCCTAGAGCTACAATTCAAAAACCTACTCCTGCTAGATTGTAGAGAATCTCCCCACGAATCTCCTGATAATTTCCATTCATTAATTGGGCTTATGGTTCAAGAGAAATTGAGGTAAGTTTGAGAATTGGCCTTATCTTAGGAGATATGTCTACGCCACTCCCACGACAGATCCGCTCTAGTAGAAGTGTCGGTAGTGGCGAACAGAGTCCAATGGTATTTTCAAATTTTCGATTAGCCGAATATTGGTTACGAGATGGAGGAGAGTGGGAGAGAGGAGACGAGGGGGGCGCCTTTCTTCTCTGCGTGACTCCTGAAGGATCAAATATAAAATATATTTTTATAATATTATATTATTTAATTAATAATAATTAATTTTTTAAAAATTTTAAATTTTATTTTTATTTTTTAATAATAATTTTTTTTTAATTTTTTTTAGGATCACTACATTCTCCCCTCCTTACAAAAATTTCATCCTCGAAATTTGTTAACTATTACCAATCACATTCTTAACTTACTACCCCTATCTACAGAAGAGTGGGTAGCTACCCACATAGCAGTCTCGATTCAAGTTTATTAATTACACTCACTTATGACGGAGGAATACCGTGGTTACAATACTGCCTTTAGGAAATTACAATATTCATAACAAATTTTCTCAAAAACTATCCATAATTAAAACTATGCACAACTAACCACATAACCTACTCTAATCCTTCTTTATACAATTATACCCTTACCCGTCTGGCACTAGCCCTCGTTGAACAGCTGCAGGTACTTCTGGCGTATTTTCATTTCTAACTCCCAAGAAGCTACCTCAACTACATGATTCCGCCACAAAACCTTTACTAGCAATATATCCTTGGTACACAGTTCCTGTATTTTTTGATCTAGAATCTGAACTAGTACCTCCATGTATGCTAGAGTATCCTCGATCTCCAACGATTCATAACTGATCACATGTGAGGGGTCTGGAATGTACCTCCTCAACATGGACACGTTGTGTATCCTGGACAGCGCTGGGGGTAGTGCTATCCTGTACGCAATCGAACCAATCCTCTCCAGAATCTCGAACGGCCCAATGTATCTAGGGCTTAACTTGTCCTTCTTTCCATACCTCATCACCCCCTTCATCGGAGCAATCCTCAAGAATATCATATCACCTACTTCGAATTCTAGCTCCCGTTGGCGAGTATCTGCATAATTTTTTCGCCGACTCTTGGCTGCCTTGATCCTTTCCCTGATAAGTTTGACCTTTGCAGAGGCCTGCTGAACAAGTTCTGGTCCCAAAATCTGCCGCTCACCTACTTTATCCCAGTACAATGGAAATCATCACTGGAGACCATACAAAACCTCATATGGTGTCATTCCAATGCTGGCCTGATGACTGTTATTGTATGGAAACTCAACCAACAGCAGATATCGGATCCAACTGCCCTCTAAAATCTAACACATATGCATGTAGCATATCCTCAAGAATCTAAATGGTTCATTCGGACAGTCCATCCATCTGAGGGTGAAATACAATACTAAAAGTGAGTTGAGAACCCAACGCTCCCTACAAACTCTTCCAAAAATAGGAAGTGAACTGCGAATCCCGATCTGAAACGATGGACACGGGCACGCCATGTATTCTGACTATCTCCTAAACATAAAGTTCAACCAGCTTTTCCATGGAATAACTAGTCCTAACCGAAATGAAATGGGCAGTCTTCGTTAATCTATCAACCACTACCTATATGACATTTTGCCCATGCAACGCTGAAGGCAATCCCGATACAAAGTCCATCAAGATATCCACATCGCAGATCGATTTTAGAGAAAATCTACGTACCCTAAAGCTGATTAAATAGTTCGTCAATTCGGGGTAATGCATACTTGTTCTTCACCATTACCTTATTAATCTTTCAGTAGTCAATGCACATCCTCATCGACCCGTCCTTCTTCCTCACAAACAACATCGATGCACCCCAGTGTGATACACTCAGTCTGATAAACCCCATGTCTAGAAGCCCCTATAGTTGCTCCTTTAACTCCTTTAATTTAGATGGAGCCATTCTATATAGGGCTTTGGAGATTGGTGTTGTCCCTAAGATCATATCAATTGCAAATTCCACCTCACGATCAGGAGGCAACCCCAATAAATCCTTTGGAAAAACATCAAAGAACTCCCTTATCACTAGAATATCTTCCAACTTGAGTTCCTCCTTCGGCGCTTCCTTCACCACTGCAAGGTAACCCTGGCATCCTTTTATTGGCTATTATTTATGGGATGAAATAACATGCAAAGCTTGTTAGTTAAAAATAAATTTTACGGGTGATAAATGGAAAAACCTTGTTTTTCTCATGTGAATTGTTTTGATGATATATGCTTTCGTTTGCATATCTAAAACATAACATTCTTAAAAATTGAATTTTAGTAAAAATAATCATAACAACAAGTGGTATTATAAAATGAAGCATTTATTTGTAACATCTTATATTTGAAGAATACTTTCCCATTAGTGGCAAATTAGGAGAACACGTCTCCTATTTTCTAAAGAGCGTTGTCAAATAAAGCCAAGTTTACATCTACATGCTCTTTTCCAAGTTGTTAGGACATATTTATCGTGCTTAAATTAAAAGCATAAATATTTTGTGCTTATTTTGAAAATGTCCATTTTTGAATGATCATTGAATGATTGATTCAACATCAAGTGGTAATAACCTTAGAAATCATCATTCATGAGTAAGTAAGGAAGCCAATCTGGGCATTTCACATGTTATAATTTAGCACCAACAATTGGTTTATGTGTTTAAAACATACTCACCTCACCACCATGGAATCTTATATTAAGGGGGAAAAATAATTTTTAGCTAAAATGAATTGCATCTCTCTTTTTTATGGTGATCAAAGGGGGAGAATATTTTTGGTATCCTATATGTTAGGAATAAGATGTTTGATGTTATGTGTGGGGGAGAAGGCTTTATCTTAAATGAACTATTTTATGGTAAGCATGTTTAAAGATCTAATAGATATGAAAAATATAGTTAAATATATTTACACCTTATATGCATAAAGTAAGGGGGAGCATATTTTACTACCATTCTAGAATATGTATAAATTAAGGGGGAGGTTTAAATTTTACTCTATAGGAGAACACCAATGGTTTGCCATCCTCAAAAAGGGAGAGAATGTTAGCCTTAAAGGTTATGTGAGCTTAACTGCATTGTTTTGATGATAACAACCCATTAGTGGTTCTAGGTAAGCTTATCTTTAATGCAAAGATTAAGTAAATTAGTAATAGGTTAGACATCATCAAAAAGGGGGAGAATGTTAGCCTTAGTGGCTACGCCATCATTATTTAATGTGTTTTGATGATATTAACCTATATGTTGTTCCTAGTGTTTTCTTATCTTTACAGATCGTTTTTAGTACAGGTACTCGTACATGAGTTATTGGATCAAAGGTAAAGATCGGACCGAATAGACGTCAAGAAGGAAATGTCAAATAGACACATACTTGGAATGACCCAAGAAAAACCATAATTATTGAATTATTTGTAATAAGGGTTGTGTGAGTGGTAGGTTCAGTTTGTAACTCTTGCAGTTTGTTTTGGCATGATTTTCGAGTAAGAGTTAAGCAAAGCACATGCATACTAGAACACTTGAGTTTATAGGATTGCACTAAAGTCATAAACTCAATTCATAGTTTTCTAAGTTAAAACAAGAGTTTGTCAAATGAATCCTAAAACTCAAATATGATTTCAAAGGGACAAGTTTTTAACATCCTAGTTTTAAGAACATTTTTATACTTTGTCCCGATTGTGTTAAAATAAATTTTATGTCCTAAAGGTTTAAAGAAAGTCAAGTATATTTACTAAGCATATAAGATATTAAAATGGGTTTTCAAACATGTTTTATTAATTAATATATCTTATATTTAAAAGGAAACTCATTTGGACATGATTTAATCTTCATTAGACTTAATATATTTCATATACTTTTTTCCAAGAATGTTGAGTCATTAAAACGCTTTTTGATAAGGAAAAACAAAGCAATCGTCACTACCGTAGTACAACCTTGAGTCATAAACACCTTTTGATATTTTGAGCATAACTTTTTTCTAGAAAAGTCCAAATGGGATGATCTTTGTGTCCCTATAAATCTAAGACAAAATGCCACAACTTTCATGTTGATGATTTTTTCTAATTCCGGGACCTCGTCGACGAACACCGTAGATTCGTCGGTGAGTTGCAGTGTGTGATTAGTCGACGAGAACAGGGCTTGTCGATGAGTCCAACGGGCAGAATAATGCTAACAGGCGGTAAATGGCTAGTTTACCAAATAAAATATCCTTTCTTCCCCCCAACGGCTAGTTAATGGCTCCTTTGGCTCTTGGGCTATAAATACAAGTTATTATACTTGTATTAACATGGTTTTGAAAACTTTTGATCATTCTTAGTGAAAAATATCTTTTTACACCAAAACCTAAGCACCTAGCACTTTGCATTGTTGTTCTTCATTCACAAGTGCTCATTCTCTCTTACTCTTTAATTGTGTTTGATTCATTGCTTGAGAGATAGTGTGAGATTTTCTTTGTATTTAATATTTGCTCATTTGAGGAGCATCATATTATATTTCCATCATCTTCATGTAAGGTTCTTTGTGGACCATTTGGTGAAGGTTCTTTGTGAACCGAACTCTTGGTGAGAGGGTAGGAATTTGTTCCCGAGTTGTAAGACTTTTTCGCAGGTGAAGGAGATCGTATAGTGGAATCCTCGAGTTGGTCTCAAAGCATGGATGTAGGCTTGGTGCCGAACCACATAAAAATATCGGTGTTGATTTTCTCTCCCTATACTCTTTATTATTTGTCTTGTATATGATTTAAATTTCATATATTGTGATATAATTGCTTGCATCTTGCCAAGTGTTTTATTTTGTAGAGAAAATCTGTAATTCCGCAAAAGAGTCCATTCACCCCCCTCTGGACTATATACTCCCAGGTTGGGACGTCCAACATTATTGAAAACATTTTTTAGAGAAATATTTGATTTAGGGTTTAAATATTTGATGTGTTCATCATACATATCATATTCAAATATTACCAAAATTATTTTGAAAGCACCCTTACTCTTTGAGCATTATTTCATATCATTAGAGTGTGTTTTTTTATGAGCTTAATGTGTACATCCATTGTAATGACCCAGAAAAATTAAATAATTAAAACAATTAAGGAAAAGAAACAAAGAGAAGGAAAGGAATTTTAAAAGGGGGTTTTGGTTGAGTTGGACCAAAAACTGATGATGGTTTTCTATGATTTTACCGCGGAACGATTAAAGAGTAAATGGTAAAAATCGGGCAGGTTAAGTAGAAAACCGGCGACGATTTTATGAGAGGCTAAGAAAATCGTCAACAATTTTGCATGCAGTTTAAATGTATTTTAGGGATCTAAGAGTTCATTTCTATAAACAAAATCATTTCCTCTCTTCTCTCCTTCGAAACCACGACTCTCCCTCCTTGTTTTTTTCGATCTTCGCTCCATTAAGGCTCGTTTTGAAGATCCGGAACGACCACGAGGTTCGTGGGGCCATTCTCTGCTAGGTAGCTGGAACATATCGTTGATTTGGAGTTTCAGGGAAACATCCCAAAATCAGGGTAAGTAAGATAATTTAAGATTTTAATGATAAATTAAGGTATTTGGAGTTTAGGAAGCATTATATAGGTGTTAATTGAGGTTTTTGAGGTGATGTGTTCGGGGTTTGTATCAGGGTCTAGGTGAGCACCGCAAGTATCGGTTTGGGGTTCCTGCCGGTGTAGTTCAAGAAGTCAGGTAAGGGGAAAAATATATATTAAACCAGAATTTTTATGAATTTAATGGAAAATGAATTGTGTTATATATACGTGTATATGTTTTGGTATGGGTTTAAAATGCTAAGCATTTAAATTATGTTTTCTAAGCTTAGAGTTGTTTATTATATACGTATATGTGAAAATGAACCGATGAAAGTGAAAGATATTTTCGGAATAATTATATAAGAAATGAAAGGTATATTTTTAGTTTATAAATGTTAAATGTAGGTTGGCTATTTTATAGGGAATATATATGAATTTCATTGTGAAATTGTGTGGCGTGAGTAAATGTAAATTCTGTGCAAATGTATGTTATATGTATGAGATGCAAGTTATGTTAAGAATGCATTGAGAATGAAAATATGATATGAACTATGCTGCTTGTGTTTGTTAATGCAACCATGTATACAATGACAGTTAAAAGGAGCTGTAGACTAATTAATGACTGCTAAGAGGAGTCGTGTTAGCACATTTTAGCGCATTTCTATGTGGACTAACTAATGTACAACTAAAAAGAGCTGTAGTACGAATAAATGAAATGAAATGGATATGAAATGTGAAATGTGAAATGTGAATGATGTAAAATGTGAAAGGCTGCGTAAAGTGAAATGCTATAAAATGCTAAAGTTATGAACAAGAATAGATACAAATGGTTGAATAAAGACAAACAGAATAATGTATTATAGCATTATCAGTATTTATGCTAGTAGAACATTTTACATTTAGGTAGGGCAAACTCTTCGCTCGAGGGCTTGCTGAGAAAGGCAAGTGCGCTAGTAGTATCAAATGTAGCAGTAGGCCGCATAACGTACTAGGGCAGAGGGAACCTACTTGTATGGGCGGGTAGATTTCCCTATCCTTAGGGTCTTCGCCAGTAAACTTTTGTATGAACTGTGTGAGTACGAGATTAATCTATCACATGAGGGCTTACTGAGTAAGGTGAGTGCCCTGGTATGCTTCAGTTGACACCTTTGGGTTATCTAATGTATCATAGCAAAATGGTGCTACTTGTATGGGCGGGTAATCACCCCTATCCTTGGGCAGTCTCATGGGTAAATACTTTACATGTGTATGATCAAGTTCAGAAAATGATTTCATAATTTATGTTAATGATTTGCAAATGATATTAATATGTTAATTATAAATCTCATGTTGGTCACACGCTATTTTAATATATGGTTTCTTTCCTTATTGAGATGTGCGTCACCCGAATATGAACTTATCTTTTTCAGCACCTCCACGAGATTGAGCTTAGAGAGCTCGAGGTGTTTGTAGCATTTTTGGGATATAGTAAAGAAAGGGTATATACTTTAATGATATTTTGGGATGTATAAGTTTATGTTTTATGTTTTACATTTTATGTTTTGATGTCTTTAGAAAGATGGATGGTTGTGAATACTAGAAATGTGGTTTGTGTTTTTGGAGATATGCATATATGTGGATACAGGTGAATGAATAGTTTATATGGAATATAGATAGGTATAGAAAACTCTAGTATTCTATTGATTGAGAATTGTAGTTATGTTTTCCGCTACATATTTATTAATGGATTATTAGGTTCAGGAAGTGAATAACATGGCACCCGGGTCCCAAAAGGCGAGTTTGGGGCGCCACGAGGCATGGTCTATTTAGGTTTAACACCTCGGACCTGGTTTTCAGGTTTGGGGCATTATATCCATGCTTGTATTTTCAGAAGCATTATCTTGTACAAAGTATTTTTAATTATATTGGTTCAGTTTAGCCTGTAATTGAACTGAGAAGTCTCAGCCCCATAAGCGAGACCAGTTCGATTCAGCCTGGAAATTGAATTGGAGAGTCTTAGGCCTGTAAATGAGACCAATTCGATTCAGCCTGGAAATTAAACTGGGGTTTTTCTCGCCTTATAAAGAGAGAATGTAAACGGCTTCTACTATACCCGGCTAAGTGAGCAGGGATAGTGTAATCCTTGGGGGGGTATGCCCAAGGCGGGGATGTAGGCTGGTTTGGACAAACCTCGATAACAAATATCATGTGTTCCTCTCTCCCTATCTCATTTACTTTTCACACTATAATTTCCATATGTGTATGTTTGTCCATTTATAGTTAAAATTATTTGCATGCACGCATTCATTTAAATGAGATATGCTGCACGTGCATGTTTGCACTCACAGTTTTATTATTTACATACATGTTTGTATTATAAATGGAATATGATTTGTGGTGAATTGACGAAATGTTTAACTTAGCCAAAAAAATTTTAAAATCCCATTCACCCCCCCCCCCCTCTTGGGATCACACCAATTCCAACACTTCAAATACATGCAAATTTGTACGATAGTTCAGCACAGTATAATCAATGCACATCAACCAAATAAGAACTATAAGCTCCGTGCAATATGTGTGATGACACTCAATCTAATGTTAATATGTAGTCAATATCAAGAGTGTATAATTTATCTATCTTTGAAACTATATATTAATATTAATCAATCACAACTAGGTTTCCAAAGAGTTCCAACCAGAATATTCAAAATATCTCAAAAAATGATTATCTCAAAATATTATCTCAAGAGATATTTGAAGTCTAAGCTTGTCATAAATAATTTTATCACAATCAAAATACAAGCCTCGGAGTCTTACAATACAAATTCCAAGACTCACAAGCTTCAAAGTTTTCCCCACACAATGAAGTTATTAAATAAATCGGGGGGAAAAACTTTGGCTAAAAATTCTTAATACAAAATCAATCAAAAATAAATCAATGAGAGTTTAAGCTAGTATAGACAATGTAAAATCACTCAAGGTACTCTCACTAAGCTATATTTTGAAAGGGAATAACAAAGGTGAGTTTATAGGCTTTGTTTTTGGAAGAGTGAGCTTTGGGAATTTCATATAATTTCCACTTAATCAAAAATGCTAATCCCTTATTAATTGAACAAGTGAACTCATATTTATAGAATTGGCTAAAATTATAACTGTCGAGGACACCAGGGGAATTATGAAAATTGTTTTAATTGAGTTTTAAAAAATTAACCCTATTTAACCCCAATTAACCTTGATAAAATTAGGGCAACTCGAGAGTTTCGTTCGACTGAGCCATAGGTTGCTTGAACACTCACAATAGGAAAAGACAATTTTGAAGTTCGGGTGCCCGGTAAGAACTTTGGGTGGCTGAGCCAAGGCAATTTCCAAACTGCTCGAGGTTCGGTCACCCAGTCCTAAGTTTGGTTTTCCGAATATCTCAATTCGGTTGCCTGAGGTCAAAATTATCGTGGAGTTCAAGAGCCCAAGGATGTTCGAAAAAGTCAGGATTTGAGTTCAGTCGACCGTGAATACTCAGTTCATTCTGGTTCGGTCACCCAAAGTCAAGTCAACTCTTTGACTTTCCCTATGTTCGATCGACCGAGGCATTTTCAACGCCAAGGTTCGGTCACTCGAACCCCTTACATATTTAATATCTAAGTCATATTTTAAATAATAAGTTACCCCTGATTGCATAGTTGATAGTGGGAATTTTCCTAAGTGCTAGTGCAAGGACCTAGGGTCTTTTCTAAGGTCTAGGCATTTTAACTTAGCCTAAAAAACCTGATGTTGGTTGACCGCTTGTCTAAGGTCTCTTGATTTCCAAGTGATGTGTAGGGACCTAGGCTCGTTCTAAGGCCTTTGAACTTGTAGTTCCTACCATTCGTGACATGCATAAATTATTATAGACCTTTTGATTAAAATTATAGATCCGAATGAATTAAATATAAATTACAAATGTAAACAAATTTTCTTCAAATTCTTCGAGTCACCGTATGCCTTTGACAATTCATGCAAGACTGATCCTACACACAAACTCAGCAAACATTAAATACCAAGCTATTTGTCATAATGTTAGAATTGGTGTATTCCCAAAAGGGGGGGTGAATTGGAACTTTAAAATTTATTCCTAGGTTTAGCTAATCTAACAGCAGTATATTTGCAACCTAGGGTCTGTCTATACAGTTCCAAATGCGCAGATAAATATAACGTTCAAAAATTAAGTAATGTGCGACATTCACAATATAACATACATGTGCGATAAATAAATTACGAAAAAATAAAATGCACGCACGATATGTTATTGAGATTCGACTAACTGTGCCTACATCCCTGCCTTGGCTACACCAGTACAAGATTACACTATAAGCTCACTTAACGGGTGGAGCAGCACTGTTTACAACCAGGTTAATTAAAGGGGCTGACCTCAACCAACACACGTTACTAGGATGACGCACTTAGCTTTCCTAATCGGGTCTAAGAAAATCGAGGACTATTTTACCAGGGCTAGTCTCCCTCTTCAGGCCCATGCCTGGAATACAACAAATGTGTAATACTATTTTGCGTACACGGAAATATGCTTCTCGCACTAAGAAGACATGTACTGCAATATGCGCAAGTAATAATCAATCCACACCAAACATGTAAGAACTGTAAGCTCAGTGGTGGATATGTGCAATCTACACTCAATATAATGATTATACTCAATCAAGCACAAGAGTGTTCAAGCAAGTTAATCTTTGAAAACAAAGTATATGAAATCTCAATATCAGATTAGTGTTTCAAAGATGCTAGCAATATTATTCAAACAAACTCAAAAATATTTTCTAAAATAGTATCAAGCACAAGAGTTGTTTGAACACAAGCTTTATAAAATATTTTGCACACAAAAATAATTACTTGAGGAATCTTGCAATGACAATGCAAAGATCCTCAAGCTAAAGAGTTTTCCTAGCACAAGATTTATCAAGTTAAATCTGTGGGAAGAACTAAAGCCAAAGTCTCAACAAAAATCAAACAATACAAATATCAATGAGAGTATAAGGCTATTTAGAATGAAGCACTAATATTTTAAACATTCTCTTTAGGCTTGGATGATCAAATAAAACGAAGTAGAGGAGTATTTGAGATAGTATTTGGAAAAATAGGCTTTTTTGAATTTGAGAGGATATTTCGTTAATGATCTTACTAATCTCTTGCTAATTATTCCAAATGAGAGGGTATATATAGACTTACCCAAAAATATAACCGTTTAGGACAAGCTTGGAATTATTATAAAACTTTTATATAAAACTGCTAATAGTGTATTCAAGCTTTACTTCATATGCCATTAGTGTATCTGCTAATATAAAACTGCACATGAACTAGATAGTCATTAAATACCTGAGTATTTGTCATTATAAAAACCAGGATAAGACCCATAGGGTCAATAGTCTCCCCCTTTTTGATGATGATAAATACTTGCCTACTTCTCCCCGTTTGGCAACAGCAAAAAGGGCTATAAAAATTATAGCTCTAGGCAATGGGTAAAAATTATTTTTATACACAATAAGTTTTGGAAAATTTTTGAAAAATTTCGGCAGAAAGCCGTTTGAAAATAGGACATTCCAAAACAAATTCTGTATAAAAAATGACCCGTGTTGAGTGTATAAGTCCTAACAATTTATCCACAACTACTCAATTCAAACAGTCCAGTATTCTCAAAACATAAAATAGAAGTATAACTTTTAGTCATTCAAGAAATATAATAGTCATATGATGCAAAATGAATGACAAAGATAACTTCAGCAATTAAGCACACAAATAATAACACTGGTCATTTAAATGATTTAAGTGACATGAAGACAATGCTAGACCACAAATATACACAAACCATTACAATTGAAACATATCATAAGACCCGTGAAAGATTGAGTTAAAAGCACACGACATATGATACCAAGAAGAATGTTTGAACATAAAAATAGTCTAACTAGTTCGCATGCATCTTCATATGAAGTTACCAAACCAGTTATGCGACTTTATAACTTATATGTATATAATAATAATAATAATAATAATAATGAGGCAAGAGAATAAGTTTGATTTTTGAAGATAGTTCTTGCCATAAAGTATTACAATACATATATATGTATATATATATATATATATATATAAATATATATTCCCCTTATGATGTTAGCTTAAAGTATTGGGGGTTGCTTGCCAAAAATAAATTTAAAAATCATGCAAGCAAGCAACAAATTTTCTGGTATTTCGATTAAGCACATACTAAAATATAACCAGAAAATCACAACCACAATGATCCTAAAGATGTCAAACACTTTAAAGCAATGATCATGTGGCAAATCTAGTGACTATGGCACAAACAACATATTTCAAATTATGATTTTCAATAATGACTTTTCATTCAAGCACATGTCACACTTGATTCAAAACGAATCTAAGATAATAGGTGTTGGTGAGCATAACATGATAGACATTTTAATTTAAGATGCTCCCCCTATCGATTTGAATACGTTCTTAATTCTTTAACTACTTATATTAACCAAAGATTAATTTCATTATGCTTAGTAGTATAAGCCATCAATCCAAATCTTTAAAATCAATTATACTGAGTATTTGCCAATTGCATTTGTCACTTGATTAGTATAGTTGTCCCTATAGATCATAGATGCATCAGAGACTGTTGGAATTGATGTGATCCCAAGAGGGGGGTGAATTGGGTTTTAAAAACTTTTCGACTAATTTAAACATTTTCACCGATTCACCATAGTTCATATCCCATTCAATATATATACGTGTATGTAAAGCGAGTTTAACAAAAAAGCAAACATACACGTGTGTAGTATCTTATTTAAATCAAATGTGTGCATGAGAATAATTTTGACATTAAATAAACATTCATACACATGCTGAAATTAAAGTGTAGGAATTTAAATAAGATAGAGAGAGAGACACACAAGGTTTTTTATCGAGGTTCGGCCAAATCGGCCTACATTCCCGCCTTGGGCATAGCCCCAAAGGATTCCACTATACCCGTTCACTTAACTGGGTGGAGCAAAAGTCTTTTACATCCTCTCCTTACGAGGCGAGGAAAACCCCAGCTCAATTACTAGGTTGAGCCAAACTAGTCTCACTTACGGGGCTGAGACACCCCAGTTCAATTCCGGGTTGATCCGAACCGGTCTCATTTGCGGGGCTGAGACTCCCCAGTTCATTTCCGAGATAAACCCAACTGTTACATTAAAACCACTTTTGTACATGATAATGCTTCTGAAAAATACAAGTAGAAATGTACACATTAAAGCTCTAAGATGTATGCACTCTCTTATGATATGATTTGACCTTAGTAGAGTAAAGGGTGCTTATCTAAATAATATTTGCACAAATGAGATGTATATGAAAAATGAATATTATTGTTCTCCTATAAGTGTTTTTGCAAGTAAATAATATTTGGAGAAACTAGGAATTTTAAGCTCAAAAGAATTTGTGCAATAAATAATTTTCTCTCAAGAATATTGATCAAAGAAATAACCGGGAGAAATGCAAGCGATACTCTTAAAGATTGATTTTCAAAAAGTAAATAACAAGTGAGAGTATATGCATGTAAATACAAATAAAATTACCAAAATAAAATACTCTCTTTAAAAATGATTTTGAGATAAAACAAGTGAAAGAGAGTTGGAGAGATTTGCTTAAAATATTTTACCCCAAAAGAATGATTTAAACAACCTTTTTAGACACTTTGATTAACAATAAATTTGAGAAAAGATTTGGGTTAATCAAAGTTGCTAATCTCGAGTTGTGAGGGGGTATTTATAGATTTTCAACAAATCTAACCGTTGAGGGACACGCTTGGTATTTTGGAAAAGTTTAATTACGTTTTAATGACATTTTACCACTTAAAAAAATATTCTAACCCGAGAGCACCGGTCGACCAGGACAAGTTCAATCGACCCAAGTTTTTAGGGTTCGGTCGACCAGGCCAAAAATGAACTGTCCGTTCAGTTGACCGGACATGTAAGTCTGAAGGCGATTTTTCAGTTTTGCAAGGTTCAATCGATCGGGAACATTTGGACTGGATAGTTCAGTCGACCATACCGTTAGGACATCTCCCGAGGACCTTCGGTCGACCAGAGCATTGGAGTACATTTTGGGCTCGGTCGACTAGGTGGTCAAAAAGTTGACTCCTAGGAGGTTCGGTCGACCGGGTGTATTTGAACTAAGTGAGTTCGGTCGACCGGGCTATGGTCAATCTGTTGACCTAGTCTGGGTTCGGTTGACCGGGAACTTTTGAGCTAACAAGTTCGGTTGACTGAATGTGCACATTTAGTGCATTTTGGTCCTATTTTAAGCATTCAATCACCCATTTCAAATGATCATTCATATACATGCATGAGTGAGTGTCCTAAGGTCATTTCTAGGTCCTTTTGAAGACACCAAAAAAATCCAGTGTCGATCGACTTCGTAAACTTCGTTTTAGACCCAATTTTGACCCTAAAGTTATTCCAAAAATTTTGTATGATTTTAGTAATTTTAGAAAAAGGTTTTTGGTGAAATGAGCTGGTCCATAGGGTCTTTCTACGGTCGTTCTGAGCATTCAAACACATCATGCAGATACTTGCATTATTACAGACCAGAGATATCAAAAAAGTAAATGGAATTACATAAAATAAACATCTTCTTTGTTTTTTTGCTTTTCTGTTTTCATGGAATGCGCTTGATCATATAGTCTTTAAGTCCTGCAAACTTCCATTGCCATTTCCTTATATGTGTGTTAAATTAATGGACCTGTTCACATGCTAAATACACACATAAGAAACATGTGCTTTGTCAGCATCAAAACAGGGATCAGACTCAAAAAGTCAACAGAGAGTATATATTAAGGTGTGCAATAATGTTCATGATCCAAAAACATTTCATATCAAATCATAAGCCTTAAAGCACTGGCTATAATGTTTAGGGTATTCTTAAGAGCCTCGATATTTAGTAGACGAAATTGATGCATATGGATCATTTATACGCTTCCTATAAGGATGGATCTGAGTCTTTCTAAATAGTTGATAATTATGCTAGGATGAATTTTAATTATCAATTTGGTTTCACTCATCCTTTCAAAAATGTTTTAATATTAATTTTATCATAATCATCTTTAGCACAAGGTTTTATTTTGAGAAAATTCCTGTCGAAATTTCGACAGCTTGCCGTCTGTAAATCAAACATTTTCCCATAAAACCTATACCTTATATGTTCAATTAAGCAATTTATAATTAAGTTCAAGGCGCACAAGAACCTATATCTACTACCAGCATGCAATACACAACATACTGCATCAGCCATGCAAATGGCGTTCCATGCAATCTAGTATTATCAAACAATATATTCAATAACAGTTCACAATACTAGATAATCACAAATCACTATCCATCAAGATATAATATGAACAATAAACAACATTGGATAGTTATGCGTTTTGGTACAGTATTGTTATTCATTAAGGCATATGGAAATAAATGTTACGAGATAAGGAGAGCATTTTAATTTATATAGATATGAAGGATAAAAGCTCCCCCTGAGTTATGCACACAACCAAATCATGCCCTTTTTATTTTTCAAATTCTTTAGCCAAGCGTTTTAAGATTTTCAATGATTATATCTTGGCAATAGATGCATAGAATTTAAAGGACCCAAGGAGTCACAATCAATATTCCTTCAATGAATAAAGCCTATAACTGCCTCTTTTCTTACAATATTTCAATATGTGAGAGAGGCACAAGTTCGAATGGTTTCCAATTTTAAAAATGCATATGCATAGGTCTACTTGAATTTTATATATTCATCTAGATTAAGAGCTAGTGCAACCAACTTAGTCATTCAACTCATTTCAAAGGATATGAAGCTCTAAAGGATATGACTTAACATTTTGAGAGCTATGCGTGTGAAGTAGATTAAATACTCTTAAGGATTATAGTTTATGTTAAGTTCGAAGAGTATTCATTATTAGTGAACATTTTCAAAAATATTTTTGTGCTTAGTAATAATGTCCAGGTATGTGCAAAGACCGTCTAGGAGAGTGTGAATTTTGAAAACAACTCTTTGAATGGTGGTATGTATCCTTTAGATATAATTATAATTATGAAGCAAAAATACAACTAGTGAGTAGAAGGGATGTCTTATGATGAGCACTTAATATATATTAGTCATTTATGATCAGTAGTGCCTTAAGCCTAAAGTGATGACTTGATTTTGATTTAGGATTTTCATATTCAAAAGTGAGTTTAGGGTGTAGTGATATATGATATAAGATAGAACCCTAACACTTAATTTTGTGCAATGGACAACAATTACTTAACTTTGTGATTTTCATGTTAGCATGGGTTAAGCATTTAGAATTAAGTACTAGACATAGACGTCATGTCCATTTGAAAGTGGATAGAGAGTCTTAGCATAACAAGATAGTTTAGTGAGTGTGAATACTAAGATTTTCATTTTAAGCAACAATCACTTCCCAAACCTACCATTATCACAACCCCCTAAACATAAACCTAGGATCTAAGAAAGCATTAAACAATTAAGTAATATTAATTTAAATCTATTTTTCCTTAGGACCTATGGGGTTTGCTTTCATGATTATCCATTTCGTTTCATTTTCTAAGCTTTTGACACTTCTAAGTAGACAGTTAAACCACACGCGCCCTTTCCTTTCATGAAGTAAGCATATTTTGTAATTATGCTTATTTAAACTCTTTTTTTTTTTTTTTATGAGGCATAAGGATGCTTATGGGATTTATTAAATGACTTTGAACCCCATTTGAAATTTTTTTTCTTTTGACTCCTAAGGATTTAGTTGAACTAATCTTATCACTTGCAACCTTGGATGTTGATTCAAAATCATTTTCCATTTTTCCTTCTAAACAAGTGATTTTCGGGACCTTCCTAATTTTTCTCTTTTCTAGGATGGCATGATATTCTTTTAAATCTCCTAGATATCTAACCAACCTTTTGTTTTCCTTTTTCAAGAATGTCTTTTGATTAGACACCCTAACTAGAAATTTGTGCATTTTAAATAAGGTCTTTTCTAGTTCTACGAAGGAAGGCATGCTTTCAATAGTAAATTCAATATATGATTCATCAGAAGATATATCATAATTATTACATGAATCATTGCATGCTTTGTCAACAGCATTATCACAAGGAATATCAAATGATTCATCAAACGAATTAACACAATAATTTTCACATGAATCATTGCATGCAATAACAATAGTATTTTCACAAAGAACCACAGATGATTCTCCACATGATATTTTGCAACAATCAACATAAGAATCATCAACTGCATAACAAACTGAAATAGAAGGTGAATCATATACCTCCTCATTGATTACTAGCTCATGATTCACCACTACCAGATCATCTGATCTGGGAGCTTCTAGAGTGGCAATCTACTTTTCATGGGTCTCTCCATATCTCTTTTCCAGCTCAACCCAGATCTCCTGTGCACTACTACATACCATAATCTCATGAAGAATATGTAACAACCTGCTAAAATTTTTTTATAATAATAAATACTATGAAATTCCACTGTTTAGTTGCCTTCTAATTAATATAAAATTGTTGGCCTAACTAGGCTTTTCAATCTTGTTTTGATGATAACAAAATGAAGGATGGTTTAACATGTTGTGTTGAGTGATTTGATTTAGGTAAAAGGGCACTCACGGTTGATAAACTGAAGTTCAATGTCAATCTAGTGGAAACTCCTTAGAATATTGAGGTCAATGACGAACAAATGAAGAGGTTAAAGGCCAAACATTTCTTAAAGTCAAAAGTGAATCTCGAGAGGTTGAAGGAGGCTGAAGAACTTAGTGTTTTAGGAAAACCATGATTAGAAGGATTGTTGTAAGTACTTCAAAGCCACATACTATCTAGATGCATGTGAAGCTCTTATAAATCAAAACAAACTAAGAAACACTTTTTTGAAAGACCTTAAAATATGTCTTTGATTAAAAGGTCTCAAAGGAAGAAAGTTTTCAAAGTAAAAAAGGAAAATACTGAGAGCCAGGTGACTGCCCTTTATAGGTAAGCGACTGCCACAATTTAAAAGAAATAATTTAGGAGGCAGTAGGGTTCCAGGCGACTTCCTGAGCACTGACAGGCGCCTGGGTGGTCAAGTCAGACGATTGCCAACCTTCTGGGTTTTCAAAATTGTTCTTTGAAAAAATTTTGAATTTCAAAATTAATTCAATAATTTAATGCTACCTAATTAAATAAAGAAATTGTTCCTTGGAAAATTTTGAATTTCAAAATTAATTCAATAATTTAACGCTACCTAATTAAATGAGGAAATTGTTCTTTGAAAAAATTTTGAATTTCAAAATTAATTCAATAATTTAATACTACCTAATTAAATGAGAAAATTATTTTTTAAAAATTTTGAATTTCAAAATTAATTCAATAATTTAATGCTACTTAATTAAATGAGGAAATTGTTCTTGGAAAAATCTACAAATACCTCCTTTGGGCAATGAAAAATAGAAAAGAGACAAGCAAGATAAGCCTAAGAGATGAAACAGTCAATACGCTGAAATTCTTCTTGCGCTAAAATGCTCCTTAAGTTCCTTTGTCACACTTTGAATGATTCAAAGGTTTGTTGGATTGTTGGACCAAACACAGGTTGGTGCTTGGAGAGGTTTCTCTTCCTGAAAAAGAGGGTAAATTGTGTAAGTTTTTTTTTCTACTCGGAAAAAACAAGATATAATAAATTCCTTGGGTGGTTGACCTAAGGCGAGGACGTAGGCTGGGTTTAAGTCGAACCTCGTAAAAGTGGTAGTGTCACTCTCTTATCCTTACTCTCTTTTAATTTCAGCAACGATATGCCCTGCGTGGATGTTTAATACTTTTAATTATAAAACAAACACATATTATAAATTAAGTAAACCCAAAAACTAATTTGTTCTTGGGCTTGCGGAAACCGAAAGGGAGTACGTTGGTTAATCGATCTTTTGCGGAAACCGAAAGGAAGTACGTTGATTGCTTTACATCCAAAAACTTATTAGCTGAAAGTTTAATTAAGTTCTGATATTGAAAAAGTGTTTGAATGTCGTTGTAATATTCAAATTCAAAAGACAACAACAAGAGTTGTATATTCATATACAGGGACTCTAAAAATTCAAATTGATTTTTGTTGAGTGGTTGTTGTATAGTAAGTTAATTGATTGTATTAGTTGATTGTGGATTAATTAGAAAATAGGAATTTGTGTGTATTGCCTCATTAACAAAAATACAAGTAATCCTTAAGAGATTGTGAAAAGGGACAAGAGTTCTCAAAAAGAATCAAAGAAATTTTAAATAACTTAATTCACTCCCCTCTTGGGACTACACCTTAGGTTTCAGTTGGTATCAGAGTCCAGTTATAGCAAAACCTAACAAGTAGCTATACAAAGATCAAAATGACACAAATAGGAGTAGCTCCCTTTGGTGAGGGTCAATCCTCAACTAGGCCACCCATCTTTTGTGGATTAAATTACACCTTTTGGAAGCAACGAATGAGAATCTACCTTCAAACAATGGACTGGAAGGCATGGAATGTTGTCACAAATGGAAATTTAATTCCCACTAAGCTTGTTGATGGAAAAGTAGTACCTAAAGAAGATAAAGAACTAAATGACTCAGATTACAAAATGTTGCAAATTAACTCAAGTGCAATAAACGCCTTATACTGTGCACTTGATGCAAATGAATTTAATAGAATAATGGCGTGTAAAATGGGACCCAGGGGTGAATTTAAGTAACCTAACATGTCTCTGTATCAATTAAAACATACGTGATACAAAAATACAAAGAGGGTCCGACCCCGTGGGGTGAACGGATGCCCTACATGCGTACATACACATGTCCATGCTCATTAAAATACGCAGAGGAATACGGTCTTTCTATACATCAAACTGTACCATACCATAGTCTATACCATACAAGATTATACATTCCTACAATACTATACATATTACGGGTGTCTTACAAAATCCGTCACGACAACCCGGTTACAAAACGCGTACCTATCAGGTACTAGCAGTAGCTAAGCACACCCCCCGCTTCGGGATGCTAGGATGCTAGTTTCGGCTACCCGAAGGACCTGAAAAACATTTGTATATATATTCAGGGTGAGACACCTCTCAATAAGGGAGAAAACAGGTTATATCAGTGTGTGGCATACCAGTGTCATTTTCATACTTTATAACACATACATACGATACAGTTTGAAACAAATACGTACAGTTTCAAAACAAGTTCCATACACTTCCATACAATTCCATACAGTTCCAGTATTTTCACAAAACCATTCCAGTTCATACGATACCCAAATACATACATACATACATATGGTCAGTGTCGTCACACTACTCACAACTACACAAGGTCACCTGGTCTCACAGCGGTTACGTTCCAACACATTAAACTACAAAGGTTTCCGACTCAGGCCCAATAGTGAATCCATTGCTACATATGCAACTACACAAGGTCACCGGATCTAACCCCGATTACGTTACCATGTGCAAACTACGCTGCGTCAACCCAGGCCCACTGTGGTCTGTTGCTACATTTGGTGACCAACCGAATCATACTGGTGATATTTTGCACCCCGGATATAGAGCTGGCCACTCTTGGTGATATTTTGCACCCTAGATATAGAGTTAGCCACTCTTGGTGATATTTCGCACCCTGGATATAGAGCCAGCTACTCTTGGTGATATTTCGCACACCGGATATAGAGCCGGCTACTCTCGGCGTACGGTAATTAGCCGTCCCTAGCTGATTTCACAAAACCTGGAATCACTTTTGAACTCACGTCCTTATACATTTTAGCGTACGATAATAAGCCGCCACATAGTTGTTTTTCACAAATATTTGGAACACAATAAATAAATACACACGTACCACACTTATTTGGTTTACGGCAAATCATATCGTTTACAATTTCAAGTATACAGTTTATGCAAATATGGATCACGGTCACCTCAATAATACAGTTTAAACAACATTAACGATTTTCCAATCAAATAAGAGATGATACCCGAAATCCCCAATTTTCCCAAAAACTATAACCCGAAAATCCCATGTTTTTACCTGACAGATTTCCCCAAATAAGTAGTCAAAACATACATACGATTGTAGCCTACAAGCCTACCAATCCTGATTTAAAAAATGAACTGATATAAACAGAATCCCCTTACCTCAACCCGAAACCAAACCACGAACTCTACGTCCCTCAAAACTATGAACCGAGACTCTGAAATCTACAAACCACAGTACTAAACATGCTTATGATCCATACTACTATACATATACCGAATCAGAAATGAAAATCGAGCCTTACCTCAATTTTGGCCCAAAACCCGAAAATCTCCGAAACGAGATTTCGATCCACAGAAGTTGTAGAGAATCCTTCCACGATCCTCATGGTAACCTTAGATTTCTGATTCTATCAACGACTGGCAAGGAAATCTAGAGAGAGAGAGTAGAGAGTTTACAGAGAGAGAGAGAGAGAGAGAGAGAGAGAGAGAGAGAGAGAAACTTAGTGAAGAAGAAAAGGAAAAATTCCTTTTATACCCCCTTTTACCCGCCCGATTTTTGTCGACGAAAAGTACCTTCGTCGATCAAAAATCAAGGATTTCGTCGCAGATGTCGGCCGCCTCCTCGACGAAGTTGGATATTTCAAATTTCCCAAAACTCTCGGTTTCTCTTTGTTGACGAACCTCTGAATTTCGTCGACGAAAAGTCTTCTGCCTTCATCGACGAAATTTGTAGAAATCCATTTTAATATTTTCCGGGTTCTTACAAAAATATCATTATTTCTTTGCCTCTATCATTTCCTACAACTGCCAGAAGGTCAAAAACTAAATAAAAGGCCTACCCTAATTTTGGGAAGAAATTCAACTCAATTCTACTGATGATCCACCTCAGCAACCTTGAAGAGAACTCTGCTAGGAGCGTGGTGGCCTCAGATCGACGATCCAGTGACCGACGAGGCCAAAATCAAAGAAAGAAAGGAGAGGAACCGTAGAAGAGAGAAAGAAAAGAGAACGGCGCTGAATTTCTGCATTAATCCGAGGTTTTGCACTATTTATACTACAGCCTTCATCGACGAGCCACGTAATCTCGTCAATGAGGTCCAGAAGGAGGTTCATCGACGAATACCATCTCCTCGTTGATGAAATTCAAAATTCAAAAAACGGTCACTCAGTATTTTCTCGTCTACAAAATGCTACCTCGTCGATGAGGTCCTCATGTACCCTCATCGACGAATCCCCTGTGTTCGTCGATGAGGCTCTAGGAAAATATTAGATTATTACATTCCAAAATGCAACGTTTGCATTTGTCAACGAAGTCAGCTGTCTCCTTCTGTTACTGTTACCATTTCCCTTCCTTTTTATTATTTAAATATCATTATTCTTCAGGTCGTTACAAGCTAAGTAAACACATTTCAAAAGAAAAGCACCATTATGGTTTTACAAGCATAATAAGAACTAAAAACAAAACAGAAAAAAATAAAAATAAAAACAAGAAGAACCAAACAAGAGTAGACGGGAAGGTCGAAGGTACCCAAGTAACGACACATCCTCTAGTCGCTGCCAAGTTGGGGAATATCCGAAGAGGGATTCGAGACGGGTCACGGACTCACGAGTCACGTCTCACGGGTACTAGGAAGGGAAAGGAAGAGGGATTAAGTATTGGGAAGGTTGGACGGGAATGGGGAAGAGGGGCTCAGGCGAAGCTACGAAGAGGTAATTCGCAATGAGGGAGAACTAAGAAGTGGAGAATGAGTGAAGGATTGAAGGAGAAGTGGAGAAACCATACCAAGAGGCTACAACGTAGAGGATAGTGGACACGAACATTCGAAGAGTCAGAACTGAACCCTAACCCAAGTTGGCTCCGGTTTAAGCCTTTCCCCCATTTTGTCGACGAAATGCTACCTCGTTGACGAGGTCCTCATGTACCCTCGTCAACGAATCCCACAAGTTCGTCGACGAGGCCCTACGAAAATATTAGGTTATTACATTCCAAAATGCAATTGCATATGAAGTCAGCTACCTCTTTCTGTTACTGTTACCATTTCCCTCCCTCTTTATTATTTAAATATCATTATTCTTTGGGTCGTTACATTCTCCCCTCCTTATAAAATTTCATCCTCGAAATTTTCTGTTTATATATCTCATTATCCTTTAAAGGTAAAATAGTGTACTTATTTTATTACTAGCCCTCACTTATGGCGGAAGAATATCGTGGTTACATGGGTAGCTTTGGGAGATTACAACTATAAAAAGAAAATTCTCCCAAAACCAAAACACTACATATCCTATATTCCATATTACAATTACATTATACAAAACAAAATAAAATTACTATTACTCTAATCGATACATCACCGCTGGGTTCACTAAATAAGTGGGGATATTTCTGTCTGATTTCATATTCAAGTTCCCATGAGGCTTCTTCTACCGTATGATTCATCCATAAGATTTTCACTAACGGAATTCTTTTGTTGCTCAATACCTGCTCTTTTCTATCTAAGATCCGCACTAGAGCTTCTTCGTATGCTAGATCACCACTAAGTTCCAATTTTGTATAGTTAATGATATGGGAAGGATCTAGGACGTATTTTCTTAGCATAGAGACATGAAATACGTCGTGAATCCTAAATAAAGATGATGGTAGAGCTAGCCAATAAGTGACTGACCCAATCCTCTCTAGTATCTCAAAGGGATCAATGAACCTAGTGCTCAACTTACCCTTCTTCCCAAACCTCATGATCCCCCTCAATGGTGCATATTTCAGAAATAAATGATCACCCACTTCAAATTCTAGTTCCCGATGGCGAGTATCCGCGTAGCTCTTCTGCTGACTTTGTGTTGCACTGATTCTATCTCGAATGAGTTGAACTTTTTCGCACTCCTGCTAAACCATCGTTGGACCCAAAACTCGCCTCTCACCAACTTCATCCCAGAAAAGAGGGGATCAAAATCTTCTACCATATAACACCTCGTATGATGCCATGTCGATGCTAGCCCGATAACTGTTATTATAAGCAAATTCAACAGCGTAAAAAATTGAGTCCAGTGACCCCCAAAATCTAGTACACATGCTCGCAACATATCCTCAAGTATCTGAATCGTTCTTTCTGTCTGACTGTCTATCTGAGGATGGAAAGCGGTGTTGAATGCTAGCTGAGTCCCCAATGCCTCCTGTAAGCTCCTCGAGAACCACGATGTAAAGCGTGGATCACAATCCGACACTATGGATACCGGCACTCTATGGGGTCGAACAATCTCCTATATATAAATTTCCGCTAATCTGTTCATAGGGTAGCTAACCTTAATAGGTAGGAAGTGCACTGTCTTTGTCAACCTATCAACAATTACCTAGATGGCATTCTGACTATGCAGCGCCAGCAGTAACCTAGTAACAAAATCCATAGATACATGGTCCCACTTCCATTAAAGAATGAAAAGTGGCTGCAACTGTCCTGCCGGCCTCTGGTGCTTAGCCTTAACCTGCTAGCATGTCAAGCACTGCTGCACAAATTCTGCTATTTTCCTCTTCATGCCACTCTACCAGAAATACTCACATAGATCCTTATACATTTTCGTACTGCCAGGATGAACAGTGTATAGAGATCTATGTGCCTCTTCTAAAATCGTCCTCTTAATACTGTCATCTACAGGCACACACAATCTGATACGAAATCTCATAGTTCCATCATCGGAAATACTGAATTCCTCTCCCTGACCATCTTGAACTCTGGCTAGCATCTCCACTAATTCGGGATCATTTCTTTAAGCAGCTTTAATTCTTTCATACAATGCAGGCTATACAACCAAATTGGCCATGAATGCCTGAGGACCATCTGCTACTAGTTCCACACCGAGCCTTTCCAAGTCCATTCGAATCGGGTTTTAAACTACTGCTGCTAGCTGCGCTATACCCTTTGATTTACGACTCAAAGCATCAGCCACCACATTTGCTTTACCTGGGTGGTAACTGATGGTACAGTCGTAATCCTTAATGAGTTCTAACCACCTTCTCTGGAGCATATTTAACTCTTTCTGTGTGAAGAAATATTTTAGACTCTTGTGATCAGAAAATATCTCACACCTCTCACCATATAGGTAATGTCTCTAGATCTTCAGTGCATGTACAACCGCAGCCAATTCCAGATCATGAGTAGGGTAGTTCTTTTCATATTCTTTCAACTACCTAGACGCATACGCTACCACCCTACCATACTGCATCAGTACACAACCGAGCCCTTTCAAAGACGCGTCACTATAGATAACATAACCATCACCTCCAGATGGAATCGTCAGGACTGATACAGTGAAGAGCCACTGTTTTAATTCCTGAAAACTTTGCTTGCAGTCTTCATCCCACACAAATCTGGCATTCTTCCTGGTCAAACGCGTGAGAGGTCCTGATAAAACTGAAAATCCCTCAACAAATCAATGGTAATGACCTACCAACCCCAAGAAACTCCTGACTTCTTGTATGTTCTTCGGCCTGGCCCAATTCACCATCGCGTCAATCTTGCTGGGATCTATTGAAATACCATCTCCTGAGATCACATAACCCAAAAATGCAACCTTTTCAAGCCAAAACTTACATTTACTAAACTTGGCGTAAATCTTTTCCTCTCTAAGTGTCTGCAGTACCTGTCTCAAATGTACCTCATGTTCCTCAAAATTCTTCGAGTACACTAGTGTATCATCAATAAAAATCACCATAAATCGATCTAGATACTAGTGAAAAACTCTATTCATTATGTCCATGAACACAGTTGGGGCATTCATCAGACCAAACGGTATAACGAGGAATTCGTAGTGTTCATACCTAGTCCTGAAGGCTATCTTTGCAACGTCCTCTGCCTTTACTCTCACCTCATGATATCCTAATCTGAGGTCGATTTTGGAATATACACATGTACCCTGGAGCTGATCAAACAAATCGTCTATACGGGGTAGAGGATATTTATTCTTGATAGTAACCTTGTTGATTTCTCTGTAATCAATACACATCCTCATAGACCTGTCTTTCTTCTTTACAAACAACACTGGAGCTCCCCATGGCGATACACTGGGTCATATAAATTCCTTGTTTAGCAAGTCTTGCAATTGCTCCTTTAATTCTTCCAATTCAACTGGAGTCATACGGTAGGGAACCTTAAAAATCAGCGCTGTCCCTTGAAGCAAATATATAGGAAAATCCACCTCGCGTTCAGGAGGCAATCCTGGTAGTTCCTCTGCAAAAATATATGGAAATTCCCACACGACTGGGATACTATCGAGCTTCAATTCATTTTCTAACGCTTCCTTTATAAAAGCCACAAATCCCTAACTTCCATCTCGAAGTAGTCTGCTTGCCTGTATAGCTGATACTATTTGCAATGGGGCATGCACACAAAAGCTAACGAATCTGAATTCCTGCTTACTAGGGGGTTTGAAAATTACTTCTTTCTAACAACAATCAATGTTGACGTGATTAGTAGCCAACCAGTCCATACCCAGTATTACATCAAATCCACACATATCTAATACAATCAGATCTGCTGGTAGCACTCTCCCTTAAATTTCCATTGGATGGCTTCTAAGTACCCTTTGACATCTCATCACTGATCCTAATGGTGTAGCTACTAACAATGCTATATCTAACAATTGGGTCTCACTTGCAAATAATTTAACTTAAGATGTAGAGACAAAGGAATGAGTGGTACCTGAGTCAAATAGAACAATAACTGGATATGATAAAATAGTAAATGTGTTTGTCACCACATCCACGGTAGCCTCAGCATCACCCGATGTCAAAGCGTAAACTCGCGCTAGGGTTACATTCCTCTGTTAGCCTCCACGATGTGCCTAATATGCTCCCCTAGTTGCCTGATGTCCTCCCTGATAGGGGCTGGGAGCTAGAACCTAGTCCTGCGGCCCTAGGCATGCACATGCCATATGGCCGAGTCTCCCACAATAGTAACATACCCCTCTCCCTGCTAGGTACTCTCCTGAATGACGTCTCCCGTATGTTTAACACACGAGGAAGGTCTACAAACCCTGGTACTCCCAAGGTACTACCGTCTGCCTCTGATCTCCTCTATCACGGCCTCCTCTCCATGGACCCCTATTGGAACTAGCCTGGTAATCCTGAGTTGCCGACCTCTTCCTCTGACTCTGCGCTGCTAAACCCCTCTGAATGCCACTCTCAATGATCGCAACTCTGTCTACCACCTCCGTAAAATGTTTGAGTTCTGAAGCCAATCACCTGCTCAAACAAGTTCTGCCTCAATCCCTCTTTAAACTTCCTGTCCTTTTTCTCTTCATCAGGTGCTAGATGTGGAGCAAAACATGACAACTCGATAAACTGAGCTGTATACTAGGATACGGTCATCTACCCCTATACCAGATGCAAAAACTCTACTGCCTTGGTGCTCCGAACAACAGAAGTAAAATATCGCTCAAAGAACAGCTCCTTAAATCGATCCCAAGTCACTGCACTAGAACCGGCCTCTGCTCCTTTATCAATCGCGCTGACCTCCACCAGTGCTTCGCCTCCCCTATCAATTTAAACGCTGAAAATACTACCTTCTACTCATCTGAACAAGGAAGCACCACCAATGTCTCCTCAATATCCTGGACCCAATTCTTAGCTACAATTGGCTTATCTCCTCCAGAAAAGGATGGGGGCTTCATCCGTGTAAACTACTCGATCGAATAGCCACGCTCCCCAGAGCTCCTGGCCATCTCAGCCATCATTTTTTGGGTGATGCTGCGCAGAATGGCATCAGTATCGGCACCTCCCATACTGGAAGGTCCTGCTCCATCCCTCCCAGTGTTCATACTGCTACTTCCTAGATCCATCCTGAAAAACAGAAGCACACTTAAAAACCTTATCTTCTACACAGACCCTATCTATTTCATTCTACTCAAATCCTATATTTATAATTAACTACTCTCCCCAATCTGAACTCAAATCCAGTTTTTCCACCTAAACACACGACCCGAAGATAATTTACTATGATTTTCCTAAAATCATCACCCCAGGAAAAACATAGAAACCACCATGGAAAATCCTATACCCAGACCACAGGACAAACCTCAAATCATTTCCTATACTTTGGTATTGCTTTCGTTGTGCTCAAAAGTTTACAGAACCTAGCAACCTAGGCTCTGATACAAAATTGAAACGACCAGCTAATAAAATAAAATATTTTTCCCTAGTTTTAAATTCAATCATTAACCTAAACAGCGGAAGACCAATCATATAAAAAAATCCACATATAATACAATACCAGAGTGTCAAATAATTCCATGATATACAAACATCACTGTTTCTCTCAAAAACTACCATTTCTAATACCAAGGGTTTACAAAACATGTCACCCAAAAATAATACTCACTCTTAAAAAAGGCAGTACAACAGCCCCTCTACCTGTGAACCTGCTTCGCTCACCTAGTTGGTTAACCTGAAAAACAATTCAACACTAGGATGAGCCAACGCTCAGTAAGACGAAACATGTTATTACTAGTGTCTCGCCACTAAGCTATAGTTTGGTAAAAATAATCTGATTTAAGAATAGTATGAATAAATTAATCTGAAAATGCTGATATTACATAACGAATAATAAACCCATTAACTATATTATTTAACATGCCAATATGTATGAAACTACTTTTCATATTAATGCTACTATTCCTAAAAGTCTAACAGTACTCATAATATCTAAAAAAATTTTCCCTAGATGGTTGTATGTCATGATTTAACCCCTTATGACAGGGTTGTGCAGCCCAAAGGCGAGACCTATCTTGGCTGGTTGACTAGGGTGAGTCAACTAAACTCCGACAGTCTGATCGGCCCCCTCCATTCATATCTGATGGAGTCTGTCCCGACGTGGGCACGATCGACCTCATACCACTTACTATCTGAGTAAAGTGGTTGCACTCTGAACTGAATATCTCTAGCTACGGTACCGTGCTCTGCTGTCTGATCCATCAGGGTCTGATACTATATAGGTAACTGATATCTATAGTATACTATTTTTACTGTGATTTCTAAAATAACCATAACCCCATAAAATTTATCTGAAATTCTAAATAAATTGACTGAAAATCTGTTTTCTGTATAACTGAACTGATGTCTGAATATTTGTATATTGGGGCGTTACGGTACTGATAAACATGTTATTCTAGAATTACTGAAAATGCATATTTCTGAGTATACTATACACTGAAAAATTTGTCATTCTATAAACATGCAAATATCATGGTATTTCTATTAATAACTATAAATATAGTATTCACCAATTTTTTAAATATAGTACTGTTCTGTTATCAACTCAAGCCACACAAATAAATATTAATATTATGTATATATAATCTGAATAATAATTTGATAACAACCTATATTTTGTACTGAAATCATAATGAAGTTTCCTAGCATAGCATGTTCCCCTTACCTGACTATTGGAAAACCCCTATGGTATACTGGTCTAACACCCGCAGGGCTTCCTACTCAACACCCTTAAAACAACATTCGCTAGAACAAAATAGCATTATTTCTTTGCCTCTATCATTTCCTACAACTGCTAGAAGGTCAAAAACTGAATAAAAGGTCTTACCCTAATTATGGGAAAAAATTCAACTCGATTCTACCGACGATCCACCCGGCAACCTTGAAGAGAACTCCGCCAAGAGCATGGTGGCCTCAGATCGTCGATCCAGTGACCGACGGAGCTGAAATCGAAGAAAGAAGGGAGAGGAACTGTAGAAGAGAGAAAGAAAAGAGAACGGCGCTAAATTTCTGCATTAATCCGAGGTTTCGCACTATTTATACTATGGCCTTCGTCGACGAGCCACGTCATCTCGTCAATGAGGTCCAGAAGGAGGTTCATTGACGAATACCATCTCCTTGTTGACGAAATTTAAAATTCAAAAAACGGTCGCTCAGTATTTTCTCGTCTACGAAATGTTACCTCGTCGACGAATCCCCTATGTTCGTCGATGAGGCCCTAAGAAAATATTAGATTATTACATCCAAAATGCAACGTTTGCATTTGTCGACGAAGTCGTCTGCTTCCTTCTGTTACTGTTACCATCTCCCTCCCTTTTATTATTTAAATATCATTATTCTTCAGATCGTTACAAGCTAAGTAAACACATTTCAAAAGAAAAGCACCATTATGGTTTTACAAGCAGAATAAGAACAAAAAACAAAACAGAAAAAAATAAAAATAAAAACAAGAAGAAAACAAGAGAAGACGGGAAGGTCGAAGGTACCTAAGTCATGACACACCCTCTAGTCGCCGCCAAGTAGGGGAATAGCCGAAAAGGGATTCAGAACGGGTCATGCACTCACGAGTCACGTCTCACGGGAACTAGGAAGGGAAGGGAAAAGGAATTTAGTTTTAGGAAGTTTGGACGGGAAAGGGGAAGAGGGGCTCAGGCAAAGCTGCGAAGAGGTAATTCGTAAAGAGGGAGAACTGTGAAGTGGAGAAGGAGTGAAGGACTGAAGGAGAAGTGGAGAAACCAGACCAAGAGGCTACAATGTAGAGGATAGTGGACACGAACAGTCGAAGACTCAGAACAAAACCCTAGCCCTAGTTGGCTCCGCCTTAAGCCTTTTCCCCATCTCGCCTGCATTACTAATTTATATTTTAATTTTAATTAATTATTAATTTGGGTAATTCGGTTAACTAAATTAAAATTTCTGATAATCGAACTGATATCTAAGTTCCCAAAATTTGATAAACATGTAACCAAACCGAACCGACCCTATTTTTTAACCAAACCGAACTGATCGAAATTGGTCGATCAATTCGGTTAATTCGAGTTCCCCCAAATTATGCTCACCTCTAGTATTAGCATCCAGTACACACCTGTTCTACGAATGGTACCTAATTAATTATGAATTAACTCAAATCGAATCAAATGGTCCATAATTAACTCCTAAACAAACCAATAATACTGAAATTTTTGGAAAGAATGCAAAATTAAGTACAATTTAGAAATATCTAATAACACCTCCGAAGGAGGGGGTTTTATTATATAAACCCTCCTCATAACTAATATAGGTGAAATTTGAAGCACTGCTTTACCTTTTGTTTTCTCATTGGGTCGCGCACATGCACGCACGCACACACACTCACACAATATGATGCATACAAGTATTAAACATGTAAAATGACCATACGAATGCATCAAATTCAAGCAAAAGGGATCTTCAAAACATTCCCAATTTTTCAAAATTTTTTCTATAGTTTTCTAGAATTTTTCAAAATGTTTCTGCAATTTTCTAGGATTTTTGGGGAATATAATACAGTTTTTTTTTTTATATTTTTTGTTTTTTTTTCATTTTTTGATCCCCCTAAGTCAAAAATGACTCAAATAATTTTATCTTTTTTCTAATTTTGTTTACGATTTTCCTAATTTTTACTATTTTTCCTTTTTTTTAATTATAAATGAATTATAAATAAATTAATAAAATTAAAAAATAGGGCAGTCCAAGGAAGTCAAATTGGTTTAATCGGTTTAAACCAAGTTAATAAGTCAACATGAGTTGACCTAGGTCAAACTAGGTTAACCCAATTCAGGGAAGGCAGGAAATCACCTGGGTCTGTCACGTGTCAGCTACCCACTGCAACATTTGACAGCAAACGGTGAAGCTGATTTTCCTTTCTAAAAATTGTTTGAAATCAGGAGGTGAGACGTGGGAGGGTGACATCAGCGTGATGTCACCCGCCATGTGGCAAAAAGATATGGGTGAAAAAGGTTGGAAACAGATCACTAATATGGCAACAATTTACCCGTCAAGAAAAAATACAGTTTGGATCGTCAGGATTGCACCACGTCGCTCCCCAAACGCACGGTCCTAGTGGTGCCACGTGTCACTGTCCATATGATGACACCTCCCATTAATTTCTTTAAAAAAATTTAATATACATATATTTTTTGTGTTTTTTTTCCCACTTTTCCTTTTCTTTTCATCTTGTTTTTGAGTTTTGATTTAAACAATTAAGTGCATGATAAGGCAAACCAAAGATATCTCATAATTACAAAATCCTTTTCTATCAAGCCCAATTTCAATTTTCAAAATGTCATTTCTTTTTTTAAAAAACACCGTCATTTAATTTAACCTGAATTCTGCTCAATCATTCACTGTGTCCTAGCTAATTTTAAATGCTCTACAAAACATTCATCTCAATCACAGTTAAACCGACTCATGCTTTAGTTTATAAGATGAGAGAGAGAGCATTTGGGTACCTTACCTCTTAGCTTATTGTTTGCCTATGTCTGAATTCCTTTTTGCAGTCTTTACAGTTTCCTTTGGTGTAATATTCTAATACTAGAGTCCTCCCAATTTTTTATCTTTTAATCTTGTGTGAGCAATCACGGTTTTACTTTAATCTCTCTAAACCCTTATATCTTACTCCCTTTCTTCTTTTCTCTCCCCTAAGAAATTCCCAATCTTATTTTTGTCTCTCTTTTCTCAATATAGGAAATCCTTCCACCTCCCCTCCAATTTCTCTTTGTGAAGATCTATTTATAGGCAAAGGGGAAAAATAACCAATCAATTTTGATTGATCAATCAATTTTAAAATAAATAAGAGTGATTGCTCTTGATTGGTTGATTTTTATATTTGAATGTATTTACATTCATGTATTACTAAATGATAATTCTCCCTTTTTTGTGTGTAGGTATACCGAAATCTAGGGGCCCTTGGAGTTGCTTTCTTTTTTCTTTTTTTCATGAATTTATTATTTATTATTTCTTGAATTGTATTAATGAAAATCTAAGATTTGTTAGATAAAACCCTGGCATGAGATGTCTACAAAGAGTCCATTTAGAACTTGAAAAATGTGAGGAAAGGGAAAGAAAAATATGTAGGAATCCAATTTTTCACGTTTGGTTATCGAGAAAAATAAGAAAGAAAATAAAAAATATATCAAATCAATGAATAAAAGTTTAATTTTACTCATTATTAATATTTAATTTTATTTCCTTTTTTATTATATTAGAATTTATAGCCGACAACGCAACATCAATTAATAAAAGTATTAATTGAGGTCGATGGCCTTTTAACTTCTATATATTTTTCTTAGAATATTTATTCTCCCACCTGTACTATATTGGACTCATCCATCAAAACCCCCACCACTCCCACGCATATATAGTGACCTCCCATCACTGCGCTCCAACTTCAATTCTTGAGTACTACTCCTCCTTCCACCAACCTGTAGCTCTTTCCCACTCTTCCTCCGGCCGCCGCCGCCATGGTTTCAGCTTCCCCTCCTCGCCCTCTTTCCAAGGTCTATACGAGAAAAATTCTCATCGCTACCTTTTTGTGTTCGCTTTTAATTCTAAACTTCTTCTTGTTAATTCTTACGATCTGCGGTTTCAACTCCGACAGGAAGCTCTCTCAGGCGACAAATGGAACCGGGAAGAGACCGCCGGCCCGCCCCGCGAAGCCAAATGGTGGTACTCCACCTTCCACTGCGTCACCGCCATGATCGGCGCCGGCGTTCTCAGCTTGCCTTACGCCATGGCCTACCTTGGTTGGTAAGCTGCTATACAAAACTGAGAACAACTAGCTTGTAAGGGATTCGCTAGCTCTGAATCCGAGTCCAAACATTAATACAAAATCTAAATCTTGTGATTAGAGAGTTATAAGTCGAACCGCAAGCCTTTCTCAACAGAACTACCCTCACTCTCTCTCTCTCTCTCTCTCTCTCTCTCTCTCATAGATATATTCTTGTGTTGTGGGTACTGTGTATGTGAATATAGGGGTCCGGGGACGATGGTTCTGCTGGTGTCATGGTGCATCACATTGAACACAATGTGGCAGATGATACAGCTGCACGAGTGTGTGCCGGGGATCCGGTTCGACCGGTACATGGACCTGGGCCGGTACGCCTTCGGAGAGAAGGTGGGACCGTGGGTGGTGCTGCCGCAGCAGCTGATAGTGCAGGTGGGGTGTGACATCGTGTACATGGTGACCGGCGGCAAGTGCCTGAAGCAGTTCATGGAGATCGCATGCGCCAACTGCACCCGTCTCCGCCAGTCCTACTGGATTTGCATCTTCGGCGGGGTCCACTTCTTCCTCTCTCAGCTTCCCAATTTCAATTCCGTCGCCGGCGTCTCTTTGGCCGCCGCAATCATGTCTCTGAGGTACCGCCTGCATCTGTGTATTTGCTTCTTAATTAATTCAGATATAGATACATAACCTTCTTTCCCCTATACATTTCCTTTACACACCAATATACACACATAGCTCACAAGTAGCCTAGCAGCTAGCTGGAATTGTGCAGATATTTTGAGATCCAAAATTAAATTTTCTTTTTCAGTTCCTTAATTTTTTTTAAAAGAGATGGCGTATGGTAGACATATTTTAGGAATTTCAAATTTAAATTTAAATTAATTAATTTGTCCGATAACATTTGTTTTCCATTTAATAATAATAATAATAATCTGCAAAAGGTTTTTTTTCAGAAGATGAATGAAAATAATGATTTAAGAGTCTATTTGATATTATTTTTATTTTTTATTCTACACAATGAAAAAACATATTATGAAAATATATTTATTGTTATTGTCATTTTTATTTTTTTCATTATTGGTTTTTAACTGTTTTAGAAAAATTCAAAATTAAATTTACAATTTTCAGTTATTTTAACAACCTATTGGCTGATTTTTTAATTTTTAGAATTAACTTTTTTGTGCATTAAGCCATTCATATTATACATAACTTTCAATTAAAATTACAATAAAATGATATATGAATTTAAAATATAATTAAAATAAAAATATTCATAACATTTCAAAAAATTCAAAAAATAACAAAGTCTTTTAAAGATATTTTTCTATTTTCAATTGTTACATATAATAAGTTTATTTTTGTAAAATGAATTCTAAATTATAATAATTAAGTAAAATATTTATAATTATTCTTACTCTATTTTTAAATAGAAAAAATTTAAATATCCAAAAATCATTTGCAAGGTGGTTTTTTTTATAATATTATTCAAAAAGCTACTTTTAATTAATTTTGAAACATTATAAATTTTAAAGTTTGTTTATTTTAGGTCATGTTTGTTGTTTTGTTTGACTCCGAAAATTAATAATTTTCAATCACTCATGTGTTTTTGCAAGCTCTCTCTTAAGAGTTCTAATTTTTATTTTGTGACTTTTAAATATTATGTTTTTCCTATAATTGTGGTTATTAAAAGGAGTTATAGTTTCATCACCAGCATATTTTATTACAAATTATATTTAATTAATATATCATTGACATGATATTATATATGGACCATGCACGAGGAAAGTTAAAAAAATCCATTGTTGTGGTTGAAGTTCATTGAATTTAAACCCCTAGGATAATTATGGTCTGTACTTCAGAGAAAAAGAAATTAAGGACAACTGCTTTTTGTAAAAGAAATTAATTAAAGTGATTGATAAATATAAAGAAGAAAGCTTAGTTGCTTAGGAAAAGAGGCTTAATAATGACTCATACACGTAAAAGTATGTTGGTCCACCTAAATAATTATAGGCAAAAAGGAAAAAAAAATGAATGGAAATGATGCATTGTTGGGCCAATTTCATATTCCAAACACCTCTACTATTAATTCACTGACGTAATGCTTTAAGGGGGAATCGAACTCGTGGCTGTGGGATCACCAAAGTCACAAATCGCCCTTACCACTTGAGTTGGCCCAATTGGGCGCAATACCCGTAATTTTTGCATTAATTTTAGAAGTGGTTACCTTTTGAGGAAAAAAGAAACACGTTTTCCCTCAAATTTTATAACTAGAGCGTTGTGGCAAACTGTATATATATATATAGATAAATATTTATGAATATCCAAATAGGTTTAAGAATAATTTGAGATTATAAGACATGGTGCCATACTTAATAATATTGTTTAAATATCACAATTAAAGTTGTGAGTTGATACTTAACATGGGAAAACATTAAAGTAGGTTTGTTTGGAACTTGAAAAATGTAAGAAAAAGGAAAGAAAAATATAGACGAATTCACTTTTTCATTTTTGACTATCTAAAAAAATAAAAAGGAAAAAAGAATATACAACAAATTGATAAATAAAAGTTTGATTTTAAGCATGAATAACATTTAATGTTGTTTAAGTTTTAATCATATTAGAACAATTCTTTCATTCCTAATACTAGTTGATGTACAGAAAAAATGTAATGAAAGATGCATTTTTTTCTATTGCCCCGTCTACATAAATATTGACATAACATCATAATTAAATAAAGATCTTATATTTCCATTATTCTAATCTTAATTAACATTGCATGGTATCTAACAAGAGAAAATGAAAAGAGGTGGAGCTTGTTTAGGATTACTTGCTGTGTTGATTCTATCCTCGTCTACATTTTGCTTAATCACCTCCATAGACATATCCTAGTACAAAATAGGTCCATTCTCATTTTTTTTTTTTTTTTTCCTCTAACCCTTCTAACTTCTCACATACATGAGAGAGGAAAGATCTTCACTCACATTCTTTCTTCCACTTTTTTTCTTTCTCTTTTTCTACTATTCCAAGATAGATAGGTATAAAAATTCATGATAAGAAGAATGATGGTAGAGCCCATGTGAAAGTGCCATAGTTTTGTCTTGTGAAAATTTGAGGGCCTTTGTTAATCTGTCCATAATATATATATATATAGGTGAGATCGTATGAGCCCACCACGTACCATAATATATGTGTTTGTGGGGTATGCTCCCAGGGACACATGTTCGTGGGTACCAAGTATTTCTTCAAAGTAGAAAACTCCAAGACTTCATCATGTAAGCATTTGAGAATAGTTATTTAATATATAGTTCATATTATACTATAACGATTTCTTACTTATGTGAAATAACATAACTCTTTTGCAATATAACATCTTGTGAGTAGATAGGTTTCAAATCTTAAATAAAAGAATTACTTATTTCAAGTTTTTCTAAATTAATTACATCATTTGTCTTTTGAAATAATGCTACATTGAAAAAGGAAAAAAAAATATTATATCTCTAGTCTATTCTTAACTTTATTTTGTAAGTTGAGTGTAGATGGGAGGGGTATGGAATGAGAAATGGATTATAATTCTTTATGCAATATAAGTCCAATTAATCACTTAAGATCTGCTGTTCAATTAGGTCAGCTCAAATAGTAAGGGCGATTTGTGACTTTGGGGACCTCAAGGTCATAGGTTTAATTCCCCCTTAAGGCATTACGCTGGTAAGTTACCAGTCTAGTTATCAAGAAAAGTACGAAAAAAAAGTAAAAGAACATAATAAATTAGTCAATAAAATTTTAATTTTACGTGTTAATATTTGCATATTCTTCTCAATTTTTAATCAAATTCACTAGAATAATTTTTATTTTTATTTTTAATAGTATTTGACAATATTAGGGATACTAGGTGTATATTGGATCTTACATGTTTAATTTGTCATCAATGCAAAAAATAATAATAATAATAATTAAAATAATAATAATTATTTCTAGATGTACCTAATAATTTTTCATGTTTGATATAGGGAGAAATATAGTAGAAAATTCTTTT
Source organism: Malania oleifera (assembly GCF_029873635.1). NCBI lineage: Eukaryota > Viridiplantae > Streptophyta > Magnoliopsida > Santalales > Ximeniaceae > Malania > Malania oleifera. Next base: position 25,336,234 of record NC_080420.1, on the reverse strand, counting down.
TTCAAACAAAACTTTTGATTTAATAAATTCTAAATAAAATAAAAGAAAAAAGGAGGGGGAAAATCAAAGAAACACAAAAGAGCTGAAATTCATAGCCATGTGTAGAAGTAGAGATTTAAATATAGAGACACGAGCATTGTCGTGTGCTGCTGTGGAGTGCAGTTACTCAACCATTGCATGGGCGGGCAGCCTGAGCCACGGCCGAGAAGAGAACGTGAGCTACGGGTACAAGAAAACCAGCGAGGCGGATTACATGTTCCGGGTATCCAATGCGCTGGGGCAGATCTCCTTTGCATTTGCAGGCCACGCGGTGGCGCTGGAGATTCAGGCCACCATTCCCTCCACTCCTGAAAAACCCTCCAGAATTGCCATGTGGAAGGGCGCCGTCGGCGCCTACTTCGTCAATGCAATTTGCTACTTTCCGGTGGCGCTCATCGGATACTGGGCGTTCGGCCAAGACGTCGAGGACAACGTCCTCGCCGCCCTCAAGCGCCCTCAGTGGCTCATCGCCGCTGCCAACTTGATGGTCGTCGTCCATGTCATTGGCAGCTACCAGGTATTTGTCTATCTACTTCTTAATTGTTTACAATATTATTATAATCCACCCCAAAACATGTCTTGATAAGTCTAAATGCTAATGTGTATTGTCATTTTATAGTGTTCTCGGGATTTGTACACATTGTCGGAGTCTCCTGAACTACAAAACCAAGTAATGGGCCGCATAGTTGGGATGATTTGAGGGCCTTGTATTTGACTAGGTGGCAACACTAATAATAAGAAAATATGTCCCATCTTCACAATACAATGTTAAGTGGAGATGGTACATAGACACGAGCCACGAAATAGACTGAAAAGTAATGTAATTCACACTTGCATAGGTAACATATATAAATGGAGGAAGACTAGGTTAACCACATTTATAATAATTAATGAATTTTATAATTAATGACGAAACACTACTCACCTTCTCTTATTAAAGAAGTATTCTAATTTTGATACTAAGAAATATGAAAGTGATTGAGAAATTGTACTCCCATTTACATTAAGGCATTATCCTACTCAAAGAATAAAACATACACGATTATTTATATACTTATTCCATGTACACAAGTGAAGTAGTCATAGGCCAACATAATGTCCCAAACAAGTTTGACTTGTAGCATTCTTTTCCACTTATGCAATTAACGTTCTTATAGACTTTGATGTTAAAAATTGTTCAGTTGTATCACAAATGGTTCCATGTTTTTGGCTAAATCCAACTAATTTATTCATCTTTGAGGTCTCTCTACTTCACTAAGAACGTGTGTTGCTTCTTCCGATCCGTAATGATGTGAACTGTCTATCTAGAAGGATGACTTAAATTCATCATCTAGAGGTTAATTACAATGTCTTCAGTGGTGCTATGGTTGATTGAATTTTACATCTTTAGTGTCGACGATGACTGACATGGCACAACTGACATGAAACACAAGATGCACCTTCATCCAAATTGGAGGATCACCTTCGTATGAGACCTTTCTAACTTTGGTCAAGATAAAGATTCTTTTTTCATATTTGCAAAATAATTTTCTAGCTCAACATCATAGTGACTTAATCTATTATGGATGGAACTTAACAAGCACCGAGCCACCCACGTTAAAATTCAATGGTTCTTCCTAGATTTGTCCATTCTTCATCCTCTTATAAGCTTTCTCCAAGTAAGCATGGGTCATTTTCGTATTTTGTCTATATTCTTTGGTGAAGATGTATGTTTTTGGACTCTTTCCTTTGCATAACTCATCCATTATGTGAAGTAACAATGACTATTGGCATGTTACAAACCCAAAAGGATTCTTAGTGGTTGTTGAGATCCTTTAGGTGTTGAAATAGAATAGAACCACATCTATTAGATGCACCCAATTCTTTTGGTTGGCAATGAAAAAATGGTGCAAGTACTTCTCTAATAGCCCATTAAAACTCTCCATCTATCCACTTTTTCACGAATGTTAGCTTGAGGAGATATCAAGTTGTGAACCAAGGATTATGAAAAGTATTGTCTAGAAGTTAAATGATGTGTCTCAGTCACACTAATGATATCTTAGGGAATGACAACATGTTTAAAAAGAAAGTGATTATGAAAAGTATTTTCTAGAAGTTAAATGATGCGTCTTAGTCACTGATGATATCTTAAGAAATGACAACATGTAACGACCACCTTAATTAACTGGGGTTTTTTTTTTTTTTTTATACTATAACATTTTTACATGCTCTAATACCATACTAGGAGTAAACCCAACCAAGAACCTAAGCAGTGAGAAGCATAAATCACATAGACATAACCATATGAAAATATATATACCATACCAAACCAATCCCACACAATACCAGAGTACTACATGTTTTTCAAAATATATATACATACGTCTGTTCCCCAAAATACCCTTAACTAGCTAGGGTATACAAAAATACTCCCAAAATGTACTCACTCTCCACTGGCAAGGGAGTACAGAAGCCCCTCTATCTGCTCGCCTACCTGGATCTCCTGAAAAATGTTTCAACACTGGGATGAGTCAACGTTTAGTAAGAAGAAATATGTTATTACTAGTGTGTGACAAATGAGCTACTATATCATGAAAATCTGTTTTCAAATAAACATGTATAACTGAATATATAAATAAAGTATAAGCAATAAAATCCACCACCTTTGTCCTTAATGTTTAACAGTCAGTATCGGAGAATATTATTCAAAATACTTCTAGTATAAGTAAGTATGCTTCCTGATCTGCAAATCTATACATACGTAATAATAACTGAAACTATTCCCTGTGGATATCTGTATGTCATGACTTACCCCCTCATGATAGGGTTGTGCGGCCTGTACGCAGGATTTACCCTGGTTGGCCAACTAGGAATAAATCACTATACTCCATCGGTCAATCTGCCCACCTCAACCCATATCTAGATGGGGAGCCTAACCTCTTCAAGGGTCTAGGTAATCGACCTTACCACTTATTATCTAAATAGGTGGTTGCACTCAAAAAGTAACGTAATATATGTAGCAACGGTACCGTGCTCTATAACTGCATAGTCCAACAGGGTCTGATATCATATCATATATTTATATATATATATATATATATATATATATATATATGATTTACCATGATTCTGAAATACTGAAATAACCATGATGCTACATAAACTGTAACTATAGTTCATATGTAATACTGAGAACTGTATAATCATAACACTGACATCTGCATAATCATAGTACTGAAACTACATGATCTTAATACTGATATTCGTATTATCATGGTATTAAGGTTCATGAAATCATGGTACTGAAATATCGTAAAATCAGAATACTGAAATATCGTAAAACATATCTCCATACTATATTCATATTCACAATCCACATGATACTGTAATACATAATTTTCATCATTTAATAAACTGTATAATATTTTAAAAATACCTAACATAACATATTTCCCTTACCTGACTACTGGAAAGCCCCTATGGAATACTAGCCTAACACCCGCAGGGCCTCCTACACAACTCCCTGAAAACAATATTCGCCAGAACAAAATATCAATATTTCATCGCCTACATCATTTCTTATAACTACCATAAGGTCAAAAATAAGCTAAAAGGTCTTACTCTGAATTTGGGATGAAATCCAACTTCGTTTTCCCAACGATCCGCTCCAGTAGACTTGCAGAGAACTTCGTCAGGAGCATCGTAGTAGCCTCAAATCTTTGATCCGGTGACCGGCGGGGCCAAAATTGAAGAGAGAAGAGAGAGAGAGATGTAGGAGAGAGAGAGAGAGAGAGAGAGAGAGAGAGAGAGAGAGAGAGAGAGAAAGAGAGAAAGAGGAGCGTTAAAAGTGAATAAAAATCGGTTTTTAGCTATTTATAGGGCCAGATTCATCGATGAGACACGTCACCTCATCGACGAGTCCTTCATTAAATTCGTCGATGAAACCCTATATTCGTCGATGAAATTCAGAGCAGCCAAAAACCCTGCACGGTATTTTCTCGTCCACGAAACCCTGTATTCGTCGACCAATTTCCTTATGCACTCGTCGACGAAGTCCTGTATTTGGCGACGAGTCCTGGTAATCCCTCAAATTTATTATATTCTCTAAAATGCAATGTCGTCGACGAATGTGGAGCGTTTATCTACGAAGTCTACGGCCTCCTTCTGTTTCTGTTTCTATTTCTCTCCCTCTTATTATTATTAAAATGTTATTATTCTTCGGGTCACTACACAACATGTTTAAAAAGAAAGTGTGTTGTCTCTTCTATCGAACAATACTTCAATGTGAGTATGAAAGTATCGCACTTTGAAATCTATAACCACGATTATAGACCCTACATCCTTGACTCTAGGAAAGTTGGTAACAAAGTCAAGCGAGACACTCCCCTATGGTGTTGATGGTACTTGAAGAGGCTCCAACAATTGTAGAGTCTTCTTTTGCTTAACCTTGTCTTGCTAGCAGGTGAGAAAAGTTTGTCTTATCACGCCTATGTGGCCAATAGTACCTTTTCTTTAACAATGCAAAAGTGTGATGCCATCCTAGGTAGTCAACCTACATTGGTGTCATGACATCACTTGCAATATTGTTATCCTCCAATCACTAGCTTAGGGCACGAAGACTTGGTTACCATGTATCAATACCAATCCATCCTCTATTTAGAACTAGCATACTTTACTCTCTTCCACCAACTTCATAAGATTTTGGGTGATTGGATATTTAACAAGGTTCTCCTCAATGTGTTACCATATTATAGTGGCAACCTTACTTGTTGTGAATTATGTTACCAATTGTAAGGACGTAAGCTCGGCCTTCTTGCTCAATGTATCTACGACTCGATTCATCCATACGTCCCACATTATGCCCAAAATAGAAATCAAACTCTGCTAAGAATTCTTGCAAATAGGTTTGTTTAGGAGATAACTTAGGAAGTGTAAAGAAATGAATGACAACCAAATTATTTATTTTCACCCAAATCTTATACCCAAGTAAGTAATGTCGCCATACACATAGACAATGCATCACCCTGCATCTCCTTCTCTTGATTTTTGTACTTCTGTCAACTTCACTAAGCTTATGGCTCCCATACGCAATAGGGTGTCCATCTTGCAATGAGAATCCACTAAAAACATAGTGTGATTTATATATATATATGCATCAAAAGGCTTTATGATATCCAAAAAATAATGTATTGGATTTCATTGTGACCTCTTTCAAGTTGTTAAGGGCACCATAGCATTCGTCCCTTCAGTTTCATCCTATAACCCTTTTTTAGCAGTTCTATCGATGGGGCAATTATGCTCAAGCACCCCTCCACAAACTTGCGATAATAATTAGCAAGTCCGAAAAAGGAACATGGATCTTACATTGTTGTTAGGATCTTCCAATCTTTAATAGCTCTCACCTTCTTAATATCTATTCAGATATGACCTTGTTCAATCACATAACTGAGAAATCTAATGCTCCTATGAGCTAAAAAGTACTTCTATTTCTTTACCTAAAGGTTGTTCACCTTCAGCCTATTGAACAAATTATATAGATACTTTTCATGTGTCTTCTAGCTAGAGTGGAATTAGACAACTAAGTTTTCAAGGCATACCACAATAAACTTGTCAAGATATTCATGAAACACCTAATTCATCAACGCGCAAAATGTGCTGGCACATTCGTCAACCCAAAGGGTATCACCAAGAATTCATATGCCTTGTACCCTATTATGTAAATAGTCTTCGACTCGTCATCACTGGTTATCATTGCCTACTAGTAGCCTGCCACAAGTCAAGTTTGGTGAAGTGATTGGCATGACTTAGCTTATCAAACTAGTGGGATGGGATACTAGTTTGCACACAATTACTTAATTAAGCACACGGTAGTCCATACATATTTGCATGCTCCTATACATTTCCTCTTAAACAATATTAGTGCTCCAAACAATTCTTTAGAAGGACATAGATAGTTTGTTTCAAATAACTCATCAAGTTGCTTCCTCAACTCTGTTGACTTTGGGAGAGTTCCATTTGGTGCATGACCCTTTAGTTGGAGGTTGCACCTTGGTCACAACTCGATCTTATGCTCTACATCTCTTCGTGGTGGCAATTTGAGTGGTAGATTATATGATATTACAAATTTGTATTTATCTAAAATATCTTGGATAGTAGTAGCTCACCTACTTTTGGCTTACTTTTTCATCCACTACCAATGTGGCAAGACATGTTTGTTCAACCCTTCTAATCAATATATTCTAAGTTACAACAATGAGAGGAAGTTATCGCCATCCCCTTTCTTTGCAATGACTTACATCATATAAGGGTGATATTTTATTAGATAAAGAGAACCACTAAAAAATATTCATACCTACCGAAAGTCATTTTTTACCTAATATAATAACAAAATCCAAATGAGTATATGAAAAATTAAGCCGAAAAATAAGTATAAAAGTTTTTGCAGCATAGGGCAATTGACCGACCACTTATTGGCAGTCAAAATTTTGAGTTGTCTTCATTTGATTAGCTAATGGATTTTGGTATGCCAAACGTCCTAGAAGTTGTCACGTGTTAGGAAACGACTAGGGTAGTTGGTACTTGTGGGTTGGTGGTTGTCTATTTGAATTTTTGAATTTTGAAATTCAAATTCAAAAGGTTTTGTTTCCCTATATTTTTTTGGGTGGTCTATAAATAGACACTAAAAGTGGGGGGTGAATGGACTCTTTTGCATATTATATGCTTTCTCTACAAAATAAAACTCTTGGCAAGATACTGACAATTATATCACAATATATAAAATGTAAATCATGCACAAGATAAAAAATTAAAGAGTATAGGGAGAGAAATCTTAACATCGGTATTTTAACGTGGTTCGGTACCAAACCTACGTCCACACCTTGAGACAAAATCACAGATATCACAATCCTCTATAAACTCTTTCACTGACGAAGAAGCCTTTACTTGGGAACAAATCCCTACAATAGGGAACAAATTCGTACCCACGCTCACCGAAGGCCACAAGGTTCACCAAGAAGCCTTGCAAAATGGTTCACCAAGAATCTTCACCAATTGGTTCACAAAGAACCTTTACAACAAGAATTTGATTTACAAAATGATGCTCCTCAAATGAGCTGATTGCAAATACAAAACAAACCTCACTCTTAATCTCTCAAATAATGATTCACACAAGATTAGAGAACAAGATAGAATGAGCACTTATGAATATGAACTAAGATGCAAAGTGTTTAGGGTTGATGTTTAAGATATGTTTTAATCAAGTCTATGGACTTGTATTTACAGCCAAAAATGGGCTACTAGCCGTTTTATGGCCATTAGGGTGATATATTATATGTTTAAATTGAAAACTATCCGTTTATAGTCGTTGGGGATCCGACGCCAATCGTCGACTATATGACCCCATTCGTCTACTATTAGCAACCATTCATCGACTAATTTCCTCCATTCGTCGACTACTAACATTCTGCCATTGGGGATTGAAATTCAAAAACATGACCAAAATTAGAGGTTGGGTTGTTGATTACAGACACGTCGGAAAAATAAAGTTCATGCATCATTATGCATTTCATGCATTGCATGGAAAAAATATATAATAAAAAATGATAAATAATAAATAAAAAAATGTATAGTATAAAAAAATAATAAAAAATGCATACACATCATACCATGCAACATGCATACATATCCCTAAATTCAACATGCACACGCCTTGTACATATCGCATATACATATAGTAATATACATACATAACATAGCATCATTCAGTCACACTTGTCTTATTGGATATCCCATTTCATCCTTATGCAAACAATCCTTGTTGTGATGTCCACTCTAAAACTGGGGCACTAACCCAGGTCCTCATTGAGTCATCTACTCTGAACCTCTGTCATTCCTTTTCACCTTCCCTCTCAAGTTAAAAAGCAAGAGGTCTTGCCTTTTCCATGCACCATAGTTTTGAGTCGTTTATGCTCCTACTGGAAATCCTCTCGGCTTTTCTCCAGCCCGGCTATCTAGGTCTGAGATCACTGGAGTAAGTATCCACCAGTTTTCTCAGCTCCTAGACCTCCTGTTTCAGCACCTTATTTTCTTGCCTTAAGTCTTTCATTTTTTGTTGGTCTTCTTGGGATTTTTGCTGCAAGAGATCAATTTCATTTTGGAGACAGGTCACAATATGGTTCCCGCTTTGCAAACATCGGGTTAAGTGAGATATCGAGGTGACCACCTAAGCACTGAGAGAAAGTGCTCGAGTAGTTGCAACTGTATCAAACATTATGGCCATTGTCATTTCATTCCTCATCATATCACTTTGGAGCTGAGGTGAAAAATGAAATGAGCCAAGGAAAATTTTTTTACCTCATCACAGTTATGGGACCACAAGGGATTAGGGCAGGTTGGCACCTCTGGTGCCACATTTAGGTTAGGAACTCGGTTGGCAAATGAAGATCCCGCCATGGTGATGATAAAGAATTGTTAAGAGAAATTAGGAAATTTTGGAGTGCTAAATCAAACTGATGTCTTGAGTGCCTAACCTTTGTGCATTCACTTCCAATTATAGGCACCATTACGTCTCATGTTTCAGATGGTCCTTGGCATCACACCTATCTACGTCGCACCTATCTGCTCCGCACCTATCTACGCCACACCTTGTCTATTATTAGGATAAGATTGCTGGGAAGAGTTATGAGTGGAGATATCAGGAGAAATTTTAATTGGAGTGAGAGGGACCTATGAGTGAAAATGTCAGGAGAAAGAAAATATTTAATTGGAGTGAGGGGCTGCGCTCACGAGGTGGCGAAAATGTATATATATAATAAAAATAAAAATAATATTAATATTAATAATAATAACAATAATAATAAAATCTTGGGACATATTTGAAAGATGGGAGATTTCCTAAAATCTCTTTTGCCATCATGATTTCTAATCCGAGGCCAGTCTATGTCAAAGAAACCAAAAGCCCATTTGTATTTTAAAAGTAACCAGAGGCCCATTTTTTTAAAAAAAATAACTCGAGGCCCATTTTTAAAAGTAACCCTAGGCCTATTCCGAAAAACTGACCCGGGCCTATTAAAAAAAATCCCAACTCCAAATTTTTGAAACATGAACTCAGACCTAGTTCAAAAAGCACCATAAGCCCACTCGAGCTCACCCGAGGCTACACAACCCAACGAGTTGACTCGTGCGAGTCAACCTTGGTGCCACTCATCGGGTGAAGACGAGTTAACTCGTCTTCCACCCGAAACCCTAACCCTAACTCGAAACAGATTTGCAACACTAATAGTTCCAAATTCCGGCATTCAAATCATGAAAACCTTGACAGTCAAATCATGAACGTATAATCTAGTATTCAAACCACAACACAATTAGCATTCAATATGAAAATAAGCACATTCACACAATCATATGGAAATAGCAAACCCAGGAAGAGGGCAAAAGGAGGGCTTATCTTGTTTTATGGGTGTCTTCAGAGGTCGAAGGAATTTCCCTAAGTTTTAGATGCCCATTCGCCTTTGAAACACCGTCGTTTGCCCTCAAGGAAGAAACCAAGGTCTTGTTTTGACACACAGAGGAGTGGTGAAACTTGAGTTAGGATTTTATAACCCTTGAGACAGAGATATCTGAGCGAGGATGTTCAAATCATAGAAAAGAGGGAATATAGGGAGAGAAGTGAAAATAACTCCCAGATTTATTTCAAAAATTTTATAGAATTTTTCTAAATATTAAGTAATATTTTTAAAATTTTTTGGGAAGTTTTTGGAACCCATTTCTATTTTTCCAAGTGCAAAAACTATTTTTTGGCCTCAAAATATTTTAATTTTTTTTTATTTTTCTTGATTTTTTTTCCATATTTAGCCTAAAATTTCAAATAAATAACATAATAGAAAAAAAAAATAAGAAAATACTAGATAACCAGTTCAATGGGTCAAATGGTTCGCAGCAGAGCAAACGTGGTTTAGGTTCAAGGTTGAACCTAACTTTGGGTTAGAGTTCCCGCATTCACAATTTCATACATCGTCTATCACATTTTAGAATGTAACTCGGGAAGGAAAAGCTTATTAGTTTTACCTCTCGTCTTCCTCTCCTCCAGTCTTTTTTTCCAGTTGGTGAGTCTGTAGGTGTCAACCTAGAGCGCCCTTCTGTGGGTGGTTCCTGAGCTCTAAGTTGAGGCACTACGGAGTGCTTTCTTCAGGTGGGATAACCCAGCACTGATGAGAGACGGGATTGATTGACCTTTGTCCATGTGGGTGTATGTTGGTGGTGGCGGTGTGGTGTTGATGGAGGAGGGGATGATGGAGTTGCTAGAAATATTAGTGGTCTCTCACCACTTGATCTCCCCAGAGAACGGAACATGGCCTCACTACTCACTCACAAAGAGAGGAATAAGTTTCACAAGCTTAACAATGGAAGATCGACTTCCATATATTCAAAAACTCCCCCCTCCCTTTTGTGTTTACAATGAGAAGGCTATTTATAGACTAAGTTTGGGACAAGCATGGGAAACAAAGCATGGGAGGAATAATCATGGGTTACTAATCATGGGGGAATAAAGCATGGGTGAATAATTATGACTTACAAATCGTGGGAGACAAAGCATGGGGTGAATAATTATGACTTACAAATCATGGGGGGACAAAGTATGCTTGCATTTTACAAATTAAATAAATAAAAAATATATATGTCAAGTGTGGCCGAATCTGTGTGGGGCCCATGAAACCGTGCGGAACCCAATGAAGATGTGTGGGGCCCACAAGCCGCGTGGGGGCCCAATGGAGATATATGAGGCCCATAAACTGTATGAGGGGCTCCTAGGATTAGAACTTGAACTCGCTTTAGTGAATAGGGCCCCCGTTCTATTAATCAAAATGATCAGATAAAAATTTGGGTGTCTACAACCCTCAATGAAAAATTATTTTGTTTTTCTTTTTAACCACATGACAATTTAAGAACCAATCATGTTTTTAGATTAATTTTGAAATTTGTCGATCATATGTAAATGACGGTTTTTATTTAATTTTTTATTAGTTGTGAACAAAATTGAAAGAAGTATTTTCAATTGGCATAGGTTTATGCAATGCCTGTGTTTGCCATGCTGGAAAATATAATGATGAAAAGACTAAAATTCCCACCAGGACTTGCACTCAGGCTCGTCACTCGTTCTGCTTATGTTGGTGAGTTTTTTTTTAAAATTATATGGTCCATTTATCTAGCAATGATACTATAAAATATTTTTTATTAATACATAAATCAATTTGATAAATTAAATTTATTTTTCAAAGAGAGATGGAAATAAATTATCAAAGTTTGTATGCATTTTATTAACAAATCAAAACATTTTTCAAACAAAAATATTAGAAAATATTTTCCAAAAACAATTATTTTAAACTTTTCCTTTGTTTATTTTAGGAGAAAATATTTTTTCTTTGTTAAAAAGTGTTGTACTAATACTTAGGTAAAATATAATTTCTGCGTAAACCTTGCAGCTTTTACGCTATTTGTTGGAGTAACTTTCCCTTTCTTTGGAGATCTTCTTGGTTTCTTTGGAGGCTTTGGTTTCACTCCCACTTCATATTTTGTAAGCCGGCTCCATGCCTATCATCTCTTTTTTATGTATTAATCCTTGTTAAAAATTTATTTCCTATTGACTTTGCAATTAATTAACTAATTAATTAATTATTAAATTGCTCTAACTAGCTATAATTCTCTTCTTTTTTTTTTTCTGTGGTCATTCATTTTTTCATTGTTACATGCAGCTCCCTAGTATACTATGGTTGGTAATAAAGAAACCAAAGAGATTCAGCAGCAAGTGGCTAATCAATTGGGTAAGTAATCAATTTTAAATTTTGGTAAATTATAGCACGTCTTAAAGCTTAGTTGAACTTTACTTCATTCCCTAAAATTTATGTTGTCATAATTTGATCTTTAAAGTTTAAAGTTTGACATTTGATGGGAATCTTGAATAGGGACTTGAACTAGTTAGAGCAAAAAATTTAAAGGATTAAACTATCATAACTTAAACTTCAATTTTGGAAAAACTTTAGGGACTTGTCATTTAATTTACCAATTAAATTTATATAAACTCCCACATATCGTCTCATCATCTCTTATCAATTAGTGTATGTAGCTACAACACACATTCAACTTCAGAGCGATGTCGTTGGATGATTTCCAAGTCATTTTGCGAATGAAATTCCTAAGGGAGACTAAGGTTGTGCCGATGCCCTTTGTTGGTTCCCTATGTTTGATGGGAGATCACCCTTGCATGGTGTAAGCTATTGCAAAGAAAGGAGACGATGAGAAGTTCCTTTCCGCCATGCAACTCAAGAAGGGGTTAAGGAGGGGTGAGCAAAGTGGTATATGAAGAAGTATACCAAAAGCTGGTGCCTACAACCATTCATATTGTGTTAGAAGAGTTCAAGGAGGTGTTGCCAAATAATCCGCCTCATAACTTGCCTCCATGATGGGGTATAAAGCATGAGATCTTGTTGTTACCAGGAGTGAAACCACCTACTAAAGGGTCATATCCGATAGTGCCTCTAGAGCTAGCAGAGTTGAGAAAATAACTTAATGATTTTTTGGAATCGGGATATGTTGGCCCTTCCAAAGCACCATTTGGAGCACTGGTGTTGTTCTAAAGGAATATGTTGGGAGCATGCAGATATGTGTAGAAAATCGCACGCTCAACAAGGTAATAGTGCATAACAAGTATCCTATTCCATTGATTGTCGATCTGTTGGATCAGCTAAGTCATGTCAAGTACTTCACTAAACTTGACTTGAGGTTAGGCTACTATCAGGTGAGAATTGTTGATGGGGATGATGAGCCAAAGACAACTTATGTGACGCGGTATGGGGTATATGAATTCTTGGTGATGCCAATCGAGTTGTTGAATGTTCCTGTGACATTATGTACCTTGATGAACCAAGTATTTCGTGAGTACCTTGACAATTTTGTCATGGTGTACCTAGATGATATCATTGTCTACAGTTCCACTATGGAAGAACACAAAGAGCATCTACAAAAGGTCTTCGATAGGCTGAAGGGGAACAATCTTTATGTGAAGAAAGAGAAGTGCTCATTCACTTAGTGGTGCATCAAATTCCTTGGTCGTGTGATTGAGCAAGGCCATATCAAGATGGATGTGGAGAAGGTAATAGTGATTCAAGAATGAAAGATCCCAAAGACAGTGAAGGAGCTGCGTTCCTTTCTTGGTCTTGCCAACTATTACAAGAAGTTCATAGATGGGTATTGGCAGAGAACTGCTCCTATGACAGAACTACTGGAGAAGGATTAGGGGTGGAACTAGAAAAAGAAGTGTCAAAGTGCCTTTGATGACTTAAAAGATGCCATGATGAGAGATCCGGTACTTGCTCTTCCAGGCGTCATGAAACCCTTCGAGGTACAAACAGATGCATTGAATTTCGCCCTTAGAGGAGTCTTGTTATAGGAGGGACATCCTATTGCTTATTAGAGTCGTAAGCTTTGTGAAACCGAAGAGAAGTACACAACTCAAAACAAGGAGATGCTAGTCATGATACGTTGTGTTCGTGTGTTGCTGAATTACTTACTTGGGTTAAAGTTTGTGGTGAAAAAGGATAACTCGGGTGTTAGCCACTTCTTCACACAGCTGAAGTTGAGACCCAAGCAAAGTTGATGGCTGGAATTCTTGGTAGAATTTTATTTCTCATTTGAGCATAAGATTGGGCTCCTAAACCAAGTTGCTAATGCACTGAGTAGGAAGGCCGAGTTGGCAGCCTTGTAGATGGTAACACACTTGACTGTGAGTAGTGAGTACTGTTACCATGACAATGCGGGAGCATATCAAAGAAAATTTAGCCAAAGATCCAGTTGCACAGAACCTTATGCAGCTAATTGAAGAGGTAAAAGAACGTCAGTTATAGATAGAAGAAGAATTGCTAATAAACCATGGTAGCTGGCTCTTTGTGCCACGAGCTAAAGATCTGAGGAAGACACTGTTAAGAGAGTGTCATGATACCATGTGGGCCGAACATCCAGGATGGCAGCGCACTTTTGGCCTTACTGAAGCAAAGGTATTATTGGCCGCACATATGTGATGAAGTGGTTGATTATACAAGAACTTGTCTCACATGTCAACAAGACATGGTAGATCAGAAGAAGATTGCAGGGCTTCTAGAGCCCATACCAGTACCATCCAAACTGTGGGAAAGTGTCTCACTCTACTTTATCACCAACCTTCCTAGAGTGGGAGACGCAGGGTCTATACTTGTGGTTATAGAAAGGTTTTCGAAGTATGGTACGTTTATACCCGCACCAAAGTATTGTTTGGCGGAGGAGATGGCATAACTATTCTTCAAGAATATTATGAAGTATTAGGATGTTCCCCAAGATATTGTTAGTGATCAAGACTCAAGATTCACTGACAACTTCTGAACATAACTTTTCAGTTTCCTCGGTTCACATCTTGACATCTCTTCGAGCTACCATCCACAAACAAACAAACATATGGAAAGATTCAATGGGCTACTAGAAGAGTACTTACGTCATTTCATCAATGCCAACTAGAAGAATTGGGTGCAACTACTTGATGCGGCTCAATTTTGTTTCAATGCCCAAAGGAGCTCAACAACTAACAAGAGCCCTTTTGATCTTGTTATAGGCCAGCAACCATTGTTACCTCATACAGTGGATGAGTCGTACGAAGGAAATAGTCCCAAAGCGTACATCTTCACTAAAGAATGGAGACAAAATGCAGAGATTGTTTGAGCCTACCAAGAGAAAGCTTCTAAGCGGATGAAGAAGTGGGCATATTAGGGGAGAAGACCACAACACTTCAATGTAGGTGACTTGGTGCTTATTAAGCTCAATCCTAAACATATTAGATCACTACGGGGGCGAGATAGAAGTCTACTTTGTAAATATGAAGGACTAGTCACCATCTTGGCCAAAGTCGGGAAGGCCTCTTACATAATTGATCCTCTGGCTTGGATAAAAGTGCAACCTGTGTTTCACGTTAGCTGCCTCAAGTCTTTCAACGCCGACATCGAAAATCCAAGCATAAGTTAGTCAACCAAAGCAGAATTGAAGACAATGCAACCCGAAAAATGAGAAGTTGAAGGCATCCTTACAGAAAAAGAGTTCACATCCTCGAGGAAGAAGTACCGGGAGTTCTTAGTGAAGTGGAAAGCCTTTGGTGATGAAGAAATTAGCTGGGTTTCTACGGAAGATATGGGGGTGTTCGTGGACAAAGTTGAAGTGTACCTAGCATTAAAGTCTACTAGGACGTCAGCCGCATAAGTGGAAAAGCGTCACGAGATAAGCTTATTTAGGGATTTTTCTTATGCATTTGGGATGGACTTCTATCATGTAAATACTAGTGTAGGATTATTTTCTAAAAGTAATTTTTCCCTAGGCTAAAAAATGCAGTATGACTCCTCAGTCACTTTGATGTTTCCTAGTACCAAAGTGAGAATAGCATAGAAAGCTCTTTAAGGGAGGGTGAGTGTTCATCAACTTGTAAAACTCACTAGCTATTGTCAACATGTTTAGCCTACTTCCCCCCCCCCCTCGCTAGACACACAATGTTAATGAAAGTGTTGATAATGAATTATGTTGCTTCAATGTTTACTGCTTAAGTGTCACTGCTTTCATAAGTTGCTTATTGTTTCCATTTATATTTGCTTGAATGACAATGAAAGTGTTTTGTGGGTGAATTGTGGTAAACAATAAACTAGCTAGTTAAATAAGAGGGCTTTAGCTAGTTCCATACAGTTCATTCACAAAGTTGTGAAATATTTGGCTCGTGACACTAGCATAGGTTTGCACTTAATTTAAGGACTTGTACGTGGTGGAATTAACGCCATAAGTTCCGAAGTTTGATTTACTTCCCTCCATAAAGTTTAAATTATAGCAATGTAACAGTTAGAGTTTCAATTTTACATCTGACAAGATTCTTGGACAAGACTTGAATTTTTATAAACATAAATCTTCAAGAATCAAAATTTCACAACTTATATTTCAAAAAGCTCACTAATGAAGTGCAATTTAGTAAAACTTCAAGGACTTGTGAGGCAATTTACCTTTAAATTTTTCATCAAAACTTCCATAGAATATCATATCTAATGCTTTCTTTCTTAATTTTATGTATATAGCTAGCACAAATATGCAACTTCAAGTGCTTGTGTTAGGGTTTACACAACAAGTTCTTAAAGTCTGATAAAATTGCACCATCACTTCCTAAAGTTTAAATTGTGATTATTTGATCTTTAAAGTTTCAATTTTACCATTGATGAGATTTATAAACAAGAATTGAACCAATCTAAACATGAAACTTCAATAATCAAAAGTTTAAAACTTAAAATTCAAAGAGCTAGGTAATAAGTGCAACTTAGCCAAGCAACAGGGACTTATATGTAGTTCACCCTTTAAATTTCATTTGAAATACCATGGATCATTTCATTTAATGCCTCTTTAATTAGTACATATAGCTAGGACAAGTCTGCAACTTCAAAGGCTTGTGTTGCAACAAATTTACACCTAAATTAAGTTTTTGAAGTTTGAATGAATTATAATTCACTCCCTAAAGTTTAAATTTTGACTATTTGATGATCTTTAAAGTTCTAATTTTACCTTTAATAAGATTTTAACAATAATTGAACTAGTCTAAACATGTCAGGAATCAAACTTTCACAACTTCAACTTCAAGGAGCTAGCTAAAATGCAATTTAGTTAAAATTCAAGGATTTATGGTGTAGTTTACCCTTTAAACTTCACTTAAACTTCTATGGACCTCTCATCTCCTACCTTGCTTCTTTAAATGGTGTATTATAGCTAGCATAGGCATTCAACTATAGGGGATTGTGTTGTAGTTTACAACACAAGTTTGTGAAGTTTAATTGAACTACACTTCCCAAAGTTTAACTTGTGACTATTTGATCTTTAGAGTTTTAGTTTTACTTTCGATGAGAATTCTAAACAAGATTTGAGCTAGTTTGAACATGAAGCTTCAAGAATCAAACTTCCACAACCTATACTTCAAAGAGCTAGCTAATGAAGTGCAATTAAGTCAAACTTCAAGAACTTGTCATGTAGATTTACCCTTTAAGTATTATTCAAACTTCCATGAATCATCTTATCTCTTGTTTTCCCTCTTTAATTGGTGCA
This sequence comes from Malania oleifera, assembly GCF_029873635.1. Classification (NCBI taxonomy): domain Eukaryota; kingdom Viridiplantae; phylum Streptophyta; class Magnoliopsida; order Santalales; family Ximeniaceae; genus Malania; species Malania oleifera. The sequence goes on along the minus strand of NC_080420.1, from coordinate 25,319,077 downwards.
TATAGATAGCATGTTGTGTTTTTGTGGCTCATATACTTGATGGAGTGCATAAACAAAGAAAGAAAACATATTTGAAGTCACTTATGCAGAGGAGCAGCATGAAACCGTCAACTGATTGGCCAAATCAGTCGACTGATTAATCTAGAATTCAAACATTTACATTCTATTTGAATTAGTCGACTAATTGGCCCAATCAGTCAACTGCTTTGCTCGAGGCTGCGAGGATGATTTCTAAATTTGAACATGAATGTTAATATAGTTGGGTGTTTGGAGGGAAGCCTCTGAAGTGTTTATAAATATACCATTCTGGGTATATTCTGAGAGTAGAAGATCATTGTATTGTATTTTATTGTATTTTGTGCTTTGTGATTTTCATAGTGAAAACCTTTACCGATTGCTCCCCTGGATGTAGGTTTTGCCGAACCATGTAAATCTTTGTATAGATTGTTATTACTTTCAGATATACTGAGTGTGTGTGTTCTATTTTGGTTTTTCATTGTTTGCTGCATTTAAATTCCGCTATGCAAATTAATAGTTCATTCACAACAAATTGGTATCAGACCATTGTTGTTATGTCATCGGGCACTTCATTTGCAAAGTTTGATGTTGTCAAATGTGGTGGAATCGGAAACTTCGATTTATGGCAGAGGAGAGTGAAAGATTTGCTTCTACAGCAAGTGATGGTGAAGGCCTTGTGTTAGCTTTACCGTGATCCCAAGAGAGGGGGTGAATTGGTATTTTTAAAATTTAACCCCTAGGTATTCCACCTAACACCAGTATATTCACAATCCTATGGTCAATCTAGTGCAAGTAAAGTAAATGTATACCAGAAAGTAAATAAAACAATTTAATCAATCGTACATGCACCAGAAAGCAATAAAGAGAGGGTGACACGCAGATATGTTATCAAGGTTCAACCAATTGCCTACGTCCCCGCCTTGGCTAACAAGCACAAGGAATATCACTATCACTTGCTGACTTAACCGGGTGGAGCGGCACCTATACAAACCAGGTCAATTAGCACAGGGCTGACCTCAACCTTTAAACCAATCCTTACCAGGCTGGATTACCGCCTCCTCAGGCCACGCCTGGAATCACTCAGATTACAATCAAATGATACAATATAAAGTGCTTTCACGTAAAACAGATTTGTACCCAAATGCGCTCAATCACATACACCACAATGATTTAATATGTAAGCTCAGTGTGGTCAAAATAGTTCAACTCTCAAATGTATTTTCTATCAGTGTAATGCGTACATGAGAGTGTCAACAAGCAATCTTTGTATTTCAATATGTTCTCAATCAAAATGCTCAAACAAAGATATCATGTAATATTCAAATATTCCAAATAGCAGAATATGTCAATCACTTCAAATAGTGTATTTGCTTGGTTTGCAAAGGATATGCAATCTTTGTATTCAGCAAATGATGTATACTTGAATAAATATTGCCTACAAAGATTAATATAACAAACACAAATATCTTTTCACAAAAATGTCAATATGAATACCACAAGATATTTGAGTAAGTTTGAAAATATTTTTGTAAGCCAAAAACAAATACAAACTTCCTAAGTTATTGCAATGTGAGTGCAACACTCGGAAGTTCAACACAAGTCTTCTTAGGGTAGGCTTATTAGAAAAGCCTCTTAAGAATACTTAGGTTATGCTCTCGTAAAAAATTGATTCAAACACTCAAGCAATGAGAGAGCAAACCTTTAAATAATAACACTCAATACACTTACAGATGATATATAGAAATGAAGGAGGTAAGCGTGAGTGGTATGAGTGAAAGTATGAGCAGTAGGAATAAAAGAGAGTATTTTTTCTTGAGAGAAAATTTTTAATCTTGTTTGCTAATCACATTCCTAATTTTCCCAAATGAAGGGGTATATATAGACACCCCATGAATTATGATCGTTGGGGACCTATTAGGAATTATTAGAAAAGTTTAATGACATTTCAAATATTTTAACCATGTTTAAAAAATATTTAACTGCGGTAAAAATCAAGGCAACTCGAGAGGTTGGGTCGACCAAAACAGTTTTGGTTGACCAGAGTTCATATGGTTCGGTCGACCAGGGCACTTTTGAACTGAATGGTTGGTCAACCAAAAGTGGGCGATTTTCCACTTTACCGAGGTTCGATTGACCAGGCCATTTTGAACTGACTGGTTCGGTTGACCAGACCGTTGGGATTTCTCCCAGGGACCCTCGGTCGACCAGGTAGTTGGTGTACAAATTTGGCTCGGTTGACCAGATGGTCAATTTGTTGACCACATGGGGTTTCAGTCGATCAGGAGTTTTGAACTACACTGGTTTGGTCGACCAGGACCTTGGTCAACTGTTGACCCAGGTTTGTTTCGTTCGACCGGGGTAGAATGAACTGCCTTGGTCGGTCCACCGAAAGTGCACAATGTGTGCATAACAATCATAGGTGCAATGGTGTGTTTCCTAGGGTCATTTTTGTCCAAAATAAAGACACCGAAAAAATCCGGTGTCGGTCGACCGAACCCTAAGGTCATTCTAAGATCACTTTTAGTTTATGATTTGTTTTGAGCTTACGTATTAACATGCATGTGATGTGTGTGAGCTTATTACAAACCAAATCCTATTTACTATTACAGACCCATTTTCACAAATGAAATATATTACAACACTAAATATAAATTGGTCTTCATTCATCATTTGCTCCATGTGCATGTGCATTATGATCTTGACAATTTAGGTTCCTGCACATAACCAATGAGTATTTGTCATAATCAAAACTAGGCGTGACCTACAAGGTCAACATTCTCCCCCTTTTTGATGATGACAAATACGACAAGAAAAAATATAGGGTTAAGTCTAAGAAGGCTCCCCCTCCCAATATGCATCCAATTTATTTTTAAACAAACCCATTATTTTTGCCCCTTTCCATCTCCCCCTTTTGGCAACAGCAAAAAGTGCCATTTGAGTTAAAGGTTGAAAATATGCAATGAAAATTCACATGGAGAAGGACTTATGGTAAAAGGTGACTATGATCGTGGGAAAGGAAAATTCATAAATGGATCAAGTCAAAAATACCATACTCAATCTAAGAAGAAAAAGGATATTCGATGTTATAAGTCCAGTAAAAATGGCCACATTAAACTAGAGTGTCTGGATTGGAAGAAAGGAAATGCTGAAAAGCATGAAGGGACTTCGAAATCAGCAAATGTTGTTCAAGAAGAAAATTTAGTTTGAAGTGATAGTGATGTACTTTTAGTTTTGTCGGGGTCAGATCGCCTCACGGACTCATGGATTCTAGATTCAGCATGTTCTTACCATATGACTCCAAACAAGGAGTGGTTCAGCACCTATAGGTTAGTAAATTCAGGTTTAGTTCTTATGGGCAATGATGTCTCTTGTAAAATCATTGGCTTTAGAAGTGTTAAAATTAAAACGTTAGATGGTGTTGTAAGAACCTTGAGTAATGTAAGACACATACTGGACCTACGGAAGAGTTTTATCTCACTTGACACTTTGGATTGTAATGGATTTAATTACAAGTCTGAAAGTGGGATTATGAAAGTGTGGAAAGGTAATCTGACAGTGATGAAAGGGAAAAAGTTAGATGGAAATATTTATACACTGCAGGGAAGTACTACTGTAGGTGGACCTGTAGTCGTAGATACTGAATTTGATGAAACCGTTGTGTGGCATATGTGTCTTGGGCATATAGGTGAGCATGGGATGAAAGAACTTTACAAGAGAAAAATGAAAATATGTAAGCTAAATTTTTGCAAGATTTGTGTTCTTAGGAAACAAAATAGAGCAAAATTCAAATCAACTATTCACAAGATGAAAGGTATTCTTGATTACATACATTTTGATATTTAGGGGCCAGTTAAAGTAGCATCAAAAGGTGGACATATTTATTCTGTGAGTTTTTTTTATGACTACTCACGGAAAGTCTAGGTATACTTCATGCGGCACAAGTCTGATACGTTTGTCAAGTTTAAATTGTGGAAAGCTAAAGTGGGAAACCAAACGAGGAGGAGAATTAAATGTCTCACGTTAGATAATTGGACTGAATACGTTGATTCTGGATTCATGGAGTTTTGTGAGCAGTAGGGCATTAAGAAACATTTCACTGTTCGTCAGACACCTCAACAAAATGGTGTGGCTCAATGGATGAATTGAACTCTAACTGAAAGAGCTCAGTGTCTCAAGCTTAATACATGGGTACTAAAGAACTTCTGGGCTAAGGCAGTTTGAATGGCTTGTTTCTTGGTAAACCAATCACCAAGGGTATCAATAGAGGGGAAAGTGGTTGAAAAGGTATAGACGAGAAATGCAGTAGACTATTCTAGATTGAAAGTATTCGATTTTTCAGCCTATGTTCATGTGTCTACTAAGGAGAGATCGAAGCTTGACGCAAAGTCTAGACATTGCATCTTTTTTGGGATATCAAAAGGGTGTAAAGGGATACAAGTTGTGGGATCTAACAGCAAACAAGGTGGTGATCAGAAAAAATGTAGTTTTCGATGAGAAAGTTATGGTGAAGCGTGCTCAAGAATTTGATGAAGAGAAAAAAGAGTCAGAAAACTAGAGCAAAGACAAACATGTTGTGCAGGTAGAGTTAGAAACTCATGGCAATGACAATGATATTAGTCCTACTGTTGCAGGGAGTTCTAGTTTGGGAAACCAGCAAGTTGACAATATTCCTATACGAAGATCTAGACGTATTATTAGACCTCTGCCAAGGTATGGGTCTGAAGAGTTAGTATCTTATGATTTCATTACTAGTTGTAATGATCCAACTATACTTCAAGAGACTGTGCACTGCCAGGAGAAAAGTATGTGGATGGGTGTTATGATTAGGAATGGAATTGCTGCAAAAGAATCAAACTTGGGAGTTGGTGGAGCTTCCAAATGGGAAAAGGGCGATAGGTTGCAAATGGGTATATAGGAAGAAGGAAGCAATTTTAGAAAAGGAAGGAGAAAAATTCAAAGTACAGTTAGTGGAAAAAGGGTACTCACAGAAAAATGGAATAGATTATGATGAAATCTTTTCCACCTGTGGTCTGACACACTTCCACCAGGGTAATGTTGGGATTTGTAGCTCATTATAATCTGCATTTGGAACAAATTTATGTGAAAACGACATTTCTCCATGGTGACTTGGAGGAATGGATTTGTATGGTACAGCTGAAGGGATTCAGTGAACCAGGGAAAGAACACTTAGCTTGCAAGTTGAAGAAATATCTTTACGGGCTGAAACAGTCTCCAAGGCAATGGTACAAAAGATTTGATTCGTATATGATCAAAATTGGCTACAAAAGATGTGAGTATGACTGTTGTGTGTATGTGAATAAACTTAATAATGGTTCTCTTATTTTCTTGTTGTTGTATGTCGATGACATGTTAATAGCTGCAAAAGATTTAACTGAGGTAAATCAGTTAAAGGAACTATTGCATAAAGAGTTTAACATGAAAAATCTTGGTCTAGCCAAGACTTGGGATGAAGATTCATCGGGACAGAATTGTCAGGAGGTTGGGGTTATCTCAGGGCAGTTATGTCGAGAAGTTGTTGGAAAGGTTCAGCATGGCTGATGCTAAACCAGTATGTACACCTCTAGTGAGTCATTTTAAATTGTCTACTACTAAATGCCCAAGTACGGATGATGATATTCGTGACATGTCAAAGGTCCCCTATGCTAGTCTCGTGGAGAGTTTAGTGTATGTCATGATGTGTACAAGACCAGACTTAACACATGACAAGACTAGACTTAACACATGCAGTGAGTGTGGTGAGTAAGTTTCTCTCTAATATGGGTAGACAACATTAGGAAGTCATTAAATGAATTTTCATATACTTACGAGGTACTTCTAGTTATGGCATCATGTTCGGCAAGCAACAGGATAGTCCTTTAGTTATGGAGTTTGTTGATGCTGATAATGCAGGGGATATGGATGACAGAAGGTCTAGAATGGGTTATGTTTTTACCTTGTTGGAGGTCCATGGTATAATCCTTAGTGGCATTATCTACAACTGAATATGAATATATGGCAATTGCTGAAATTGCAAAGGAAGCCTTATGGCTTAACAGTTTGGTTAAAGAGTTGGGAATACAACAAAATGGGGTTGTGCTACGTTGTGATAGTCAGAACGCTATCTACTTAGCGAAAAATCAAGTGTACCATGCTAAAACCAAGCATATTGATGTAAGATTCCACAAAATCTGGAAATTGATTACTTCAGGTGAACTTGTATTGGAGAAGGTTCACACATCAAAAAACGCAGTGGACATTTTGATAAAACCAGTTACTACTAAAAATTTTAAGCATTACTTGGACTTACTACATGTCTCCAAGTGTTAGAAGGGAGACAGACCCAACCTAATGGTCCAAGGTCAAGGTGGAGCAATGAGATATGTTTTCAAATTATCCTAAGGGATGTATACTCGGTAAGGTGGAGATTGTTGTGTTTTAATGGCTCATATACTTAATGGAGTGCATAAACAAAGAAAGAAAACATATTTGAAGTCAGTCGTGTAGAGGAGCAACATAAAATTGTCGACTGATTAATCCAGAATGCAAACATTTACATTTTGTTTGAATTTTCGACTGATTTGCTTAAGGTTACGAGGACGATTTCAAAATTTGAATGTGAACGCTAATACAATTGGGTGTTTGGAGGGAAGCCTCCGAAATATTTATAAATATACCATTCTAGGTATATTCTGAGAGTGGAAGATCTATGTATTGTGTTGTTTTGTATTGTGTGCTTTGAGATTTTCATAGTGAAAACCTTTACCGATTGTTCCCATGAATGTAGGCTTTATCGAACCACATAAATTTTTGTGTGGATTGTTATTGCTTTCAGATATTCTGAGTGTGTGTGTTCCATTTTGGTTCTTCATTGTTTGCTGCATTTAAATTCCGCTATACAAATTCATAGTTCATTCAACATAGCATATGTATACAATTTCAGGATCTTGTTTTGTAGTTACACAATAGTTTCCTAAATTTGACTAAATTACACTTCACTTCCTAAATTATAAATCGTCATTATTCGATTTTTAAAGTTTTAATTTACTTTTAACATGATTTATGAATAAGACTTGAACTAGTTTGAACATAAAACATCAAGCTAGAATCAAACTACCATTACTTAAACTTTAATGAATTAGTAAAAAAAAGTAATTAAGTCAAACTATAGGGCTTGTGGTATGATTTTTACCCTTTAAAATGTCATAGAAACTTCCATGGATCCTCTATCTCTTAATTCCTTAATTGGTCTATATAGCTAGCACAAGCATTAGTGAATCCATGCAACTGTTAAAAAATTAAGAAAACAATGTAACTAAGTAATATTAATTAATAATAATTTGAATTCATGGTTGCAGGTGAGCATTTTCATTGGAGTATTCATCATGCTAGCATCTACCATCGGTGGCATGCGGAACATCATCACGGATGCCTCCACGTACAGTTTCTACACATGAATTTTAATTAATTAACGATGTGATCAAATTTGTAATTGATCAACCGTAGCTAAGGAACTTACCCCAAGTTCCTAAGATAAGTGCAATGATCAAATTGTTAAATTCTACTTGTTAGCTCAGATCTAAACCAATAAGTTGTACAATAGAATTCACTTTCACCATTAATTTTAATTTGGTTGGAAGATAAATTTTGTCAACTTGAAATGGACACGACATGTTTTGTTTTCAAAATGAATTGTATTAGAATGGAATAGAATGAAGAACGTGAAGGACAAATCCAATTCCATTCCATTCGATTTCATTTCATTTTTTATAAATCAAAGGTGTAGCCAATTCATCAAACTTTGTTCTCCAAGCTACCTTTTGGATAGATTACAAAATTTTTAAAAATAATAAGAATTTAAATCCCATTAATGCAAAATATTAACCTCCCTCGAAAAATCTTTCTTGTGGAAAAAATGTATCATTTTTTGTCGTACCCCTCACAAGCTTCAGTCTCCATTTGTGAGTATAGAAGATGTCATGCATCCCATAATCTTCTTGGCCATTGATATTCTACTACTATGCTCATAAATAAGTGTTTGCCTTTTCTCCTCCCTATATAGATCGTTATCATTGTAAATACCCACAAAATCAACTGAAGTTACCGAGTCCTTTCCTCTCCACCTTCTTCTCCAATAACAACCATAAGCTATTCACGGGATACAAGCTGGTTCATTCTTTAGTAGTGCAACTCTAATTTAGTAGGACTTGTCCCAAGGATAGCTTGCATGGCCTTGTAGTTGCTTAAGCTAGGGCTACTAATCAACCTAATAGTAACCTAGGTTTAAGGCTCCTTGGGCAATTGCAGCATGGGTGTAGGGTGAACCTAATAACAATAGAGGCTTAAGCCTTTACTTTACCCAATAGCAATAAAGGCGTATGCCTTGGGCTTTACTCTACCTGTAAACACCACAATTTTAATCGGATCTCTCTTTTCGTCTCAAATTGTGGGCCCTCTAGTGTTTATTCCCTTGCATTGCTAACAACGTGGTAATTCACATAAAGAGGAGATCAATTTTGTATTCCAAAAATTGGAGAGTCCTTTTTTGAAAAATCTAATTTGGGTTCTTTTGAAATCCTTTTCATTGAGTCCTTGTGAGTTGAAATCGAGTCTCTGTAATCTTAAAATTGAGCCCCTATTATTTTAAAATTGAACCCTTTTTATTAAGTCCTTTTCATTGAGTCCTCGTGAGTTGAAATTGGGTCATTTTTTTTACTGAGTCCTTCAATGCCCTGTTATTATTGAGTCCCTGTTATTTTGAAATTGAGCCTTCCTATTTTAAAAATTAAGTTCTTTTTTTCAAAATTGAGGTCTTTTGTGTTAGAATTAATTGAGTCATGTTATGTTGAGTCCCTTTTGTTTTAAAATTTAGCCCTTATTAACTAGGTCTTTTTGATTTCCTAGAATTAAGATTACCCTTTTATTTTTGGCAATTGGGTCCCATAAGACCACTAATAAAAAGAATCAAAATTTTCATTACATCATCATACTAGGGTACACATACAGGAGACATACATACAAGGGATACATATGCAGGGAATACAAAGTGTACGATAGTATAGATGCAAAATACAGAAGAATTCAAATACAATACACTCAAAGAAAACCCTAATTCAAAATTTAGGGGCCGAGCAGCTCCCTCTGTGCAGGAATATCCCACAGCACGTCCGAGGATACCTACACCCAAAAACAAAAGGTAAATCAATCCTACACAGGGAATAAAATTTGAAAGTAAATCATGCAATTAATTGAGAGATTTTGAATATTGGGATGTATCCACCCACATATTCAGTCAAACACTCCATTAGAAGGAAAATCGGTCCAAATCACAAGAAAGGGGGGATCAGTTGTTGTAGGAAGGAAAGCACAGCTAGGGTTTTGTTTAAAAGGGGACAATGAAAACGGGTAAGACTAGAGGCTACCTAAGTTAGATGAGTCTCAACCCTATAAATTAAGGGGTCTCGCATGGTTCAAAAGGCAAAGAGTCCAATAGAGGAGAAATTCATAGAAAAAAACACACAGAAACACATTGAGAGAGAAGGAGATCTCTTATAAAATAAAATAAAAAGGAAAAGCAGTCTTGAATGGCAAAACCCTAAAGACACCGAAAGGAGAAGTTCCCATCATACTCAGACGGCATACATTAGGGCCCCATGGCACCCCAAGGCACAACCTAGTGCTCCCTATAACCCAGAAGGCTACGTAGACAGACACAGACATAGGGAAAAGAAGACCGAAGGAGTAGAAGATCTCAGGTATATTGGTTTATCCTTCCATAACCTATTCTATGTCCCAGGTACTCAAATTAGAATAAAGACTCCCCTATCCCTGTGTATTCGTATAGGTTCCCCCTAAAAAGCCAAGCGAGACCCACACATCTGTTGGAATTGGTGTATTCCCAAGAGGGGGTGAATTGAGTAATAAAAATTTCTCCTAGGTTGAACTCAATTCACAGCCAATATTTCACAACCTAGGGTCTGTCTATGTGACGCCTGGAAACCCGCCAAGTGGTGCCCGAGTGCCATGTGTTCCAATCACCTGCATCTGATACTATAATTAACATGCACGCAGCAGAACATAAATAAATAACCTCAAATAATTATCAAAGTTCTATATAACAACCCAAAAACAAACACTACAACATCCAGATATCTATATCCACATCCAGCATTTAAAACATAACCCAGTACAAATATATCTATGCATATATCATCAACAAAAATTGAGAAAAATGTACCATTAATAACATCCCCAACATCTAATATCATATACACATCCAATATGCACAAGTACATAATTTTTATACAAGTGAAAGTCCCCAAGGATAGGGAAGATTACCTGCCCATACAAGTAACTTCCCTCTGCTCTGGTACTAAAAACTACCTACCAGAACACTCGCCTTACTCAATAAGTCCTTAAGTGAAATATTACCTCGCCACCAGTACACACATCTTTATTATTTTAAATGCGAAGGTTTCCGAGGATCGGGATGTCTACCCGCCCATACAAGTAGCATCTTTTTGCACTGATACCAAGAAACTACCTAGCAGAGCACTCGCCTTTCTCAGCAAACTCTCGATGGTATGTTTACCTCGCCGCATGCACACACATGCATTCACAATATGCTATACCATTACTATTATGTTTTAATTACATTCACATGCACAACACATTCACACAAGAATCACACAACTTATACTTCGTCTTCCAATGTCCTCAGTACGTGGCCCACACAGAGTAACTGCGTACATGTCAGTACGTGGCCCACACAGGCACCTACGTACTTCTTATCTACACGCAGCCCACACAGGCACCACTACCCACACAGGGTACATAACATGGCCCACACAGGCGCCATTATCCACATAGGATATAACGTGGCCCACATAGGCACCACTACCCACACAGGGTTCATAACATGGCCCACATAGGTGTCATTATCCACACAGGATATAATGTGGCCCACATAGGCACCACTACCCACATAGGGTACATAACATGGCCCACACAGACGCCATTATCCACACAGGATATAACGTGGCCCACACAAGCACCACTCCAGCTTCCGCAACACGTGGCCCACACAGGCACCACAATTCACCAGTATCCAATTCCCATGACCTACCCTTCTTACATCAATAGAACAAGCTCTTCAACATGCCAATGTCCTACCCCATATAAAAGACAGTATGACGAGCTCCTTAACCTACCAACGTCATATCATGATTTATATCTAGGCAATATAACAACCTCTTTGTGCCAACGTTATATTGAGATGCATACGAATAACCACACCAGTTAATTCACACAGACACATCAATGCATTTCCACACAGGAATTCAACAGATCAATTCATTTCCCACATAGTATCCCAACAGATCAATACATTTCCACACAGGAGTCAGACATAGCAATTCATTCATCATGTCATAATCATTCCAAACACCCCTCATGTAAGCTCAAATACCACATAAATTCATATTCAATTTATTAGAAAGTAATTGTTCCCATGCCCACACGGTTTTAATATCATAAGCAATTATTCCCAAATATAACCTTAATCCAAAATCATCATTTTTACAATAATCAGGCTATTCCGAAAATCATATAGATAAATAATAAATTTCATATGCTCGTAAATAACTGATTCACCTTCATAAAATACTTATATAATTTTACTCCCCCTTACCTGATTCCCTGAACCACGCCTGCAGGGCTCCCAAAATTTTACTCGCAGCGCTCACCCGAACCCTAATTCAATCATATCAACCCCAATAAAATATTATTTTAACATTTCCTAATTTATCATAATTAAATACCAATTAATTTCTAAATAACTCATTTATCCTAGTTTTGGGGCTATTTCCACGACGACCCCACGAGAAATTTGCTCCGCTAGATTTGTAAAGAATCATCCCTAGATTCTCGTGGTGGTGTCCGATCCTCAATTTGGCTTAAAATTTAAGAAAAATTGAGATAAGAATGAGAATTTGGCTTACCCTAGTAGATATGCCCACGTTACTCCTACGATAAATCCTCTTTAGTAGATATGTCGGTGGCAAAGAATGGAGTTTGGTGGTATTCTCGGATTTTCAATTGGACGAGAATCCACCACGATATCATAGAAAGAAGAGGAGCGGAGAACGTGAGCTGTGACAATTTTTTTTTTTTATTCTTTCTTTATTTCCCTTCTTTTGTTTTGCAGCATGTGAAGGAGTTTTTTTTTTTTTCTCCTTCTATTCTCTTCCTGCTTCTCCAGGAAACTTAAACAATAAGTTTTCCTTTTTCTTTTTCTTTTTTTTTTTTCTTTCCTTTATCCATTAACTTTCCTTTATCCTTTAAACTTTACTTTATTATATACTTATATATACTTATAAATATATATATACTCTAACATATATACTTTTATATATACATATATATATATATATATCCAAAATTCTCAAATTTCTTAATTTAATTAATTTTCTTAATAATAATAATAATAATTTTTTGATTATTTTTTTTTTTGGGTCGTTACATTTCCCCCTCCTTAAAAGAATTTCGTTCTCGAAATTCACTAATAAATTATAGAATAACAAATTAGTTTAACAATTAAATCCTCAATTGAAACATCAAACAACCAACTTATCCCCAAAATCAACTTAACCTTCAAGTTCTAATTCTGAGTTCCAGTCTCTCTGCTCAGAAACATCACCATCAACGGAATTACCATGGTTTTCTAAAACTGACCGGATTCAGAAACTCACAGAAGTCCATCAAGGGATTTCTGTCTCTAAGCTACGAAACAAAACTCAAAATCTCCTATCAACATCCTAATCTACCCATTCCTATTCTAATCCTTATTCGTACCTATACTCTGGTATTAATCAATCCTAAAGTCTGCAGAATCTATAACCTAATGCTCTGATACCACAATGTGACGCCCCGAAACCCGCCAAGTGGCGCCCGAGTGCCACATGTTCCAAAAACCTGCATCTGATACCATAATTAACATGCATGCAGTGGAACATAAATAAATAACCTCAAATAAATATCAGAGTTCTATATAACAACCCAAAAACAAACACTACAACATCCAGATATCTATATCCACATCCAGCATTTAAAACATAACCCAGTACAAATATATCTATACATATATCATCAATAACAACTGAGAAAATGTACCATTAATAACATCCCTAACATCTAATATCATACACACATCCAATATGCACAAGTACATAATTTTTATGCAGGTGAAAGTCCCCAAGGATAGCGGAGATTACTCGGCCCATACAAGTAGCTTCCCTCTGCTTTGGTACTAAAAACTATCTACCAGAACACTCACCTTACTCAATAAGCCCTCACGTGAAGTATTACCTCGCCGCCAGTACACACATCTTTATTCTTTTAAAGGCGAAGGTTTCTGAGGATCGGGATGTCTATCCGCCCATACAAGTAGCGTCCCTTTGCACTGATACCAAAAAACTACCTAGCAGAGCACTCTCCTTTCTCAGCAAACCCCTGGTGGTATGTTTACCTAGCCGCATGCACACACATGCATTCACAATATGTTATTCCATTACTATTATGTTTTAATTAAATTCACATGCACAACACATCCACACAAGAATCACGCAACTTATACTTCATTTTCTAACGTCCTCAGTATGTGGCCCACACAGAGCAACTGCGTACATGTCAGTACGTGGGTCACACAAGCACCTACGTACTTCTTATACACGAGGCTCACGTAGGCACCATTACCCACACAGGGTACATAACATGGCCCACATAGGCACCATTATCCACACAGGATATAATGTGTCCCACACAAGCACCACTACCCACACAAGGTTCATAACATGGCCCACATAGGCGCCATTATCCACACAAGATATAACGTGACCCACACAGGCACCACTACCCACACAACGTACATAACATGGCCCACACAGGCGCCATTATCCACACAGGATATAACGTGGCCCACACAGGCACCACTCCAGCTTTCGCAACACGTGGCCCACACCGACACCACTATTCACCAGTATCCAATCCCCATGACCTACCCGTCGTACATTAGTAGAACAAATTCCTCGACCTGCCATTGTCCTACCCCATATAAATGATAGTATGACGAGCTCCTCAACCTGCCAACATCATATCATGATTTATATCTAGGCAATATAACAACCTCCTCTTACTAATGTTATATTGAGATGCATATGAATAACCACACCAATTAGTCCACACAGACGCATCAATGCATTTTCACACAGGAATCCAACAGATCAATTCATTTCCCACACAGTATCCTAACAGATCAATACATTTCTACATAGGAGTCAGACATAACAATTCATTCATCATGTCATAATCATTCCAAACACCCCTCATGTAAGCCCAAATACCAAATAAATTCATATTCAATTTATTAGAAAGTAATTGTTCTCATGCCACACGATTTTAATATCATAAGCAATTATCCCCAAATATAACTTTAAACCAAAGTCATCATTTTTCCAATAATCAGGCTATTCCGAAAATCATATAGATAAATAATAAATTTCATATGCTCGTAAATAACTGATTCACCTTAATAAAATACTTATATAATTTTATTCCCCCTTACTTGATTCCCTGAACCACGCCTGCAGGGCTCCCAAGATTTTACTCGCAACGCTCACCCGAACCCTAATACAATCATATCAACCCCAATAAAATATTATTTTAACATTTCTTAATTTACAATAATTAAATACCAATTAATTTTTAAATAACTCATTTATCCTAGTTTTGGGGCTATTTCCACAACGACCCCACGAGAAATTGCTCCACTAGATTTGTAAAAAATCATCCATAGATTCTCGTGGTGGTGTCCTGTAACATCCCGACCCCGAAGGGCCTAGGATATTAACTTTTTACTACTAATTTACAGCGGAAGTAAAATAAACTTAATTTTTATTAAACCAGAACACTAATTATCCATATTACAATCATTTATTTCAAAAGAAGAAAAATTACACAAGTATAAATATCTAACATCATACTAATATTTCTAAACAAATCTTTATTTTTCTATCCCCACCCGCATACTTGCTAAGCCTGATTTGCAACATACTCTTCAGAGTTATCTGAAATAAAAATATGATTGGAGTGAGATGACGCTCAGTAAGTAAATAAGATTATTATTAGTGTGTGGCCAAAATGAGCTTTTTAAAAATTTCTTAAAACAATATTTAATACTATAACTTCAAATTTTCTTTTAGAATAAATATAAATTTAAAAATTTCTACATAAAACTTTTGTCATCAATTACAACAGTAAAATTTTATAATTATATACTATAACTGTTAAATTAAACTTTTAACTTTAAAATTGTAAAAATATTTAATGATAAATATACATATATTTTTCCTTATACGTTTTCCTTAAATCGTCATTTAAGCATCAAAATGATCATTTTCACGTAAACTTACTTTTTTCCTTCAAATCATCAGTAACTTTACACACGTAATTAAATATGTATAAATATATATTATAAAAACCACCCTTAGGCATGTTTGTCGTAAGTCATGATTACCCCCATGACTAGGTTGTGCGGTCCGAAGACTGGACTTAGCTGGCTGGCCGACCAAACTAAATCAACGTACGTAAACTTTAAGTGAGATTTTCCTTATTAAGTCCTGGTCCGGAACCAGGTGTGCACTCAGGACAAATCCACTAACATAAATAACCACTCTGTAAACAGTGTGGGTGCACTCTGATCCATATAAACTTTAAGCTGCAGGACCGAGCATCTGTAATTTTGAACTTTCGTTACCATAAGGGGTTTTAAAATCATCTTATTATAATTTATGCAATTTAAAATAATATCGTGAAAATCTCATCTTTACTCATATTTTCATAACAATGTAACGTAAAAATAAACTCATGACACACAATTTTTGTGTTAAAAATATATATATAACTTCATTTTTGAATTGAAATAAATGCTGAAAATTTACTCGAGGGGATTAGAACATTTCTTAACCCAAAAATAGATGCAAGTATATTAAAAATAGAATTGGTATAATTAAATACGCGTAAAAATAAACTCATGGAAATTTTGTGGAACTAATTAACATAATTGAAATTTACTTATAAAATAAACTCGGGTATGAATTTTAAATAAAAAAAAAAAAAAAACTAACATAATCAAAATTTACTTACCTTCTTTCTTACGAACATTGTAACTATCTTTAAGAAATGAGATCGGAAAGAGTGGGTGATTAAAAATTTATTTAAAAATTCTCTCTTCACCACAAATTCTTTCACTCACTAATCCTGCTCTTCCTTGGAAAATTGTTGTGAAAAATGAAGGTTGAGAGCTCCCTATTTATAGGAAAATTTTGGAGAAAAAGTGGAATTTATAAAAGTGTGGGGAGATGGGTGAAATTATAATTTTTTTAAAATTAAAAAATGGGTAAGGGATGGGCAAGGTATGGGTTGAGTATGGGATGGGGATGGAGGCCATGTGGGAGTGCTTGCCACCATTCCCATTAAATAAATTTTTAATTAACGACTTACCTAATTAATTAATCAATTAGTTAATTAATTATTTTATTATTTTATTATTTTTCTTAATCATTATTATCATTATTATTATCATTGTTATTACTTTTAAACTATTTTTAGTATTTATTTATTTTATTATTTATTTTTGAACAAGAATTAAATTTAAATTTTGAAAACTCATGTGAGCCCCACATGGTCTTGTGAGTCCCACACAACTTCAAGACCCGAATGGATCTTACGTAACTTGAATAACTCTTATACGATTTTATGCATTCTACATAACTTTGAGACTCGTGTAAACCTCCATACGGTTTCGGGACTCATGTGAGCCCCACACAGTCTTGTGGGCCCGCATAGGATACCTATATTATTATTATTTTATCATATATTTCTACAAATTATATCAGTCAAAACATTATTTTATGTACTTATTTACGTATATAAACAGTGTCTTATGGCTCCGGGACTCATGTGGTCCCCACATAGTCTTGTGGGCCCCACATATGATACCTATATTATTATCATCTTATTATGTATTTCTACAAATTATGTCTATCAAAACACTATTTTATGTATATATACTTATTTACGTGTACAAACAGTGTCTATCCTGTTTATCCTATGAAATTCCATTTTGACTAGGCCGACCTCTAGGGAGCGACTGAGCCGCAATAGTCTCTGAGCACTCGCTTAGATAAGGTCTTTCTTAGGCATCAAACATGGAATCAAGGATCCTATAGAAAAACACTTCTATATTGATATTAACTCAATGACCATTTTTATTGTTTTATTATTATTGTGCTTTAATCATATATATATTTTTGGGTCATCACATGTCCGATCATCAATTTGGATTAAAATTTAAGAAAAATTGAGATAAGAATGAGAATTTGGCTTACCCTAAGAGATATGCTCACGTTACTCCTACGACAAATCCACTTTGGTAGATATGTCGGTGGCGGAGAATGGAGTTCGGTGATATTCTCGGATTTCCAATTGGGCAAGAATCCGCCGCAAAATCATAGAAAGAAGAGGAACGGAAAACGTGAGTTGAGAGAATTTTTTTTTTTTTTCTTTCCTTTATCCATTAACTTTGCTTTATCCTTTAAACTTTACTTTATTATATACTTATATATACTTGTATATAAATATATATACTTACATATATACTTTTATATATACATATATATATATATATCCAAAATCCTCAAATTTCTTAATTTAATTAATTTTCTTAATAATAATAATAATAATTATTATTATTATTATTATTTTTTAATTTTTTTTTTTTTTTGGGTCGTTACAGTCTGAGCATTCCCAATTAATCAAGTATGCAAATATTTAAGCCAAATAAGACACTCTCAGTAAATTAAATACTTGCATACAATCACCACGACATATCCCATTTAATCTTCAAAGCGTGTATGTGAAAATGATTAAGCAATGAAAATAAACATACACGTAAGACACATATCTCATTTAAATAAAGGGCATGTATGCAAAAGTAATGATAGCGATAAATGAACAAGCACACATGTGTGGAAATTAAAATGCGTGAATTTAAACGAGAGAGAGAGAGAGAGAGAGAGAGAGAGAAACACACAATATTTGTTATCGAGGTTCAGCCAAACTAATTTACGTCCCCGCCTTGGGCCCCCCCAAGGATTCCACTAACCCTGCTCACTTAAATCGGCGGAGCAGAAGCCATTACAACCTCTCCTTACGGGGCAAGGTAAACCCCAGTTCAATTACCAAGTTAAGCCCAACTGATCTCTCTTACGGGGCGATGACTCCCCAGTTCAATTTTCAGGTTGAACGGAACTAGTCTCTCTTACGGGGCAGAGACTCCCTAGTTCAATTAAGGGGCTAAATCCAACCGGTCTCACTTACGGGGCTGAGACTCCCCTGTTCAATTAACGGGATGAACCCGGCTAACTGATATAATTAAAAAAAATTGTACATATTAATATGCTTCTAAATACAAGCACGGATGTCCACATTAAAAGCTCAAATACATACACTCTAATATGATTTGAAATATGTTCAATAGAGTAAGGGTGTTTTTCAAAACAAATATGTCAATCTTTGAAGAAAGATATATCTAATAAAATGCTTCAAAGATTTGAACCCTAATAAAATACTCTCACAAAAATATTTTTCAAAGACGAACTAGAGAACCTAGGGCTTTTGGTCTTAAAAATATTTTTGCCAAAAAAGAAGATGTGTGATCTTTGATGTTGAGAAAAATATGTAATACACACTTCAAGGATCAAAATAAAATAAGTATTTCTCCAACAAAGATTAGCAATAAAAAGTATTTGGATAAATTAGGATTTATGCTCAAAAGTTGTTTTTGCAATGAAGATTAGTGAGCTTTTGAACACTAGCAATAAATGTGCAAGGTTCACAAGCCATAATAAGGTTTACTCCCAAAAATTATTTATTAAGAGAAATAATCTGGAGAAACCCTATGCAAACTCTCAAAAAGATTTTCAAACAAAGATTAAATGAGAGTATATGCCTTTGGATTCAAAAATAAATGCCCAAAATAAATTTCTTTCTTCAAGGTTAATTTTTCAAAGAAAGAGTGGAAAGATAGTTGGGAGAGTGTAAAACTTTAACCCCAAAAAGGTTTTTGAAATAGGAATTGAAATGGGGGAACTTTGATTAAAAAATATTTGAGAGAATTTTAGAACTAATCAAAGTTACTAATTAAACAAATGAAATGGGTATTTATAGTTTTTCTGAAAAAGTGACCATTGGGAACACATAGGTCATTTTGGAAAAAAATTAATGATGTTTAATTAAAATTAACCTCAGTTAAATGCAGTAAAAAATTGGCAACCTGAGAGGTTCGGTCGCCCAATGCTTAGAGTCAGTCGCTCGAACACTCACAATGGCCCAGAGGCAACTTTCTAGTTCGGTCGACCGCGGCCAATGGCCGGTTGGTTAAGCCAAGAGATTTCCTAGGGTTTCGTGGTTTTGGTCGCCCAATGAAGAGTTTGGTTTGCCGAGATGGTATGTTTGGTCGACCGAGGGTATTTTGAATTGATAGTTCAGTTGGCTAGGGCAGGTAGAAAAAGTCAGTTTTAAGGTTTGGTCGACCGTGAAAGATTAGTTCAAATCTAACGTCGGTCGACCTTATTTGACCCTAAAGTTATATTAAAACTTTTGTAAGATTTTATCTTTTTATGAAAAGATTTGTATGAAGTGTAAGTGCTCTAAGGTCAGTCTACGATCATCTGAGCATTCAATTCGTATCATGTAGATGCATGCATTATTACAGACTAAAGATAAAAATTAAATGCAATACAATTCAAAACATGTCTTCTTCTTTTTGCTCTTCTCTTCATGGAATACACCAGTATGATGTGAGTTTTAAGTCGTTTCTGGCTTTCATCTTCCTCTTTTATGTGTGCATTCTGAATTGTAAACCTGTTCAAAACACTAGGCATGCACATGAAACACTTGTGTTTGTCAATATCAAAACAAAGATCCGACTCAAAAAGCCAACAACATCCCATCTAAAACAAACCTACAACCTAGATTGAAACCAACCCCAAGCCCACACCAAAACCAACCTATAGCTCAACAAGAACCCAAACCCATAAGCCTAACAAGGACCTAAACCCAAAAGCCCAATTGAAACCAAACCCATAGCCCATACTGAAACCAACCCCAAGCCCACACTGAAACCAACCAGAAGCCCAATAAGAACCCAAACCCAAAAGCCCAACTGAAACCAACCTAGAAGCCCAACAAGAATCCAAACCCATAAGCCCAACAAGAACCAAAAACCAGAAGCCCAACACGAACCAAAACCCAGAGGCCTAACAATTTTAAAAATGAACCAAGCCCATAACCCACTGTTTTCCTTTTGAATACCTAGAGGCCCATTCATTTTATTTTTTTTACTCCCACATCCCAAATCTTTTTAAGACAAAATTGGGTATGTGGCACATGCTAAAAATAAAAAAGATCCAACCCTATTTTTTTAAAGCACCTAAGGCCAACATTTTTTTCAAATACCCAAAGTCCAATTTTTTACAAAGCCCACCCCTTTTAAAACAAAGACCCAAGCTCTATGACCCAAACAAAACCCATGCCCAGGTCAAGCCCACATGTACACAACACGGTCCACAAGCCCATCTCCCAAACTATTCAGACAACCAACCCAGTATGAAGGGGAAGAATCTCCTATCTCCAATATAGGAAGGGGAAGAATTGGCATAAATGAGTGACTTAATGTCCCTTATATTAGGAAAAAGGAAGGTTCTTCTCAAACTTGCATCTGGAAAACTCATTTCACTACCAAATGTGCTCTATATCCCTCACATTAGAGTGAATCTTGTCTCTTATATCACTTTTAGGAAAGTCAAAGTGAAAGTGTCTTGAGTTTGACAATTTTTTACTAAATAAGAATAATGTATTTGTGTGTAAAAAGTACTAGTCAAGGTCTTTTTGTTCTAAATGTACATTAAGTTCCATCTACTTCTTCTGCTTGATTGATTTTTTAATTTGTTGCATGCTATATTAGGACATAATAGTGTATCTTACTTTTAAAAAAATAACTAAATAAAATAGTTTTTTTATGATTCTAATTTAGAAAAGTTTGAAATTTGTCTTAAATCTAAATATATTATAAAGAGGTGTACATCCATAAATAGAGAAATTAAAATGTTGCATTTAAACCACATAGATTTAGGTGATCTAAAAAACTTAATGACTAGAGGAAGAAAGAGATATTATATAACATTTTTTGATGATTACTCTAGATATACTAAAATATACCTCTTAAGGAACAAGGATGAATTTGTTGAAATGTTGATAAAATATAAGAATGAAGTTAAAAATCAACTAAATAAGGAAATTAAAAGACTTAGATCTTATCGCAAAGGGAAATATGAGTCTAGACCTTTTAATGAATTTTGTGGGAAGAAAGGAATAATACATAAGGCTACACATCTCTACTCGCTTGAATATAATGGAATTGTAGAAAGAAAGAAAGAAACTTTAAAAGAAATGATGAACTCTATGCTAATAAATTTAGGAGCACCAAACAACTTGTGAGTGGAAGCAATATTGTCTACATTCACATTTAAAACAACATACCTTATAAGAAAACAAGAAAAATACCTTATGAGCTTTAGAAAGGTTATAATCCTGACCTAAAATATTTTGAAGTTTAGGGGTGTTTGACTCACTACAAAAAATGCTCTTTTAGTGACATAAGTATTGGTGACTAATCAAAAATCGTCATTAATGCTGCATTTATAGTGACAGAAAAAAAAAATCATCACCAATAGTTTTAGTATTAGTGGTGAAAAAGCATTTCGTCACCAATAAAGACACAGTAGTGACGAATCTGCATTCGTCACTAAAAGAGTTGTTTCTCGAGCTAAGCATGGCTCCAGTATATTAGTAACGCTTTTTCAAAGAATAGTAATGAATTTGTCTTGTCACTATTAACTTTTTGTGACGAATTCTTGTTGGTCACTACTAATATTTTTAGTGACGATCTTTTTCCATCACTAATAATTTAAATTATTTTAAAGTAACAAAAATTTTGGCGAATTCCTTTTAGTGACGGTTTAAAATGCCACTAAAACTCTCTCTGAAAATTTGTTAGTGATGAATATTGAATCGTCACTACAAAATGATTTTAATGAAGAATGTAAAATCGTTGCTAATAGTTCCAAGTATTTATCCCCAATTTATCCATGTAGTATTTTAATCTCAGGCTTTGTAGTGACGATCTTTGTTCAATCACTATAAATTAACTTAATTTTTTTTAAAAAAATTCATAATTAAAAAGCAGTAATGACGGTTCCAAATCGTCACTACTGGGTAAAAAACTAAGGTGTAGTCCCAAGAGGGGGGGTAAATTGGGTTTATAAAATTTTTCTTTTAATTCCTTTTATAAATTCCCAACTTATTTTATATTTAGCAATCACTCAAGAATAATTAGATATTCAATGCTTGTATAGGTCAATCACAAATCACACTCAATTAATGAATTGATTTAATATCAACACAAAGTAATGATTCTTAATGAAAATCAACCAATTGATTTACCAAACACAAGTTAATCTATGAACTGTAGCACTATCAAGATTTGATGATTAAATAAAAAATTTTGAATATGAATGCTTGCAGAGATTAAGCCCTGTATTAATGAAATTGGTCTTTCAAGATGATAAGTAATATAACATCCAACATTTTTTCCAAAATTCAGAATTCAAATAAACCTTTAGCTAATAGGTTTTGGGTATTAACCAATCAACGTACTTCCCTATGGTTTCCGCAATTTATAATAATCAACCAATGTACTTTCTTTTGGTTTCCCGCAAGTCCTAAAAATAACTTAATCTTTAGTTTATTTAAAGTCAAATCTACGTAGTATTTATGATCAAGAAATTTAAATCAACCACACAATTAATAAGTATGCAGGAAATTAAAGAGTAAGGGAAAGAGAGTGAGACCGAGTTTTTTATGAGGTTCGGCTTATACCCAGCCTACGTCCTCGCCTTAGGCAACAACCTAAGGATTCCACTAACACGTTCCTTTACGGGTGAAACACATCGTTACAATCCCTCCTACAATAGGGTGGGGCTCCCTCTCCAAGCGATACCCCACACTTGGTTACAACAATCCAATAGCACTGAACCTTCAAGAAACAAGAAACAAGAAGAAGAGTTTGTGTATAAGAATCACTCTCAGATAGAGCAAGTTAGTACAAGTGTAAGCACAAACTATACTTCAACATAAATCTCAATATAATGAAATTGAAGTTCAATGTAAATCTGTCATCGCTATAATCTTTCTATGATTGAAAGATTCAGACTTGATGCTCAATTTCGGATCAGTAAAAACTCAATTGAAAGATCAACAAGATGCGAGCAAGATAGCCTTGAGAATATAGAGCACTTGAGAGTATGTTGATTGCTAAAAATATTTCTTGTAATAAAAAACTTTGCCTTGGGGGCTATATATAGAGTTTAAAAAATGTATTTCTTGTTCCCTAAGTTTACTTGGAGTGTTTCTCAAGTTTACACGAAGTTTGGATTCAAGAAACCATTTTTTGAAACTTTCCCATATTGTAATTTTTTAAAAACTCTCGAATGGTAGTCGCCTGTCTTACAGGGTCAGGCGCTTGTCTCAATTTAATTTTAAAAGTCAATGTACTGGCAGGGTCCTGTCCAAATGAGGTCAATCACCTCAGTTGACATGGCAAGCGCCTGTCTGGCTATGCTGAGGCGCCTGTCACCATTCTATTTGCCAATCTTAAAAACATAAAAAGGTTAGTTGCCTGTGGGTTTTAGGTCAAGTGCCTGAGCATTTTAAAACACTTTTTTTTTTAAGATTTTTATTTTAAAAACTCTTTTCTCTTGGAACCTTTATAATATATAACTTTAGAAATTATATTTCAAGGTCTTTAAAAAAATGGTTTCTAGGTCTTTGATTATCCCTAAAGAGTTTCAATGCATTTATATTAATTTTTACTTGAAGTACTTACAAAAAACTTCCCTAAGACTCTAAATCCTTTAATTCTTGAAGTCTTCATGTATGTCCTTGATTTGAGTCTATCTTGTCTTGAGCTTCAACATTCTTTGAGGTTCCATGATATTTGTCAAACTTTGAGGTTCCATGATATTTGTCAAACTTTGAGCTTTGTCACCCTTTGATTTGAGTGTTGCTTGAATCACTTGTTTGTATGTTTTAATTGTTCTCTTGTGATTACTTGATCTTGAGCTTTCTAATATTTGATTCCTAAAACATTACAACTTTGAAACATTCTAAATTCTCTTAATTTGTTATCATCAAAATAAAAGTCGTAAGCCTTGTTAGGCCAACACTGAGTATTTTTAGCGACGATTTTGTTTCCATTATTATTACTTAACTTTAATTTTTATTTTTATTTTTTCAAATTCATAGTTAAAATGTATTAGTTGCGATTTTTTAAATCGTCACTAAAAATCTTCCCCAAATATCCCCATCCCCTCCCCACAAAATCCCGTGCATCCTAAATCCCCAATTCCCCCTTGCGCTCCTCCTCCTACTTCTACATGTGATTCGCTAGAGAGCTGCCCACCGCCACCACATGGTCGCTACTAGCCAGCCGATTGCCGCCAACAACAGCCCCAGCCGCTTGCCGCTTGCCGCCCGCCGCCCAACTGCTTGCCCCCTGTCATAACCCAACCACTCGACATTTTTAGTTACTGTTGAGTAAAATGTGGAGATAAATTATTTTCATTTTGGTTTGGCATTTAAGTTTATCCTTGACTAAAGGGGTAAGCTCTTACCTGCTACTAAAATGTGCAAGCTAGGTCAGTGTAGTCACTGAGCTTTTAATTGAGATAATTTAACTAATAATATGACCAAATTAATCCACATTGGGTTATGCCATACATATACCTATTGCTGCCAATGGTGGAGAGTGTGGGCTGTTGCTTCCAATCCAACTCAACCAAAAGTATAATGACCTATATTTATTTTTGCTTAATCTTATGACATTTTAATAAAAGTGGAGTCAAATTTTAAATATGAGGAGATTTTGTAAAGCTAGGTTATGACTATTCAATATCACAGGCAGCTTCTATGTTATGGTTTCTCGACATATTGGTACGCAGTACCTGAGCAAGTATGTTATGATGTGGATCTGTTCCAGCATGACCAAACCAAGCATTAAAAGACTTGAGCTCCCCATCACCAGCAGAACAGTAGAAGGAGTAAAAATTTCCTTTTGCAGCTCTTGTATCTGCAATTTAGATAGAAAAATAGTAATTTAAATGCTGCATTAAAATGTCCTAAGGCTGCATAATCACTTCCAAATGTGTTCTAGCCTACAGCCAAAATAGCCAAAATAGAAAGATTTTTACTTTGTTTGACTTATACATAGAGGGCAAGAAAGCATACGTTCTAGTCAATGAGGCTATTTTGAGGAGCTAAAACCAAATAGATTTGGGATGATTTTATTCAAATAATATGTTTGAGACAATTTTTGAAGAATAAGAACAATTACTCTGCTGAGATAAAGCATGATTTCTACAAATAGCTAGTGATTCTTTTGAATGAGCTATATGTTTTAAATCCTGAATGATTCTTCAAATGAATAATGATTGTTTCTATTGTTATTTTATTTTTTTGGAAATTATAATTATGAAGAAATTGAATATTTTGAACAAAGGAAAAAATGTTAGGGACATTGTACCTTGTTTTTAAATAAGGCTTCTATTTGATAAATGAAAGAATGTTCCTGAATGGTTTGAAATGTAAAAATGGATTTTCTTCTTATATTTGGATAGTGTATGTTCTATTTATAATAAGGTTTTCATCAAAGCATTCATTCATTATATGCATGTGTTCATTGAAACTTAGACTCATTCAAGAATCGTTACTATACATTCATGTCTTACTGTAAATGTCAAACAAATCAAATACTAGATTAATAATCAATTGAACATGTTAATTTTTTTTTTTCATTTACAATTAGTGATATTAGTATTTTAACCATTCTTGAATTGTAGGAATGTATATTTACATTGTTGTCATTGTTCATGCTTTATTCATTCTCATTACATATTTGGATATCATCTCTGCTTATGTTCTTTGGATGCATAGTGGGGTGTCATGACAAATTGTTAGTGAAAAACTAACAACATGTTTACTTTCTCCATCTCATAGTGGAGAACTATGGGGAGATGCTGTTAAAATTTAAAATAGGATCCTTACCATTTAGAGAGAAAAAAAAAAAAAAAGGTGGTTGATTTTAGGATTCACGATGCATGCCTCATAAAAAATATGAAATATAGTCAAAATTATTTATTTGAACATGCTATAGGCTAATGAACATGAATAAGAGTTGGATGAAGGCTTGGGGTAGATTTCTGCCAGAATATGTAAAAGGAGTACATGATTTCATAGAGTTTGCGTGTCCTCATGCTAACAAATCCATTAAAATAATGTGCCCCTGTAAGAAAATCAAAAACATAACATTTCAACACATTGATTTGGTTGGAAAACATTTATTAGACTATGGAATGGACAAAAGCTACACAATATATGGGTGTTTCCCGATGAAGATTATAAAATTCTGAGCAATGATAAAGATGAAGATGAGGGGTTCAATATAGGAGGTGGTGATACATGTTCGGATGGATTAATAAAAATGTTAGGTGACTTGCAAAGGGGAATGCAATGGACACTGAGGACGGCAATGTATCGCAGATTGCTCTTGAATCTAGTTTTTCAATAAGTAGCATACCTTGTGATCCTAATCAATTAAATCAACTTGGTAAACCACTTGCTAATCTTGTAAGAGATGCACAGGTGCCACTTTATCCAAATTGTAAAAATTTCTCAAAATTCGAGCGCTTGATAAAGTTGCTTCATTCAATAATAATACATTGCCAAACTCAGAGTGCATTCAACACGAATTTGAGGCTAATTAAGGCGGAATTGTATAATGGTGAAACACTTCCAAAGTACTTGTGAGGAATGGCATAATCTCAGTAGAAGGTGAATTGGATTTTTAAAACTTTTTGCTAAATAATTTTGTTGATTCGCCACAAATATCCCAATGAAAATTTAAGGTGTGTATGTAAATCAATCACAGCAATATATAAACAAGCATACACATGTGGAAATATAAATGAGTGTAGTGAGAGAGAAAGCAAACATGACAATTTTTAACGAGGTTCAACTATCCCCGCCTACATTCTCGCCTCAAGCAACCCATTTGAGGATTTCCTTTAACCACTCCTTAAACAAGGCGGAGCCATCTTATACACACTCCTTTAATAGGCTGGAGCCCCCCTCTCCAAGTGATACCCCATGCTTGGTCCACTCCTTCTAGGGTGAGCCACCTCTCCAAGTGATGTACCCTCACTTGGTACGGTTCACAATCCAAGCTTCAAAGGCAATGATTTGAAAAATAAATTTGCATATAATTAAAGTGTTTCTCAAAAGCTAATTTGTACAATTGAAAAACTATATGCACTCTCAAATGATTTCAAATATGAAGCTCAGTATAATTAGGGTTTTCCTTTCAAAGATATTTTGCAATAAGAATGAGAGTATGGAAAATGATTTTTCTCAAATGACCTTTTAAATATCAGATAGTGAGAATCCTCTCAAGCAAGTATATATAAATGAATATATGCTCAAAGCTCTCTTGAATGACTGAAATATTCTCTCCAAAGATATTTTTCAAGACAAGAATAGGAGAATGCTAGGGTTTTGCTCTCCAAATGATTTTTGCAAAATTGACCTTTAATATACAAGATTAAGAAGCTTTTCAAGTAAGATATATAAGTTGAATATATGCTCAAAGCTTTCTTATATTACTCAAAATATTTTCTCCAAAAAAGGATTTTCAAAATGAAATGAGGAGAAAATGAATTTGATGCTCAAATGAGTATAAAATAGAAACAATAATCAAAGGATGATCAAATATATTTTCAATATTAATTTCTAACTTTCTCCAAGTTAATTGGCAAGGTATTTATAGGCAAAACCAAGTTATAGTCGTTATATGGTTGTTGGGGAATAAAGAAATAATTTATTTTAAAACATCTAATCATTGGGAGCTTAAAATTAGCCTAAACCCGAGAGGTTTGGTCGACTGACCCAAGGTCCGGTCAATTGGCCGAAGGGCGAAATCCCTTTTAGTGTGGTTCGGTCTACCGGGCCAATGATTCGGTCTGCCGTATCATCTTTCATATGAAGTCCGGTCGATTGGGCTTTAGAGTCCACTCGATTGTGCCCTTTATACTTGGCCTAGTCTTTTTTCCGTTCGACCAGGCTGAACCATCCGGTCAACTGACCCCTATATAAATTTGATTTTTGCTTTTTTTTTTTTTGTTTTCAAAAAAACTTCAAACCTTTTGTGATTGATTAACCTTGAGTATAAAAGGTATTTTTGAAATTCTTGGGTTTCGTAAGGTCAATCTATGGTCGGTGATGAGCTTTAGTTAAAATCAAATTAAATGCATGCACAATTGAAACTTAATTACAATTACAACTGAAAAATAAACAAGTCTTCAAACTTCGCTCTTCTGAAGATCATGGAATACGCCAATTGATGTGTTTGATTGAGTACTTCTTGGCTTCCATTTTGCATCAATCACTTGTGCTAACATAAACCTATTCATACACTTAACACACAAGTGAAATAATGTGCTTTGTCATAATTAAAATGGGATAGGACTCAAAAAGTTAACAACCTCCCCCTTTTTCATGATGAGAAATATAGGAGCAAAATTGGGTTGGCCTGAAAAGGCTCCCCCTTACAATATGCATAATTTCAAAATAATATTCAATATTATTCAAGCATATTCATAATGAAGACTTCAGAATTTTTCAAGTTGAAAATTTAAGTTTAGTTTGGTTCAATGTGCATTTTATATTGAAGCTGCCTTTGAAAAAAAAAATATTCAATTAAACATAACATTACATGATACATGAATGATTTCTTTTTTGCAAAAAGTATTATGTCTATCATTTTCCTATTGTGAATAACAAAAGGGTAGGAGGCAGACAACTGCCGCTGTTGTTACCTGCTCCATCCTTATGATTATTTTCTATTTTGCGAAAAGGACAGGAGGATATCAATTGTTTCTATTTTTGCAAAAGGACAAGAGGATATCAATTGTAAAAGAAAGAATTAAGAATTTTACTCATAAATCTTATCCCCCTTTTGTCATCAGCAAAAGGGCTAAAAATAATTTCTCCTTTGTTAAGAAGATCATTTAAACAACATAACCCTTAAGTTTTAGAAATTTCATGACAGAAATTGAGTTTTAGAAAATTACAAATAGTACATGTCATGAGTGCCTTTAAGTATACAACGTGCAGCAAGAGATAAGATATATCTAATATAAGTTCATTTCTTGTTATTGCATTTTGTAAAATAATTTCCCTTTATAATATCATTGGTAAGTACTAGGGACTAAGCTTGCTATATAATAATTTTAACACTAAGGTCAAGCAAGTTTAAACTTTTTTGGAAAGTATTTAAATATTTATCAAGTCAAAATTCATACTTCAACCAGAAATAGCAACCATATAGATCCTAAAGACATCATAAAATTTAATGCAAGATCATATAGCTAAGCCTAGAACAAATGTGCCCAAGCAACATAGTTCCACCTAAGATTTACTGTGGTCAAGAAAATCATTATGCGTAAACATGCATATCATAGTAAGCTTTTAAAAGAAATCTAAGTCAAAGGATGCGTGAGTGAAAAATATAGAATTTTTAATTTCAAAAGCTCCCTCTTTTGATTTGAATACGAGCTTAGATGCAATTAATCACTTATACTGTTACCATTTTTGAGAATTCATTAAGTGATAAACAGTATAAGCAACAATTTAATTTTATTTAACAATTCTACTAGATATTTGTTAAGTCATTTGTATCCAAACAGTAAAATTATTTTTATAGAACACACATGCACCAGAAATTGCTAACATTAAGTCATGTGCATTGTTCATATACCCCAAGAACAATCCATATCCAAATATAGATTCATAAGAACAAGATATGAAGTTCAAAGTATTATGAAGAGTCTTAGGACTCAAAAACAAAAACAATAATGAAATGATGTTCTTGAGACCATAAGATGATTAAATTAAAGCTTTTTCTCTAAGAATAGAGCTCAGCTTCCTTGTATTCGCATTCACACATAAAAGCATGTTTAGACAAGGATGAAGTTCATTTATCAAATCATGCATCATACATTCATCTTCAAAAATTTTAGCATGTAGTATATTATATACATTTAGCATACATTCACTGCATATTGCATTTCAACTAGCATACGATAGCCAATCAAGGATATTCTCAATAATTATGCAATAATTGTGCAGTTGGGGTTCAACATGAAAAAGACACAACTCAAAAGATTCAATGAGTGAGAAATAAAAACTTCCCCGGTGTCATGTATTTGCATAGTTTGTGGACTTTAATCAAGGCATGTGATATTGATTTTAAAACAGGATGATTAACCATTTAGGTCCAAAATGGTGTTTAGAATATAACGCTTAGACCAAATGGTGTCCATGAACTGGATTTTCCTAGGATCAGAGAATATGCTCTTAATTTAGAGTGTTTAGGAAAATTCAAATAATTTTGACCCTACTATGATTATGCGAGTTTTTAATTTAGCATATAGTGTTTAGAATTAAACATGCACCAATCTATTCAATCATGCATTTTCTATCACAACAATATTTAAAGTCCAACAAGAATGAAATAGATTTCAAGACATCATCATTTAGCTTGTAATAACTATGTCGTAATCTGTATATCATTTACTATGCAGCATGCAAATGATCTATTTAACATGCATCAGCTATAAATATTCAACAGTGACCATGTCCAAGCAACAAACTACATCCAGTATGCAGAAGCTATCTTATACCATTAAATCGGCATGCAATAGGCAGTAGCCATTATGCATTTAGCAATCATCATGCAATAGCAATAATCAATAAAGGCACAATCATGCATGAAATTAATGTGAGCATAAAGCCTATATTGGTTCTACATAAGTCCTGTTAAAATATTAGGATTCCAAGTGAGGCTAATGTATTGTTGACTGTGAAATTCTTAGTTTTCACGTAGGATGAAATTCATTTGAGCATTTAGAACTCAGAATAATACATAATAGCACTTGAATTTATCATGCATTATCCTAGTCAACTTAAGCAGCATGCAATTCACAAAGATCTGCATCAGCCATGTAGATGGTGTAGCATATAATCTAGTATAGCTCAATATCAGATCACGCTATAATCAAGAGGTAAACCATCCATCAAATAATATAAGCATTAAGAAAAAATGTATAGTAGGTGTTCAATGCACAGTATTTAAAAGACAAAATCATAAAACAAGGTTAAGAACTGATTGTTTATGATTATAGACCCAAAGATGGTTCAAATTTCCACTGGTTGGTTGACTGGGGATTCTTTCGATCGACTAGAGTGCAAAAAGAAAGATCTGATCGATTGAGGGGACTAGATAGCCTATGAAGGCCAGAAAGTTCTGGTAGACTGGCCTCTAGTTTGGTCAATTGGACTCTGCATAAGACTGTGCCCTAAGAGGATCCGGTTGACTGGCTTTATGGCCTAGTCGAATGGGCTTCCAAATTTTGATATTTTGCCCCCTTTTCACTCCTTTCTTCGTTTAACTCATTAGCCAAGAGTACCATTGATTTACATTAAGGTCGTCGACCGGGCTTCCAAATTTTGATATTTTGCCCCTTTTTCACTTCTTTCTTCATTTAAATCATTAGCCAAGAGTACCATTGATTTACATTTGGCTTTTTATGCTTAGATTAAATTGTCCAAATTGTTCAATTAACATCCCTTCAATGAAATAATCCTACTTTTTCCTTTTTGCATTATGTGAAGGGCACAATTTAGTTCTAAAACCTAAGATCTAAGGTGGGAACAATGGGGCTTGTTTTGGTACCCATTTTTCTTTGAGCCTTTGCGGGTTAGAACCCGACGTTTCTTTGGCTCTCCAGATTTGTTTGATTTTCACACCTTTCCTTTTGAATGGGCAATAGAATTTAATATGGTCCTTCTTTTTTCATAAGAAGCACGTGGTGTGAGCATAAGCACCGGAGGAGGTACTAGCATAGTATTTTGAGGCTTTTACAAAGTAACCCATGTAGAGATCCTCTTTCTTCTTATTTTCAGTACCATTAAATCCTATGCTTTCCTTGTCCAAGGTTATCTTCTGTGAGCCTATGAGCTTATCAAGAATTTTTTTTGCCCCTAGTAAATGTATAGATGATCTTGGATTGTTCCTCTATTTTATTTTCAAGGCTTAGTATTTTTGAATCTTTTATGCCTATACAATTTGCTTGTAATCTTACTAGCTTTTTGGCCATCTTGTGAATTTCCTTATCAAGCTTAGAAATATGAATATCCTTTTCATTTTTAATAGAAAATTGGGATCTTAGATTTTCCAGCTCTTTTATCATCTTTTCATTCTTGCTTTCTAATTTCTTGATTTTTATGTCTTTTTCTTTTTCAACAATAATTTTACATTTTAATTATTTTATAGATGCCTCATTCTTGTTTTTCAACAAAATATATCGTTTGTTTATTTTAACAAGAATCTTATGAGTCCTAATATATTCTTTTTGTAGTTCCTCATAAGTTGGCATGCTATCATCATCAGATTCATTACATGATTCACAACTAGATTTATCACAGTATATATCACAAGAATCATTGCATGAATTATTATATGAAGTACAAGAGGAGTGTACCTCTTCATCGATTAAAGCTATTAGGCAATGATTTTCTCCTTCTTGAACATTTGAGCTTGAAGCATCTGGAGTGGTGGTCTCCTTTTCCTTGGTCACTCCATATCTCTTATCAAGTTCTTTATATATTTCCTTTGCATTTTGACATGCCATAATTTCTTTAAAGATGTTAAGAGCATCTAAAGCACAATATAACATGTTCATGGCACTAGAGTTGATTTGCATTAAATTTAAATCATGCTCATTCATTTCATTTTCTAGTTTGGGAAACTCTACATTTTGAACAATTTTCATTGGGATATAGTTCCCTTGACCAATTACTTTCCAAGCCCTCCAATCAATAGTTTGAATAAAAATAATCATCCTTCGTTTCCAAGCGGTGTAATCTACACCATAAAACATTGGAGGCCTTGTAAAGGAACGACCCTCACAAAACTAAGATACACAAAAATAAGCCATGTGATCTTTAACAAAAATGTTTAAACTTTTTGTAACGAGACTCTAATACCAAATGTGAGGAATGGTGTAATCCCAAGAGGGGGATGATTTGGATTTTTAAAACTTTTGCTGAATAATTTTTCTGATTCACCACAAATATCCCAATCAAAATTTAAGGCGTGTATGTAAATCAATCACAACAATATATAAACAATCATACACGTGCGGAAATATAAATGAGTATAGAGAGAGAGAGAGAGAGAGAGAGAGAGAGAGAGAGAGAGAGAGCGAGCAAACATGACAATTTTTAACGAGGTTCGACTATCCCCGCCTACGTCCTCGCCTCAAGCAACCCGCTTGAGGATTTCCTTTAACCACTCCTTAGACAAGGCGGAGCCACCTTATACACACTCCTTCAATATGGTGAAGCCCCAATTTACACACTCCTTAAATAGGGTGGAGCCCCCCTCTCCAAGCGATACCCCACGCTTGGTCCACTCCTTCTAGGTAAAGTCGCCTCTCCAAGTGATGTACCCTCACTTGGCACGGTTCACAATCCGAACCACAGAGGTAATGATTTGAAAAATAAGTTTGTGGACAATTAAAGTGCTTCTCAAAAGCTAATTTGTAAAATTGAAAAACTATATACACTCTCAAATGATTTCAATTATGAAGCTCAGAAGAGTTAAGGTTTTCCTCTCAAAGATATTTTGCAAGAAGAATGAGAGTATGGAAAATGATCTTTCTCAAATGACCATTTAAATATCAAATAGTGTGAAGCCTTTCAAGCAAGTATATATAAATGAATATATGCTCAAAGCTCTCTAGAATAACCTAAAGATTTTCTCCAAAAATATTTTTCAAGAAAAGAATAGGAGAATGCTAGGGTTTTGCTCTCCAAATGATTTTTGCAAAATTGACCTTTAATATACAAGATTAAGAAGCTTTTCAAGCAAGATATATGAGTTGAATATATGCTCAAAGCTTTCTTGTATTACTCAAAATATTTTCTCCAAAAAAGGATTTTCAAAATGAAAGGAGGAGAAAATGAATTTGATGCTCAAATGAGTATAAAATATAAATAATAATCAAAGGACAATCAAATATATTTTCAATATGAATTTCTAACTTTCTCCAAGTTAATTGGCAAGATATTTATAGGCAAAACCAAGTTATAGTCGTTATATGGCCGTTGGCGAATAAATAAATAATTTATTTCAAAACATTTGATTGTTGGGAGCTCAAAATTAGCCTGAAACTAAGAGGTCTGAACAACAGACCTAAGGTCCAGTCAACCGGCCAAAGGGTGAAATCCCTTTTAGCGCGGTTCAATCTGCCAGGCCAATGATCCGGTCTGCCGGATCATCTCTCGTATGAAGTTCGGTCAACTAGGCTTGAGAGTCCAGTCGACTGTACCCTATATATTTGGCCTTGTCTTTTGTCCAGTCGACCGGGCTGAACCATCCAATCGACTAACCCCTATATAAATTTGATTTTTGCCTTTATTTTGTTTTCAAAAACACTTCAAACCTTTTGTGATTGATTAAATTTGAGTATAAAAGGTTTTTATGAAATTCTTGGGTTTCCTAAGGTCAATCTATGGTCGGTGATGAGCTTCAATTTAAATCAAATGAAGTACATGCAGAATAGAAACTTAATTACAATTACAACTAAAAAACAAACAATTCTTCAAGCTTCGCTCTTCTGAAGATCATGGAATACGTTAATTGATGTGTTCGATTGAGTACTTCTTGGCTTCCATTTTACATCGATCACTTGTGCTAACATAAACTTGTTCATACACTTAGCACACAAGTGCGATGTTGTGCTTTGTCATAATCAAAATGGGATAGGACTCAAAAAGTCAACATTATTTTTGTAAGGCAAAGACATACATGGGTGATTTAGGTCTCGGTTATACTACAATACATGCCTGTAGGTATGATTGTGTACTTTTTTATGGCGAATTTGAAAATACAAACGAGTTTCTAGAATGTGGTGAATTAAGGTATAAAACTAGTCAAAAGAAGGGTAAAAAGATCTCCCAAAAAATTTTACAGTATTTTCCATTGATATGGAGGCTTCAAAGATTATACATGTCCACAAAGATAGTTGCATATATGAGATGACATAAAGAGAAACGTCTTCAAGAGGAAAACTTGGGCCAAGTTTGGCAAAATGCATTTGTGGTTTTCAAGTGAACCTCCCAA
This sequence comes from Malania oleifera, assembly GCF_029873635.1. Lineage (NCBI taxonomy): Eukaryota > Viridiplantae > Streptophyta > Magnoliopsida > Santalales > Ximeniaceae > Malania > Malania oleifera. The sequence goes on along the minus strand of NC_080420.1, from coordinate 25,283,589 downwards.
CATCAGACTTGTTCTTGCTTCAGATGGTTTCAATCCTTTTAGTAACATAAACAACCCGAATAGCGTGTGGCCAGTTATAATGATGTCATACAATTTTCCACCTTGGTGATGTATGAAAGAACCCTTCATTTACATGTCTTTGCTTATTCCTAGACCAAAAGCACCTGGTAATGAGATTGATGTTTACCTGAGGCCGTTAATTGATGAGTTGAAAGAACTATAGGAAAATGGAGTGAAAACATTTGATGTGGAAACTAGGAAAACATTTCAGTTGCATTCTACATTTTTTTGGACAATTAATAATTTCCCTACTTATGGCAATCTATCAGGGGTGGAGCAAAAAATGATACTTTGCATGCCCAATGTGTAATAAAGATGGTGTGTTCTCATCTCGAACTCTTGATTTAATTGACCTTTCAGTTTGTTGACTTCTTCCCTGTTCTTTGAAGCTATTACAAGAGTAAATATATAAAAGATCCATTTTGTAGTCTAGGAAAATATACACAATGATCATGTTTATTTCTAATGTACTTGTGACCAACTATAAACTAATGAAATTGTTTGTACCACTGTCTTGAAGACTCTTTTAAACCATACAATGATTTTACTAGTTTGCATACCCAATTTTATTTTCCAGCAACCTTAAATCCATATGTCTAAGTCATATAGATTTCCTCTTTCAAATCACCATGTAAATATACTGTTTTTGCATCGAGCTGAACTAGTTCAGGATTAAATTGTGCTACCAAAGCCAAAAAAATTCAAATGGAAGAATGTTTAACAACTAGAGAAAAATACTTCACTATAATCAATACCTTCCTTCTATGTGTAGCTGTTAGCTACCAATCTAACTTTGAAGCGAACATTATTTGCATCTATGAATCCTTATTTCTTTGCATAAATCCATTTGCAACCAATTGCTTTCTTACCTTTGGGTAGCTGGGATAGCTCCCAAGTATGATTCTGATAAAGAGATTGCATTTCTTCATTCATCGCTCTTTTCCATTTGTCTAGTTCAGAGTTTCTCACTGCTTCCTTGAAAGTGCAAGGAACATCATCATTTACAACTGGAAGTGCATGGGCCACTATGTCAGCATACCGAGTAGGTTTTCAAACTTCTCTTCTTGGCCTTTAAGAAGCAATCGATTCTTGTTGCTTTGGAGATTCTTGGATTGAAATCTCCTCTTCTTATACACTGTTCTCCACTATAACTATAGAGTTACATCGTTTGGCTTCGTTTCTCACTAGGTCTCCCAAAATTGTCTCAACCTCCACCTGTTGTTAAGTATCACTAGTATTTTCTTCAACTAGTAACTCCTTACGTATTGTTTTCTTTATCATCGCAAGTTCATAAAAAGTCACATCCCTATTTAGAATCATTCTTTTCGTCTCTAGACACCAAAGATGGTATCCTTTGACTCCTGCACTAATCTCCAAGAATATTACTTTCTTGACTCTTATATCCAACTTAGATTCTTTAACATGATAATAAGCAACAGTACCAAATACATGTAAAGAATCATAATCATTAGTAGGTTTTCCAAATCATACCTTATAAGGTGTTTTTCCCCCAATCACAGATGATGGTAGATGGTTGATGAGATGACATGCATATCTAACAGCCTCAGCCCGAACCTTTTGTCCAACCTAACATTAGACAACATATTTCAAACTTTCTCCAACAAATTGTGATTCATGCGCTCTACCACCCCATTCTATTGTGGTGTATTTCTAACTCTAAAGTGTCGAATACCTTCATCTTGGCATACCTTCATAAACAGATCACTCATGTATTCACCATCATTATCTGATCTAAGTTGTTTGATATTTCTGCCAGTTTGAGTTTCAACCAATTTTTTTCACTTAAGGAAAAATATCACATACTTTGCTTTTATTTTTCATAACATACTCTCAAACTCTTCTAGAAAAATCATCAACAAAACTGACAAAATAATGCATACCAACCAATAAAGTAGTTTTGGTAGACCCCCCATACATATATGTGAATGTAGTCTAAAATACCTTCAGTCTGGTGGGATGCAGTGCCAAATTTCACTCTTGTTTGTTTTCCCTTAGTACAATGTTTACAAAATTTAAGCTTACATACCTTTGCACCCTTCAACAAGCCTTGTTAACCAATATTGCAAATATTTTTCATCCTCATGTGGCAATCGCACATGTCATAACCTGGTTGTATTTGAACTTGCATCTTTGTCAAAAACAGCAGCTGCTAAGCCAATAACTATACTACCTTAAAAATAATACAAATTATTTTCCTAATACCTTTCATCACCACAAGAGCACCTAATTTAACCTTTAAGGTTCCATCTTTCAGGGTAATAGTGAACCCTTTAGATTTTAAGGTACCCAATGAAATCAAATTTTTCTTTAGGCTTGGAACATATCTAACATCAATCAAGGTATTGACAGTTCCATCTTCACATTTCAACAGTATTGAACTTATTCCAGTTTTTTTACAAGTATTATCATTTCCCATAAAAACAAGCCCACCATATAATTTTTCAAAATTGGAAAACCATTCCCTATTGGGACATGTGATAGTAACAACCAGAATCCAAAATCCACTCACCACGATAATGTGTCAAAGATGTTTCAATAAGATAAAAATATGACTCATTTATATGCATTAGAAGGTGCTTTGCCCTTATTCTTTTACTACAATTTAGGGCAACATTTCTTCCAATTTCCTTTCTCATGACAAAAGGTGCATTCATCTTTAGCATGTCTCCTTCAAGATTTACTCCTCCCTCCAAGTTTTCTACTTTGAGGACGTCCCCTTATTCTCAGTGTTTTTGCTACTATTTCCTTATGGACCCTCTGATCATTCTTTCTGCATTCAGTATTAATCAATGCAGTACAAACAACATCAAAAGTAACTTTATCCTTCCCATACAAAGTGGTGGTGAGATGTTCATAATCATCAGGGAGAGAATTTAGTCACAACAAGGTATTATCCTCATCTTTGACCTTTACATCCAAATTCAACAAATAAGTCAAAATTTTATTGAAAGCATTTATGTGTTCATTTATAGAAATACCTTATTGATATTGGAAGCGAAACAATTTCTTTTTCAAATAAAGCTGATTTTCCAGATTTTTGGTCATAAATGTACCTTCCAATGTCTTCCACAATTTCTTTACAGATGTCCCCCTCATAACACAACATTTCTGATTTTTAGCGAGATTGAAACAAATGTACCACATGTTTGACGGTTGATCTTTTCCCAATCTTTGTTGCCTATATCCTCTGGTTTATCACCAAGAGCAACATCTAATTCCTGCTGGTACAGGATGTCCATCACCTCACATGGCCACATACCAAAATTATTGGCACCATCAAATTTCTCCACCTCAAACCAAGCATTAGATATCATCTTTGAAGAGACAACGAAGCTTTTGGGGTTGGAGTTCGTGTGGAAAGAGTTTCTTCTATTACTGCAAGCATAATTTTTGTCATCTTTGAAAATTATATATCCAATAGCAAACCAATATAACAGAAGGCCTATAATGAATAATACTACACTAATCCTAACCATGTCTACTCTGTATATCCTATGAAATTTCACTTTGATCAAGCCGACCTCCAAGGAGTGACTGAGCCACAATGGTCTCTGAGCACTCACTTAGAAAGGTCTTTCTAGGCATCAAAAATTGGAATCAAGGATCCTAATAGATAAACACCTTTGTATCGGCACTATTCAACCTGGCTCTAATACCAATTGTTGTGTCGAGCACCCCACTTGTGCCAAACACCAATACTACAACTATTGTTTTTGAATATATAACCAAACTAAAGCAATGCAAAAACTAATAATCAAAAATAGTATTAAAAAACAACACAAGAATTTACAAGGTTCGGTAAAAAAATTACCTACATTTTCAAGCACCGATGATCAATCCACTATTTCTAGAAATTTACAACTTGGGCAAATTTTAAATTACCAATAGTAATTAGAAATTTCCTAGAGTACAAATACTATTTGTAATTCTACAAAATGGGAGGTGTATTTACAAATGGTGTGGGAAGCTCCTTATATACCTTCAAACTAAATGCTTAAAAAAACTTTCCCACTGATGTGGGACTAAAAAACCAACAGATATTAAAATGAGAGATTACTCAAAAATAAAAAGAGTAAAATGAAACTTATCATTTTTGTTAAATTTGAGATAATTTAAGATTAATTAGATTACATTTGTAAAACAAGTGTACTGGGGATGCTAATACCTTCGAGCAACCATACTTTCTAACTCAGCTCTAATTGTACAATTGAAATATAGCCACCTCTTTCATAGATCTAGGCTTAGCTTGGTTTTCATTTTTGAAATGTTAGTGATTAGTTAATCTAACCACACTTAGGGAAAACAAAAAGTTAGTGGTAACACTATTGAACCTTAAAAACCAAAAGACTCGCATCATTCCTAGTGTAAATACCCTCCCCCCCCCCCCCCTCCCCGACCCTTTTTAGTGAAGTCATTTTTCTTTATTCTTGTTCATCAGAGCTTTTCTCTCCTTTGATGGGAGTTGTATCGTTTGAGTGGGGCATTAATTGTGATGTTTAATTAAGTTTGTTAGCTTAATAATAACTACCCAAGAGGGGTGTAAATTGGCTTGAAGATAAATTTTAGTTTAGATATTAATTTCAATAAACCCACACCTATTCAAATAGGAACACATTTAATACAAACAAATTTGGAAATTAAAGAGGAAGGGTAAGAGAAATGCAATTGTTTTATACTTGCACATCTAAGGGGTTCAAGGTAAAGGATTGTATCTACTCCTCAAGGAACCCCTTGAGTTTTCCACTGAACTTTATTTTATTCACAAGAAAGATCAAGTCACTTGCAATTCCTTGTTCATGAATCATAGAGGAGTCACTTCCTCATACAAGACTCCTAATCTTGAACTGCTTGAGAACTACCTATCCTCACATGTTTCTTTTACTAAAGAACAAATCCACCCATCCACATAGAAATTCCTTTTGACACACAAAGTCCAAGTTACATATGACTTAAAACATCAAAAGGTCAATATGCAAGATTAAATAAAATGAGCTTACTTAGAATAGTAGGCAAGAAAGGCTTGGCGAGCACCACTGATCCTTGCTCTTCAACGTAATTTAAAGGATTTACAAGAAACTCGTTGTTCGAGCTCCAATGTTCAATTCTAAGGCAAAAGACAAATTTCATAATTTTAGGCATCTTGCAAATATTTGATAATTTCGTAGTTCTAGTGTAACTAACTTACTATCCTTACTAGAAGGTACACTAAATATATGTCATTATGTTATATTTGTGTGTGGCTCTTATACTTAGTGGGATCACAAACAAAGGAAAACATGTGAGAGGAGTCTTCATGTGCTGGCAGCAGAAGACTCGTCGACGAGTGTCCTGTGCTCGTCGACGAGTAGATACCGAGAGACAGAAAGTCTCAGAGTTAAAAACTTGTCAGCGAGAGGATAGATTCATTGATGAGTGAGCTTCTTTGTCTCATCGACAAATCCCCTGTACTCGTCGACGAGTGTGCCTGGGCTGCAACAAGTTATTTGAATTTTGAATTTAAACAATGTGACGGTTGGGGATTCGGAGGGAAACCTCTGAGGGCTTGTTATATATGTTCTTCTGGGCATATTTTAACATGTAAGAGAGTAAGAGAGGGGTGAGAGAAGGACAGAAGATCATTGAGTGTATATCTTTGATTTTCATAGTGAAATCTCTTGACGATTGCTCCTATGGATGTAAGCTTTGCCGAACCACATAATTCCCGATGTCGTTACTCTTATCTTTACTCTCTTTACATTGCTATGGTTTTGGAATAATTTTGTATTCACCATTTACTTTGTTGCAAATATGTATGTGTGATTCTTTATACAATGTTTATTCTGCTGTGCATTGTTGGAAGAGGCTCTTATTTTCACAACAATTGGTATCAGAGAGTGTTGTATGGTCTCTAAATTGAAGGATCTCTTAGTGCAACAAGGTTTAGTGAAAGGTTTATGTATAATTTCAACTGAATAGCATGGATGCAATGACTTAGAATGAATTGGGAGCAATCATTCGTCTTTATTTGGCTAATGATGTGTTGTATCATGTCATGGATGAGAATTCTACGGCATTAGTTTGGTGAAAACTGAAATTCTGATATATGTCTAAGGGTTCGTCAAAATCTGCAAGTGTAGTGGAAGAAGACTCGGAATGTAGTGATAGAGATATGCTACATGTTTCATCGGGTTCAGAGTGCCTCACGGGTAATTCTTGGATCTTAGATACCAGATGCTTTTATCCTAGAAAATGGTTTGACATCTACAGGTCAGTTTATACTAGTTACATTTTGATGGAAGAATGATATTTCATGCAAAATGTTTGTTATTGGAAATGTCAAAATCAAAATGTATAATGGTGTTGTAAGAATCATATGTGATGTAAAGCATGAATCAGGTCTAAGGAAGAATGGTATTTCATTGGGAACTTTAGACTGTAATGGATATTGTTATGAGTCTGAATGTGGAGAAATGAAAGTGTGTGAAGGTAACTTGATAGTGATGAAAAAGGAAAAAGTAGCGAGAAATATCTATGCACTGTAGGGTGTTGCGGTTGTTGGTGGAGTTGCAACTCTTAAATTTGAGTCAGGTATCTTGTGGCATATATGGTTAAAGCATATGGGTGACTACATGTATTCAGATATTTGGGATCAAATGATGATAGCTTCAGGGGATAGACATATGTATTTCATGTGTTTATCACAAAGGGTCTTGGTGTACTTCATGTAGTGGCTGAGGTGGAGAACCAGATCGAGAGAGAGATTCTCAAGTCAAACATTCGATATGAGTACGCTAGTTTCGGTCAAGAAGTTTGTGAGCAGGGCAAGTTATATGCAGGGCTTACAGGGTACTTCTTAGTGAAGTCAATGAGTATGGCGCGTTTCTCGTGTGACCGATCGTCAAAAGTATCACTAGATGGGAAAGTTACAAGTGAATTGAGGACAGGTTTTGTGGTAGACTACTCGGTTATAAGTGGATGTCTACTGGTGCACTATTCTAATGATGGAGGATCTAAGTTTGGTGTTATGTCTAGACAATACATCTTTCTGAGTTATAAGAAAGGTGGGTGCAAGTTAGGTGATCCTATGGCAAACAAAAGGGTGATTGAGGACATGACTTTTGGTACTAAAGTCATAGGGTAGCGTGCTTAGGTAAAGGAAGAGAAACAAATGCTAGAAAACTGCAGTAGTAGCAATCATGTTATTCAAGTGAAGTTAGGGACTCAGGGTAGAAATGTAGGGAGTTCTATCTCGGGTCAACAATATCACGATATAAATGGGTATGTGATGTAGGTAAAGCAACAGACTCGGGGCAAAGTTGACATTGGTCATATTGCAAGGAGTTTCATCTTGGGAGACCAGCAAAATCACGGCAAGCCCATGTGTACTATCATACCACTACTCAGGTGAGTTGGTGAGGCTTCCATTTTAGGAGAGGGTGATAGGATGTTGTGGAGTAATGTATCTGTTGTATGTGAATAACATGTTCTTAGCTAGAAATGCTTTAACTGAGGCTAATCAGTTGGTAACTTTGTTGAAAGTTTTTGACATATATGTGTTGGGTACAGCTAAGATGGGTCTTGGTTTGCTGATTCCCATAGACAGAGATGTAAGGAGATTGATGTTATCTCAGGATGACTTTGTGGACGAAACCGCATGGAGGCTTTGTTTGCCGTCTCAGGGAGGTTCTTTGGAGAATCATTGTGAAATGTCTATCATTTGGTACCTAAGGATGAGGTGTGATGTCTGGGATATGTCAAAGGTCCTCCATGACTGTGTAATGGAGTGTTTCAGTAGGCAACAGAGTGGACTGTCACTTATTAGTTTTGTTGAGGACTATGTAGGGAGCTTTGGTGATATAAGGCTTACAGCAACTTTTTTGTTTCCTGTTGTGGGAAGGTCTTATTGGAAGCCTAGGATGAAGTCTTTAGGTATTGCATCTACAACTATATTGGGGTTGATGGTAGAAACTGAAGTTGCCATCGGCAAGTTCAAGCGGCATTGCTTGGACTTGGTGCATGTCTCTAAGTGCTAGAAGGGAGACAATCCATATCAAGTGTTTCAAGTTCAAGGTGGAGAAATTAGTCATGTTTTCGGGTTCTCCTAAGGGGCGTATAATCACCAAGGTGGAGATTGTTATATTTTTTTGTGGCTCTTATACTTAGTGGGATCACAAGCAAAGGAAGGAAAACAGGTGAGAGAAGTCTTCTTGTGCTGGCAGCAGAAGACTCGTCGATGAGTAGATATCGAGAGCCTAAAAATCTCAAAGTTAAAGACTCGTCGACAAGAGGGTAGATTCGTCGATGAGTGGGCTTCTTTGTCTCATCGACGAATCCCCTATACTCGTCGACGAGTGCACCTGAGCTGCGAGAAATTATTTGAATTTTGAATTTGAATGGTGTGACAGTTGGGGATTCAGAGGGAAACCTCTGAGAGCTTGTTATATATGTTCTTCTGGGCATATTTTAACATGTAAGAGAGTAAGAGAGGGGGTAAGAGAAGGAGATAAGATCATTGAGTGTATATCTTTGATTTTCATAGTGAAATCTCTTGTCGATTGCTCTTGTGGATGTAGGTTTTACCGAATCACGTAATTCCTAGTGTCGTTACTCTTATCTTGACTCTCTTTACATTGCTATGGTTGTGGAATAATTTTGTATTCACCATTTACTTTGTTCTAAGTATGTATGTGTAATTCTTTATAATTAAGGTACTTCACTATTGATATAGGAATGCTACAAATTCTCCTATGCTAAAAGCACCCTTGTTACAACTTAATCCACGTAGTTCATCCTATGATGCAAAGCTTAATACTTAGAGAGTGGATCTTGCTTTTCTTGCAAACATTGTGGATCCATATCCGCTAAATCACAAGAATGATATGTGCATTGGACGTATTTCTCTACCTGCACCACCTTACTTATCCCATACTTCCCGTTAGTATTGGCTTTGTTAGCATGCGTAAAGATCGGAGCCCTAGGAGTTAAATAAGCATGTAATACCTCCCAATGCTTAAACAACTTAGCAAAAACCATGACTCAACTATTACGATGTTTATTAAATGGATTCACTTATATATAGTTACCTATTAGTGGAACATATTTCAAGTGCTTCACTATTCAGTCGGTTGAAATGCTACATTATTGGTTCAAGGATGCTCCAACACAGCCCTACAAAGACCTACATGCATTCCTTTAAATGAGTCTATTCTAATTACAATATTACATCTGAGAAAATATTATAACAATTCAAATTTATTTGTATAAACATATCCTTATAAACATATACTAAGTACCTTTTGTTTATACAATCCAAAAAACTATTAATTCATGCCAATGAATTTAATGAATTTTTTCGTCAATAATAGCCTTCTAGTCATTACTAGGCTATATTTATATAAGATTATTATATAATGACTCAAATTTGACTTCAATTGATTTATTTCATCTCATGTCAATAAAAGACTCCTGACTTATTAAATGAGTATTGAAAAATTGCTAATTTATTTTCAAAAATATGTTGACTGTATTATATAATTATATATAACTTTATAAAGAAGATAATTAATTTTATGGCAAGATTCTTGTATTATTTAATATTTCTATAAAATATCCTCAAATATTGGTATTTTATAATCATATACATGATAACATATTCTTATTGCTTTTAAAAATATGTGAACTATACTAAAAATGATCTAATATAATTTTTATTTCGTACTATTTGAGAATTGTTTTGAAACAACTTATACAAAAGTATTTTTTTGAAAAAATATTTTAAAATTTGTTTAATTAAAAAATAGCTTCAATTTACTCACTATAAGTAATTTTATTTTTTATTTCCATAAAAATATTTTTCAAAAACAATATTGTTTCCATAAATAAAATTACTTAAAATGTGAATTTTTTTTAAATAAGTGGGTTTATTTATTCATATAATGAAAAATTAAATAATATTACAAAATTTAATTAATTATTTAATAATTTAAAATTTAAAAATTTTATTTCGCACTATTTAAGATACTTATTTATATGAACAAGAAGAGCCTGCTCTGTGCAGCAATTAGCCACAGAAACATGGAGACTGCGATATGCGGGAGATTTGCTCTCTCACCAAATCATGTCTTCAACCCTAAATCAGGTCCTTCTATCTCTATAATTTATAGCTCTTTTTTCGTATAAGTTTGCTCAATTACTCGCACTGATTGTTGCCTTTCTACGTAATAACTTCTCGAGAAGTTTTCTGAGTTGCCAATTTTTGCATCCAAATTTTGTCCGTTTCAAAGCTCAATTATTCATCCGCAACTTATTTGTGAGGGTTTTCTGTGTGCTCCGTTGAACTTGATTTGCCTTGATATTTCACTTTATCTTTTTTTGCTAGATTAAGGTGGTTTTGCTGCAAATTATTCGCTGGGAAACTTTCTTTTAGAAGGAGAAATTGTATTTCAGCACGATGTATTGTTTCCCTCAAGCTGAGGAATAATAATAGACTTTCCAAATTCATGGAAAAATGTCCATTAGATAAACGAAGTTTCTTAGAAAAATTTTATTGAAATAATATGTAGACATTGTTTTTCCGCAACAAACATTATCAAATTGATAATCATCACAAAACAAAAACTGTGCAACTCGCCTTTTTGCATGTTGGTAGCTCTCTAAGAGAGAGAGAGAGGGAGAGGGCAGTGCTGTATTGAAGAAGAAAGAAGTCCGAGAGAGTCACAGAACAAGTGTGTTTGGAAGAAAATAAGTAATTAGGAAAATAAGTGGCCTCCAATTTGAGTATTGATAACTCAGAACTGTGACAATTTTGGAAGATTCCTATGTCTCTTTAAGGCGGTCATCTGAAAAATTGGGAAAGCAGATCATTTAGAAACTAGAGTGTTTCACATGTTTGAATTTATACATGTAAATATACTTATTGTAACACTAATTTTGTTGTAGCCTGGTTTTTATGTTGTATTCTGGCTTTGATCTTAGATATCTACAGCCTAAAACTAGATTTTCTATTATCATTTTGGTAAATAGTTGGTTGTTGGCTTTAACTTGATCTGCCACCTTGCACTAGGGAAGTTGAGATTGATATGTAACTATCCAAGCATATTCAACTGTTCAAGTGGGCAATAAGGTCCTTAATAATGATGTGAGGTTTTCATATATACACCAAAAAAAAAAAAGGACTCCTAATGATTCTTGCAAGCACAAATATATAGTCACATTCTTGAATTTCTAGGGAAATTCTACGGTGCGCTTTAGAAAAGAAGGAAGTATGTAGTAGGTATATTGATGTCATTGAGGATATGTATGATAGAGTAATTACTAGTGCTAGGATTACAAAGAGCCTGGTGAATTTCCAATGATAAGTATAAATCTTGGGTTTACTTTGAGCCCTTATCTTCTTGCATTAGTTGAGAACCAAATATGAGGCTCCATGGTGTATGTTGTTGGCAAGTGATATTTCTTGTTTGATGAAACTAGAACAGGAGTAAAATCTATGTCAAAATTTTGAAGAGAAGTTTTAGATAGAATGCATAAAATGTAGTTTTACTCATGGTAGGGGGAATATTGAAAGAAATTGATAGCACCAGTAGATTTTAGTACCTTGGATCTATGATGCATGTTGAGGAGAAGTTGAAGAAGCAAGCTGCGTAAAATGGAGAAATGCTCCAAGTGTGTTGTGTGATCATAGGATATCCTTAAAATTAAGAAGAAAGTTCTAAAGAATGACTATAAAATCAACTTTTCTATATAGGTTAGAATGATGGGGAACTAAGATGCAACATATTTGAAAAGAAAGGTTGTTGAAAGGAGAATGATAAGATGCATAAGTGGTATAAATACAAAACATAAATTAAGAAATGAACATGTAGGTGAAGGGGGAAAGGAAAACTTATGGTTAACTCCTGTTCATTCCAAATTATCAACATGATTAATATTCATGCAACATGCTAATATATAGGATTTGAAATTAAGAAAAATACAAACACACCCCTAGAACACTCATATTTACAAGTAAATTTCTACATAATATAATGCAAATTAATTTACTGAACCACATACTTGTGTTTAGGACCCATCCTTGGCCCTAAGCCACAGTGCAAATTAATCCATGAAATGGCCAGCCTCTGCCTCCCATCCTACGTGAATTCCCCATGCTAGAAAGAACTTGACTCTTTTGAGTTGGCCACCTTCGAGTTGGGACAAGTGTCAAGGAGACAATCACCACAAGAGAAAACATCGCACTTCATAAGAAAGGAGTCAGTGTTCAACTTATAAGTGGAAGATATTGAGATGATCAGCTTGTTCTAAGTTTGTTAATACAGTTGATACATGATAGGCTTATTGGGTCAATAATGTGTTTGTTGTTTTGGATGTGAAGGTGAGAGGCTACTGGTGGTTTACATCAGTTTGTGGATCTAATTGTACAAGGTTTGGGAGTTAATTCTAGTTGAACTAGTTGATGTTTATGGTCTTTGATCCCTTTATTGGTGTCTAGGGGGATTTGAATGTGATTAGAACCTCCCGCAAGAAATTGAGAGGGCAGAATCTATAATTGTTTCTAGCATGGGAGGGTTTGGTCGTTTTATTAAAGAGTGTGATTTGTGTGATATCCTTTTTTAATGCACAATTTACTTAGTTCATCACTAGACTTTATATTTGTTGCCACACGGATTAATGGGTTCCTATTTACCACACGAAGATACTTTTCCTCATTTATCCCAAGACGTTTCCCACATTTATGTTGGATTATTGTCCTTCAAACATTGATTCTAATCCACTTAGATTGGTCCTACACCTTTTAGGTACGAAAGTGGTTGACTCATTCTTCTTTCTGGCTTTAGTTACAAACATGTAGGATGAGTGTGAGGTGCCATTTGTGTTGGGAGGGGTGCCATTTTTTGAGAAAATTGAAAATTGTTTGAAGTATGGAAAGCTAAGGTGTTTGGTGATATCATGTCGTATGAGTTAGGGAAAAGGGATATTTTACAGCAAGTAGATACCCTAGATAATATGGTGGAGGAGTCTCTATCTAAAGACGTAGCTAGGATGTTGTTGAATAAGTTTGGAGAGGTTCTTTGAGCAGCTAGTTGTTTTTAAAGGTCTGTCTTTGTTTGATCTTCAGCACGATTGGATTGCAGTTTTGTTTTAATGTTTTCTCTCTTTCTTCTTTTGGTTCTCATCTCATGAGGAGGATTTCTTATGTTCCTTTCTGTATATTCGCTCTTCCGCACTAAAATTTCTTCCTTTTTCTATTAAAAAAATGGATTGAGGGGAGACCGTAACACTTGGCTTTTTGATTTGGTGGCTAGTGGTAGGAAATGCAAGAATTTAATCAAAAGGCTGTAGAGTGGTGGGGCTGGAAGGGGTTGTGATTATATAGGTGGTGAGGGAGTTCTGATTATTATTGAGTCGAGCTTGAGTTCATAATTTTAAGGTTAAATCAAATTGGAATCGAATTTTCTAATTAAGTTCAAGTATCCACAATGTTGGTCCAACTTGACTCAAATACAACCCTAGTAAGAGTTATGAAATTTTAGAATTATTAGTTTGGTGACGTTTGTTGAAATTCTAACGAAGGTTCTCAAAACACCCCTTATAAGGTGGCCCAACAGTCGAGGTGAGACCTCAACTCAAACATCCGGAGTTTTATTCCTTGCAAGGTCAAACTTATATTTAAGTGGACACTTGCGATGGTAGTTGGCTATGATTGGTGTCCCAGAGGCAGTAGGTCAATTTACTGTCATAATTCTTTGCTAATATATATAAAGACTTTGTGAAAGATGCAAGAAGAAGAGGTAGGACAGGTTTTTTTGTTGAAATTAGATTTTGAGAAGGCAATTGTGTGGGTTTGAGTTTTTTTTTGGGATGAGGTTGTTATTGGTAAGTGGTTACTATGTATTATGTTGCTTATTATATACTGTGTTAGCGAGTGTATTATTGTTACTCTGATGTACATAAGATATTTTGGAGACTAAGTCTATAAGTGCAAAGAAATTTGGCCACAGTGCAAGGTAGTTGGATGTAGAGGATTTGTCCATCTTGCATTTACAGTTTGCAGATGCCACCATGTTTTTCAATTGATGGCATAGGTAGTTTCCTTAGTGTCAATTGTTCTAAAAAAACAAAAAAAAAAAAAAAGGTTGATGTGTCAACTATTTTGCAGATTTGTAGAAGGTTTTGGGGCTTAAGATTGATGCAAATTAAGGTAGATTCTATAGCTCTTTCTTCTTATGCTAGGGGTGGCTGATTGTGGTATTTTGAGTTGGCCTGTTAGTAACTTAGGTGTTAGGGGTTAACTGTAAAACACTTTTTCGGATCCAGTGAGAACGTGTCTAAAAGGTCGAATGGTGGTAGAGTTCTGGTGGGAGGGGCTCTCTTTATCTTAGTGGGTTAGATTACTTTCATTGAAGCTCGTCTCTCTTCTATTCCTTTGTTATATTTATCTTTGTGTAGAATACCCATGCAATTGACTCATAAGCTTGAAATGTTAACAAAGGATTTCTTATGGTCTGTGGTAGGGCATAGGAGTGCACAACATCTTGTTAGTTGGGATATGTTTTGTAAGTCTATGAGAGAGGGAGGTTTGATCATGGGTAAGCTTGATTCCCTTTAGCATACGTATTCTTTAATAAGTGTGAGCTATGGAAAAATGGGTTGGATACTTTAGTTAGAGGAAGTGCCATCCATGCAAGCCCTTGGAAATTTGTTTCTTATCTCTTATTTCTTTTTTTCCTTGCATTATAGAATTGGGAATGGGGAGAGAATTGGTTTCTGGCTTTCCCTCGTCCACTTTTCTTAATGCTTCAATTTCCAAATTTCTTTCTTATAAAGGGAGTGTGGAGCTACGAAACTTCCACTGCGGTAGGAATTTGAATGAGAGGGAGATCATTCTCTTTATCAATGTTTTAAAAGGTTCAATGGAGGCTCAACCGACTCAGTCTAAGATACCAAATCACAAAAAGGCCAATAAATCACATACAGAGGCTTATGCATTTCTACAAAAAGGCACACCTTTTGTGTCCTTTGGGTTCAGGTTTACACATTTTTGGGGTGTGAATCTCTTGTTAGATTTGGCTGGAAAATTTTAATTATGTGTTTATATAAAAGGAATGCCATAATATGAGATGATTTTTAGAACTCTTGGATCTCAACCTTTCCAAAATAATTGAGAGTTGCATCTTAGATTTTGAAAATAATTTGAACTTTGTAATGTTATAGCTATCTCTTGGCATGATTTACTTAATAAATTCAATTTAGCAAATTTTTGAATGGCCAACAAGTAATTTACAATTTTTTTAACATTTTAGTTGTAATTTTATTAATTTTTTTATTTATTTTTTAAAAAATACATAATTTAATTACGTATTTTTATCTAAAAATAAAATTCTCAAAGGCTTACATATCAACACAGTAAGGCTTGTGCCTCGCCTCTTAAAGGTTAAAATCCCTTGGTTTACACCTTCACCTTTAAAAACTGCACTCTTTTTTGAGTGTGCTAGGCTCTTCCCGATGTTCTTTAGGAGGGATGGAAGGACTTGGGCATTGGATTTGCTGCAAGTATTTATTTATTTATTTATTTGGCTTATGCTCTTCATACCGGCCCTTTTCTTTTACATTCTTTTATTTGGAAAACTGAGGGTCTCTCCAAGAGGCCTCTCACATTGACTGAGGTTCTCTATAGTATTGATACTATTGACTTGCTTTGGAGAAGGAGAACCAATAAAGCACTTTCACAGTTTTACCTAATATGAGTGCTCTATCTTATCGGAGTAGGGAGACGTGTTCTGGATGCAGCTTTGCTGGCTAATGAAGTAATGGATGATGTGAGGATAGGTAAAAATGTAATTGTATTAATTGTAGGTTTCTTGATAGTGCTTTGGATAGTAAGGGTTTTCAGTGCATGTGAAGGAAGTGGATTAGGGGTTGCCTGTGTTCCACTGTGTTTTCCATCATAGTTCATGAGGAAATAAGTCCTGATTTTCTCAATCAGGTATGTGACAGGAGATCCTTTGTCACCTTTTATTTGACTCTGGCAGTGGATGTTTTGAGTAAAATGATGAGTAGGGGGTGGAGAGGCATGTTGTTCATGGAATGAGGGTAGGCTCTGATTTGCTCCTATTTAATTTGCATTTTGCAGATTATGCCCCCTCCCCCTATATATATATATCTGAAGGTCTTAAAAGCTTTTCTGATGTTGTAACAAATTTGCAGATTTTTTAGGTCTTTGGTCTGAGGATTAATTTTTTTAAGAGTTGTGGATATTAATGTTGACTGTATTATTCTTTCTCAGTTTGCGTCTGTGGTGGCAGTGGTATTTTGATTGGTCTCTTACTTCGTTAGGAGTTCCTTGGGCAATAATCCTCCTTCCATTTCTTTTTGAGATGCAGTGGCTGGAGGGGTTCTTATTTTACTCTTTGGAGTCAAGTTACTCTGATTCGAATTTGTCTTTCATTGACTCCTCTGAATTATTTATCCTGTTTACGACTGCAGCGCATCCTGCCTATTAGTTAGAAAAGATGACGAGGGATTGTTATGTTTAGGTGTGGGTTTTAGTGAGAGGGATTGATGGCAAATATGGGCTTCAATTGAACAGCTAATGTTAAGAGACAGAGTCAACAGCAGCTATGGTAATCCTTGGAAATTATTTCATAGTTTTCACATTTGTTCTATCCTCAATGCAGGACACTGTTGGTTCTGGAGAGAGGGTCAAGTTTTGGAAGATTGTTGTGTTGGGAATGCTCCTTTTGTTTATTTTTATTTATTTATTTATTTTTATTTTATTTTTTGAGTTTTTACTGTCTTGATCAGCCTTCTAGTCTTTATGATGCTCCCTATTGTTGGTTTTTTTCCCTTTCATCAAAGGAATGTGCTTTCTTGAAACTTCTATATATATTTTTCTTTCGTAGTTTTTAAATGAGACATAGACAAGTGATATTGGTCTTTTGCAAGAAGAATGTGACTCTTTGCTGTTATCAGCAGTGATTGATCAAAGATCTTCAGTTTTGATCTTTTATGGGAATTTTTCTTGCTAATCGTTCTTTACTCCTCTCACACATGTTTCTTGTATTGTTCCTTTTCAGGTAGATTCCTATATTTGAAAATCTAAGATTCCTTTGCTTTATTATCCGAGTGGTGAGACAATCTCTCATTTGTTCTTGCATTGCTACCAATTGTGGGAGATCGGAATAGGCTTTTTTGGTGTGTTTGTTCAGCAGTGGGTTCATCTTCTGACTTTGGAGAGCCTGCTGCTTTCTGTCTTTGAGGGCTTCATTAATGGTGAGGAGAGGAAGGCTTTGTAGAGAAGTGTTATTTTTGTGTGTTGCATTTGGAGGGTGGTACTTTAAATAAAAATAGAAGTTAGAAATTACAAAATAAATATATATCATTGCGGGGGACTGGTGGGGCCATGCTCCCCTAGGCCAACACGTAGCTTTGTTCCTATTCCAAATGTTCTTTTTTATTATTATTTTTTAATTATATAGAAGGGGAGCCTAGGTGCAATGGTAAAGTTGTCGCCATATGACTGGAGGTCACGGGTTTGAGGCGTGCAAACAGCCTCTTGCAAAAATGGAAGGTAAGATTACATGTTTTAAACCCATCATAGTCCTCCCTTTCCCCAGACCCGGCATATGCAGGAGCTTTGTGCTCTGGGCTGCCTTTTATTTTTTAATTATATAAAAGGAAAGATTGTGGATTGTTTAAATTTTAAGGAAGAAGATTTGCAATCGAGCAAGGACCTGCACTGTTGGCACATGTGAATGCCGCTGTTCGCAGTGACAGTAACTAATGAGCTGTTGAACAATTGTCATATTTCTGTTTCTGTTTCTTCTTTGCAGAATTGTCTCGAGTGTGGGGGAGGGGAGGGAGGAGACAAGGAGTTCGTGAGAGAGATGGGGGGAGAAAATATTTTAACTGGATCAGTGGCTCTAATGCCCAATGATGTAGAATGAAGAAGAGAATGAGCGAGAGGAGAAGAAGGATGCAGGGAGGTCATGAGAGATGGGGGAGAAAATACATGGTTAACTCCCTTCAATTTAAAATGACCAACCTGATAAACAACCATACAGCATGCTAATATATGAGATTGCTAAAACAAATGAAAATTACAGATTCCAACAAACATTGTTAAAAAAAACCCCGCTCAGAATGCAACTCTAACTGATTAATTAAACAAACACATTTAAGCTTAGGATTCAACTCATCTTCGAACCTATTCTTTTGGAACTATTTTCTGAAGAAGGTTATCAATCCACCCCAATGGCTGGCTTCCTGTTCTACATCGTTGCCTTGTTCAAGATTTTAACTCTTTAACCATATCTTTTTTCCATTTTGACACTAGTCCATGATTAGGATAACCTGGTTTCCCGATACTCCCAACAACTGTTTTGAAACAATGCTGATCCTTAATCTAGGCAGAATTGTACTATGGATTGGAGAGAGACATTTTCTCCTGTGCAAAGGATCTATGACCATCCTTTTTCCCTCTTGCCTCTTTTTTCCTTGGGATTATGCTGGATTACGCCCTGACACACTCAATACAATTTCTTGCATTCCAATTACTCATTTTAGAAAACTCATGGACTCATGAGAATGAAAAAATTTGTTTAAAGATCTTAAGCAACAAACTGTACATGAATCTTGTAGTTTTTTCTTGGAATTGTATTTATTATCCCTTTGTGGAGGATTTTTTATCCTCGTTCCATTGTAATTGTTTCTTCTCAATATTCTCATTAATAGATTTGTTTTGTTATCAAAAGTGCAAAGCATATCAACACAATGGCAATGGCCTCCATCTCAAGTTTATTCTATATTTCTGTTGCCTACTATCATTTTTCTCTTTGTGTGGGTGGAGCACTAGTCAAATTGTTTTTTGCATAACCATAAATGGAAATTCTAAAGTGATTCTCGTTGATGATGATAGATTAATAATATGTACAACAGGGGATAAAAACTCTCTTTGTAAAGGACAATGCACAAATCGTGGCATCCTTATGGCTATATCAGCTACAGGGCCGGGTAAAGGAGGAGGGTTGTTGGAAAAGCCAATCATAGAGAAAACTGCACCTGGCCGTGAATCTGAGTTTGATCTAAGGTATAGAATTTTGGGTTGTTATATATAATAAAAATATTGAAGTTAACATTTTTATATGTTGGACGAGTGCATTTTTGTCATACCTTACTGATACTGCTTTATACTTTCAAGGCCTATCCAAAAACACCCATTTCACAGGAATCTAGCTTGGTAAAATTCTTATTCAATTTTTAATTGAATTGGATGTATATATCAAGAGACCTTATTCCCATCCACAGAACCAAGGGCAGACAAGGATTTTTCTTATTTTTATTTTATTTGGGAGGTGGAGCAGTGGAGGGTAAAGTTTGGGGAGGGTTGCAACCAACATTTCATGAATAGCGAGTGATGTGCTAATTTAATGGTTTTAAAGTCTCAAATTGTAATTTTATCGATGAAATTAGCTCAGTTAGCCTGAAGGTTTGATGTCCTAGTTATTCAATCTTGGAGGCTTTCAAACTTTTAAAGTTTCCAAAGCATGGAAAAAATCACTTTTCTGCTATCTGCATCATTTAAAAAATATTTGATTAGTCACTCTAATTTTTTTTACCTATTATCACAGATATTGCAAGAATTTGTTAATAACTTTTGAAGCTAGATATTTTAATGTTTACCAAGTCACATACTGCCAATATTGTTGTAACAAAAGAATTGGAACCTGTTATTTGATGTTTTCATTCCATTTGTCAAGGGTAGAAGAAGGTAATAATCAAGGATGTCATGGAAATGCATGATAGAAGATGTTCTGGCCCTTTGATTTGATTTGTGTACTTTTATGAATATTTCATTGAGTGAAAACAAATTACTGGGGAATGACAGATATGAAAGCAAAAAATTGTGTTTTGATTTATATAGCCTAATATAACTGCTTGTATTTTTCATCTCCAGCATTTGGTTAAACCAGTTCAACCATGTTTGGGTGTACCAAGTTTAACTGTGAGTTTGTAGTTTTTGTTTTGGTTTTGGTTTGGTTTATGGTTATACTGAGTCTTGGCTAAACCCCCAGTATGATGGATCCTGTCACTGAGTGAGAAACTAGTAACTGCATGCAATTGGACTGCTTTTCATTAAGAAGCTTTGAAAAGTCGCAGTTGAGAAGATTAGATTGTTAGATGAAGAAGCTGTTGGCTGAATCAATCACTCAGCTGTGTATATGCATGTGCGATAAACTTAATCTACTCTTTATAAAATGTGTGTACGCAAGTGTTATATACATAAGAATAATTATATAGTGATAAGATGCATACAATGTTCTTTTCAAATGCTACTCTAAAGACAACCAACCTCCAACTTGGGTTCCTCTCCCAATTCACCAAAGATCATTTTAACATTCACAGACAATGACAACATGTCCTCACTGGGCTCCTTACTGATCTACAAACATCAAATGTTCAGTCAAATTACAACTGTAAGAACTCTCACAAGGACACAAGCCCTTTTACAGAGAACAAACCTCTCACAAGGCTAGGTATACAAATGAAGATCAAACAATAAAAATGAGATGCAGATGAAGGTTGCTACTTGAAGTTTATGTGTTAAGTTCTCTCTCTTCTTCACCTACGGCTTGGGTTGTATCTGTGTTTCCTTCTTCATGCACAACTCATGAAAGAATTCAAACTCAAAAACCATCCATTTTGAGATTCAAGTGTTCATATTCTAAGTAAGTTGTAGTCCTTTTAAATATTCATGCTTTGACTTCAAATCTCTGAGATTAATTTTAATTTTTAGCAAAGGTAAGTAGTCAAGAATCTTCAAAATATTTACTTATAGCTGCCAATCTCTTCAAAATTCAAATATTCAAATTTGTTTATTTTGCAAGATAATTTCTTCAGGTGAAGGAAAACAAGTCCTCTCGGTAAAACAGAGAGCTAACAAAGAAACGCAATTATATTAAAGCTGCCTTCCAATCTCTTTGGACGTTAGACAGTGAGAAACCCTCAAAAATCCCCCAAAAAAAAATGTGCCCTAAAAAAAGAGGTGTACAAAATGGCTTTTCTCCCAAAGTAAACAAGAGGTCTTCTTTTCTGTGAAAATTCTGGCATTCCTCTCAATCCACATCGCCCACAGCACTGAAAAACTGCACATACCCAAAAATCCCTCCCTGCTTTATTCGTCCCAAAGCCCCAAAACTTTACCTTTAAAAGTCAAAAGATAAATTCTGGTGCCACTTACTCTTCTCCAAAAAACAAAAACTGATTGTTCCACATGTCTCTCACCACCTTACAAATTTTCAATGACCTCAAATTTAAATTCTTAGTGCATTTTTTACTTCAATAAGTCGCAGAGAGAGGAGATTTCTTAGCTCGATTGTTGTTTTTTTCTTGGACTGTAGATAATTATCTGAAAGGATTTATTAAGGCTCATGCAGGTAGTTCAAGTGTTCACTCTGAGGTGCCTAGAAATCTTTTTTGGTAGCTGGTGCTTGCTTGTGCTGTTGTGGGAATTTATGGATCAGGATTTGAGAATGTTGGTGAAGAGTTGTGCGCACAAGATGTTAAGGGATTGATTACAGATGCGGAGCAGAGAACAGGGACTGTTAGTGAGAAATAATGGTGGATATATTTCCCTAGATTGTCGAAAGGAATATGACAAGGCCAACTATACTAAGATTCATGCTGACTGGGCAAACATTGCAGACAGGGTTTGAAATGAGAAACTCTCTTTGGGATAATAGATAACTCTGATGCATGAGTAAATTTTTAAAAAGAAATACCGGTGGTAGTTTTTATATTGAGGAAATTCTGGGTTTGCTTGTCGTGGCAGTTTGTTACTGAGTGATGTTTGTGAACAATATGGATATGTTTCAGACCCTCTTATTAGTTTTGAGGAGATCGAATGAGTAAAGAGCAGCAGGTGAAATATCGGGTTTGGGATTTTGCAAGACCCCTGCTTCTCCTGCTGTGGAGGACCTGGAAGGTAATGGTAAGGAATTAGAAGTTCATGGGCTTGTGGCTGTTAGATCCTGATGGACAATAAGTTTGTTTGGATGATGGTAACGGTGAGTTACAAAAGGCCAGCATGAGTTAGAAAAATTGCAGTGTTCAATTAATTGCCATGAAAAGGGATTCTTTGTTTAGCTTTTGTTAGGTTTTCTTTAGCCTAAAATGCATAAAACCCCCTTATACTAAAAGCTAGTTGCACAATACCCCTCTTAAACTAAAACAATCACTATATAACCACCTTCAAATATTTATAATACTCAATATCTCCTTTCATCTAATTAATGGTTAGAATTTTTAATCAAGTAAGCCTTCAATTCCAAAAATACCCTATGCTTATATAGACAAACAAAGTTCTTAATGGGAAGATCATTAAAAAAATGACAAGTACTGAGGGGACAAAAAGGTTTCCCAATTACATGATCCGGCAGAGTTGATGACACTGACAAGCAGATCCTTTTCCGTAGTTGCCTACCTGCATAATGGTCTGGTCACAATTGGGGCTGTCATGACTGCATCTTCAATGCCGCTGACCACAGTTGTTATGCCATTGGCGACAACGAGGGGTCTCTTATTTTCTTTGTTTTCAACAACCTCGTCTACACCTCTCCCACCACTCTCCAAAATCACCTTCATCAACGACCTATATTTCTACAACTTTATCCTAGTCAACGGCTACAAACTATCCATTTCCATGAAGTTGTGTGAGGGTACCAAAAAATATAGCTACGTAGGGTGCAATACAACTTGAACTTGACTGATCTAGCATCTCTGGGATCTCAAGTCCCAATCCCATACTTCAAGATGAGTGCATGGTTCTGGAGAATAGGACTTTAATTAATTTTTATTAATTAATTTAATTAATGTTGTTTTGATTGGTCCTCCTTCAAACTTCGGAGGTTGTAATAGTCTTTTAGCGACTGTTATTAGCGGTGTAACCCCTTTGAATAGTTGAAGGTGTTTATGGTGATTGTTTTAGTTTAGGGAAGTATTGTGCTATTGGCTTTTGCATTTTAGTTTTTCCTTTATTTTCTTTTTGTCAGTTTTCTCTTTTGACGATATCTCTCTTAGTTTGTAATTTCTTTATCTTCTCCTAAATTCTTAACACATTTCTTTTTTTATCAAAAAATAACTAAATAAATGTTAAAATTTCAATATGTATACTAGATTCAATAGAGAAAGAAATCATATGAACTTGCAAACTCATAAATAAATAGAAGCTATCAGTGCTATATGTGCAAGCCCTTGGAAGTCTGTGCTACACGTGCAAGTGCTTGGAAGTTCTTTTCTTTAACTCTCTTTTTCTCTTTCTCTTTCTCTTTCTTTTTCTTTTTCTGTCTTCTTTTTCTTCTTCTTCTTTTGTGCCTTGCTTCTTAAAAATTAGGGGTGGTTTCCCCATTTATTTTTGGGAGGATACTTGGATTGAGATTACTCCCATTTTCTGTTTTTTTCTCTCTCAACATTGTAGAGTATCGTAACTTCATAATGTTCCTATATCTTTATCCCATTCTTTGGACGGGGGTTCTCTTTTTTATGATTTTTGGTTTTTTAGAAATCTTGATGATAGGGAACTAGAGGTGTTTGCTCATCTAGTTCAGATCTATTTCTTGAAGCATTTGTTGAAAGCCCTCTCCTCTCTGTCCTCTCTAGATTGAATTGTTTGACAAGAGAAAGTTCCTTCAAAAGCAAAGCTTTTCGCCCAGAGATTGATTCTGAACAGAATGAAAACTAATGATCTGCTCTGCAGGTTGGAAGGGCTTGCAAGGCTTTTGGCCCCAGATATGTGTATGATGTTAAGTCTTCATAGGCGGATAAAGCCCGCATCTTTCTTCATTGTGTGGTTACTAGGCTGTTGGACCATAACTTCTTTGTTTTTATTGGTGAGGTTTAGGCATTGCTAATGTAAAAGCTCTTATATGTTTTTGTGGGTTTGGGAGAAGTGGAGGTGTGCATGGTTCGCCCAAGAACCATTCTTGGGCACTTGGGCTTCAAGAAATGAGAGGATTTTCTTGGATCAGTTCACTCTTAATTTTGGATAGGGTTGTGTTACCGTCACTTTGAGCCATTCTCTATGTTTTTGGTATTCCTCATTTCCTTGGGTGATTTGCAGCATGTCTCAAGGACTTCTTTGATGTAATTATGGTTTTATATTTTGGAGGGTGGTTATTCTCCCTTCTGTTTTTTTTTTTTTTCCTCTTCTTTTAATATCATTTTTTCTATAAAAAATTTATTTTGATGTGTCCACGTGATCCTCAACTTTCTATTATTCAATTTTTACATCTAAAAAAAAGATATTATATTTAAAAAATTGATTGAATCACTTTTTTATTTTAATTAAGTCACCCTTAAAACACCTTCATAATTGATTAAGATTTTTATTTCTTTACATAAGGATATTTGGATTTATTTATTTATTTATTTATTTTCATTGGCCTTCCAGTATACAATATGATTAATCACCATTTGGCAGATTAAGATGGTGATAAATCATGTGTTGCTCTAGCATGTCCACTTATGTGTGTGTGTGTGTGTGTGTGTGTGTGTGTGTACATATGTGCTTGGTTTCGCCAGGTTAAACCTTTGACCCTCTACCCTCTTTCTTCTCTGCCTTCAGTGACTATGACCTCTTGTGATCCTTAACAGGAAAAGTGATTGCATCTATCATGTTTAAGGGAGCCTTATACAAGCATGGTCTAGTTGTAAGAAATCAGTATGTTCCATAAAAATAATTACCTAATCTTAGTCAAATTCTCTGAATAGATGTAAATCACTTGGAGAATCTTCTGTGAAGAATATACAGATCCAATTTATTAAATTAATTAAATTGATTGTGAATAAGGATATTCAATCAAATTAACAAGATCAATTTCAAAGATTTATCAATCCCCATGTTTAGTGTTAATATGATGAGGATGTAAGCCAAATTGATCATAAATTCATAATTCCAGGAGCAGGATTGAATGGAGAAGATTATGCCTCCAACAAAAAAAAGTTTTCAAATTTCTTCTTCTTTTTCTTCTTTCTTGTTGGAACAGAAAGAGCCCCTGTCCAAAAAAATAATTGACTAGTTAATTTCTTGCTATGAACAATATCCATTCTTTTAGAATAATTTAGTTGAAGAATCTAATCTTATATTTAAGAAATTAGGGAAAACCCGTATCTAGTAACCAGTACAAATTCTAAATTTTTAGATGGATAATCACTTGCATATGTGCATAGAATATTGTATTTTGAAAGTTAAATTTGGATGACAAGCAATAAAAAGCAAGAGCATAAATGTAAGGGTTAATCTAGAGATGAAGTAAATCAGTATTCATTCATCTGTTCTGCAACTTTCTATAGCATGCTCACATCAAATATAACATCGAACATAATTTTTATTCTCAGGGAGATGACTATGTAACTTAAATGTTTATATTATGCAGAATTTTATATTCATTTTTTTATCATTTATATTTAGCTTAATATCTGTCTTACGCATCATGCAGAATATCGTTCATGACTTTATTATACACAGTTGATGTTTAACATGCATCCTGCAATCGTGCATGTTATTTGAATCATTTCAGTAATGAAAGTCATTTAGATGCTAATAATACTTCATCATCCCAGTGTTCGAAATTTGTAGTGAAAATTGACAAAAATTAAATGCATTTGGGCAAGTTAAATATTACCTTATGTGGAATTAATATCTATTTGATAGAGGAGGTAGTTAAAATTGAAATATAGTTACAGATCTATAATTTGAGGGGGAGATTGAAAACAACCCTGTTATTTCATTGAGTCAATGTGGCAGAAGCGGAAGAGTGCTTTCAGGCTGTTCTTTTTAATTTACAAATGCCTATCAGTTCAGTATGAAGTTTTCTGTAACTGCCGTGAATATCAAATAAATTAGTGACATGCTCATTAAATAGGTCGTCAAAATGAAAATGTTAGAATGTTTTATGAGTTGAAAGTAGAAAAACATGAAAATAATGCTAGGCTCGAGAGAATGAAATTAGAAAGACCATCAGTTGAGGACAAGATGAGTGGAAATGCTGTTTGGATGATTTAGTCATACAAAATTCAAGACAACTGGTGGCATAATGGGTTCCTGAGGAAGGTGAAGATACTATGAGGATAATTGGAAGCCGAAAAAATGTTGGTTGCGGTTGAAGGAAGAGTCATGGTAACCAATGACTTAATTGTAGGTATAGCTCTAGATGTAGCACGGTTCAGACTGTTGACTTATGTAGTTTAAAATATCGAGATATTTGTTGTACATTTGATGCATGCCTTCTGCCATGTCAAGATAATTCAAAATAAGTCATTCAAGCATCCATTCTCCCTTGATTTTCATGATGCTGAATACCTCTCAAATAATCGTACATCTTCTTCTTAGAATGCTTGCATTTGTATATTTTTTAATAGTATCGAAGACACATTTTTAGCAAAAGAATAGACAAAACGAAATGCAGCTGTTAAATTATTGGCCTGGTTGAATTTTTCAGGAAATCAAGAAAAACCAGTCCCCCTTATCGTGTAATTCTGCACAATGACAACTACAATAAGCGGGAGTATGTTGTCCAAGTACTGATGAAGGTTATTCCTGGAATGACTCTTGACAACGCAGTCAATATTATGCAAGAGGCGCACCACAATGGCTTGGCAGTGGTGATTATTTGCGCTCAAGCTGATGCTGAAGAACACTGCATGCAGCTGAGGGGCAATGGGCTACTTAGTTCGATTGAGCCTGCTAGCAGTGCGTGCTGAAGCTGGGTCATAAATGTCACCAGTTGAAATACTAGATGTGTATATAAATTGGTAACACCCATGTTTGTATGAATATTTGTCATCCTACGGTCAAATTAAGTAGGGGGATCGTAGTTAATTTCTAATAAAAGTCGGTTAATTTAAATTGTGTATTAGCCTGCTTGCAGTGGCTTAATTTACAGTTGTTTATGGTTCAACCATGGTCGTTTCATGAAATTGTCAAAGTTTTTGTTGAAATTTTCAGTTTCCTTCATCCTCGAAATTGAAATGGCAGCCAATTTTCACTTGCATAATTTCCATTGAAATCTCAACAAATCGTTCAAAATTTATCAAAATTTCAATTTTAGCGAAACTTATCAAAATTTTAATTATGCAAGGAAATTTTCTCGAATTTCAACTAAGATTTAGGAGTGAAGTAAGAAATTTCTCTCTATTTATTTTATTTATTTTTATCAAAACAAAATTATTACAAGTGCTTTTGGAATAATATGAAAAAATAAAATTGCAACAACTTTTTATTTTCACCCTATACACAATACACATGTATTTAACTTGTAATATATTAATCCTAAAACTTACGTTATTATGTCTATTAATCATTTTTAAAGTTTTACAAAGAATTTCATGTTTTACTAATTGATTTTCATTATTTTTTTCAAATCAAAATTAAAATTGACATTGAAATTGAAATTTTTGTTGAAATTTCTGTGCTTTTAGAATTTCGAAATTTAAATCGAAATCGAAATTTACGGCCTTGGGTTCAACTACTATTGAACCATATGCATGCTATTATTTTGCAAATGGCTTGCAAGAATGAAGGAGAAAGTAATATGCCTTTTATTATTATTATTATTATTATTATTATTATTATTATTATTTACATATTTCCTATCCTTTACCAAGTGCCTTTAAGGCTTTTCCACTCAAAGCCTATAACCATGTCAAGAGAGAGGCACAGGTATATATTGCCCTTTTATTAGTGTTCTATGTTGGAAATAACTTTAATCCATAAAATCAAATAACCCAAAATCATCATGTTATTTAATTAAAAAAACTAAACACGAAATAAATACCTAAATTCATATTAAACGTGGAATAAATAGCTGGATCCATAGATGTGTCTGATTTGATTATCTAATAGCCTTTAGCGGAGAGTTTTGATCTTCCACAGTCAAATCCTTAAACGTTTCAGTTGTGTTCTTATCTTTAGATGGGGAAAGTAAGAACGTGAAAACTATTTCTGATTTGACTTAAGGACCATAACCTTATTATCTTTTCTTTATATACTAGGTTAATTTTAGAAGTCCATCAATCCTAAATTAACTTAGTATTGGGCTTCTACACATTACAAAGTTCATACCCAATAGATATTAAAATAGTCCAATAACATAATTGTTTTTAAATAAGTGAGCCCACAATAGGAAATTAAAATTTCTTTGCAATCTCCCACTTAGGCAACACATAAATATTGAAAACAATTATATTACCCAAACCTTAAGTGTGCACAATATGGCTATTATCCTTATAACATCTTCTTAATTCAATTTTGTTCGTCTTATATGCTAACATGGGATCAAAGCAATGGCATAGATTAAGTATGGATGTGTATCGTGGTAATTTGCATGCTCCTTAACCTTAACATGCATATCCCAACTGGTCCTACCTTATTCCTTATTAGATCAATCTTAGTTCCTTAGTCCTTAACTCTTCCAAAAGGAAGATAACATTCAGAGTCAAAAATACGTAAAAAAAAAAAATGCATTCCTTTATTACTTTATTTCTACAGAAAATAATCCGAAACAAGTGTCTACAAGAAGGAACATAAAAATAAATACAAACTCCCACTAAACCGCAACATCGTCAAACAAGACGACACCCATACGAGCAGTGTGCTCATGAAACACCTTGGGCGGTAAACCCTTGGTGAGTGGATTTGCAGCCATGGAGTTTATCCCAATATGTTCTATCGACACTTGATCACTCTGAACCCTTTCCTGAACCACTAGAAACTTGACGTCAATATGCTTTGACTTGGTAGAGCTTCTGCTGTTGTTTGAATACAACATTGTAGACTTATTGTCACAATAGATCTTGAGTGTTTTTTAAACCCCGTCCAAGATATGCAGCCCCGTGACAAAATTTAGCAACCAAATTCCTTGATTAAATGCCTCGTAGTATGCTATAAATTTTTCTACCATAGTCGAAAGAGCTATGAGAGTTTGCTTAACACTCTTCCAGAAAATAGCACCACCAGCCAGCAGATAGATATAGCCTAAAGTGGATCTCTTGCTATTTTGGCATCTAGTAAAATCAGAATCAGAATACCCAATGATCTCAAGTTGATCTGATTTCCTGTTGGTGTGCATATAGTCTTTTGTTCTCTAAAGATACCTCATAACCCTCTTGGATGCCTTTCAATAATCCAATCCTGAGTTACTCAAATATCTGCCTAAAATTCCAACTATGTATGCCAAATCCGGATGTGTACGTACCTGAGCATACATAAGACTCCCTACAGCTGACACATAAGGAATCTTCAACATTTCCTTCTTTTCAACCTCAGTCTTGGGGCCTTGACTGAGACTGAACCTTTCTCCCTTAGCGGTGGGTGTATCTCCTGGGTGACAGTATTTCATGCCAAATCTAGCAAGTACCCTTTCGATATAACTCTTTTGTGATAACCTAAGTATACCTCAAGAGCGATCTCGATGTATCTGAATTCCTACTACAAAAGCGGCGTCCCCAAGATCTTTCATCTCAAAATTTTTTGTTAGAAATCTCTTCGTTTCGTGCAATAAGCCTATATCACTACTTGCTAGTAATATATCATCGACATACAAAACCAAGAATATAACCTTACTCCCACTGACCTTATGGTATACACAATCATAAACCGAATTTACCTTAAAATCATACAAGATGATTACTTGATGAAACTTGTGATACCATTGACGGGAAGCCCGCTTGAGCTCATAGATGGATTTCTTTAATTTGCAAACTATATTTTCTGGATTTCCAAAAATAAAATTTTCAGGTTGCACCATATAAATCGTTTCATCAATGTCACCATTGAGAAACGTTGTCTTTACATCCATTTGATGAAGCTCTAAGTCCAAATGAGCCACTAATGCCATTATAATCTTGAAAGAGTCTTTCGATAAAACCGAAGACTTAGTCTTATTATTATCAATGCCTTCCTTTTGAGTGCATCCCTTAGCAACTAGATGTGCCTTATATCTCTCAATATTACCCCTCGAATCCCTCTTGGTCTTAAATATCCATTTACAACCAATGGGCTTCACACCTTCAGGTAATTTGACGAGATCCCAAACGTCATTTGCTTTCATGGGATTCATCTCATAATTCATGGCATCAATCCACTTATGAGAATTATAACTTTGTTTGATTTGATGGAAGTTGATTGGATCATCTTCCACCACACCTATGTCAAACTCATGTTCTTGGAGAAAGACAATATAATCATCTGAAATTGCACTTCTCCTTTCTCTAGTAGATCTCCTTAATGGCATCACTTATTAAGGTTGTTGAGTTTGCTCTTTTAGAGCAATATCCTCATTTTGTGTAGGGAGTACAATGATATTGTCTTGTATTGTTTCTTGAACAAGTTCAATAGCAATACTTGGAAGAGAAATAAATTCCTCCTTAAAGACAATATCCCTAACCTTATCTCCCCCCCCCCCCCCAACAAACTCAACTTCCTCAAGAAACCTGGCGTTTCCCGTCTCAAAGAAGGTCCTTGTCGAGGAATCATAAAATTTATAACCCCTTGACCTTTCAGCATACCCAAAAAAGTAGCAAATAATTGTCTTTAGGTCTAGTTTCTTTTCATTAGGCCTATAAGGCCTAGCCTCAGCCGGACAACCCCAAATGTGTAAAGGCCTAATACTTGGCTTTTTTCTAGTCCAAATTTCATAAGGAGTTTTAGCTACTACCTTGCTTTGCACCCTATTTAGTATATATGCTGCAATCTTTATTGCTTCTCCCTAGAGAGATTCTGGTAAAGAAGAATGACTATTCATACTTCTTACCATGTCCTTAAGCGTCCGGTTTCGTCTCTCAACAACACCATTCATACTAGGTTTCCCTGGCATGGTGTACTATGGGACGATACCGCATTCCTCTAGGAATTTAGCAAAGGGTCGTGGACGTTGTTCTCCTGATCCGTCATATCTACCATAGTATTCATCACCAAGATTAGATTTGACGGCCTTAATTTTCTTGCCTAGTTGGTTCTCAACTTCGGCTTTGAAAGCCTTGAACACATCCAGAGATTGTGACTTCTCGTGTATCAAATAAAGGTACCCATAGCGCAAGTAATCGTCTAAGAATGTGATAAAATACTGTTGTACATTCCAAGAAGTTGTAGGGAATGGACCACATATATCAGTATGAATCAGTTCTAAGGCACCTGAGGCTCTATTGGCACCTAAATTTATTTTGTTTGACAGTTTACTCTTAATACATTCCACACAAACTTTAAAGCCCGTCAAGTTAAGGGATCCCAAGATTCCGTCTGACACAAGCCTATCCATTCTCTGTTTAGAGATATGTCCTAACCGCTTGTGCCATAAGGTGGCGGAATCCTCCTCAGTTAATTTGCGTTTAGTACCTCGTGAACTAACATGCAAGGACTCGTTATTAAAGGAAATAGTATCCAACATATATAAATTGTCAACCAAAGATCCGGCTGCAACCATATTTGAATTTTGAAAAAGACTAAATTTATTATTTTCGAAAGAACAAGAATAACCAAATTTGTCCAATATAGAAATTGAAACCAAATTCCATCTAAAATACGGTACCACATATGTCTCTTCCAAATCCAAAAAACAACCGGATTTAAATAACAATCTAAATGTCCCAATTGCCTCAACCTTAACTTTATTGTCGTCGCCTACGTAGATGAATTTTTTAGCATCAATCGATTTTCAACTTCTTAGGCAGCCCTGCATTGACACACTTATGTGAGTAGTAGCACTTGAATCTACCCACAAAGTATGTAAAGGTACTATAGCCAAATTAACTTCAGAACAAACTAAAGTTAGAAGTGTACCTTTCTTTTCCCGCCAAGCGGCGTAATTGGGACAGCCCCTCTTGAGGTGTCCTCCCTTGTTGCAGAAGAAGCAACCAAATTCTTGGTCTGATTTCTTTTGCAGTTTTCCTTGGGATGTCCCAACTACAGCATCCTTATCCTTCTTCCTTTTGTTATTCTTAAAGGAAGTTGCTACGTGAGCACTTTTTGTCTTCTCTCGCTTAATCATTTCCTCTTCTTGCACACAATAAGCAATAAACTCATTCAAAGTCCACTTATCCTTCTGAATGTTATGACTCACAGTGAACTGACTGTATTGTGTAGGAAGGGAAATCAAAACTAAGTGCATAAGCAAGTCATCAGACAGCTCTAACTTAAGTGCCTTTAGCTTTAAAGTGATGTTAGACATTTCCATAATATATTTTGTGATATGACATGTCACGCCCCGAACCCGCAGATGGGTCTCAAGTGTGATTATAGTAACCTAACATGTCTCTGTATCCAACAAAACATCTGAAGATACAGTACAAGGATGAGGGTCCGACCCATGGGCTTCCCAGGCACCCTATACACATCCAAACAAAATAGAATATACGCAGCGAAAAAAGGTTATTATATACACACATGCTACCATACCATAGTCTATACAAGAGCAGAAACAAGGCTCTATCATACAACGTACAACTAGGTGCCCAACATATCTCAAAATGGCAACCCACAAAATACAAGTCTTAACACTTACCCAAGCACTAACCGTAGTACACCGGCCACTACGCTCCCGACACAAGGATGCTAGTTATCATGATGCAACATACACGCAATTAAATGCAATTCCAGTACTAATTTCACAACAGTGCATACACGCACACACATATGATCAGCAATCCCGGTGTCGTCACACCCTTCAGCCTGAACCGGCCCGCGACATACAGCGTTGGCCCGTACCCAACCCGTGAACATGGCGTTGGCTGGTAGCCAACCCGTGAACATGGCGCCACCGGCACATGGCTAGTCCCAGACTCCCATGACATCGTACCAGCACTAAACTGGTGGATCCACACCCTTCAGCGATTAGCCAGAATAGGCTCACGCCCTCGAATATAGAGTCGGACACTCTGCCAACCTATGACCAGCGATTTCATACGCCCTCAGATATAAAGCCGAACACTCTCAATACCTGGAACAAATTCGGAACCATGTTTCTACTAGCATTTCAACTAATCACACACACATGCATGCTCATATAACCAAACAAACCAAACCCATTGGGTAATTTAAAATCATGGTTTTCCAAACACATATAGTTTAAACAAGTCAAAGCACGGTCATCCCTATAACACAGTATAAATCAACATATACACTCGGTTTTCAACAAAACCAGGGATATAGCTCGTCGCCCCCTTTTTCCCAAAACTATAATCATAAAAAACTCATAGTTTTTCCCGTTAGATCCCCCCCCCCCCCAAATGAGTAGTCAAGACACACACAGGACCGTGAACCACAGTTCCACTAAGTCTGATTTCAAAAATAACTGATACAAGCACAATTCCCTTTAACTTTTCCCCAAATGACAAATCCCGAACTCCAAAGCCCCTAAATAGTGAACCGAGTTCCAAAACCTACAAATCCCAGTACAGAAGATACACACAAAATTGTTCCCTACAAAACTACCAGATCAGAAAAGAAAACTGAGCCTTACCTTAATTTTACACCAAAACTCGAAAATGGCTGAACTAAAAATCCGATCTGTAAAACTTGTAGAGAATCCTTCCACGATCCTCGTGGTAACTTCGAATTAACGATTCTCGCAACAAACGACAAAGAAATCTAGAGAGATGGAGAGTAGGAAGAGTTTCTAGAGAGATAGAGAAAGAAAGTGAGATTTCTTAGCTAAGAAGTAATGCAAAAGATATTTATAACTCCTTCAACCCGGCCGCCCTTGTCGACGAATGGCATCCTCGTCAACGAGGCCATATAGTCAGCTTGTCAAGAGACGATGGATTCATCGATGAATTCTGATATTACCAGTTTCCCGAAATCTCTCAACTTCTCCTCATCGATGAGCCTCTGAATTTCGTCGACGACATACATGGACTTCGTCGACGAACTCTGGCTTTGTCGATGAAGCCTGCTAAATTCTCAATTTGCCCCTCTCTTATTTTAATTAAACCCACCTATCACGGTTCGGGTTCTTACAGTCTCCCCTTCTTACAAAAATTTCGCCCTTGAAATTCGTCATCTTTCATTCATGAACTCATACATACAACTGAACACATACATATGTACATACATACATACCCTCACTTATGGCGGAGGAATATCGTGGTTACAAACACAACCATCTCAGGAGTTCACAATATACACACTCCCAACGACTAACCACCTATACCAACCCAAAGTAGGGTGGCATACACATACTCAAAACAACTGCAGATACTTCCGGCGTATTTTCATTTCTAGTTCCCAAGAAGCTTCCTCAACCTCGTGGTTTCGCCACAATACCTTCACTAATGGTATATCTTTAGTACGAAACTTCTGAACTTTACAGTTCAGAACCTGAACAGGTATCTCCTCATACGCTAAAGTATCCTCAATTTCCAACTCATCATAACTGATAATATTTGATGGATCCATCACGTATCTCCTCAACATGGACACGTAAAACACATCGTTGACCCTCGAGAGTGCTGGGGTAGTGCAATCTTGTAGGCTATCGGACCCACTCTCTCAAGAACCTTGAATGGTCCGATATACCTCGGGCTCAGCTTGCCCTTCTTCCCAAATCTCATCACCCCTTTCATCGGAGCAATTCTCAGAAATACCTTACCCCCTACCTCAAACTCTAACTCACAACGGCGAATATCTACGTAACTCTTCTGCCAATTCTAAGCTAATTTAATCCTCTCCTGGATCAAACCCACCTTCTCATACGCCTACTGCACAAGTTTAGGTCCTAACACCTGACGTTCACCAACCTTATCCCAACACAAAAGAGATCGACACCTCTGACCAGAATCTGTAATACTAGCCTTAAATGACTCTCATGTTCTTCCGAACTCCTCGTGTATACCATAATATCGTCAATGAATACCACTACGAATCGATCCAGGTACTCATCTAATACCCTGTTCATCATATCCATGATCATTGCCGGAGCATTCGTCAACCCAAAAGGCATGACTAAGAATTCGTAGTGGTCGTATCTGGTTCAGAAAGCAGTCTTTGCTACATCCTCAGATCTAACCCTCACCTGATGATACCCTGACCATAGGTCGATCTTCGAAAAGACCC
Organism: Malania oleifera; assembly: GCF_029873635.1. Taxonomy (NCBI): domain Eukaryota; kingdom Viridiplantae; phylum Streptophyta; class Magnoliopsida; order Santalales; family Ximeniaceae; genus Malania; species Malania oleifera. Next base: position 25,248,428 of record NC_080420.1, on the reverse strand, counting down.
ACGTCCCCTAAAACTGGTCTAAGAGATCATCGATACAAGGTAAAGGATAGCGATTCTTCACAGTCAGCTTATTAATCTCACGGTAATCAATACACATCTGCATCGACCCATCCTTCATTTTCACAAACAATATTGGAGCTCCCTAGGGTGAAATACTAGGTTGAAAGAATCCCCTGTCCAGTAATTCCTACAACTGCTCCTTCAACTCTCAAAGTTCTTTTGGAGCAATCTGGTACGGAGTTTTAGAGATCGGAGCCTTACCAAGCAACAACTCTATCACGAACTCCACCTCACGATCCGGAGGTAAACCAGGTAACTCATCTGGAAACACATCCGGGAACTCGCTGACTACCTGAATATCCTCAAGTCTCAACCCATCCCGCAGCGGTTCCTTCACACAAGCTAGGTACCCCTGACATCCGTCCAAGAGTAGCCTCCTCACCTGCAATGCTGATAGAACCTATGGCGTCGAACGCACGCACGATCCCACGAACTCATAGTCCTACTCCCCACGAGGTCCGAACACTACTACCTTCCTGCGACAGTCGATCACCGCATAACTAGAGACCAACCAGTCCATCCCCAATATAACATCGAACCCCAACATGTCATATACCACAAGATTCGCTAGTAGCAGCTTCCCTTGGATTACCACTAGGCAGTCTTCCAACATTCTCCTACAGAATGATACTCTCCCAGATGGTGTAGTAACAGATAACACCTCGTTCATGACTCAGGTCTCAGCCCCACACCGTCCAACAAAATTCATAGATATAAAAGAATGGGTTGCACTCGAATAAAAAAAAACAGAAGCCTTATTTGAAAGCAATAATAAGGTACCTGTCACTACATTCCCAGCATGCTCAGCGTCCGCTGGAGTAAGAGAAAATACTCTGGCCAGAGCTGTATTCGCCTGAATGGTTCCCGAGATATCTGATTGCTCCCCTGATTTACACTGGATGCAGGCACATCTCGTTTCGGTGCACGACAATCACAAAATATGTGACCTAACTCACCATAGTTGTAGCAATTACCCCCAAATGACCGGCACTCGCCCTCGTGCCATCTGTGGCATCTCGTACAACGCCCACTAGTCTGCCTCCCTTGAGAACCCTGGCGCTCGGTATTCTAACTTTAACTCAAGCCCTTGTTCCTCTTCTTCCATGATCCCTGAGGAGATCCTAACTGAGAACCAGAAGGTGCTAGTCTTTTCTTCAGCTCCTGATCCACCTCGTCCTCTCGGATACCAGTCTCAATCACCGTGGCTTTATCCACCAACACCGAGAGCTCACGGATCTGAAGCATACCCACTAGTCTATGGATGTCCTTCCTTAGGCCTTTCTCAAATCTCTGAGTCTTCTCATACTTGGTCAAGATCAAACATGGCGCAAAACGGGATAGCTCTATGTACCGAGTCACATACCACTACACTGACATACTCCCCTAAGTCAGAGCACAAAACTCATCTACCTTCGCATCACGTACAGAACCAGGAAGTATCTGTCAAAGAAGACCTTGAAACGGCTCTATGACATCTCCTCAAGACCACACCTCTGCTTCTCCAACAGATTCACCGCAGTCCACCATTGACCCGCCTCTCCAGATAACTGGAAGGTAGCATAGAGGACTCACTACCTATCCGTGCAGTGCAGGGCCTCCAAGATCCTCTCAGTCTTCCCCACCCAGTACTCCGCTATTGTTGGGTCAGATCTTCTAGAGAACGTCGGAGGATGCATGCGTGTGAATCTCTCAATGGTGCACCCCGTAGCCCTAGCAGAGCGTTTGCGTCTCCTCACACTCCACCAGATCTCCCGCAAGACCTACCTCGTCAATCCTCGAGGCACAGAAGGAGACTCATCACTCGCAGTCTCCTCAGAGCCACTTCCCAGGTCATTATCCTTGGGCTCCATTTTGAAACATAATAGGAGTCTATCAGTATCCCTACAACACGTACATACGTACAGTTAACACAATTATCTATCCCCAATCATGGTAACTACTCCCTACCAGGTCGAGGTCTGTTCTATCACACCGACACAAAAGTCATCAATGGTCTACCCTGCTTTTACTAGAATCGTCATCCTAGGAAAAACACGAAATACCATCGACAAGTCCCGATCTAGCAACGGAACAACCCTCAACCAACTCTGCCCACATCCAACATCCTATACTTTGGTATGTAATCACAGCTAAGCCTAACCAAGTCTACAAGACCTAACAACCTGGTTAGCTCTAATACCAAGTTGTCATGCCCCGAACCCGCAGATGGGTCCCAGGTGTGATTATAGTAACCTAACATGTCTCTGTATCCAATAAAAAAATTCGAAGATACAGTACAAGGATAAGGGTCTAACCCCGTGGGGTTCCCAGGCACCCTATACACATCCAAACACAACAGAATATACACAGCGAAAAAAGGTTATTCTATACAAACATGGTACCATACCAGAGTCTATACAATAGCAAAAACAAGGCTTTATCATACAACATACAATTGGGTGCCCAACATATCTTAAAATGGCAACCCACAAAACACAAGTCCTAGCACTTACCCAAGCGCTAACTGCAGTACATCGACCACTACGCTCCCGACACAAGGACGCTAGTTCCGGTTACTCGAAGAACCTAAAAAATATGTACATATAGTAGAGGTGAGACACCTCTCAGTAAGTAAGAATACAGGTTATATCGGTGTGTGGCATTTGAGCGTTATCATGATGCAACATACAAGCAATTAAATGAAGTTTCAGTGCTAATTTCACAACAGTGCATACATGCACATATACATGATCAGCAATCCTGGTGTCGTCACGCCCTTCGGCTCGAAGCCGACCAGTGACATACGGTATTGGCCTGTAGCCAACCCATGAACACCGCACCATTGGCACATGGCTAGTCCCAGACTCCCATGGCATCGTACCGGCACTAAACTAGTGGATCCACACCCTTCGGTGATCAGCCAGAGTAGGCTCACCCCCTCGGATATAGAGTCGGACACTCTGCCAACCTATGGCCAGAAATTTCATACACCCTCAAATATAAAGTCGGACACTCTCAGTACTTGGAACAAATTCTGAACCACGTTCCTACTAGCATTTCAACCAATCACACACACATGCATGCTCATATAACCAACCAAACCACACCCATTGGGTAATATAAAATCATGGTTTTCCAAAAACATATAGTTTAAACAAGTCAAAGCACGACCATCCCTATAACACAGTATAAATCAACATATACATTTGGTTTCCACAAAACCAGGGATACAGCTCGTTGCCCCCTTTTTCCCAAAACTGTAATCACGAAAACCCCATAGTTTTTCCCATTAGATCCCCCCAAATGAGTAGCCAAGATACACACAGGACCATGAACCACAGTTCCACCAAGTCTGATTTCAAAAATAACTGATATAAACACAATTCCCCTTACCTTTTCCCCAAATGACAAATCCTGAACTCCAAGGCCCCTAAACAGCGAACCAAGTTCCAAAACCTAAAAATCCCAGTATAGAAGATACTCACAAGACTATTCCCTACAAAACTACTAGATAAAAAAATAAAATTGAGTCTTACCTCAATTTTAACCCAAAACCTGAAAATGGTCGAACCGAAAATATGATCCGTAGAACTTGTAGAGAATCCTTCCATGATCCTCGTGGTAACTTCGGATTAACGATTCTCATAATGAACGGCAAAGAAATCTAGAGAGATGGAGAGTACAAAAAGTTTCTAGAGAGATAGAGAGAGAAAGTGAGATTTCTTAGCTGAGAAGTAATGAAAAAGATATTTATAACTCCTTCAACCCAGCCGCCCTCATCGACGAATGGCATCCTCATCGACGAGGCCATATAGTCAGTTCGTCGACAAGATGATGGATTCGTCAAAGAATCCTGATATTACTGATTTCCTAAAATCTCGCAGCTTCTCCTCATCGACGAGCCTCTGAATTTCATCGACGAGCCGTACATGGACTTCGTCGACGAACTCTGGCTTCATCGACGAAGCCTGCTAAATTCCCAATTTGCCCCTCTCTTATTTTAATTAAACCCACCTATCATGGTTCGGGTTCTTACATGACATTTTCCTTTATACCTCATTGAAACAAGACTATCCAAAAGGTTGCTTGTTTCAGCCTTTTCATTTTTTGCAAAACATTTCTATAGTTCCTCAAGGAATACCTTAGCATTATCCTCATCGAACATTGCGCCCCTGAATGCTTCTGGAACAAAGTGTTTCATGATCATTAGGCTCGTACGATTAGAATGCTCCCACCTCTCTAAGTCCCTCTTCATTTCAGAGGTACTTGTATCTGTAAGGGCGGGAGACCATTCTGTCCGTAGCGCAAGATCCAGATCCATATAGCCTAGAACATTCATGACGTTCTCCTTCCAATTCTTAAAGTTGGAGTCGTTAAGCACCAGAATGGAATTTATGTTGGCAGAAATTGTAGTAGCATATGTAGTAACTGAATACAGAACAAAAAATCAAACAACATGCTCAGTCATAATATACAAGTCATATTAAATTTCTAAATCAATTCCATATATACATGATAAGTATATTAACAAATAAAAATTGGCCCCATTTGAAGATGCCTAGTACAACATTAATAATCTATCTTTGGACAGAAATATTAACTTGTTAGTGGTATACTTCATGCAGTGATTAAATATTTACAAGAAGTCCTGTCAAATAACAAGCATTTCTTTGGACCGACTTGTTATTCACATGGATAACATAACAATTGTAATGTATTTATTACCACAAGTATGCAAGTTATTTGACGTAGCAATGACCTTCCTTTGGGCCGATCATTACTCATACAAATAACACACATACATCCCTAATGTTTCAATATAAATGCAACTACATAATAGAGGTTACTTTGGCAACTTATTACTTCCATACACTTATACTAAAATAGTAGTGTAGAAACCCAAACGCAAAAAATAAAATAAAATAAATATAAAGAGAGAAATAAAGGAAAATAAAATAAGAAAAAAAGGAAATTCGTTTGGCAGGACCTAAACTGTTGACGGTTTTATAGAGCTTGGGAAAATCATCACTGGTTTCAGTCAACAAGAGCGGGTCAACAACCAAATTGTCAACAGTTTTGTGAGGGCAGGGAAAACCGTCAATGGTTTTCCTGCGAGTTTGTTTACTTAAGGGCTAAGCAACACATTTTCAAACATAACTCAAAAATTTCCTCTCTCTCTCTCTCTCTCTCTCTCTCTCTCTCTCTCTCTTAGGGTTTTTGGAATCTCTCTCTACTCCCACTCTCTCGTGACCCTCTCTCTCCCGTAGGCTCACCCAGAGCTCATGCTCGATCTCTAATCATCTTTCCCTTTTCTCTTGGCTTGCCGGTTCACTTTCGGCAGTAGCATCGAAAAGCTAGGATTTTCCATTTTCGAATGGAATCAATTTCTTTTTCAGGAACAAGTAAGGGGATAAAGTTAAGTCAAGTTTTTAACGAATTTGAACTGATTAAAAGGTGTTATATGTATGTTTACCTATAGTTTCAAAGTTATTTTGATAATCGACCATTCAAAAAGGGGGTTTATAAACTACGATCATATCTTATGGTATTTTGAATAAAATGAATGGTGGAAAGCTTGGTTTTATCATACAAACTAAATATATTATTTTTATTTTTATTTTTTTGCTTGTTTATTGGACTATATTCAAATATTGATATTGTGTGATAGGTGAATAATCAGTATTGGTTGTTGTATAACAAAATTTGGGTATGGTTTTGAAAATACTGAATTGTTTGTGAAATACTGGAACTACCGTTGCAAAATACTGGGATTTTATTTGACGGCCGGGGGCCAGGTTTTATTTAAAGGCTGTGAGCCGGGTTTTATTAAATGGCGGGTTCTATATGAAATGAGATTTATACTATAGTTTTTATTACCGAAATTGCATGATATGGTTTAAGAACCCTAAGGACTAGTTGTATTGTGAGCACGGTACCATTACTAAGGAATTATTATTTGACCATGCGCACCCACACTGTACTGAGAGGTATAGGGTGGTCTCGACCGATTAGCCTACATAAGGATGAAGTACCTTTCCTTGGAGACTGGACCAGGAAGTGATAAGGCAATCGAACCTGCAACTGGGTTATGGATGCCTACAGACGCACTTGCAAATGGTTACTTTGACTGTGTCTGTTTTGATCCCCTAGGGTATAAGTCCAACTTTCGGACTGCACAACCCATACCATGAGGGAAGTAAATGGTTTGTTAGTCCCAGGGAGTGTCTTTTATGCATATATGTTAATTTATGTAAATAGTATTATTATTTATTGAACTGGTTTAAACTGAGGAAGCAAATGCATATTTTTTTAATTGTAAAGGTGTGAGTACTTGTATGTGAATTAAAATGCATGAATTTTTATGGTGAAGTAAACTCTCTACCCGAGGGCTTGCTGAGAAAGGCTAGTACCCTGATAAGTATCAGTTGTAGTCGTACCTGGTTGCATAACATATTAGAGCAGAGGGGAGCTACATGTATGGGCATGTAATCTCCCCTATCCTTGGGAACTTTCACTTATAAATAATTGTGTGTGTGTCTGTGTGTGTGTGTGTGTGTGTGCGTGCGTGTGTGTGAGCATGGTCTGAGAATGATTTTATAACTGTGGTTAATTAACAACTAATTATATTTTGCATACACTAAAACTTATGTTGGTCATACACTGATATTAACTTAATCTTCCTTACTGAAAAGTGTCTCATCCCAATATACAAATCATTTTTCAAAACCATCTCAAGATCGAGCTTAGCAAGCTTCGAGGCGGGGTGATAGCTAGTTTCAATTTTTGTGAGTGTCTATAAGAACTCTAATGTATTTAAGTTATGTTTGAAGCCCCTGGATGTGTATTATGGTTGTATGGACTAGGTTGGTTTTTATATTGTATTATGGTCTGTAATATGGATATTTGGAGACCTTTGTGTATAAAAGTAGTTTAGAACTCTGGTAATATATTTTGGAGAATGTATCAGTTATTTTAGCTGCATTTATATAATGAATATGGTATTAGGAACTCAGACGTCACTAAAGTAGCACCCCAGACCCCACGTGGCTAGTCGAGGAATTACAGGTGGTATCAGAGCTAGGTTTTCTAGGTTCTAAAGACTTCGATGGTTAATAATTACTAGAGTATGGGTTGAGATAAGTTAACGATAGGAATGGGTTGATTAGGCGAGTCTTGGTATGGAAGCTTAGAGATGGTGATCCTGAATCTGACTCAGAGATACTTGACCGTACAGCAGTACGAGGCCAAGTTTTGAAGCTATCCAGCTTCACTCCATACATGATCTCGGACGAGCTGAAGAAGGCCCGGAGGTTTGAGAAGGGTTTAAGGCAGGAAATACATGCATAGGTGGTGGCGTTGTTGACTCTGAATTTTTATGAGTTGGTAGACAAGGCCATGGCAATTGAGGCCAGTATCTAGGAAGGTGAGAGAACAGTGAACCAAAAGAATAGGCCCTTGCCTTAGGGATTTTAGATTAGCACCAGCCAAGGTTCATGGAATAGGCCTCGTAATTTCACGAGCCAGCGGCAAAAGATGGGATATCGAGCCCATCAAAGGAATCCACCGTGTCCTTTATATCCTATATGTCATCAAAGGCATTGGGACGAGTGCAAGCGTGGACCAGTTCGCTGCTACCGGTGTGGTGGAGCTGGACATTCGGAGCAGGACTGCGGCACAATGTTGACTCACACTCCTCCACAACATCAGTATCAGGGAGGTAATCAGGCACCCCAAGGTGGTCACCAGAGGGGCACCGCTCAGGTGCGGGTGTACTCACTTACGCCAGGAGATGCAGAGAATGTCGGCGATATGGTGACAAGTACTATTCTCATTTTGTCAAATAGTACTGTTGTATTATTTGATTCAGGTACGATGCACTCTTTTGTATCTTAGGGATTGGTTAAATTGTCTGAGGTAGAGACTTAGTTGTTAGATGCCAAGTTAGGTGTGGTCACACTACCAAGGTCAGTTGTGGTGTGTAGTAAGGTGATCAAAGACTACCCAGTGGAAATTTAGGGGAGAATGCTGCCTACTAGCTTAATTGTTTTTGACATGCATGGGTTTGATGTCATTTTTGGGATGTCGTAGCTAGCATCCAGCTATGCGAGTATCAATTGCCATAGGAAGAAGGTAGTGTTCAGAGCTCCTAGGGAGGAAGAGTTTAAATTCATCGAGTCGTGTGTGCGCTCTACACTACAGATCCTTTCAGCAATTCAGGAAAAGAGGTTACTTCTAGAGGGTAGCCAGGGGTACTTTGCATTTTTAAAAGAAGCACCAAAGGAGGGACTAAAGCTGGAGGATATCCCAGTGATAAGGGAGTTCTCAGATGTTTTTCCTAGGGACTTACCGGGATTGTCTCCTGATTGCGAGGTCGGGTTCTCCAATGAATTAAATCCAGGGACAACACCCATTTCTAAGGCTCCATATAGAATGGTTCCAGCTGAATTAAAGGAGCTAAAGGAGCAGTTTCAAGAACTACTTGACAAGAGGTTTATCAGACCGGGTGTATCACCCTGGGGAGCACCGGTGTTGTTTGTAAAGAAGAAGGATTGGTCGATGAGGATGTGCATTGACTACCCAGAAATTAATAAGATGACAGTGAAGAACAAGTACCTATTACCCTGTATTGATGATCTATTTGACCAGCTAAAGGGCACACAGGTTTTCTCCAAGAACGATCTGCGATCCGAGTATCATTGGGTGAAGGTTAAATCAGAGGATGTACCAAATACGGCTTTCCATCTAGGTATGGCCATTACAAATTTTTGGTTATGTCATTCGGTTTTACTAATGCTCCTGTGGCATTCATGGACCTAATAAACAGGGTGTTCCACGAGTACTTATATCAGCTCGTGGTGGTATTCATCGACGACATCCTAGTTTATTCGAGGAACCCTACAAAGCATGAAGCTCATTTGAGACTAGTACTTCAAGTACTTAGGGAAAAGAAGTTATTTTATAAATTTAAGAAATGCGAGTTTTGGCTGGAACAAGTTGCATTTTTGGGACATGTAGTGTCCTGGGAGGGAATTTTAGTAGACCCAAGCAAAGTAAAGGCAGTAGTTGATTGGGCGAGATCAAAGAACGTGCACGAGGTTAGAAGTTTCTTTGGTCTTGTAGGATACTATCGCCGGTTTGTTGAAGGATTTTCGAGGCTATCAGGTCCTCTAATGCAGCTTACGAGAAAAAACATGAAGTTTGAGCGGATTGGTGAGTGCAAACAGAGTTTTTAGGAATTGAAGCAATGACTAGTCACTGTCCCAGTACCGACCATTCCGTTAGGGGAGGGTGGATTCGTGATCTATAGTGACGCATCTTAGAAAGGACTCGGGTGGGTCTTAATGCAGAAAGGAAAAGTAATTGCGTACGCTTCTCTCCAACTCAAGGAGTACGAGAAGAACTATCCGACGCATGACATGGAATTGGCAGCAGTAGTTTATGCATTAAAGATCTGGAGGCACTACCTATACGGTGAAAAGTGCGAGATCTTTACTGATCATAAGAGCCTAAATACATTTTCACCCAGAAGGAATTGAACATGAGGCTACGGAGATAGCTTGAGTTGATTAAGGACTACGACTGTACCATTAGTTACCACCTAGGAAAGGCTAATGTGGTAGCTGATGCTTTGAGTCAGAAGTTGGTGGGTGTGTCAGTTTTAGCGGTTGTTGTACAGCATCATATCAGGATGAACTTGGAAAGGTTGGGTGCATATTTGGTGGAAGGGAACTCACAAGCGTTCATTGCTAGTTTGATCATTCAACCAACCTTACAGGAGAAAATTAAAGCCGCTCATATGAGAGATGCAGAGCTGATGGAATTGGAGAAAGTATAAAGTGAGAGCAGCAACTGGACTTCAATGTTTTTTAGGATGGATTTCTCATATTTCACCCCAGATTATGGGTGCCTATCGACGCATGGATTAAAAATACAATTCTGGAGGAGACTCATCGCTCTCTCTATACTGTTCATCCAGGAAGTACGAAGATGTATAGAGATCTGCGAGAATCCTTCTGGTGGAGTAACATGAAAAGGGAGATTGTCAGATTCGTGGGACAGTGTCTGACATGTCAGCGGGTAAAAGCAGAGCACCGGAGGCCAGCGGGACCACTTCAACCACTTGATATCCCTAAGTAGAAGTGGGAGTATATCTCAATGGACTTCGTATCATGGTTGCCTTCAATGGTAAATGGACAGAATTCCATCTGGGTAATAGTGGATAGGCTGAGGAAGACTACGCACTTCGTTCCAATCAGAGTCACTTATTCTATGAATAGGCTAGTAGAGCTTTATATGCAAGAGATTGTACGAGTTCATGGCGCACTGGTTCCCATTGTTTCAAATTGAAATCCACGGTTCACCTCTCGGTTTTGGAAGAGTTTGCAGGACGCCTTGGGATCTCAACTCACTTTCAGTACCACGTTTCACTCACAGATGGATGGATAATCTGAGAGGACCATTCAGATTCTAGAGGATATGTTGTGGGCGTGTGTGCTGGATTGTGGGGATAGTTGGATTCGCTATCTACCGCTCGTTCAGTCTGTGTATAATAACAATTATCAAGCCAGTATCGAGATGGCACCATATGAGGCTTTGTGTGGTCACCAGTGCCGTTCTTCGTTGTGCTGGGATGAGGTAAGGAAGCAGCAGATTTTGGGGCCGAAACTAGTTCAGTAGACCTCTGCAAAGGTCGAGCTTATCAGGGATAGGATTAAAATAGCACAAATTTGGCAGAAGAGTTATGCAGATACTCGCCGACGTGAGTTAGAGTTTGAGATTGGTGATATGATATTTTTTAGGATTGACACGACGAAAGGAGTAATGAGGTTTGGGAAGAAAGGCAAGTTGAGTCCTAGGTATATTGGGTCATTTGAGATCTTGGAAAGGATTGGTCCAATTGTCTATTGCCAGCATTGTCTAGAGTTTATGAAGTTTTCCATGTATCAGTGCTAAGGAAGTAATAAGCCTTTAGAGATCGGGGATGCTTTGGCATACGAGGAGGTACCAGTTCAAATTCTGGATCGAAAAATACAAGAACTGCATACTAAGGAAATACCATCAGTGAAGGTGTTGTGGCATAATCATGCAATTGAGGAGGCTTCTTGGGAGTTAGAGACAGAAATATGTCAGAAGCACCCACAGCTTTTTAGAAAGGTTTGGCACTAGACAGGTAGGTGTCTAGTTTTGTATCCAGGTTGTGTAAGGTAGGTTTGTTTAGTATTATTAGTTGTTTACGGTTTTAGTAAATGAATGGTCTTTAGGAGAGTTTTTCATCATATTATAATCTCTCAAGACATTGTTTCTAATTACGATATTCCTCCACCATAAGTGAGGGTAGTTAATAAACTTGGGACGGGGCCGCTATGTGGGTGGTTACCGACTCTTCTGTAAAAATGGATCAATATTTAATAAAAAACTTCAGGGGATGTGATCGGTAATAGTTAGCAAATTTTGAGGACGAAATTTTTTTAAGGAGGGGAGATTGTAAAAACCTGAGCCTAGAAAATAAAAGGAAAAAATATAAAAGAGGGAAATAAAGGAAAACAAAACAAAAGGAAGGAATTTGGTTTGGCAGGACCCATACCATCGACGGTTTTATAGAGCTTGGGAAAACCGTCGCTAGTTTCAGTCAACAAGGGCGGGTCAATTGCCAAACCGTCAATAGTTTTGTGAAAGCAAGGAAAATCATCGACGGTTTTCCTGCGAGTTTGCTTACTTAAGGGCTAAGCAACACATTTTCAAACATAACTCAAAAATTTCCTCTCTCACTCTCTTAGGGTTTTTGGACTCTCTCTCTCTACTCTCACTCTCTCGTGACCCTCTCTCTCTCGTAGGCTCTCCCAGAGCCCATGCTCGATCTCCGATCATCTTTCCCTTCTCTCTTGGCTTGCTGGTTCGCTTTCAGCGGCAGGATCGAAAAGCTAGGACTTTTTGTTTTTCAAACGAAATCGATTTCTTTTTCAGGAACAAGTAAGGGGATTAAGTTAAATCAAGTTTTTATCGAATTTGAACAGATTAAAAGGTGTTATATGTATGTTTACCTATAGTTTCAAAGTTATTTCGAAAACCAACCATTCCAAAAGGATGTTTATAAACTACGATTATATCTTATGGTATTTTGAATAAAATGAATGGTGGAAAGCTTGGTTTTATCATACAAACTAAATATATTATGTTTTTCCTAGTTGTTTATTGGACTATATTCAAATACTGAAATCGTGTGGTAGGCGAATAATCAGTTTGGGTTATTGTATAACGGAATTTGGGTATGGTTTTGAAAATACTAAATTGTTTGTGAAATAATGGAACTGGCTTTGCAAAATATTGGAATTTGATTTGACGGTCGGGGGCTGCGTTTTATTTAATGCCTATGAGCCAGGTTTTATTAACTAGCAAGTTCTATATGAAATGAGATTTATACTACAATTTTTATTACCGAAATTGCATGATATGGTTTAAGAACCCTAAGGACAAGTTGTATTGTAAGCATAGTACCGTTGCTAAGGAATTATTATTTGACCATGTGCGCCCACACTGTATTGAGAGGTGTGACGACCTGCTTAATGTCCTCATTTTTTTTAATATAATACAATCAATATCACAAAACTCAGCAGATCATAATCCACCTGGACCCGTGGGTACCAGGGATACATCAAAAACACATCACGGAAGCCTATGCAACAGGAAACATAAATCATAAACACCTCATTATACCATACATTACAATACCAGAGTTTCTACAATCACTGTGTGTGTGTGTGTGTATATATATATATATATATATATATATATATATATATATATATTCAATACACAACCCAAAAGATGTCTTAGGGCCATTTCCATAAAATACATCCGACCCTATCAAAACACTTACCCTTCTGGAAGGGCAGACCAATTGTACTAAATCAGCAGGGCTTTACCCGCTCTCCTATCAGGGGCTCCTGAAATGTTTATAAAATTCGGGATGAGACACCTCTCAGTAAAGGAAATAAACTAATACTAGTGTGTGGCAACATGAGTATTTTGTGTTATACATAAATCATATAGAAACATATCTAGTAAACTGTCATGTCATATATGGGAAAACATATGTATTATCATAGCATGGCAGAATATACTGCATTTTCATAATCATGTTTCATCTCATAAAATATAATACAAAAACATCTTTAGTAGGTTAGCTGGATATTGTCATGTATTACCCCCACATAACTGGGTTGTGTGGCCCGAAGGCGGGACCTGACAATGGTTGGCCGACCACTTCCAAGTCTGTAAGTTTGATGGGTCTGCCAGACCTGGTCCATACACCAGGGGCGCTCACACACTTTTTAAAAACCACATCGACCATCCAATCTCACACCACTCTATACAGCGACGTTAACACAAATATCATGATCATGATGACCATGGACACATAGCAACGATACCGTGCAAGTGCTAGCCTAGATCAAGTCAATCAAGTTCTGATATCATATAACATATATTGAAACTGTAATACATGGATATTTCATATCAATAATTATCAAATCAATCATCTCATTTTGCATATATACATATATCATGAAAATCATCGGCCCATACGCCGGTATTTCACATTTTACCATAGCTCGGCCCGTACGCCGAAAAATCATATCCATAGCATAGCCCGTATGCTGGCAAATCATTTCCATAGCTCGGCTCGTACGCCGAAAAATCATACACATAGCACAGCCCGTACGTTGGCAAACATATATAAAAATCTCAGCCCGTACGCTAATTTTTCATTATAAAAAATCCGTATCTTAGTCACATTCCCAGAAAACAGTACCTCATAACAATTTCTACTCATGCCAAACTAAATGGGTTTTTCATATATTTAACATACCATCATTTTCAGCAATATTTTCTAAATATAAATCATATATAAATATATTTATTTCCCTAAAATCAAATGCTATAATATTATATATACTTTCCAAAAAAATACTAGCTTAGTTTATCCCCTTACCTATGTCCTAAAAAGCCCCTAAAATCAAACGCTTCTGCACCCGCAGGGTTTCCTACTCAACACCCTGAAAGCAACATTCTCCAAAACTAAAGTTCAGTATTTCTACGCGTACTATGCTTTCTACAACTGTCAAAAAGCCAAATATTGAGTAAAAAGTCTTACCCTAGATTTGGGATGGTTTCCAACTCAGCCCCACGAACAATTCGCTCCAGCAGACGTGCAGAGAACTTTCCTAGGAGCGTCATGGTAGCTTCAGATTGTCAAATCGGCACAAAATCGGCCCGAGATCTTAGAGAGAAGGGTAGAGAACCGTATGAGGAGAGAGAGAGAGAGAGAGAGAGAGAGAGAGAGAGAAAGATAGAGAGGTTCTGCGCAGGAAAATGAAGTGAAAAATCACGTTTAACGCTATTTATACTGCGGGATTCGTCGACGAGCCTCGTCACCTCGTCGACGAGTCCTATAGAAAATTCGTCAACGAACTTCAACCCTCGTCGATGAATTTCAAGCTTCCAAAAATCCTCTCTCAGTCGTCGACGATATCCTGAAGAACCCTCGTCGACGAAACCCCTGTGTTCGTCGACGAGGCCTGGAAAATTTCTCAGGATAATCCCATCCAAAATGCAACGTCGTCGACAAACGCTTCACGAAGTCAACTGCCTCCTTCTGTTCTTGTTTTCATTTTCCTTTCTTTTTATTATTTAAATACCATTATTCTTCAAGTCGTTACAAAAGGTGGAGGGTGGACTCAACTAATTAGCTTGCGTAAGGATGAAGTACCTTTTCTAGGGACCGGACCAGGAAGTGGTAAGACGATTGGACCTGCAACTGGGTTGTGGATGCCTGCAAACACACTTGTAAATGGTTACTTTGACTATGTCTAGGTTGAACCCCCAGGGCATAAGTCCAGCCTTTGGACCACACAACCCATACCATGGGGGAAGTAAATGGTTTGTTAGTCCCAGTGAGTGTCTTTTATGCATATATGTTAATTTATGTAAATGGTGTTATTATTTATTGAATTGGTTTAAACTGAGGAAGCAAATGCATATTTTTAAACCGTAAAGGTGTGAGTACTTGTATGTGAATTAAAATGCATGAATGTTTATGGCGAAGTAAACTCTCCGCCCGAGGGCTTGCTGAGAAAGCGAGTACCCTAATAAGTATTAGTTGTAGTCATTTCAAAAAACCTAAGCCAAGTTTTACCAGCTATCCATCCAAGCATAGTTCGGACCGCAGCGAACTCAAAACCGTGATTGGGAGATGATATTGGAGAGCAATCAACAAATCAAGGTTTGATTTAGGGTTTTTCCACTGACATCTGAGAATTGGCTCGTAGAGAGAACCCTTCCGCCTCCAAAGTGTGAAGGAGAGAAGTTGAAAACTGCGGAGATGCATTTTTTTTTTTTTTTGGCACAGGTTCTCACCAACCAAATGTAACAAAAACCTAAAAGAAATCAATACAAAATCCGCAAGCCATGATTCAAAAAAAAATTATCCTTTAATAGTCTCCAAATCTGGATCCATAAGCATCGCGGGCAACAATACAACATTTAATCAAAAATATTAACCACACATATCACCAAAATTGATTTTATGAACAATAAATCCACAATATTTTCAATATATATTTTTTTAAAACTTTATCATGCAAAACCTAAATCTAGGGTTTTAATACAATCAATATCATTCCTAATTCAAATCATGCACAGTTTCTTAATCAACAACATGATTAGGCTTTGATACCACTTGTTAGAAACAACTTTAATCCATAAAATCTAATAACCCAAGATCATCATGTTATTTAATTAAGAAAACTAAACGTGGAATAAATACATGAATCCATACTAAACGTGGAATAAATACCTAGATCCATAGATATGTCTGATTTGATTACTAATAGCCTTTAACGGAGATTTTTGATCTTCCACAGTCAAATCTCTAAACACCTCACTTGTGTTCTTCTCTTTAGATGGGGAAAGTAAGAACGTGAAAAATGATTGTGATTTGACTTGGGGACCATAACCCTATTATCTTTTCTTTATATACTAGGTCAATTTTAAAAGCCCATCAATCCTAAATTAACTTAGTATTGGGCTTCTACACATTATAAAGCACATACCCAATAGATGTTAAAGTAGCCCAGTAAAATAATTGTTCTTAAATATTGAGCCCACAATAGGAAATTAAAATTTCCTAACATTCTAGCCTTTAACCATGTCAAGAGAGCACATGACAGGTTTCCCCAGCTTTGCTTATGAGTCATGACAGGGCAATAGATAAAAAGACTACCAAAATGTTCCTAAATTCTCTCTTCCCTCTGTTTTAGGAAACAATGTTAGCAGCAAAAACTTTTTAGCCAGCGAAGAAAGTTTCAAGGGGATGCCATTCAAGAACAAACAAACAAGGAAACCTTGGTGGGTGTCAAAATTAGGATTACAAAAGTCAGATAATTATATATATATATATATATATATATATATATATATATATATGTATGTATATATATATGTATGTATGTATGTCTATATCACTATGCCATCTAGTAATTATGGCAACGCAACAGTCTTTAATGATATGTATGGGCGTGGCTAATCCTTTAAAAGCTCTTTTATTTCTTGTGCTAAGGTGAGATTGATTATACCAAATATCATGCAAAAGAAAATATGACCACCATTCCCTACTGGAAGCTGATAAACGAGGGGGGAAATATCAATCTTTCCTAATGAATTTTCAAACTTTGACACTATATGTTCTTTTCCAAGCTTTCGTGGTCCAATCATTATGTTGAAGACCATATTTTGAAGCAAATAAATATTATCTTTATCCTTTATAAATCTTTTAAAACAGTTTTCAAGGAGTGCTTTGTTCTAAATATAGAGAGATTTAATCCCTAAGCCTCCACATCTAATAGATTGTTTGATAGCCCCCAATTTAGAAGATAATACTTTAATTCTTCCCCTAAACTCCTCCAAAGAAACCTATTTTGAATTCCCTTTGACCTTGTGGCAATTGAGAATGAAAATAAAGGGACATATAATAGATTCGAAGATTTGAAAGGTGCTTTTTCTAAGGCGAAGTCTCTCAACTTTAGACAAATAATTCATTTTCCAATTAACTAGCTTCCTCTCAAATATTTTAACAACGAGTTCTCAAACTCGTTCGTCTTTGAATTTAGCACCAAGGGGACTAAGGTTGATAATTGAAAATATATATAGTTTATAGCTCAAAGGCTTGCAAAAAGAGGCCTTGGAGTTGTCACAAATTGGAAAAAGTTTACTTTTTTCCAAACTTCACCTCCAACATGTTGGCTACTTCAAACCCAAGAAGAATGCGCCTAAGATTGAGGATTTCTTTTAGGGTTGTCTTCACCAAAAAAAAAAAAATGATGGTATCATCCACAAAAAGAAGATGAGAGACTCCCATTTCTCTCCTGTTGGTTCTAATAGTAAGACCTACTAGGAGGCCTTCTTTGATAGCCTTTTTCTTAACAAGAGACTCAATAATTCCATTACCGAGATATACAAAAGGGGGGGAGAGGACCACCTTGCCTCGATCCTCTAAAGAGGGAAAAAATTCGAAAAGGTGGCCATTGAAAAGCATTGAAATTAATGGGATTTGTAATGTATCATTGAATCCACTTGCACCACAATTCACCAAAAGCCATTCTTCTAAGAAGTGAAGGATAAAATTCCAATTCTCATTGTTTGGAACACAATAAAGGAACTAAGCAGTGATTTTTGAAATATTTTCTAAAATAATTGATTTTCCAGAATGTCTAGATTAGGGCACTACCAGATGACCTTGGAAGTGCAACCAGGTCTACTGAAACGAAGAAAGAATTGAATATATTCTAGACTGTGTCAACGAGGGCTCGACCAAGGATCAACCAGGGCTCGACCAGGGTGCAACTAGGTCTTGACCCAAAAGCCTGCTTTGTGAATGGCAGTTAATAAAACATTTATTTAATAGATTGTTTAAATTTGACTATTCCATCTAGGGATGGCGGCTTTGTTATCTACAGTGACGCTTTTAAAAAGGGGTTTGACTGTGTTCTAATGCAGTAGACCAAAGCAGTTGCTTACGCTTCACGTCAACTCAAAGAGTACGAACAGAATTACCCGACGCATGATATGGAATTAACAATAGTAGTATTTGCATGGAAAATTTGGAGACACTACCTATACGGTGAAAGGTGTAAGATTTTTACTGACCATAAAAGTCTTAAATACTTTTTCACCCAGAAGGAGCTGAACATGAGACAGCACAGGTGGCTTGAGTTGATTAAAGACTACGACTGTCTTATTAGCTATCACCCAGGGAAGGCTAATGTGATAGCCGATGCCCTGAGTCGGAAGTTAGTTGATGTGTCAGTCTCTGCAATAGGAGTTCAGCGTCAGATCAGTACTTGGAAAGGTTGAGCTTGGAGATAGTGGAAGGAAATCATTAGGCTATCCTTGTCGGCTTGATGGTACAACCGACTTTGTAGAAGAGGATTCGAGTAGCGCAGAAGGGGGATCCTGAGTTGGTTGAGGTTATGCATGGAGTTCAAAAGGGGTTGAAGCTAGATTTCAGTATCTCTAGCGATGGGATATTGAGATTTCGCAGCAGAGTTTGTGTACCGAATGATGCCAGGATTAAACGGGTCATTCTGGAGGAGGCACACCGTTCACTCTACACTATACATCCTGGTTGTACAAAGATGTACCAAAATTTGAGGGAATCTTTCTAGTGGTCCAACATGAAAAGGGAGATTGCCTATTTTGTAGAGCAGTGTCTAACATGTGAGCGGATCAAAGCAGAGCATCAGAGGCCCGTAGGACCACTTCAGCCACTTGCCATTCCTGAGTGGAAGTGGGAGCACGTCTCGATGGACTTTGTGACGGGATTACCTACAGCGGTGCATGGGCAAAATGCTATATGGGTTATAGTAGATCGGCTGACGAAGACTACACAATTCATTCCAATCAGAGTCAGCTATTCTCTGAATAGGCTGGTAGAGTTATATGTGCAGGAGATTGTACGACTCCATGGTGTCCCTATTTCTATTATTTCACATCGAGATCCACGTTTTACATCTCGATTTTGGAAGAGTCTACAGGATGCCTTGGGATTACAACTGACCTTTAGTACATCTTTTCACTCGCAGACGGATGGACAGTTTGAGAGGACTATTCAGACATTAGAATTCTTATAAGGAGGGGATAATGTAGAGACCCAAACCTGTAAATAAGAAAAGGGGGTTTTCTAGTAAGGTTTGTCGACGAAGGCAGAAGGTTCGTCAACGAAGTTCCTTCAGTACCTCGTCAACGAAATTCAGAGCGTCATCAACGAGGGAATACCGAGCGGGCCAAAGTATTTTCTAAGCAGGCTTGTCGACGAAGGTATGGCTTCGTCGACGAACTTCGTGGCTAGCTCATCAACGAAAGCGCCACCTCATTGATGAGTTTGACTCGGTCAAAGGCCCTATAAATATCGTTTTGAGTTGCTTAAGGACTAAGATATCCCAAAAACTCTCTCTATCTCTCTCTCTCTCTCTCTCTCTCTCTTCGATCCTTCATCGTTTGTTGTCGATTTCTACAAACGAACGTTCCTGCTTGGATCATTGGAGGAAACTCTATAGTTCTATCGGATTGGATCGTTATTTTGAAGATTTTTGGATTTTCTCAAAAATCAAGGTAAGGATCTGATTCCATTTCTGATTAGGTAGTTGTATAATAGTTAAGATTATAGAGAAGTAATGTTCTGTGGTTTTTAGGTTTCGGGGATCCAAGGTCGTTGTTTTGGACCAACCCACTCGTGTTTCTATCTCTGAGTTTAAGGTAAGGGGAATTTGTTTACAACAGTTCTTTTTGTAAAACTAAACAGCTGAAAAGTTTGTTTACGTATGTATGAATGTTTTGACTACTTTTTACCGAATTTCACCGGGTAAAAATGTCAATTTTGCGATTTTACGATTTTTGGTAAAAATGAGGATTTTGTCGTATGATCTCCAAACTTTATAAAACTTATTTATTTGCATTATTGTTTATGTAGGAGATGCTTGAATCCCTTATTTATTCGTTAAATGATGTTTATTGTATTACATACTATATAGCGGGTTTTTGATCAAACTTTGTGTGACGTATGTATTAAAATGGTATATGGGAATATTTTATACTATATATGTGAACTATGGGAACGGGAGTTCCATGTTGTTATACTGTAAATGTGGAAAACAGGTGTCGGTTATATACCGTGCTATATACGTAAAAAGGGTAAACCGACGGAGTGTGTGCCAGTTTATACCCGATGTGATTATCTGAGTTTGTGAAAATACTGGAATTGCACAGGTTATTATCTTTTGTTATAAATTGTATATATGATAAATGGAACCATAGCTTGCTACCAAAGGAGTTGAAAGATATTCCAGTAAAAGAAGTTGAAAGATACTTCAGCAAAAAAAGTTGAAAAAAAAAAAAAAAAAAATTCAATGATGGGGTTGAAAAATATTCTAAACTCTCATATGCACGGTTCCGATGCTAGCAGTACAGTGCAACCTCACATGAGGATCAGTGTGGGTACGTAGATAGTCGGCCTGTAGGAATATTAAAACTACTGGTGAAATAATAGACCAGTTGGGGGCAGTCGGACTATATATTAGATACTTGACGGTGCCTACACGAACAGGGCATTGTCATAGCGTAAATAGGCAAAATGTCATACCAAATTGATCTTTGTTCTAATATTCATATGCATGATTTAAGTACCAAAATGTGCAAATAAATTTTATATGTTACAGACTTATAGTGTTGTAAAAATGCTTTATATGTATCGGTTTTAACTGAAGTATATGTATGTGGTCACACACTGTTGTAATATCTTCTTCCTTACTGGAAAGTGTTTCACCCCATTATACAACCTTTGTTTTCAGGTCCATCTGGACATCAATCCTTGTTGCTCAAGGGACTTGGAGAATTGTTTTTGGTTATAGCATACGTAAGTGTATTATGTGTGTATTGAACTTAGTTAGAGTATCTTTTTTTGGGTTGTAATAATAGGCTATGTTCTAAGTCTGGATAAATGTATTTGAGGATACAATAGTAAACTCTGGTATATGTCTATTAGAAATCCCGATGAATATTTATGTTTTTCCACAACATTTGCATTCCAATTATGTATAAGTTACATCTGTATGTCCCTGTTTAGGGCTGGTTGTCTATATATCTTGAACAGGTACAGGTATTTTGTATGAGTAAGTGACATCTGAGTCCGTATAAAGGGATGGGTTGTTACATCGGAGCTTTTGTTTGGTGAACAAAAAAGAAAGGAGATGAATTTTTTATTATTTTTTTCTATATATTAATTAGTTAATATTGTTAAAAATAAAAAACTATAATAAATAAAATAAAGTATTTTTAAAATATATATATATTATTTTATATGAAATTTTTTAAAAATTTTAAAATAATTAAATTATATTTTTTAAAGAGGTGACATGTGACCCGCCCGTTTATTAAACAGGCAGGTTAGGGTTGGTATGTGTGTGACCCATTTAACATGAACCCATTTATGATCCAACCCATTGGCAACCCGCTCGGACCTAGCCCGCCCGCCTGTTTTGCCACCCCTAATGCCATGATGTCAAATTCAGGACTAAGTAGTGGTTATTGGGGTGAAGCCTTAGTAACTGTTTGTCATATATTAAACAGAGTTCCTTTTAAGAGGATTAAGACTTCTCCATATGAGTTATGGAAGAAAGGAAAGCCTAATTTAAAATATTTTAAGATTTGGAGTTTTATAGCAATTGTACGGCTTTCTGAACCTAAGATAAGGAAATTAGGTGAGTGAGGAATAGAATGTGTATTCCTTGGCTATGTTGAATATAGCAAAGCTTACAGATTCTTGGTAATTGAACCAAATGGTTCTATAGGAGTTAATTTAGTGATAGAATCCAGAGATGCAGAATTCTATGAAAATAAGTTCACTTCCATACAAAAGGTTAGTGATCAAAATAAATCAGTGGAGACTTTGAAACCACTTCATACTAGTGGTAAGCCTTCTGAACCTAGTGAACCTAAGAGGAGTAAAAGGAGGAGAATAATAAAGTCTTTTGGACCAGACTTCATAATCTGCCTAGTAGAAGGTACTATAGAATTACACTATAGACAAACTATAATTTTACCAAGTGTGGAATCAAATCCTCTTACTCCTAGAGAGGCAATGAAGTCTCAATATTCTGCATTTTGGATAGAAGCTATAAACGATGAAATGGATTCTATCATGGGTAATAAAACCTGGAAATTGGCTGATTTACCTCCTTGTTCAAAACCAATAGGTTGTAAATGGATTTCCAAAAAGAAAATGAAGGTAGATGGAACAATTGACAAATTCAAAGTAAGGTTAGTAGCTAAAGACTTTACACAAAAGGAAGGCATAGACTACTTTATTATGCCTGGAAATGAATCTAAAGTATGTAAGTTGGTTAAGTCTCTTTATGGACTTAAACAAGCTCCAAAACAGTAGCATTCAGATTTGACCAAGTTATACTTTCGAATGACTTTAGGATACATGAATTTGATAAATGTGTATATAGTAAGTTCAATAGAAATAAAGGTGTAATTTTTTGCTCATATGTTGATGATATGTTAATTTTTGGTACTGATATTGAAAGTTTTGGAAGTGCTAAGAAACTTTTGTCATCTAGTTTTGATATGAAAGATGTGGGTAATGCAGATGTGATTTTGGGTATTAAAATAATTAGAAACAATGATAAATTGATTCTCATCCAATCACACTATATTGAAAAGATATTGAAAAAGTTTAATCACTATGACTGCAAATCTATTAGCACACCTTTTGATGCAAATTTGAAACTATATCCTAACACTAGTAAAGTAGTAAATCAGTTAGAATGTGCTAAAGTTATTGGTTGCTTGATGTATGATATAACTTCTACTAGACCTGATATTGCATTTGTTGTAGGTAAACTTAGTAGATATATTAGTAATCCTAGTGATATTCATTGGCATGCTATATATAGAGTGTTAAAGTATTTGAAAAATATTATGGATTATGCACACATTGTGAAGGATATCGTACTATTTTAGAAGGATTCACAAATGCCAGTTGGATCACTGATCGTAGTGATCATACATCAACCAATGGGTGGATATTCACCCTTGGTGGAGGAGCTATCTCTTGGGGTTCAAAGAAGCAAAGCCTTATAACAGATTCCACTATGGCATCAGAATTTGTGGCTTTAGCTTCTTGTAGTAAAGAGACAGAATGGCTTAAGAATTTGCTATTAGAAATTCCAATTTGGCCAAAGCCTATGTCATCTATATCTTTGCATTGTGACGATGAGGCAACTTTGCCATGGGTATATAGTAATATATATAATAGTAAATCCAGACATATTGGCCTAAGACATAGTTATGTGAGGCAGGTAATTACTGATGGTGTAATTACATTAGATTTTTTTAGATCAAGCGAAAATTTGGTTGATCCATTAACAAAAAGACTTGCAAGAGACATGGTCTGGAAAACATCAAAGCAGGACCGGCTCTTCACAATATGGGGCCCTAGGCGAATGATTTAATTAGGGATCATTAATATTTTATTTATTTTTTATTTTTATTTAAAATTAATTTCACCAAACACGATGATTTAATTAGGAGTCTTTAGTATTTTATTTAATTTTTATTTTTATTTAAAATTAACTTCACCAAACAAAATTTCATAAATAATATTAACATTATTATATTTAAAAAAAAAAATTTAGGGGCCCCAAAATTTTTGGGCCTCTAGGCAAGCACCTCATTTGCCTAAATGAAGAGCCGGCCTTGTATAGAAGGTGTCATATTACTTTCTAACATTGTAGATTACCCATGAAAATAGTTAGTGGTATAAGGTTAAGCCCCTTTGCAACATCAAAATAAGAGGTTTTATTTCAACTATAGAAAAAAAAAACACATGGAGATAAGGGGTGGCATTGCCTCAACCCTCGGGATATTTAATTGAAAGTAAAGGGTCCCTATTCACTAGGACTTCTATTGAAGCTTCAAGGTGATAGTATGCACTAACCCAATTTATCTATTTTAAGTCCATTTGTCTGAGAATGCTTAGAAGGAATGGCCAATACACATGGTCAAAGCCTTCTTAATGTTTGCAAGATTCTTTTACTCCCCTTCTTTGTGGCCTCATCCACACATTCATTCACGATGAAGGCAACATCTAAAATTTGCCCTACCCTATATAAAAACACTTTGGTTGCCTAGTGTTAATGTATTGATGTCTTGTCTAACTCCACCAACAAGGACCATAGCAAGGATTTTGTACATTGAATTGAAGAAACCAATGGGGTATAAATTATTAATGGACTTGATCAAACCTTCTTAGGAATAAGTGCTTAGAAACGTTCAAATTACTTCCCATAAGCCAAGTGTGAAATTCTTTGAGACAAGCAATAAGATCTATTTTTAAGGATTTCCAACACTCCTAGTAAATCTTCCAAGTAATTAGGTGATGGAGTCTTATCACTGTTAAATAATAAATAAAGAAAATGATGCAAAGCAGAAAACACTTCAAATCACGTTACAATATCGTTTTTCTTAAAACGTTATTTGCCTCCACCAGATCGGTACTTTTTCAGGATACAATGAAGTTCAAAATATAATTTGATATCAATTAACGTTATATACAAACGAAAAACTGATCACAAACACCCTTAGAAGAATTTGAACAAATTTTTGGAATTCTATTTCTGCAGAAAACAGAACTCACGATTGAAAAAGATATAATTTGTGAAACTTTTTGAGAGAAAGAGAATGAGAGAATGATTGAATATTTCTATATGATTTTTGGAATTAATTTTGTCTTTAAATAGACAGAATTATGCCTTTTTTCGAAAACTTACATTTGTTCAAATTTAAACAATCTGTTAAACAAGTGTTTTATTAACTGCCATTTGCAAAACAAATTTTTGGGTCTAGACCTGGTCGCACCCTGGTCGAGCCCTGGTAAACACAATCTAGAATATATTCAATTCTTTCTTCGTTTCAGTTGACCTGCTCGTACTTCCAAGGTCACCTAGTCACGCCCTGGTCTAGACATTCTGGAAAATCAATTATTTTAGAAAATATTTCAACATTCCCCCGCCAATTTTTAAAATATAGATGAAAAACAATTTATTCAAATAAGAGAAAATTTATATATAAATGAAAGTGTTCTTAGAACTTGAACTTGAACTTGGTGAATACATATCAAAGTTAATCAGGATTACATAGTAGACAAACTTTGAACTAGCAATCCTTTTTTATTTAACCAGATACATATCACACATAAATTATCAGATCTTTAGGTATTACCAAAAGCCGACGCGTGGATTGGTCTTGCATCTATATCCCAGTTTGATAAGTGCTCTAGAGATAAATCCATTTCTCATAGGAAGTGGCACCACTTCCGACACTCATATAGGTAAGTTTATCAAAGGTGCACCTGTAATTAAAGTACCTCACAGAACCTATTATAATCCTATTAAGATCTTAAGCTCAACCTTCACCTTTTCCACATTACAAGTACAAAACACTATTTTCCTTGGGATGGATTATGTGACACATATACATTTTAGTGCTTCCAGTCACTACATATGATGTACTTTGCTCATTGAACTTAAGAGCTTGAAAATTTCAAGTGTAGAGTTGAGTTTCCATCATTGGTGATTATGGGTTATGGATTTAAGTCTCGTCCCCTTTGATGCAAGGCCGGCTCTTCATTTGGGCAAATGAGGTGCTTGCCTAGGGGCCCAAAAATTTTGGGGCCCCTAAATTTTTTTTTTTTAATATAATAATGTTAATCTTATTTATGGAATTTTGTTTGGTGAAATTAATTTTAAATAAAAATAAAAATAAAATAAAATACTAAAGACTCCTAATTAAATCATCGTGTTTGGTAAAATTAATTTTAAATAAAAATAAAAAATAAACAAAATATTAATGATCCCTAATTAAATCATTCGCCTAGGGCCCCGTATTGTGAAGAGCCGATCCTGTTTCTATATGCAAACAATAAATTCATTCTTTATAAGGACTCAAACAAGAAATCAAGGTAATTTTTTCAATGTAATGAGGCAAGCATCCTTCAAAAAAGTTAACCCCTGGAAAAGCAAGCTTGTTCTTAGAAGAGGTTCGAGATGTTCTAGCAAAATCACTCCAACAACACAAATTCTCTTCCCACTTCTTACCTAGGTCTACCTTTGGGAAGAAAGATTACCTTCAAAGCCATATGGGACCTAATAACTAAAGTGTTTGAAAACAGCTAGCTTTGTGGAAAGCAATATGCCTCTTTTAAGGGAGGTTGATTGACCTTGTTAAAAAGCAGCTTGGCTATTCTACCCTCCTACTTCACGTCTTTGTTCCTCATCCCTTCCTCTTTGACAAATAAATTGGAGCAATTACATCGTCAATTCTAGTGGATGGAAACATCTCAAACAACAAATATCATTTGGCAAATACAAACATAGTTGATTAGTGGTGTTGCTCAAACAAAGTTCTTTAGTTCTTTTATCATCACTTTGCATTACAAAGTTCAAATGGTGACCAAACATCCCTTCCATTTTAGATTATTCTAACAGTTCATGGTTCCACCAAGGTAAGCTTCTTCTCATAGATTGCTGCTCTTGGCAAAATCTTAACTTTTCTATAATCCCAAACAAAGAGGCTAGATTTCCCAAACCATCTTCTTCATTGCAATTATTCTCTAAAAAGGGTGACGCCTCTCACAGTCAAACTTATTGCATGAATGGAAATTGAAAGCTGTACACGCACATTGAATTGATGTAGATAGGGTTCACTTCAGCTATTGATGTCAACAATTAACCTCTCAATACTGCAATCATACATCCTATTTAAACTGTCTTTTTCAGTTCCAACACCAGCAATTCCACCATTTAAGCTAGTTTTGTCCAGCGACCTGGCAAGACATAAGACAGCTTTTATTGACAGCTTTAAATATTGGGGCAACCTTTTCTTATTGTAAAGTGTTTCAAGTGTCACGAACTTGGGGCGTTATGGGCCTACATGACAAAACAGAATGACGCCCACCTGCCTTATGAAACTGTGAGTGAGCGAGCATAGGCAATAGCATTAATCTTTCCTGCTGCAACTCTATTTGCTGGAACCAGATTACCGTGCCTTCAATGAGCTTTTGAGTCAAAACAAAAACCAATTTTCTATAAAAATAAATAAAATGAAAACTCCAATAGAAGATTAAAGAACTAAAAAAAAAAAAAGTGAATTAGTTCCTACCCCCAGAATACTCCAACACATATCAAAATACATTTATCCAGCAGAAGTTTACAGCTTTTAGCACGTCAAGAAACAAGCAAATGCAACAATTCATTAACCACCAAATTAAAAAATATAACATCAATCTCGCCAGTACTTAGGCTCAGTGAAACTATTATACTGCTTCGGCTTCAAGAATGACAGTCTCACTCTAGCCATGCCAAATTGCATCTGCTCTTCAAAATGCCAAACCAGCTTTGTTCACTGCAGAAAGCAAATAGGCAAAAGGCAAAATCAGTAAGTTCCTTTTGATACTTGAAAAACATTAAAATAGTGTTTGATAGTATGAATTTCGCGATTCAAATTTTTGAATTTATGTAGATTTCAAAAAAACACTATACAATTTTGAACTATATTTTATCTAAATCTACACAAATCCAAAAAGCTCCCCAAACATAAGGTAAGGTAAGAGAATTCACTCTTGTTCATGTTCACTTTTTTATATTTGATTGTTCTTAATGTTTAATCAAATTAGAAAAAAAAATATTTTATATTAAGAGAATGATTAAAAAAAAAAAACAGATCTCTTTATTTTACTCTCTTTTTTGTCCCCAAAATCTCTTCTAAAAAAAAATTTAACCAACATTAGAAAAAAAAAAATTGCTAGTCATTTTAGATTAATTAATGATTGAACCTAAAGGAAGACAAACACACACACACACACACACAAACATCTGCATAATAATTTTGTAGATAAAAATATAATCTTTTAAAAGTGCGACAATATATTCCTAAAGGAAACTAAGTCAATAAAAATTGCATTAAATTACTTTTAAAAATACGTTAACATTTCAATCTTAAAAAATCAATTTGATTAAAAAAATAAATAAATATAATGGCATTATAAATGTTAAGCAAAAAGTATGTCCCAAAATAAAATAGATAAATTTATCTAACATCTTCAAAGATATTGTGAAGCATCTCACATCATTTAGATAAATAATAACCAAATAGATTTTATAAATAAAATTATAAACCTAAAACTATCCTCCAAATTATGAAATTTAAATTCATTTAAATTTAAAAAGCACATTAATTGAATATTAAGTAAACAAAAATTAACAGTTACAAAGATATTATATAGCAAATTAAAATTTTGAAATCATAACAAATTTATTGATATTTCATTAAAAGAACTCATGCATGTACAAAATAAAAAAGGAACGAAAATTGTGTATGCACTACTAGATTTTTTATGTATATAATGTCATATAACTACTAGAATTTTTCATATTTTTCATAATTTAATTAGAGCATTCATGTTGTATCGTATCTTGTATTTTTAAGGTCAGTTGTGTCTCTACGCGCATTCGCCATCATAATAATTCATGTTTATATTTGATCGTAGTTTTAAACAAAAAAATAAATTTCTATAAATAACTTTGGACACATATTTTAATATTTATAGACATAATTTTAACAATATATTATTATTTATTTTAAGAGATATGTCCAAACTTCATCAAGAACTATTAAAAAATTAAAAAAATATTTTACAGTATCATATTATCATCTACTTGCAATCACACGCCATGCACGTAACATACAAGTAGAACAAAAGATACAAACAACTAGACAAGTTATTTGTGTCACCTTTTGCTGGAATATGTGGCTCATATTGAGTGGAACGCATGCACATGGAAAGCATGGTGAAGAAAACAAAGAAGTTGAGCGAAGAAATAGTCGACAGTTACATCAACGATTTAACCTCGAGAAGAAACTGTCGACGGTTTGTCTAAAACTGTCAACGGATTCAATTTCAATAGGAAACTATTTTGGCGTAGTTTTTGAATTTTGAATTGGGAAGATCAGTAGGTAGGGAATTCGGAGGCATAACCTCTGGAGATTGTTACAGGGTATTTTAGGAACTTCCTAAGTCCTTTGTACGTGTAGGGTTAGCATATAAACAATATTATAACCCTAGTTTGAAATTGATAGTGAAAATCAACCGCTTGCTCCCGTGGTCGTAGGCACATTGCCGAACCATATAAATTCTCGTGTCATGTGACTATTTGCTTTCCTTATTATCTTTGTGTGATTGTGTTTCCGTATTATTCATTGTTGGTTGCTGCATTGCACAATCCAATTCGATTTTTTCCGCTGCGCATTCAATTTGCATAACAAATTGGTATTAGAGCTATAGGTTACAATGGCTGGGATTTCTTCTGCAAAGTTCGATATTGTCAAGTTCGACAGATCGGGAAATTTCAGACTATGGCAGGGGAGGGTTAAGGACTTGTTGGTGCAGCAAGGTATGGTGAAGGCATTATACGAAAGGCAACCGGGAGGCATGGACGACATGAGTTGGAAGGAATTAGAAGTGAAAGCTGAGGCAACTATCAGGCTTTGTTTGGCTGATGACGTGATGTATCACGTCATGGATGAGAAATCGCCGGCAACAGTTTGGTTGAAATTGAGAAACCGGTATATGTCCAAGTCATTGACAAACAAGTTGTATCTTAAGCAGAAACTGTATGGGCTTAAGATGGCAAAGGGTTCGGATCTGAATCAACACATCAACGTATTCAATTAGATCATCAGTGATCTGAAGCAAGTTGATGTGAAGTTCAAGGATGAAGACAAGGCGTTGATGCTGCTGAATTATCTACCTACGTCTCTTACGTATGAAAATCTGGTTACAACTCTTACATGGAAAAGGAAACTCTGGAGTTGGAGGATATCACGAGTGCTTTGTTGGGTTTTCATCAAAGGAAGAAAGCCACCAATGAGAAATCTCAAGGTGAAGGGCTTGTGGCGAAAGGTAACCAAGATCGTAGGAGAAACAAGTTCCAGAGTGGACCGAGTAACAATAAGGCTTATTCCAATTCCAAGAAAAGGAAGGACATACAGTGTTTTAAGTGTGGGAAAAAGAGGCACATAAAATCGAACTGTCCAGATAAGAAGAAGTGGAATGCAGAAAATAAAGAAGGGTCATCTAAATCGGCAAATGTAGTGAAAGGAGACTCGGAGAACAGTGATGGTGATATGCTTTTGATTTCATCGGGTACAGATTGTCTCACGAACTCTTGGATCTTACATTTGGCGTGCTCCTATCACATGGTACCAAACAAAGAATGGTTCACCACTTACAAGTTGGTAAATTTTGGTTTTGTTATGATGGGAAATGATGTTTCAAGAAAATTTGTCGGAATAGGGAATATCAGAATCAAAATATTTGATGGTGTTGTGACGACGTTGTGTGATGTCAGGCATATACCGGAGTTAAGGAAGAATTTGATTTCATTGAGCATTTTAGAGTGTAACGAGTTTAGTTACAAGTCTGCAAGTGGGGTAATGAAGGTAAGTAAGGATGTTCTGACAATGATGAAGGGGAAGAAGTTATCAGGGAATATCCACACTGTTAAGTACCACAATTGTAGGTGGAGTTGCAGCTGCAGAGTCTGAGTCAGATAGTACTGTTTTGTGGCATTTGCGATTAGGGCATATGGGTGAGCATGGGATGATGGAGCTTCATAAGAAAAATCTTTTGAAGAGGGTCAAATAATGCAAGCGGGAAACATAATAGGGTACAGTTCATGACAGCCACACACAAGATGGAGGGAATTCTTGACTACATTCATTCAGATGTTTGGGAGCCAGTAACGGTAGCATCACGGGGAGGACATATGTACTTCGTGAGTTTCATTGATAATTACTCATGAAAGATCTGGGTGTACTTCATGTGGCACAAGTCAGAAACGTACACCAAGTTCAAATTATGGAAAATTGTAAGTGGAAAACCAGACCGGAAAAAAGATCAAATGCTCAGGTCAGATAATGGTATTGAGTACACTGATTCGAGGTTCAAGAAGTTGTGCGAGTAGCATGGCATTAAGAGACATTTCACAGTGTACAAGACACCACAACAGAATGATGTGGCGGAAAGGGTGAACCGAACTATAACTGAAAGAGTTCGATGTCTCAAGTTGAATGCAGGGTTTGCAAAGAACTTCTGAGCAGGAGCAGTAAATATGGCGTATTTCTTGATTAACAGATCACCAAGGGCAACACTAGATGGGAAAGTTGCAGAGGTGTGGACAAGCAGCACAATAGACTACTCTGGTTTGAGAGTATTTGAATGTCCAACCTATGTGCACGTTTCTAGTAAGAAGAGATCAAAACTTGATGCAAAGTCTAGACAGCGCATCTTTCTGGGGTATGAGAAAGGGGTGAAAGGATTCAAGTTGTAGGATCCAAAAGCATACAAGGTAGTGATCAGTAGA